>NW_027423224.1:0-694829 GCF_048934315.1 Petromyzon marinus
CGCTCCATCCGCGTCACAATCGCTCCACCCGCTCACTCGCTCCACCCGCTCACTTCGCTCCACCCCGCTCACTCGCTCCACCCGCTCACTCGCTCCACCCGCTCACTCGCTCCACCCGCTCACTCGCTCCACCCGCTCACTCGCTCCACCCGCTCACTCGCTCCACCCGCTCACTCGCTCCACCCGCTCACTCGCTCCACCCGCTCACTCGCTCCACCCGCTCCCTGCCCACTCGCTCCACCCGCTCACTCGCTCCACCCGCTCACTCGCTCCACCCGCTCACTCGCTCCACCCGCTCACTCGCTCCACCCGCTCACTCGCTCCACCCGCTCACTCACTCCACCCGCTCACTCACTCCACCCGCTCACTCACTCCACCCGCTCACTCACTCCACCCGCTCACTCACTCCACCCGCTCACTCACTCCACCCGCTCACTCACTCCACCCGCTCACTCACTCCACCCGCTCACTCACTCCACCCGCTCACTCACTCCACCCGCTCACTCACTCCACCCGCTCACTCACTCCACCCGCTCACTCACTCCACCCGCTCACTCACTCCACCCGCTCACTCACTCCACCCGCTCACTCACTCCACCCGCTCACTCACTCCACCCACTCACTCACTCCACCCACTCACTCACTCCACCCACTCACTCACTCCACCCACTCACTCCTCCACCCACTCACTCCTCCACCCACTCACTCCTCCACCCACTCACTCACTCCACCCACTCCACTCACTCCACCCACTCACTCACTCCACCCACTCACTCACTCCACCCACTCACTCACTCCACCCACTCACTACTCCAACCAATCACTCCTCCACCCACTCACTCCTCCACCCACTCACTCCTCCACCCACTCACTCCTCCACCCACTCACTCCTCCCACCCACTCACTCCCTCCACCCACTCACTCCCTCCACCCACTCACTCACTCCACCCACTCACTCACTCCACCCACTCACTCACTCCACCCACTCACTCACTCCACCCACTCACTCACTCCACCCACTCACTCACTCCACCCACTCACTCACTCCACCCACTCACTCACTCCACCCACTCACTCACTCCACCCACTCACTCACTCCACCCACTCACTCACTCCACCCACTCACTCACTCCACCCACTCACTCACTCCACCCACTCACTCACTCCACCCACTCACTCACTCACCCACTCACTCACTCCACCCACACTCACTCCACACTCATCCAACCACTCACTCCTCCACCCACTCACTCCTCCACCCACTCACTCCTCCACCCACTCACTCCCTCCACCCACTCACTCCCTCCACCCACTCACTCCCTCCACCCACTCACTCCCTCCACCCACTCACTCCTCCACCCACTCACTCCTCCACCCACTCACTCCCTCCACCCACTCACTCCTCCACCCACTCACTCCTCCACCCACTCACTCCCCACCCACTCACTCACTCCACCCACTCACTCACTCCACCCACTCACTCACTCCACCCACTCACTCACTCCACCCACTCACTCACTCCACCCACTCACTCACTCCACCCACTCACTCACTCCACCCACTCACTCACTCCACCCACTCACTCACTCCACCCACTCACTCACTCCACCCACTCACCACCCACCCACTCACTCACTCCACCCACACACTCACTCCACCCACTCACTACTCCAACCCAATCACTCCTCCACCCACTCACTCCTCCACCCACTCACTCCTCCACCCACTCACTCCCTCCACCCACTCACTCCCTCCACCCACTCACTCCCTCCACCCACTCACTCCCTCCACCCACTCACTCCTCCACCCACTCACTCCTCCACCCACTCACTCCTCCACCCACTCACTCCTCCACCCACTCACTCCTCCACCCACTCACTCCTCCACCCACTCACTCCCTCCACCCACTCACTCCTCCACCCACTCACTCCTCCACCCACTCACTCCCCCACCCACTCACTCCCCCACCCACTCACTCCCCCACCCACTCACTCCCCCACCCACTCACTCCCCCACCCACTCACTCCCCCACCCACTCACTCCCCCACCCACTCACTCCCCCCCACCCACTCACTCCCCCACCCACTCACTCCCCCACCCACTCACTCCTCCCACCCACTCACTCCTCCACCCACTCACTCCTCCACCCACTCACTCCTCCACCCACTCACTCCTCCACCCGCTCACTCCCTCCACCCGCTCACTCACTCCACCCGCTCACTCACTCCACCCGCTCACTCACTCCACTCGCTCACTCACTCCACCCGCTCACTCACTCCACCCGCTCACTCACTCCACCCGCTCACTCACTCCACCCGCTCACTCACTCCACCCGCTCACTCACTCCACCCGCTCACTCACTCCACCCGCTCACTCACTCCACCCGCTCACTCACTCCACCCGCTCACTCACTCCACCCGCTCACTCACTCCACCCGCTCACTCACTCCACCCGCTCACTCACTCCACCCGCTCACTCACTCCACCCGCTCACTCACTCCACCCGCTCACTCACTCCACCCGCTCACTCACTCCACCCGCTCACTCACTCCACCCGCTCACTCACTCCACCCGCTCACTCACTCCACCCGCTCACTCACTCCACCCGCTCACTCCTCCACCCGCTCACTCACTCCACCCGCTCACTCACTCCACCCGCTCACTCACTCCACCCGCTCACTCACTCCACCCGCTCACTCACTCCACCCGCTCACTCACTCCACCCGCTCACTCACTCCACCTCGCTCACTCACTCCACCCGCTCACTCACTCCACCCGCTCACTCACTCCACCCGCTCACTCACTCCACCCGCTCACTCACTCCACCCGCTCACTCACTCCACCCGCTCACTCACTCCACCCACTCACTCACACCCACCCTCCCTCACTCACCTCCACCCACTCACTCACTCCACCCACTCACTCATCCACCCACCTCCACCCACTCACTCCACCCACTCACCCTCCACCACTCACTCCTCCACCCCACTCACTCCCTCCACCCACTCACTCCCTCCACCCACTCACTCCCTCCACCCACTCACTCACTCCACCCACTCACTCACTCCACCCACTCACTCACTCCACCCACTCACTCACTCCACCCACTCACTCACTCCACCCACTCACTCACTCCACCCACTCACTCACTCCACCCACTCACTCACTCCACCCACTCACTCACTCCACCCACTCACTCACTCCACCCACTCACTCACTCCACCCACTCACTCACTCCACCCACTCCACTCACTCCACCCACTCACTCACTCCACCCACTCACTCACTCCACCCACTCACTCACTCCACCCACTCACTCACTCCACCCACTCACTCACTCCACCCACTCACTCAACTCCACCCACTCACTCCACCCACTCACTCACTCCACCCCCACTCACTCACTCCACCCACTCACTACTCCAACCAATCACTCCCTCCACCCACTCACTCCTCCTCCCACTCACTCCCTCCACCCACTCACTCCCTCCACCCACTCACTCCCTCCACCCACTCACTCCCTCCACCCACTCACTCCACTCCCTCCACCCACTCACTCCTCCACCCACTCACTCCTCCACCCACTCACTCCTCCACCCACTCACTCCTCCACCCACCACTCCTCCACCCACTCACTCCTCCACCCACTCACTCCTCCACCCACTCACCCCCCACCCACACTCACTCACTCCACCCACTCACTCACTCCACCCACTCACTCCCTCCACCCACTCACTCACTCCACCCCACTCACTCACTCCACCCACTCACTCACTCCACCCACTCACTCACTCCACCCACTCACTCACTCCACCCACTCACTCACTCCACCCACTCACTCACTCCACCCACTCACTCACTCCACCACCCCTCCCACACTCCTCCACCCACTCACCCCCCCCCACTCCCCCACCACCCCCCACCCACCACCACCCACACCCACCACCCCCCACCCACTCACCCCTCCACCCACTCACTCCTCCACCCACACCCTCCACCCACCACACTCACACTCCCACTCACACTCCTCCACCCACTCACTCCTCCACCCACTCCACCCACTCCCCTCCACCCACTCACTCCTCCACCCACTCACCTCCCCCACCCACTCACTCCCCCACCCACTCACTCCCCCCACCCACTCACTCCCCCACCCACTCACTCCCCCACCCACTCACTCCCCCACCCACTCACTCCCCCACCCACTCACTCCCCCACCCACTCACTCCCCCACCCACTCACTCCCCCACCCACTCACTCCCCCACCCACTCACTCCCACCCACTCACTCCTCCACCCACTCACTCCTCCACCCACTCACTCCTCCACCCACTCACTCCTCCACCCACTCACTCCTCCACCCACTCACTCCCTCCACCCACTCACTCACTCCACCCACTCACTCCACTCCACTCACTCACTCACCCACCCACTCACTCACTCCACCCACTCACTCACTCCACCCACTCACTCACTCCACCCACTCACTCACTCCACCCACTCACTCACTCCACCCACTCACTCACTCCACCCACTCACTCACTCCACCCACTCACTCACTCCTCCCACTCACTCACTCCACCCACTCACTCACTCCACCCACTCACTCACTCCACCCACTCACTCACTCCACCCACTCACTCCACCCACTCACTCACTCCACCCACTCACTCCACCCACCCACTCACTCCACCCACCCACTCACTCCACCCACCCACTCACTCCACCCACTCACTCCACCCACTCACTCCACCCACCCACTCACTCTCCCCCCCCCCCGCCCCCCCCCCCCCCCCCCCCCCCCGCTGCTGGTCCGTCATGGTCCCCACCCGCTCCTGGTCCATCATGGCCCATGCACCTCCTACGTACATCATGCTCATTTTTATGCTAATTCCTTTGTCAAGCTTTTTGCTTCCTCCCACATAGCTTAAAGGACGCGACATGGGCTTGGCTGTTTTCACTCCAACGCTGTCCTCATGACAGCACGGTCCCTTCACCTGATGAAGGCCACTTGTGTTGTGGCCGAAACGTCGTGATTTTTGTTATTTTCTTTTTTACCTACGTGACTTTATAGAACCAAAGAGTATAATGCTTTTTTTCTATATTTCACCATTACGCCCTGTATGGGTTGGTGAAGCGAGGGGGGGCAGGACTGATTCTTCTTCACTCGACTGCTTTCAGGCCATGGGTTTGTCATGTGGTGCATCTAAGCACTGCAACTGCTCCACCTGATATTCCTTTGCACCGTTGCACGTAAGATATTCTATCGCAATAGATTTTCCAGATTAAATATTTTCTAAAATAAAAAAATGGAATGCAGGAAAAACAGAAAAACTGCCACGACACGGTGGGCAGGTGTGAGATAGAATGGATTAAAATGATCACGACTGAACACCCATCCCGAGCACACCGTAGTGGTGTTCACTTCATCTGGTGGCGAGATGTTAATGAACACCTTGTGAAAGGCCCAAGGCAGATCCCTGGGTTTGATCTTCCAAGAAGCTCATGGTCCACCCTAAACCGCATCCACTGCACAAACCATGGCAGATGCAGATACCTGATGCACAAATGGAAAATTAAAAACTCTCCAGTGTTCAACTGTGGTCATCCAGAACAGACCAATCAACATACAATGAAGCAATGTCTGATCCACATGACAATGACACACTGCGCTACTCTTTACGTAGTTATCTGGCTTGACCACCTGAATGTGAAATTGTAGTTGTTACTCTGCATCTACATCAGCCATCTGAAAACAGAAGACAAAATGATAGGGGAGGGAGGGGTAGAGAATGGGAAATGGAGAAGCGGTGAGGCTTTAAGAGAGGAACAGAATGAGGTTAAGGAGGGGGACTGCTTAATGTGCTGGGGAAGGTTATTCCAGTGGAGGTGTCCAGAGAGAAGGATTGGGCGTAGGGAGATGGAGGGACAGGGAAGATTGGGAACGGAGAGGACGAGAGGGCACATGGAAGGAGATGAGGGGCAAGATGAGGTGGGGCAAGGCCCTAGAAAGATTTGAAGATGAGCATCAGGCATTTTAAAAGGCAGCGGTAGTGAACGGAAAGCCAGTGAAGTTGAAGTAGGAGAGGTAAAATGTAAAAAATAAATGGTAGATTGAAAATAACTTGCGTGGAAGAATTTTGTATTTGTGGAGGAGAGTAAGGGTTGATTCAGGGAGACCAAGACGACGAGAATAACAGTGGTCCAGACGGTTAAAGATCAGAAAATTAACTAGGAGTGGGATAATAGTGGGAGGGATTAGTGGTATAGTGGGCGTGGCAAGCTGTGAAATTGGCAGATCTTAATGGTAGTGGGCTGGGTTAGTGATGAAGTGGGTTGGGCTAAGTGAGGGAGTAGGCGGGCCTCGTTGGGGAGTGTGCGGGTCTCATGATGGAATGAGCATCCCTAGTGGTAGAGTGGGCGGTGCTAGTTGGGGGGGGGGGGGCTCTCTGTATGATTCTCTGGACGTTTTCGTGAGTCTGTAGCTTTGAGTTGATATGAGTCTCTTTGTGAGTGTGTTTGTCGAAGCAAGACTGTGCCTTGTGTGAGTCTATGCATCCCTGTAAGTCTCTAGCTCAGTGTGAGTACATTTCTGTTTGTCTTTTTGTGTCTATATGAGTCTTTATATCTAAATGTGAGTCTGCGGATATCTCAGTTTATGGGTCTGTCTGAAACCGAGTGTTAGTGGAATGCATTTGACTGGTAGCTCTGTGATATCCACTTTTGTGGGCCGCTATCGAACACAAATGCTTGCACTGCACCGTGAGATATCCAAACATTATGTTATTAGTCTCGTGACACCATTAGTACGGTCGATGATAGCATTGGGTACAATATCAAAACTATTCAATAACATTGAAATATTTAAATGGCAACGCTGCATAAGTAACCAGAAGAGTCCTCTTGTGAGTTACACCGAGTTTGTATTCTCCAGCACGTAGTCCATGCGAGAAGTTAGAATGCTTGACAAGCAAGAGAAGCAAGTGGAGTCAGACAAATGGACATTTCCTAAACCTCCTGCATCAAAAGCTCAACGCGCTGACACTGGGAGCGGAGGAGTGGAGTCACTGGGAGTCTCTTCTCTGTTCCCGTGTTTCATCATCACCATCTAAACCACGGCTACCCCCACACACAAGTACAACACAGATCCCCCATATACAGTACACACACACACACACGGAAACATACACAGATTCCCCATGTAGCCTCCACAAGCTGTTGGGGAAAGTCCAGTTAGTTAGCACCTATTCAGGCTGACATGGCACACGAGGGTGTGGTGTGGCCAGTGCCACGCTCGGCCACCTTTGTCTCCCCAGTGCTGATGTTTACACACTGCGATGGATACTCAGTTAAGGCTGAGTAAACAAATATAAATCTACACCTAATAGCAGAATCTGAACATTTATACTGGAGTAATGCAATGAGTGCAGTAGAGACAGGACAAAAGTTACAACAACCAATACAATACAACACGATAAGAGTGCACAGTAAAGTAAAGGTGAACAAATCACTTAAAATATACAAATGAAACTAAACTCTTTTTTTTATCTTACCAGGAAAGGCCCAGAGCTATTATCTAATTTTTCAGAAGCAAGCCACTAATAATAGCTCGAGGAAGTGGATTATCACGTGAAAATTTATAGCAGCAAATACATCTAAACGGATGTTTCTAAATATGGAGAGAAAAACTGGAGAACCCAGAGGAAAAAAAAAACAAGTGACCACGGAGAGAACATGCAGACTCCAACTATACAGCAGGTGTCATCAGGGTCGAAATCCAACCCCTGAACTCTTGCATACCAGGCGAGGAAGATGACATCACACCACCATGGCGTTACTTAAACAAATACCTAAAAGTATGCAAGTTCAAATTGCATCAGTTCCCAAGCTTGGGAAAGGCAGTAAAACAACAGCAATAAACATTCCCAGACCACACCCAGACAATGACAGTCTGCCAATAAATGTATACATTACAATTTAATTATTGATACATTGTTAAGCATTTCGAGGCTGTTGAAGTGCTGTTATTTGGTATACAGATGTGTATAATCAAAGATAAGAAATATCAAGTGTATTTGTTTAGCCAGGTTTTTAACCTGGATAGTTTCAATTGCAAGTGTGATCCGAGGCACCAAAATCGAAAACTAATCAATTAGAGCAATGAAAGAGAATTCAGAGTAAAACAACTTTAAAACAATCGTTAATAAATGTATTCTATCTGAAGTCGGCTTGGAAGATTATTTTTAGACCGATCATAGCGCAACTGAAAGTTAAAATACATGATTATAAAAAAGATAGAGGGTGAATATTGAAGTCATACATAAATAGACGAGGATATCTGCATGAGTGTGATACACACCCCTATGTACGCACATTCATGAAAAACATTCCTACTCAGTGAAACAATGGTGAGCTGCCAGACCATTTAAAAGCCACCGACACCCCTTCCGCATGCCACCAACATCGCTTCCCTATACAACATATTCATAAATACACTTACACATTATTACACATTATTGGAATCACCACACTCATCAGCATCTTGGAGTCGCGTTCACCCTTGGCTCCATGTGGAGCTCACAGAGAAAGCTCCCAGCTCATTGTCGTCTCAGAGTCAGGGTCGACGATCGGTGCGGTGGAGGTAAAATGAGCCGGGCTGCTGTTCAAGTCGTGCGTGGACCAGCTCCATCTGCTGCAGGGCCAGCACGGCCTCTCAGCTTATATCTAAATATCCAGGCCTCCTCGGTGAGTCCATCTGCTCCTCAACTCCTGCTTCCCTTCCTCACTGAAGCGATTGCCATCCACCCTGCAGCACAGAGAGAGGTTCACGCTGACGCGGGTTCACACAAAGACCCACGCAGCCCCCACAACAACCATGCTGGATGAAGGTCTCTCCATGCCATGAGAGCTGCTTCACCATACTTCACCACGCGGGTCAGTGCAGGCCTGTGATGGCAAGGACTGCAGATCTAGGATCGTAGTGAAGTACAACGGTGGATTGTGCTGCACACTGCAGTCTGTTGTCTGCAACTTAGCTCTGCTGCCTATAACTCCTGTGGTTATGCGCGGTGGTCACCCGTCTCAGCACTCCAGGCTAAAGCCTGCTTATCTTGCAGATTTAAGATCAGGCGCATTTCCAGTCGTTTGGACATGTTCATTGGTCTGATAATGAATATTGTGATTATTTGGAGGAGCGGGGTCAGCCAGGTGGGGTGTTGGCTGTTGTGCTGTTCGGTTCTGTGTTGTGTTGCATTGTGTTTCTAAGTTTGCTATTTTTTTTCATTCTTACCTGATGATGGTTGCTTGTGTTGCAATCGGAACGTCTATTCTATTATTATTTGATTTTATTTTCTACGTGACTTTACCGAAAGAACCAAAGAGAATATTAAATGCACTGGAATACACTCCACTACTCACTCCACTTCTGGCAATGGCTCTCATAGCACACAAACATGCTGTGAAGGTCAATTTCCAAAACGTTGCCTTTTCCATATTTTCTCCTGCTAAGGCCACAGTGTTACTGACGAATCTAAGTTGTTTTGTTTGTAGCAACAATCAGAGCGCGTATGAGACACAAGCTGCATAACTTACCCGAGCTTCCTCAATGCTTTGTTGGTGATCATGATGTCATGGAGAGCTGGGATCGATTTGTCCGTCAGTGAGCACTCTATCAGACTACAGGGAGAGAAGAGGCACTGAGTGGGGTGAAACTGGAAAATAAAAGTGTACACACTCACAAGACATGGAGAGCAACTCAACACCTTTTAGTACAATAAGGGTGGAAATCTCGTAGAATCAGCTAAACAGAGGGAGTAATCATTTCGGACCCAGGAACGCAATCCTATTTGTCTATTAATTGTTTAATGTGGCTTTGTCCAACACGGCATTTTACAGGAACGTAACCCACCGCATTTGGCGAGGTCTGCAATATTTTGTATTAAAAATCGCGTTTGTCCATGCAAGGCCACTAGATACAGGCAGAGGAGCCAGAATATAAATCTGAATATTTATTTATATTAGAGAATCTGAAAAGCTAAAAAGCTCTTTTTCACAGATGTCCACGTAACCCATCACGAGGCAAAGGCTAGTTTAAACTGTATATTGGGTAAGGTTAAAATAATGTTCAAATGTATCGGGTTGGCGAATAAGAGCCATTGGTGATTTATGGCTTTAATAAGAGTTAGGTTGTGGTGTTATTAATGTAAACGTATGGGTGGGCAATTAATGTCAAGATTGCAGCCGTTCATTATATAAAATTCTTAATTGTAATCTATGACATTAAATACAGATGATCATTGATTATATCCAGAGCGTGCCTATCTGGGTTCCAACATCCGATGAAACCGGTAAAACCGCTCCAAAAGCTGAACCAGTCCGGCGATCGGCACAAAGTGCGTGACAAAACAAGCAGCTATGCTTTATTTCAGTGTCAAATAATATATACAGTTCATTACACACTACATACAACAACTTAAACAATGAAAATACTGCACGTATATAAATGTTTCATGACTAATAACTAGTCATAGAAACAGAAAGTATAAAGTGCGATCTGGTGAAAATTGAGTGGAATTCGGCATTCACCAGAGCACCGGTCTGAAGGCTACATCAGTCCAACTATTGACAAACACAAGTTTTTGTTGTTGTCAAACACAAGTTGTTTAACAAGAGCATAGTACACACATCACCCCATGCAGAGTCTTTGATATTGGAGTGGTGAGTGCGGTTAGTAAATGTTGTGGCCAAAACGTCGCGATAATTTTATAATGTTTTATTTTTATTATTTTATTATTTCCATTCTACGTGACTTTACCGAAAGAACCAAGAAGAGTAAATAGTCACTTTTTACAGCAGGATATTCATTTTGTCTTTGTATATTTACTTTTAGCGATTTTTAGATCGCAAACTATTTAATAACATTAAATATATATACAGAACACCTAAAAATATAATCGTATTTTTAGCTCTTTCGGTAAAGTCACGTTGAAGGGAAACAATAAATAATAAAATATATAAAGCAATAAAACATATATTGTTTTATATATATTTTATTGTTTCCCTTCAACGTGACTTTACTGAAAGAGTTAAAAATATGAATTACTGCAGTCACGAAAGCTTTAAATCAAAATATAATCGTATTTAAGAATATGCAAAAATAAGCTATTTTAAATAATTATGCGATTATCTGGTTGTGTTTGAAAATCTGGCTGCCGGATAATCGATGATCTAATATATTAACATAATATAATTTAAAACAATATCATTGGTTAGAGTTGGTTATGTGACCATTGTAATTGTATTGTTATTTAATAGTGGTTAACAGTGCTGTAATAAGTGTGGCTAATAACTTAATTGATAAGTGCATACAAATTAAGTTATAATCGACGTTAAATATACAACATTATCATGCTATACTGAGTATCTTGGTGTTTTGTGTCTGTATATGTGTATATATTTGTTCAGGTGTACTTATATTAGTGTGTGTGCATCAGGACATTACTCACACTAACGTCTCCAACCTCCCTTCTCTCTCCAACATCCCGTCTGCTAAAAGTCGGAGGCCGCTGTCTCCAATCTCGTTGCGACGCAGCCTAAACCCGGGTGGACGGGAGAAGGGACAGCGCTGACTCACTGAGCCCACGGGAACCGCGGAGTGAAACACGCGGTGAGTGAGGGACACTCACAATGGCGGTGCACGTGACCACAGCACACACGTTCATGAGCAAAGCTGCTCATTGTTTAATGCTTCTGTTAGACATTTTATATAGAATAGGTGGCATTCACAAATATCAGTTTACTCGCGATCATCCATTCAATTATACTGCACTGTACCTTTATAATATGAAGTGTTTGTGTTTATATAAACACAAAGTTACAAGAGAGGATCACACACAAGTGAAGTACATTTTCATCGAGAACACAGGGAGATGTTTTCAATTAATGTATCTGCTAACAATGTTGTGAATATGAATATTGCTTTAACCTATGTGATAAACTAAACAAATGTGTTAAGATTACAGTAAAACATTTTTAAAGTGGACTCGATTAAGCAGGACAGCAAGATTAAATGTGTTCACATTCAAATGTTTACTTCACAACGCGTTGCACCAATAATTAGCAGTTAGTGCACAGAGCGCAAGTGAGAAACGAACAGCAGAGCTTACCTGAGAATCTTCAAACCTATGTTGGCCTTGAGGATGACACTGAGAGAGGAACCCGACTTGTCCGTCAGTGAACAAAGATACAGACTGCAGGAAGAGAAGAGGTGGTTAGTCGGGGCAGAGCGGATGGGTGGAGGGTCGGGGCACAGAGTGGGGGATGGTGAGGGATGGTGAGAGGTGGTGGTGGTTGATGGGATAGTGGTTGAGGGTCGTGTTTGTGGAGACTGCACAAATTAACCTCGTGTCAACTTTAATAGGAGCTTGCAAATAGCAACTGCTGTTTAGATTTTTGGGTTGAATGTGATGTGTGTGTGAATGTCTACTATGTGTGCATTTGTGTAAGTCCATCTCTATGCGTGTTTGGTACATGTGTATCTTAGTGCATGCATATTTGTGTGCATGCGCATGCGCATGGGAAGTAGTGGTGCAGTGGTTAGCACAGTGAGCCACAAACCTGGTTCGATTGCCGCTCATGGCTAACTTCATTGATGAATATCTAAAACGGCCGTGGACCTCACCTAGGTCGACTCAGCCTTAAATTACTACCTGGTGTAGTAAGTAAACATCAGTTGGCTGAGTGTGGTGCTGGCCTCCCAACCCCTCATGTGCCGTTCTGGTCTTCATTAGGTGTTCCCGAACAGTATATGACCCAAAAGTCTGCTAAAAGTTATCTGTAGAATCTGTGTGTATGTATATATAGATCAAATAATCATGATTTAATTTCGATATTGCATCATTCTGTAAGCGGTCACACCTGAAAGCGTTTCATTTAACATCTCATCACAATGTAATTAAAGGAAACCCCCAGTGACAACTGTCTGGCACAAGGTAACTTAGCACCTGGCCTGCATATCGGCATTTCCACTACAACTGTTCCAGTAGCCTCTCATTCCTAATTTCCTCAGAACATCCTCCCATTTCCGCATCAAAAAATGTATACAGTACATTATACACTACATACAACTTAAACAATGAAAATACTGCACTTATATACATTTTCATGACTAACAACTACAGTAATAGAAAGAGTAAATATACAGCTTGATCCGGCGAAAATTGCGTGCAGTTCGGCGTTCGCCAGAGCACCGGTCTGAAGGCTGCATCAGTCCGGCGATTGTCAAACACAAGTTGTTGTTGTCAACCACAAGTTGTTGTTGTCAAAAACATGTTGTTGTCAAACACATGTTGTTGTTGTTGTCAAACACAAGTTGTCAAACACAAGTTGTCAAACACAAGTCGATGTCTAACACAAGTTGTTGAACAAGAGCGTTGTACGCACATCACCCCATGCAGAGTCTTCGATATTGGAGTGCTGAGTGCGGTACAGTAAATAGTCACTATTTACAGCAAGATATTTATTTTGTCTTTGTATATTTAGTTAAGCGATTTTTATATCGTAAACTATTTGAAACAGTCAATATATATGCAGAACACCTAAAAACATAATCTTATTCAAGAATGTGCAAAAACAAGCTATTTTAAATAATGATGTGATCATCTGGTGTTTTTTGAAAATCCAGTACCCCTCCCCTCCGATGCTGCTGGATAATCGATGATCTACTGTATTAACACAATATAGTTGAAACAATATCATTGGTTATAGTAGGTAATGTGACAATGGTAATTGCATTGTTATTCTTTGGGTCTTTCGGTAAAGTCACGTAGATAGAAAAATAATCAAATATTATTTTCTATCTACATGACTTTACCGAAAGACCTAAAGAGTATGAATTCCTGCAGTCACGAAAGCTTTAAGTCAATATGTAATTGTATTGTTATTTAAGTGGTTAACAGTGCTGTAATAAGTGTGGCTAATAACTTAATTGATGAGTGCATATAAATTAAGTTATAATCGACGTTTAAATACATTATTATGGTATAGTGAGTATATTTGTGTTTTGTGTCCGTATATGTGTATATATTTGTTTAGGTGTACCTATATTAGTGTGTGTGCATCAGGAAATTACTCAACACTAACGTCTCCAAACTCCCTTCTCTCTCCAACATCCCGTCGGCTAAAAGTTGGAGTCCGCTGTCTCTGATCTCGTTCTCACTCAGCCTAAACCCGGGTGGACAGGGGAAGGGACAGCGCTGACTCACTGAGCCCACGGGAACCGCGGAGTCAAACACGCGGTGAGTGAGGGACACTCACAATGGCGGTGCACGTGACCAGAGCACACACGTTCATGAGCAAAGCTGCTCATTGTTCAATGCTTCTGTGTTAGACATTTTATATATCATAGGTGGCATTCACAAAAAGGAGTTTACTCACAATCATCCATTCATTTATACTGCACTGTACCTTTATAATCTGAAACGTGTTTGTGTTCATAAGGGTGTTGTTTTGCAAGACCTCATCTTACAAAAAAGACAAAGATCCCCCGTGTAGCCTTAACAGACTGTAGGGGCAAGTGCTGTTAGCGAGCACCTATGAAGGCCGGAACGGCACACGAGGGGGTGGGTGGTGTTGTATATGGCCCTTTTTCCACAATTAAAATCAATAATAATATTTGCCGATATTTTTAAAATAGTAACTGAAATAAATAAATAAACACCGCTACGACAAGGACCAGCAAACAGCAACGGGAGATCGTAAAAAGGTCGTTTAAATAAATAAATAATAACCTCCGGGGCAAAGAGAGGTTAGCGACTATCTGCAAAATCTCCAGATTGCCAAAGGACAATTCACAAACAAACCTGTTTGATGTAACACAGCCGCCCGGGGTCACCAAGAGGGGAGGGGGGCAATCACGCGCGCGACCGCGGTGAGACAGCGGACGGGGAGGGCATCTGTTTTTTTCTCTCTCTCGCAAGAGACGCGGAGAGAGGAGAGGGAATTTCACATTTAAGCTCCGCAAAGGACAGCGAGACAGCGTTCGGAAGAAGACATCAAGCCAGCTCCGAGGCATGGCCTCGAGACATTAGCAATGGGTGCTGTGTCCCGCAGAGAAGAGGGGCGAGGGGACGTTAGGTGCTGAGTTCGGCATGGGCAGACAGAGTATCGCTGAAAGTTATTATACATTCATCCTGATGTTTTGAGTCGCTTGCAGAATCGAGGATTGCGATAAGCTGTATCGTACTAAGCTATCAGAGTTGTGTAAGAGGTGTGCAAATACAATTTTCAAGTTTTGAGAGTGAGCGACAATAGCACACTCGACAGTTCAACAAGACAACAGCTCAGCAAGCGCCAGAAGAGGGTGGCGAGCGGCAGGCTCCAAGGGGGCCCCGCGATCAACCGAGGATGAGAGGCTGGCAGAGTAGCGATGTGCCACCGAGTGTGAGTTCAGAGCTGAAATAAATATCGCTAAAAGACTTTTATTCTACATTGAGTGCCAGCTGCCAGCAGCCAAGCGTGTGCTGACTTGGCTCATCCAGCAATGGAAAGAGCCTGACCAGCCGCCCATGAGCAAAAGAGTCAGCGAACCAGCAAAGAGCGCGTTCGAGCATCTCCACAGAGAGCACGTGCGGCGCAGCTACTACATCAGTGGAAAGAGACCGTATCTGCCAGCACGAGCAGCCAAGCCGACGCCCCGAGCAAGAGAACAAAGCAGTTCGTATAACCCTCCCCCCACACTCTCACCCTCACGACGCATCACCCTGCGTCTGCTTCACGAAGACACACAACACGCATATCGGGACAATCAAGAAGAGTGACATTCCAAGGTGCTGATCGTGAAGAACATTGCTGCCTATTGAGTTACGTGGATACAGTCATTTAGAAGTATCTCAGTCGTTCGTTTTCTTTTAATGGCATAATCTTGCCGATGAATCCATTGACGTATACTTTTGCCTTTGAGAATAATAATTGTTTTGACTGCCTTTTCGCATGAATATCGTCGGATGAACTACTAAGGACTTTTTATTCGTATTTTCCATATGCTCGTGGTACCCAGAGGAAGCAATCAATTGTTCCGTTACCCAATTAACAACGTGATTATTGAGGGTTGAAGAGATGGATCAATGAAATGAACATTGCCTGTAGTACTATGCTGACAATTTCAAGTACAAAAATTCCCATATTAGAGTGTTAAAGTTTTTGTGTAGAATAGCGTGCCTGCATGTTTTAACGACTCTCCCTATCACCAATTAAGCTCGCGTTACGCAGTGGAATTAATGATATGTGCAGTTGTCAAAGTGAAACAACGCAATCGTTGATGTTTACTGTGTTGATGCTGTGTTGAAAATTCCGAGCTTGAGAGTTCGCATATCCTTATGTTAAAGTTTTGTTTAGAATAAAATTGATTAACGCAGAAGTGGTTGCGTGTGTCCTTCCTGATTTCGTGCGTAATAATCTTATTTATAAGAACTGTATTCTGCGTTGAGATCTCAATTTGGAGACCTGACATAAACACACTAATACACTCAGTAAATGTTAAAACGAGAATAATTGTATTATACCGATCGATAATACGAAGTTAAACAAGGAAGCCGAGCTGACTCTGGCATGCTCACAGCACCTGCATAACTTCATACGAAGAATTGTATTATTCCGATTGATAATCCGACCCTCGTCAGCGAGGCGGGGCCTAATCATAATAACGGATTGCAATAGCATAATCACACACACGAGCATTAATGAATATGATTATATCTCGAATTAGCATAATTTATGCGCATAATTGCATCACCTAACATAATTGCGGATAATTACGCAAATTCCAAATTTCATTTAATTTTTATTATTTTCATCAAAATTTTCACAACCAACATATACAACAGTGACCTACACCACCCCGACCGCCTTTGTATCCTTAGTGGCAATGTTTACACACCGCACCAGGTCCTCATTTGAGGCTGAGTCGACCTAGAGGGAGGCCCAGGTCCGGTTCAGATAATCGTCACCGGTGTTGGTCGTTAGCGGGAATCGAACCCGGGACGCCGGGTTCATAGCGTAGCGTAGCGCTAATCACGACACTACTACTCCTCGTCTACACACCTACATACACACACAGTAACGAAAGTAAATAACGCACATACATGCGTATATTCACTAATTTGTCCATGGCGCACTCATATCACTGGATGAATTGCGCCTCATGAATGTGAATCCTTATTATATGAAGATTCCTTGCATTCATTTTCATGTAAAAAAATACTGTCACATTAAAACTGCAGACTCAAACAGGGGTGTGTAAAGTGTGTACATGTGAGTGAGTGTGTGTATATTCATATATGAGAGTGTGTATATTAGTGTACATGTGTAGTGGAGTAGGAAGGTGCATAGTGGAAACAGCGTGATTACATAACACAGACAGTACGGGTTATGTTGGGTCAGCCTGTAGCGAAGGCAAATACAGTGCAGGTTATATTAGGGCAATTAAGCTGGGTGAGCCAAGGACGGCTGTGATTGGCTGGAGCTGTTGCCAAGTCTAGAGTCGCGCCTAAAGGTCTGGAGGAGAAGCAGGTGCGAACGACGAGGAGCGTGGTTGGGACGCGGACTAATTAATTGGGGAGTAATGAGAGCGGGGATAAATTGGGGGGTCGGCAATTGGAGCGAGGTTGTTGAAGTTGGAGAGCTTGGAGTGAACAGCGGGGAATTGAAGTTGGAGTCAACAGCAGGGAATTGAAGTGTGGAGAGCTTGGAGACAGAGAGTGGAGAGACAGAGTTTGAGAGACAGAGTTGGAGATGGAGCATGGAAACAGCATAGCGATAGCAGAGCTGAAGAAGAGAAGCAGCCAGCAGTGGAGAGAGCGTAGCGATGGCGGAGCTGAAGAAGAGAAGCAGCCAGCAGTGGAGAGAGCATAGCGATAGCGAAGCTGAACAGAGACGAAGCAGTTAGCAGTGGAGAGAGCATAGTGATGGTGATAGCGGTGAACAGAGACAAAGCAATTAGCAGTGGAGTGAGCATAGCGACGGTGATAGCGGAGAGCGGAGACAAAGAAGTTAGCGGCGGAGTAAGCGAAGTAATCATGGGGAGTGGAGAGACAAAGGTGGCGAGCGAGTCGAGTGAAGCACGGTGAGCGAGCCGTGACGACATGGATACTGTAAAATATTGAGGACATGCTGAAAGTTGTAAATAAAGCGGTGTTCGAAGAAAGACAAAAGTTGTCCGAGTGAAATCGAACACTACATTTCGTGTCAGAGTGACTACGAACCATGCCGAGATGTCAAGGAAGGCGGCCAAGAAGAAGAACGTGCCGGTGGACTCATCCGACGACAGCAACGACGAGGACGTGCTTGCCCGTGTCCTGCCAAGTGGCCGATACTCCTCCGGAGGGCCTGGTTGAACGAGAGTCTAGAGAATGAGACAGCGGTTCGAGCGAGGCCGAGACCCCCGCACCGTCGAGTGATTGGAGAGTCCTCATGGCCCAGTGGGAGGCCAGGATGGCGACATTGACGGAGGCGTTTAACCGCTTTGTGACATCGGACCAGGTGCAACCGACGGTGTCAAGTCGACCAGCAGATGTTGCCGCGGGGTCGGAGCGATTGGAGAAATCCGACGACGATGAAGCACCACCATCGGGAACAGCACGGCGACTTCATGTGCAGCGGTTCGAGGCCAAAGTTGGGGATTGGACGGCATTTACAAGACGGTTCCGAGCAGCTTATCAATCTCTGGAGTGGACTGAGGGTGCCGCTCTGCGGGCACTGCCGACGGCCCTCGATGATGATACCTTGGCGACATTTAATGGATTCCCTGCCACCGTCAGGTCAACACTGGATGGGGCATTCGCGGCAATGAGCAAGGTGTACGAGCCGCGGTCGGTCGCCAAACGTAGATTCCAGCAAAGGAAGCGGGAGGACACGGAATCCCCTCTTGCATTCCGCAGCGCGCTGTTGGCCCTCGCTCAAGTAGCATACCTGGCGATGGACCAGGAGGCCCTGGATTCCTTGCTGCAGGAGAAGCTTTTGCAGTTGGCCAAGGAGCTACGAGTCATCCTTTCGCTTCCTGACAGCAACAACGACGATGACATGTCTCTACAGATCGCCAGGAACATCAAAGTCAACCTGGACCTCCGCGATGAGCCAGCGGTGGTGGGTGCGCAGCTGCTGTTGCTGAGCGCTGCCGCGTCCGAGAGCGCGGTGGCGGTGGGCGAGGCACCGCCGATTGCAGCGGCGGCCGGGGTGCCACCCGCGGGCATGCTGCGTCGCCCCGCGGTGTATGGATGTACTACGAGTGCGGACGGAGAGGACATGTTGCCCGCGACTGCTGGTGGCGCAGGGGCGGCCTTCCAAGGGCGCCGACCAGCTACAACCGAGGATTCTCCCAGGACCGAGGATTCCGGGTGAGTCGCGATACATTCAATACACGGCCGCTCTTTCCACATCACCAATCTGCGTCATCTCACCCATTCACATCTCATTCATATGTTGTGCACGGTCAGGACGTGTGGGGCGCGTTGGTGCATCGTGTTTTGGGAGCTGCGCCGGGGTCGTCGGATGTGATGGCACTTATTCAAGGGGTGATGGTCAGAGTTATTGTTGACACGGTGGCTTCTGCGACCCTTATCTCGTTACAAACTTTTTGCTTATTGCCAACTTTGCCCCAGGCCCTAGAACCGGTTGATGGGCCGTGCATAGTAGCAAATGGTGGCAGTCTCGGTATTATGGGTTGTATGGTCGCGACGAATCAAATTGGCGAAGTGAGCGTTACGGGGAATATTTTGGTTTCCAAGGCCTTGGCGGTACCGTGTTTGTTGGGAACCGATTATTTGCAAAGGATGCCACTTAGAATTTCTATAGAGAAAGGGGTGTTTGGAATTGCCATCGGGAAAATGTCTAAAATTTTTGGGAACGCCTTCTAAGCTTGCGGTTGCGAATGCCGTGGTGCAGGCCGTGGTGAGCCGCACCGTTCGCGTTCCGCCTGGCACGCAGATGCTTGTGCCGCTGCGCTTTAAAAAACAGTTGCCTTTCGGCGAGCAACAGGAGGGTATATTGCTGACGCCCTCAAATGCTGTATCACGGATGCCCACTTTGGTAGGGGCTTTGACTATTGTACCGGCAAATTGCGACCCTTTAATACAAATTGTAAACGTGGGACACGAATCGGTCGTCATTCTGGAGGGTACAACGTTGGCGCATGCAACGGCAGCGCCGGGTCCGGAAGGGGAGGCGTGTTTGGCAACGGGACAGAGTGAGATGTTGCCGGGTGATGGAGATGATCCGGACTGGTTGCGAGATCTATATATGCAAAACCCTGAACTAACGCCTGTGCAGCGGTCGCGTCTCTATGGGTTTCCCTTTGAATTCAAAGATGTGTTCAGCGTGATTACATGATAACACAGACACTACGGGTTATGTTGGGTCAGCCTGTAGCGAAGGCAAATACAGTGCAGGTTATATTAGGGCAATTAAGCTGGGTGAACCAAGGACGGCTGTGATTGGCTGGAGCTGTTGCCAAGGCTAGAGTGGCACCTAAAGGTCTGGAGGAGAAACAGGTTCGAACGATGCGGAGCGTCGTTGGGACACGGACTAATTAATTGGGGAGTAATGAGAGCGGGGATAAATTGGGGGGTCGGCAATTGGAGCAAGGTTGTTGAAGTTGGAGAGCTTGGAGTGAACAGCGGGGAATTGAAGTGTGGAGAGCTTGGAGACAGAGAGTTGGAGAGACAGAGTTTGGGAGACAGAGTTGGAGACGGAGCTTGGAAACAGCGTAGCGATAGCGGAGCTGAAGAAGAGAAGCAGCCAGCAGTGGAGAGAGCGTAGCGATAGCGGAGCTGAAGAAGAGAAGCAGCCAGCAGTGGAGAGAGCATAGCGATAGCGAAGCTGAACAGAGACGAAGCAGTTAGCAGTGGAGAGAGCATAGTGACGGTGATATAGGAGAGCAGAGATGAAGAAGTTAGCGGCTGAGTAAGCGAAGTAATCGTGGGGGAGTGGAGAGACCAAGGTGGCGAGCGAGTCGAGTGAAGCACAACGAGCGAGCCGTGGCGACATGGATACTGTAAAATATTGAGGACATGCTGAGAGTTGTAAATAAAACGGTGTTCAAAGAAAGACAAAAGTTGTCCGAGTGAAATCGAACACTACACATGTAAGGTCTAATAAATCTGAAAATCTAAATAGGCTCGAGGCTGGATGGTGCTTCTACCCAAGACTAACATGTATAACAACAGTTGTTGTAGCCTGCGGAGCTGCGTTATGGCAATGGAACAACATTCATCTCTATGCTCTACACCAACCCACACTGACAAGATTGGTGATGTCTGGTCAAATAACCCCCAAGACCTGCATGGTGTGGGAGTGCCTTATCCAGCAGTAGACTGACCAAAGGCTGTACTTGTACATGTGTAGGAGTGTGTGAGTTTATATGTACACTATGTGTACGTTTGTGTGTGTACATGTCTGTGTGTATATACGAGTGTCTTTGATTGTGTATTTATATGCGTTTAGGGGAATGGTGGGAAAGTCGTTGGCACATTACATTACAAACGAAGTGACCTGGGTTCAATATCCGTAAACAGCATCAGTGGTGAGTGATGAAAAAAATTCTGGTCCTGGAACTCCCGTAGGGTGACTCTGCCTTAAATGAGTACCTGGTGGTGTGTCAACATCAGCAATGGGGAGAGAAATACAGCCAAGGACGGTGCTGGTCAGGGAAGTGCGATCAGCACTTGCCTCAAAAGTGTATGCAGGCTCCACGGGGAGATTGTCTTTGTGCTCTAAAGTGCAGTGTAATAGTGTGTGCTTGTTCCCTGTCACTGGCTTCACTTTCCCCACCAGTTTATATGGGCTACTTGGGGGATCATTGTCTCTTTAATGCTTTACAACTAAGATTAACACCCATTACCAATTAGCTGTCTCTGTAGTGGTGAGCACAATCACTGACCATGATCCACTGTGAACCAGGGGCTTGAATCGGACACGTGGATCAAACCGTTACCCTCACTCTCCACCGCAGTCGCAATCAGGGCTACATTTTCTCAGTATGGCCTAAGGTCACCTCACTCCCTGCATATAGTGCGAGGGCTATCATTATCGCTAATTAAATGTTGCTGAAGATGATGGAAAACTTTACAGCATCCATGAATATGCATAACTTTTGTTTTTCCTTTTGTACTTTAACGTACAGTGAGTGCAGCATTCACTGTGGACCCACCTACTCACTGTACATTTACTTACCCACTCACACTAATTCACTCATTCACCAACCCACTCACACACTAATTCACTCATTCACCAACCCACTTACACGCCACTCACATCCTCACTTAACTCCACATATTCACTCATCGATCCACCCACCAAGTCACCCACCAACTCAAGCAGGCACGCACTCACTCACCGAACCTCATCCCTCAGTGGATGAGTGGGAGTGGGTATGCGGCTGGAGAGTGAAGGTATGGGCAAGGGTGGGGGATGGGTTATGGAAAAGTGAAGGCAGGAGCAGATTGGGGGTTAATGGGAGGTATCAAGGGAGGGGTGAGCGTGGCGTGCGGGGAGAGGAGTGAAGTGAGTGAGGACAATGATGGCAGTGGAAAGGGGAAGAATTTGTCAAAATTTGTGTTCATGCTTGGGCTACGCAAGACCGAGTGTTTACGTGAGAATGGAGTTACATTGTACTGTATGCACAGTTAATAAGTGAGGATTCTTATAGACAAAGATCTGCCGTATAGCCTTAACAGACTGCTGGGGAAAGTGCCGTTAGGGAGCACCTATGAAAGCCGGCATGGCATATGATGGAGTGGGTGGCCAGTATCACGCCCGGCTGCTTTTGTCTCCCGAGTAGCGATGTTTTACACACTGCACCTGGTGCTCAATTGAAACTGAGTTGATATCACGCACAATTATGCACACACAATTTGTGAAGTAGTGAATGCAAGGTGTGCCAGTCTTACACTAGATGTTTACATCTGTGCAGTCCACGCTGAAGCCTCTTCATTTCCTCGGTGCCGATGCCACAGCCGAACAGGTTGAGTGTCTCCACAGGTTCTTCTCGCTGCAGCAGGATCCAGGAGATGGCAGCGCAGTCTGGCAGGGACAGCCTTGTGAATGACAGGTCTATCTCAGTCATGGACCGAGTGACATCACTCAGGGACTTGCGGTCGTGCAGCTCGTGCACGCAGTGCAGGAGACTGTTGAGCCTGTGTTTGTCAACCATCCGATTCTTCATGCTGCGATTGAGCCACTCGATTATTTCCTTTTGATAATCTGCAGATGGAGGATCCAAGATACCCTCAAAGAACTTCCATGGAGTGCTTGATGCCAGTCCACAAAAAAACCTCTGAAACACATCAAACCTCCCATCTTTGCTGTCCTTAATAGTCTTGATGACGTCATTCACTGGCCATGTTGAATGTGACAGATGCACAGCTATCGCTGCAAAGAATTCCTGCATTGTCAAGTGTGAAAATGAATAACAACTCCCTTGTTTAATGCCCTCACATGTGAACACTTTGTTGATGAATGTACTTCCTAGTTCAGAAGAACTAACAACAAACTCTTCTAGATCTTTTTGGCTGAACATCTGGATGTTTTGCTGAACCCCCTTCAGAGCCATATTGCCAAGAGACGATACAATTTCCTTGGCACAGCAGCTGCCACGTCCATGGTGTACTATGAGCCCAAACACGTATTGTGTGAAGAGGTCGGTCATTGATTTGAGGATAATCTCAGAATGTTCAGACTTGTGTAAATGTTCCTTCAGTGTAATGGCTGCTATATGGCAGAATGAAGGGTTCTGGGACAATGTATTCACTGTTTCATTTTCCTGCAGGAGCTTGAGTGCCCTTTCTGCTAGACTCCTATCTTGGTAAAATTTGTTAAAAAATGCTATTTTATCTTTGTTGGAAAACCCAGTGATTTCAACAGCTCGATCAACATTCACTTGACTCAGTTGTTCCATGGCAATGGGTCTGGTCGTTATCAAGACCGAGGCCTTGGGCAAGAGATTTCCATTCACTAGGGCAGCAATGATGGCTTCTACTGTTGCCGTCTTACGTGGATCGGTGCACGCATTGGCATAGTCAAGGCGCTTTCCAAACTCGTCCAACCCGTCCATAACAAAATGGGTTCTCTCTTGGTTTGCGAAAACCTCATCCGCTTTGTTTCCCAAACATGAGTGCAGCTTAGAAAACAGCTCTGCCAGTGACACCTCTCCAATATCATTTATCTCCCTGAACCTTATGAGCACGATGTGCTCAAAGCGTCGTGCAAATACTTTCTCACCTGACAGCAAGCTGTGCACAATGAATTTGCTCAACATGGTTTTACCGCTGCCTGGAGTCCCCACTACAATAACCAGTCGGGGGTGTGTTTTTTTTCCAATGTGATCAAAGAGCTTCTTGTAAGTAATCCCTTCTCTCTGTGCTCTCTTCATCAGCTCCTCGTGCTGCTTGCCTCTCGCTAGTAACTCGTGCTCCTTGGTTTCTTGATGGCGGTAGTAGGGAACCAGAATTGGCTTCACCATCCTCTCCAGCAAAAACACTGCAGGTTCTCCAGGTCGTGCGTCGTAGTTTCGTGTTAATGATGTCAGCTTCAGCAATAATTCTCTGAAATCATCACCAGGCTTATCTAAATGACACAAATAATTTAACGAGCAGATCAGTTTCACTTACAATAAAAAACATATTCCTATAGCAGACAAATATGTTTAAAATAAACTATGTAAAAAAAGCGTAGCGAATTCATTCACCATGGATAATGCAGCAACATCATGTACATCATGAATTATTGTGTGGAAGTTTTCACGATGTGTATTCTCCAAATGCAATTTTTATAAACACTGTACCTTTTGTAAAAAAATATGTTTTATCATAACAAAAATGCTACCACCATGTGTCTTGTTTGTTTTGCCTGTGAAAAAGATAGTACCACATTTAGCATTACCGTGTACATCAGCATCATCACAACCTAATTCTATCAATCTGTGTGTAAAATGCACTGCTTGCCTTATCCTACAATTATCGATTTTTTTTTGTCTAGGATGTTGATTTTTTTTATATTTCACTGGTATTGGGGCTGTGTTTCCTCTCCCATCTCAAGCTGGCCTACATCACGTAGCACGGGGGCTACACTGGTGGAGTGCAGTACACCAGCCACGGTCCTAGCAGCAGAGAAGATGAAGTGCTGTCACTTCCACAAGAACAGACACATGAATCACAACACTCGTAGCATCCCACGTGATACATCGTAGGTTCACTTGAACTTCAACTAATCTGGCTACTGCATCATCAGCAAACACTGTGGCAGCCACTACATTGTGGAGAGTGTCGATTTCCAATGACAAATTTGCTCAACAACTTCCATCAGCTTTCCAAGGAAACATTGAACCCAGTCTCTCACCACTTGGGCAATGGTGACCATGAGTAGCCTGATCCCTCTGTATCTGATCTTATTTTAATTTCTCGGGAATCATATATTCGGAGTCATTATCTCCCGTGGACTTTTTTACAAATGACGAGGTCTACAAATTTGACGTTGAATCTGGAGTGAAGTATAACCAATCCAGTTTCAGTTTCATTTATTTTGTATAGCCCTGTGAGCCATTCGGCTCTTGAATCGGGTGCAACTGCAACAAGCAAAACCAGGAACAAGAAACATCTTAAAGTGACTACGCGCAAACAGAAAAATCCAGGAAAAAACAGCAAAGTCTTCCGGAAAAAGCACCGTATATCAATGCTGTGTGCAAACATCCCAGTGGGATGCAAGCCAAACAATTACAACCATAAGACAATTTAGATTAAAGTTATCAGTCTAACTCTGTACTACAACAAATAAATATGGCTAAACCAAAACGTTTTAGAAATCACTAAAATAAAGCTATAAAAGCAATGTAACAGTGATCATAGGAACTAATTTAAATTTTACAATAAAAGATACACATAACATGTACTACCAAACTTTGCAGCCATAGCTTGCTGCATGAGTCACTCCATAACAGCAGGAGTATCAGTAGGAGTATCAACATTTTTCAAGAGTTAAGAGGAGAGAGTAGGTTCCGTTTCATGAGTCAATGGCATTAAAAGGCGGGGTGTCATTAGAAATAGCAGTCATTTCTAGATTTAAAGCTTTCGTGACTGCAAGGATCCATATTCTGGTTCTATTCGGTAAAGTCACGTTAGTAAAAAATAAAACAACAAAAATCACGACGTTTCGGCCACAACACAAGCGGCCTTCATTAGGTGAAGGGACCAGGCTGTCTCGAGGACAGCGCTGGAGTGAAACACAGCCACGCTCAGACCGCGACCTTTAAGCTGTGTGCAAGGAAACAAGGTGCCTTGACAAAGGAATTAGCATAAAAATTAGCATTTGATTGGCCGACTTAGCATGATGAACGGTGTAGAGGTGGTTTACATGCGGGTGCACATTCCGGTTGGCGTGGGGGGGGAGGGGGAGTTTACCTATTGATGGTGTGAAAAAGGAATTTTTAAGAGCTGCGAAAGTTTGGGGTACCACTACTTGAAAAATATACTGTACCATTGAAAATTAGTTTAATGTTTGGTTCGATTTACAACATCTTTCCAATGGTTGCTTAATTTGAAACCATCTTCTCGGTTGAAATTGTGTCTGTGTTTGTAGATCTGAATTGCCTCGTAAACAAATTTCTGATAAAAACCCGTGGGTTTGCAAAGAACCTTGGTATCGGAGAAAATTATATCGTGATCACCCACAGCGTTGTAACAGTGATCAGCTACGGCAGAAGAATTCGTTCTGCCGTGTTTCAAATCTGATTTGTGCTCGCGAATTCGGTCAGAGACATGTCGCTTTGTCTCCCCGATATAGCAAGCACCGCAGGTAAAACTCAATTTGTAAACCCCGGGGTACTGTAAGTCAGGAATGACATCCTTCACGGATGGGATCAGATCACGAATTTTGTGTACTGTATTGAACCGGACCTGGATCTTGTGTTTGTTTAGAATTTTGGAAATCTTTTTAGTAACGCCTGCTATATATGGTAGTGTGATGGTTTTCACCGGAGTATCAAGTGGTTGTTTCTGTATGGAGGGAGAAACAGCTTGGCGGATGGTACGGTCAGAGTATCCATTCCTTTTGAGGGCCAGGTGTACATGTTTTAATTCACGGGTCAGGTGGTGTTGGTCCGAAATGCAATGAGCTCTTAAAAATTCCCTTTTCACACCATCAATAGGTAAACTCCCCCTCCGCGCCAACCGGCATGTGCACCCGCATGTACACCACCTCTACGCCGTTCATCATGCTAAGTCGGCCAATCAAATGCTAATTTTTATGCTAATTCCTTTGTCAAGGCACCTTGTTTCCTCGCACACAGCTTAAAGGTCGCGGTCTGAGCGTGGCTGTGTTTCACTCCAGCGCTGTCCTCGAGACAGCCTGGTCCCTTCACCTGATGAAGGCCACTTGTGTTGTGGCCGAAACGTCGTGATTTTTGTTGTTTTATTTTTTACCTACGTGACTTTACTGAATAGAACCAAAGAGAATAGCAGTCATAGCTAGTCAATATAAAAAAAATTAGGAGTAAAAAATGTCCACAAAGGAGGAGACATTATACTGAGAAGAGCAGATAGCCAAGGACCGAGCCACGTGGAACACCATATAATTGGGACTTCTGAACAGAAGGCAGTCCTTGCTTGCAAAAATAGGGCTCACTTTTAGAGGGGAAGCAGAAGCAATGGGGAAGTGTGAGAGATGCCTGCGTAGCCATGCCGATTCAATAGGATGGAGTGGTGTGTGGTATCCAAAGCAGCCCAAAAGTCAAGAACTAGAAGCAGCTTCCATAATTTAAGAGAGGTGGTCATTCACCCTCAATAGGGAAACAGTTTCAACGAAATGGCCTTGGTGGAATCCAGATTGTACCAAGTCATGGAGACCAAGGCAGCTGATGGGTTTGCTGCCATGGCCAAACATATTGGGCTTGACACTTGAAAGAGAGCTTCATAGCTCATTATATTCTTCCAGCTCAAATAAAATGCCTGTGTCTGAAGAGGTGAGAGAAAATCACCATGTTTTAGTCATTTGCAAGGAAAGGGAGGTGTAGGATAGGACAGAAATTCAGGAATGTTGGGGTACAGTGTGGATGCAATGTTTTGATACTGACACACATTTCCATTATCCATCCATCCTTTCCTCCAAATTTCTGATCCCTTGTACATACCCTGCTATGGAATGGAATATGAATGTCCTCCTCCTGAGAGGGATGTTGTTATGCAAGAGTGGTGCAGTTTGCGAATATCAAATGACAGTTCATATCAGTTCAAAGCAATTCCTTCGCTTAAACTTGCCAGAGACATGCGAATGGTTACGTGAAGTTTAGCATCACTCACGAGAAGCTGCTCCAGGGATGGCTTTACCCGCAGTTGTGCTCAGATCGACACCCATCACGTTGAGCTGCTGCTCATGCTGTGATATCCACTGACCCAAGAGAGGGATCTCGGATCTCAGTGGCACCAGCACATCTTTAAGGAATCTCATGCACACTTCTTCTCCATTGTTGAGCACCAGGTCAACCAGGTCCCGTGTTCGTGCCATGGGGTTATTCTCGCTTTTGAGGGACGCATATACACTGTCCAGGACTATCCCTGTTTGATAGGAATAGTCAAGCACTTCTGAAGACTTCGCCTGGAGGTATTTCTGCAGATTCACTTTGTTGGTTTTAATGCTCTCACATGCAGAAACTTTTGATGCCATCACGACAAATGCATCGAGTCACCTGAAGAAAATGAAAACAAACCACGTGTCACCTGTAAGCATAGTCGTGTAATTTTAGACAGGTACGGGAAAGAATAATAATTATAAAAATAAAATGTTGCTACTAAAATCTGAGAGGTCTCGGTTAGGTACAATTGTGACTTTAGGTATTTGATTGTGAATACATTGAGTTATTTAAATTGTAATGAAAGCTTAAAAATTGTCATTGGAATATATAGAAATACATACAATTGCATCGAAACACTTTAGGCATCTCAAAACACTCTTCAGTGCAAGCATTTGAACATTCACATGAACACAACACTACGATAAAGAAAAGTAAACCTAATTCAAAACACCACACAGGTTTAACAGATTAAGCAGCTGCGTGACACCACGTGCTCACTGCCTCGACCATCGTGATGCCACGCAGACGGCAAATTGCGTTGTAATGTGCAATGATCGGGATAGCGTCACCTCTAGTTGAGTGACGATTAGAGGGTGGGAGCCAGGTTT
Source organism: Petromyzon marinus (assembly GCF_048934315.1). NCBI lineage: Eukaryota > Metazoa > Chordata > Hyperoartia > Petromyzontiformes > Petromyzontidae > Petromyzon > Petromyzon marinus. The sequence continues at coordinate 29,216 of NW_027423224.1, forward strand.
GATCTTGGGTAGTCCCTATGTAGTGGGCACTCCCATGCTCTCAATGTATGGGTAGAGGGTGCTCTGAGGTTGTCTAGCAGTGGTATGACGTCACATACCGCGCTCCCAGCAGCGGCTGGCGGGGCCATTTGTGAGGGGGCTGGGGGAGCCGACGGAGGGAGCCGATGGAGCCAGGAGGCCGACGGGGCGGGGGAGCCGGGGGGGGGGGCGACGGAACCGGGGGGAGGGGGGGGCGACAGCGCGGGCAGAGGGAGCCGACACTGACTTTCTCATACATCATACACTGACTCATTCACACCATGCACTGACTCACTCACACATCATGCACTGACTCACTCACACATCATGCACTGACTCGCTCACACATCATGCACTGACTCGCTCATCATGCGCTTACTCACTCACACATCATACACTCGAACAACCACTGACCCATTCACTCATCATACACAGGTTCACTCATCGTGTGCTGGCTCACTCGCACATCATACACTCACTCTGCCGCTGACTCGCTCACACATCATACACTGACTCACTCATCATGCGCTGACTAACACATCGTGCGCTGGCTCACACATCATGTACTCACTCAACCTAATACTGACTCGATCATCATACGCTGACTCGCACATCATACGTTGACTCGCACATCATACACTCACTCACGCTGCTGCTGACTCACTCACACATCATACACTGGGAGTGTCGTGCTGCCAGCTATGGCTGCAGGTTTTGTCGTACATGTTATGTTTATCGTTTGTTAATTTTAAAATCACAGTTCCTATGATTACTGCTGTTACATTGTTTTTGTAGCTTTATTTTGGTCTGGTTGTGGTTTAATAGTTTTCTGCAATGTAGATTCATATTTTGTTTGTTGCGGTTGCACCCGACTTAAGAGCCGCATGGCTCACAGGGCTATACCTAATAAATTAAACTTGAATACGCTTCACAGAAATGAGTAAACATGACCTTTTGTGGAGGTAGTGTGTTTGTGTGGGGAAGCCAAAACTTAAAGTACACACATGAGGCAGCGTCAATGTTACTGTAATGTTCATTATGTTAAATAAATCACTTATACAGGACAGCAGTGGTCCAGGTGTCTGTGCAATCACCTTCCTATGCCTTTGAATCTCCACTTGCACCGTCTCTTAGGAATCCTTCAAAATGAGCGGCATGTTACATCATCATCAGCAGCCATTGTCTCTCTACCGCTGAATGAACGCCTCCCTATATTTGTTTAACGTGAGAAATTAATGAAAAAAATTATTAATTTTACATTTTTTATTAGTATCAATAATAACGAAGCATCTGGTCAGTGAGTATACACCACGTGCATTTACAACAGCATGCAGAGCATGAGACTATAACGAGTTTTGTACATCATGTTTGTAAACCCAAGTAATCCATTCTTTAGTATGAGATATTTATACATTTAACTCTTTGTGTATTGAGCTGTGTGTATTGCATCGCTGCAAACTAAATATCTATACTGTACATATACAGGCCGGTCTGACTTAACCAGCGTTCTTTCTACAAGAATGTGCTATAACAAGCAATATTAATTTATCCCTGGGGTGTCACTATATACGTATGATTTTATGAGTAGTCAAATAGTACGAGGAGATAATGCAATAGGGAGAAGGGGGTGAGGGCGTGGGCTCAGTCGCTTTTTCTCTCATACAGCACACATCTCCACAGGAAATGAAAAAAATAACACCTGGAAAATGGACATACATTGATGTTTACGCCCAAGGCGCAACAACTCTATTGGTTTCACTATCGTGCAGCTCCACGCTACACACAGCAGACGCGTGCTCCCTACAGAGGATAAACTGTCGAGCGTCTTCTACGCCGACAGAACGAGCTTCAACACAAACATCCCCCATGTAGCTCCACAGACTGGTGGGTCAAGTGCTGTTAGTGAGCCCCTTTGAAGACCCGCACGCAAAGTGGGGTAGAAATGGCCAGCACCACACCCGGCCACGTTTGTCTCATAGGTTATACTGATTACCCATTGTACCAGGCACTCATTTAATGCAGACACAACCTAGAGGACCCAAAACCGGTGTAGATATCACGTGCTATTGATAACTGTGGCTGAGTTTGTTGTGCAGCATGGCTCGCCACAAACACACATAGGCGATGTACACAAACATACAAGATACAAATGAGAAAAATCTCCCATATCGTTTTTTACATTATTGGGATTAGTTCTGCTAGCGAGCACCTAAGAAGGCCAGTACGGCACATGAAGGGGTGGGTACATAAACACAATAACAATAAAAGCCATTCGCCACTCAAAATTGGTGACGTCAACAAAGTGTTTGTGCCAGGCTAAGTGCACATTGAGGTCATGTGGACTGTCGAAGGCTCATGGGCAGGAGGTTACAGGATAGATAAAGGTGTCATGGGTTGAGTGACAGGGATGACTGGCAGATCTACCACCTGTGCTCCCTACTGTTCCACCTTGCTGCATTTTACTCATTCTGCACTCCGCTCGTTGTTGTGAGCATCACTCCTCCGCCCTCCGTTATTGCTGGAGGATGACATCCTTCACAAAACTCCTCCAGAGACGCTGATCTTGAAACCACTGGTCGAGCTGTTGGCAAGCCCAAACAGCTCCACCATCCTTCTGTTACACAGCAGTCAAACTCTTGGCTATAGCGATAAGCCCCTTATATCTGGACAAACAGAAGCTGTTTGGGTACACAGTGACTGGGCATTTGGGCTACATGACTCAGCCAATGCTGCCTCACCTGCCTTAGTATCTCACTGATGGGCATTTGTCCAGATCATTCAAGGATCTAAGCTGCTCACATAATCTAGTTTGTTAAGCCCACGGTGGATCGTAGACAACTTGAATATGCAAAACCAGTGTGGATGTTCCTTTAAAAGGGATCCAAATTTCTCAAATGTAGAGAAGGGAGGGGATATCTGGCTGAGAAGACCCAGAGCTTTACATGGAGTGACAGGCAATGCAGCATTCACAGTGTGTTACGCAGCTGAGATAATTATGTTCAACCGATTCGGAGCATGACCTCTGCTGCCAAACTGGAGCTAGTCACATGCACCCTTTCCAGGTATGGAAAATTGTTCTGCTCTGTCCAAAAATGCCCCACTGCTCATGGGGAGTGGAGGGATGGGAGAATACGATGACACAGAATACCCAGGCAGGTGCTTTGTTTTATGTGGGGATGAACGTAAACCCCATTTCTTAGTAGTACTCTCGAAGTTCAACAAAAGCTTCTCCAGCTCATACAGGATATAATTCTTATAGTGGGGATGGTTGTAATGTGGAGGTGGGCAGTGGTAATGCACGCTCCTGTCGAATGAGGAACCAACAGTTTGGGACAATTTCAAGGTTATGTAAACAACGCCGCCAAGACCTGCCCAACAACTTGTTGCAATATTGGAAATGAATGAATTAGTGATTAAACGTGGTGTTAATTGAAAAAAGAACGTAAAAACTGCTACAAGGGCCTAAGAAGGCAATGCAAAACTCAGATCTGGCATGAACAGAGGGGGCCTGATGGAAAAGCTGCAGCAGTTGAATAATAACTCTCAGTCAAATAAAGGATGACTTTGCAAACTTCAGTCAGCTCAGGGGATATTTCCTGCGCAATTACAAATGCCAGTGGCAAGCTCCTCAGCAGTTGAAGGCAGAAACTAGCATGCTAGAAGTAATTATGCTCCCAAATGCAGAATCGCTCGTCATATCCCTTTGAAGAGCTCATGCAAGCCACAGCAACCAAAGACCCTACACCTTCTGCATTGAGCCATTTGAGTATAAAGTGAGAGGTACCCTAAGAAAAATGAAAGAAATCACTAGTACCCAACACTTGCAATATCAGAGCAGAAATGCTGACACCCAGAGGCTCAACTATCATCACATGGGTGAGTAAGATATTTTAACACACGTGGAGGGCAGGCTTGAAACCAGCTTTCAATGATGCAGCCTCTTTGGTTGGACTGCAGGCAGTCTTACTCATGCCGTGTCAGTCATAGAAGTTGTTGGACCATACTTATATTTGCCTCAAGCAAGTCTTGACGAACAAAGTGGGGTATAATCTGCTGAGTAGTGTAGTGGAGGCTGTGAAATGAGAAATAATCAATTAGAGTGCCTTTAAAAAGAGCCTCTGTCAGGTGATGTGCACATCAATGAGATACAATCATCATTGGGAACAAGGAGGTGTACATTCAGCCTACATTTCTAAAGAGAGAACATACAGTGATGATCACAGGAGAAATCTGTGGATAGTAAGTGACAGGCCCAAATAATTGCATCAAAATAAAAGGGAATGAGCGACCTCCGAATGAGTAAAGGTTGATTAGAAGTTCCAACAGGAAGCCTTGGTTGCTGGGCGGAGAATGAGTGAAGGGGAGTAAAGCGAGATGGTAGGGACGATATAGGAGAACATTGGGAGGGGAATGAGATGATGGGAGAGGCAAGCAGGAGCGTGTCCATGGTGGAACTTGAAGACAGCAAAGGGGATATTGTGCTTGATGCAGAAATTAATCGGATACCAGTGGAGGGATCAAAACGAACACAGCTTTACCAATTAAAAAACAGGCAACAGAAACAAACATGAGAACATTATTACCAAAGACAAGACTGTCACACTATATAAAGTCCCACTCATTTCATGGATCGTTATTAAACAAAGGTGTCGCTTTAATCGACATTGTGAACTCGGGATGTTACGGGACAATGAGTCCCATAGGCAACGCCACGGGCTGAAGGGCACAGTGGGGGCTATCACTCCCTCGACTGACTGTGCGCGAGTAACAGACTTCAGCCTCTATTGACGATCTCTGTGAACAGGGAGGTGAAAGCCAATAGAGTTCATGTCAACAAAAAAACCGTGACCTTTAAAGAGACAATGCTCCTGTTAAAATACGATTACAGTACATTACCATTTTTACATGCTTCAGAGGACTATGCCCATTTTAGAAGCAGCGTTGCTTTTGTGTTACTGATGGAGATAGTAAAAAAAGCATGTGGCAAGATGAGACGTTCATTCGAATCCGTGTTCTCAATGTCCTAGCCCCTTGGCATAGCCCCTAGGCTCGAGCACAAGACACTGATACTATTTTACTCAACACCCACCTCTATAACCCCCCTAATCGCTCCCCCTCAATCCCACTATCTCCCCCTCCCCCCATCGCGATGTTATTTATCTTCCAAAAAAACTTCTTCGATAACACCGCTTTGAAATGAAATGCATATAGTAAGAGACGATTCAGGCAATGGCCCTTTTGTCACAGCACTTCAGTCTCCTCGACTTGTGACATCGGCACCACCCATGAGGAGGCCGCATTTGTTGCACTCCAAGATGGCTTGGTGAACACCCCTCCCCTCCACTACCCCGACTTTTCCTTGCCGTTTGTCCTTGATACAGATGCTAGTAACACTGGCATTGGAGCTGTTCTGTCTCAAGTTGTCAATGGCGTCGAGAGTGTTATCGCATAAGGAAGCAGAGTGCTGTCTCCGGCTGAACAGCGGTACTGTGTCACACGCTGATAACTGTTAGCTATCGTGTTTTTCTTGCAAAAGTATCTTCCATATTTGTATGGGAGAGACTTTGAGGTGCGCTCGGACCACGCGGCGCTGCAGTACGCGCTGCAGGTTGACCAGCCATCTGGCGAACTTTCACGCTGGTTGGAGGTCCTCCAGGACTACTCTTTTCAGGTTACCTATCGCAAAGGCTCCCATCACACGAACGCGGATGCCCTGTCGCGATTACCCATGAACGAGAGTTGCGCAAGTTTTTCGGGCTCTGGTCACTGTAAGCCGCGCAACGAACACTCGCCCTCTACCCTTACGGCATCGGCCGAGGTTGTAACATCTGAGGGGGCTGGGGATCCAGTGGCACGTGATGCTGTCATTGGATTGGACCACGAAGAATGGGGGCGCCTCCAGGTTGAGGACGCTTCCCTGCTTAAATTGCGATGCCGTGTCAGAGAGACTGATGGGGGCGAGGATCGATGGGGTGTCGCCTCTTTCATTCTCAGAGGCGGATTGCTCATGCATTGGGGCGGAGAGATGCGATGTTCTAACATTGTTGTGCCCACCGCCCTGTGGAGTAAGGTCATTTGGGCGGTGCACGAGCGTCTGTTGCACTTGGGTGTGCATAAACTAGCATTGGCCACACGTAAGTCGGATTTCTTCTGGCCTGGCATGGCTGAGGATGCTGCTAATTTGTTGAAGGGGTGTGTGCAGTGCACGCGGTAGAAGCCGCTCGTGGGAATAAATATTTTCTGGTGGGAGTCGAGTATTTCTCATGATGGCCTGTGGCCTGGCCGCTTCCCAAACAGTTGGCGGCAAAGATCACTGAGGCATTCCTCAATGGCTACGTAATTGTAGTGGCATGGTTGAACATGATCGCCACTAATCATAGCTGGCAGTACTAGCTTGTGTCAGTAGGGAGCAGAGGGGAGGCTGAACCTGCGGGATTAATGATGACGGGCCGTTGGCCAAGGCAATCCCTGGGGGAGCATCGTGACCAACGGTCGGGACCCCAGATCCCGGGAAGGGGGCTGGGGAGATGATGTCATTCTCCAGACCCTCGGAGACGGTCCTAGAAGGAAGGCGTGGCCAGGGGCGGAGTGAGCCAGGAGCCTATATATAAGTCAGGTCCCTGAGCGGTCCCAGCAGTTGTTGTCCGGCCGAAGACTAAAGAGCATCCTGGAGCCCTGAAGAGAAGAGCCCAATGGGCAGAGCAGAACCCCTGGCTAGGGTCGGCTCGAGCTTGTACCAGTGAAAGCTCCAGCTGATAACCAGTGAAGACTCAAGGGAAGACTCAAGCCCCAGCAGTATAGATGCCGTGATAGCGTGATAGCCAGTGAGAGGCAAGCTAGTCTGGAGGGACTACCTCCATAGAGTATCGGGTGAAAGGGGCCATTACCCCATTGTGTAATAACCTGTTAATGTTATAATAAATGTGTTGCCTCAGAGTAAGCTTCCTCCAGTTTATTACCCACTACATTATGGACAAGAGTGCTCCCGAACGTCTTCTGAACAATCAGGGCAAAACATTTTCTTCAAAATTATTGCAAGAGGTGTGCGTTAGTTGTGAACCAAGAAAGTACGCATGTCACCGCACAATCCGCAGACGGATGGTATGGTTGAGGTGGCTGCACAGGACTCTGACCTCCATGTTGAGTCATCAGGTCAGCGAGAACACGACCCCCTGATTCATGTTCAGTTACAAGCCGCACCCAACAAGGCAAAATCTTAAATCTCTGACTCTGTGTGCTGTACCCTTCAAAAGCTTTCCGAAGTGCGGGAGACTTCCAGGGTAAATTCTGATTCGTGCCGATTGGCCAATGAATGGCTGAGAGGCTTCCGTACTTCAAAAGATGAGTAGGCACCTGGGTACAGAGCTTGGTTGCACTGTCCACAGGTACCGGTGGGTACATCGCCCAATTTGCTCAAACCCTGGAGAGGGCTGGTTGATGTGATTTGGGTCATTCGACCGCAGTGTGTCCAGATCCGCTTGGAGCGGCGGAGTTGGTTTGTACACTCCTCTTGCCCTAAGCCCTTTATTGCTCCCTGTGAGTTTGTTCCATCTCCACACTGTGGGCGCCGAGGGACAGATGTGTCCGGCGAGCTGGCATGTGTGCCCGTTGAGGTTGGTCCTCAGCGGAGTCGTGTGCTTCCTCCCTCAGGTGCCGCACGCCTGATGTCCCCCGAGCCGCCGCCTGCGCTGTCTTCACTTTATTCAGGAGAGGAGAACCCGTCGACCCGGCCTACTGCTCTTCGTGAGGAGCCGGATTCGACTGGACAGTTGCATATTCCCCCTGGGCCCTCCAGGGAGAGTGAGCCCACCTCCACTGGAGGCCCAGCCACGAGGACTCGCTCAAAAACTCTTCGGATTTTGTGACACCCATGCACACACACTCCCACACCATCAGTTGCTTGTCACACTCAGTAGGCCATATCGGTTATTGGCTGAACCTAGCCTTTGTTGTGCTTATGGGTATTGTTACACGGTGAGGATGGGAGTTGTTGGTGATGGAGGGGATTCCGTGCATTCGCGTTTTATATTTTCGCGTGTTGTTCTGTACATTTGTAGCTAATGTATATATTGTATAGGTGGGCTTGGGTATTTATATGCTATTTGTTATTGTTAATTATTGAGGCACACATAGCGTTTAGTCACTTTTACTCGCTTTTTATCACCTTATTCACTTAAGCAACCATTGGAAAGATGTTCTAAATCATACCAAACATTAAACTAATTTTCAATGGTATTTATCTAAATAGTGATATACCAAACTTTCATAGAAGCTTATTTCACTTCACACCTACATTTGTAAACTTCCCCCCCGCCCCGTGCCGGTCCTCTACGTTCCACTTCACACCCCCTCCCCCCCTCCGTGCCGGTCCTCTTGTGCGTTACGGTCATTTTATGCTAATTCCTTTGTCAAAGTATTTTGTTTCCTCCCACACAGCTTAAAAGGACGCGACCTGGGCTGGACTGTCTTCACTCCAACGCTGTTCTCATGACAGTACGGTCCCCTTCACCTGATGAAGGCCACTTGTGTTGTGGCCGAAACGTCATGATTTTTGTTGTTTTATTTTTTCCCTACGTGACTTTACCGAATAGAACCAAAGAGTATGGATCCTTGCAGTCACGAAAGCTTCAAATCTAGAACTTATTCACTTGGTTAGTTTTAAGGGGGAGTTGACAGCCAGGACGGCTGAATGCTACGAATGGGGGGGGGGTAATGTAGTGACATCGGGAATGCCACTGTGTAGTGCCGGCCTGAGAGGCATGGCGTGCGATGTAATTACATCACCGACACCCCATATATGTGGGTGTAGTACCAGCCCTAGTGGGGCTTGGTGAGCGCTGAGTCATGGCGCTGAGTGGCACCACGCGTAGCGTGCAGTGCTGTTCTCTATAGGAGGGGTGTGAAAGTGTCAGCCATGAATGAGGTTAATGTGGGCCATTGCACTCTGGTTGAACCTGGAAGGTACATGACGGGTAAAGTCTACACAGGGGCCCCAAGTTGGGGCTAGTGGGTAGTCACGTGTCAGGGCGAGATCTTGCAATAGGAATCGGGAAGGTAGTCGTGGCCAAGGGCGGAGCCGGCCACGACTGGTGAGCATATAAACCGGGTCCCCAGAGGGACCGGGGTTCAGCTTTGCTGTTGTCTTCTGAAAGATCTACATTCAACGTCCGTGAAGAGTCACCAACACATGGGCAGGACTCAAGCTGGAGTCCTGCTCGTTGTAGCTATCCCAGAGTGTTAGCGCAGATAGCCTGGTGGTCCACCACCATAGGTTGTTATCTGGTAAAAGGGAAGTTACCCCTTCGTGTTGGTATAAATAAATTTGTTGCCTCCAAAGAGTATGTCTGCGACTCAATTGAACCGACTACATAATGGTGCAAAGGTCAGTAAAGTGACCGAGGCCACCAAGGGCTGTACCAGTATACCACATCAGACTAACAAGGGGCTCAGTGGTGGCAACAAGTTATCCCCTTCGCCTGGAATGCAGGAGGTCGTGGGTTCGATTCCTACCCCAACGCCTGGATATTTGGAGTTTGCATATTCTCCCCGTGGTGGCGTGGGTTTTTCTCTGGATCCTCGCAGTTTTTTTCCCTCCACATTTAGAAATATGCGTTTACAGTATTTGGCTGCTACAAATTTCCACGTGATAAGCCACTTCGTTGAGCTATGATTTGTGGCCAGGTTGCTTTTGAAAAACAGCTATATAGCTCAGTGGACCTTACTTGGTACAATAAAATAAAAATCTGCCGATTCCTGGAGTTATACTATAGGAAGGCCTGGGTACCCAAGGGACCAGGTTACAGCATCTGTCAGTTCAATGAAAAATCTAATAGCTTATTGGACTTTGCCTGGTTCATAAAATAGTTTTTTAGTGTTTAACCTCACGTGACAAACAATAAATCCAACAAACACACCCAGTGCTGAAATGCACTGAAAAACAGTAAATGTACCAGAATGAAGCAGTACACATCTTGTCAAGTTGTATTTATGCAACAAAGATAACTGAAGAAAAATAACCAAATCCACAATTAGATGTGGATGTGATAATAAAGTAAAGCCCTTCTGGATAATGGGCACCCTATGCCCTGTTGGTAGTGTTGATTTTTTTACCATATTTCACCACGCTGACTAGTGCGGGTTGGTGAAGCGAGGGGGGCAGAACTGATTAATTTGTCACTCGCCTCTGGATTTAGTCCATGGGTGTGTAGTGATGTGCGCTAAGCACTGTGCAATTGGACGACCCCACATGCCCTGGGCACCCTTTCGCATGAGATATTCAAACTCAATCTATTTTGCAGGTGAAATATTTCTGAAATAAAAATGCAATGAAGGAAAAACAGAGAAACTGCCATGACACGGTGCACAGGTGTGAATTAATATATTATAATAATCAGTCACACGACTGACCATACAAGGCAAGCACACCATCGTGGTGCTCGCTTCATCCACCCAACAACACATTTCAGCGCAATTGTTTCCCAGCGCCTATCTCGTGACTCGGTATGGGAATCGCTGCGGCGGTGTCCGCTCGTGCAGCTCCATGCGACCCACAGCAGACGCGCGCTCCCTATAGAGGATCCACGGTCGCGCGTCGTCTACGCCTACAGCACGAGCTCCGACACAAACATCCCCCATGGAGCTCCACAGACTGGTGGGGCAAGTGCTGTTATTGAGCTCCTATGAAGGCCGGCATAGTACACGAAATGGTAAGTGGTCAGAACCACGCCGGACCGCCTTTGTCTCCCCAATGTGTGATGTTTACACACCGCCCCAGATACTAATTTGCGTTACACACACATTTACGTCCCTACCCCCCACCGCACACACACTCACACACTACACCGTCTTCCACACACACACATTTAAGCACCAATCAAAAATCCCCCGTGTATCCTACACAGGTGGTTTATATTCTGGACCACACCACCCACCGTCCCCCATGCACCACGAACTCCCCACACTCACCCACGCTGTGAAGTGTCGAGTCGCCCCGCGTCTCTCGCCCCTGACGCGGCCCAGCTCCCCGTGTAGCCTCCTCTGCCATGCTCTCAGCCTCTGGCCCTGCCGCAGCAGAAAGGAGAGGGGTGGAGGGGTGACGGGAGGAGTGAAAGGAGCGTTGAGGGGAGGGTTGGGGGTGGGGTGGGTGGGGTGGGTGGGATGGGTGGGGTGGGTGGGGTGAGTGGGGTGGGTGGGGTGGGGTGGGTGGGGTGGGGTGGGATGGGTGGGGTGGGTGGGGTGGGTGGGGTGGGTGGGGTGGGTGGGGTGGGGATGGGTGGGGATGGGTGGGGATGGGTGGGGTGGGTGGGGTGCCCTTTGCTTTCTTCGGCCCCTCCCCCCACCTCTACTACTTATTTTAAGCCTCTGTCTGTTCATTCCTCCGGCCCCCTTTTTCTTGCTTCTCTGTCCGTCTTTCCTCTTCTTACCTCTTGTGTCCCTGTATATGTATTTCTGCTATATTATACCTCATATTTGTTCACTCTGTCTATGCTGGTATGTTCAACCCAGAGGATGAACATGAAATTTAGCATTCTTCTGAAATTCGTGGTCTGCCAGGCAAGTGTCTAACTGTGTCGTTGGCCGACTGGTATTGCATCACGTAAATTTTTCTTAGGTTTTTTGAATTCTCGTCTCTCATCTTGTTGTTGTATTTACCTCCGTGCAGTTTAACGCTCTCTATGTGTTGCGTTGATGTCACCCTATGTGCTATTTGTTTTTACACCTGATGAAGATCACTTGTGTTGTGGTCGAAACGTCGTGCTTGATTTATTTTAATATAATTTTATGGTATTTCTACATACGTGACTTTACCGAAAAAACCAATGAGTTAATCAATGGTTCTCTGTGTGTGTGAGTCTATGTGTCTCCATGTGAGTGAGCCTATGGCTCTGTGTCAGTGAGACTTTGGCTCTCTGTGTGAGTGCTCTCTCTCAGTGAGTCTATGGCTCTCTGTGGGAGTAAGTGGGTCTCTAAGGTCACAACCATCTTGCTCCCTGCCCAGTGCGTCCACCTGGTTGAGCTGCAGAAGTCTATTGTCCACCGCTCCAGACCGCACAGATATCCGACGTCCACCTCCAGCAGACACCAGCAGATTCTTAAACCTGGTGGTGGAAGGACACGAGAGGGGTAATAGTCAACCACCATTACCACCATCAATACCACCATTACAACCACCAAAATCACCGCTATCGTTAACACCACCATCAATATCACCACCTCCACCACAACGATCACAATCAAAATTACAATGACAATACTCTTTGGTTCTTTCGGTAAAGTCACGTAGGTAGAAAAGATAATAGATCATGACGTTTCGATCGCAACACAAGCAACCATCATCAGGTGAAAAAATATAGCGAGAAAGCTGCTGAAACACGAAGTTATATTGGCTTGAGATAAACTCAGCCCAAGGGTAAGTGGGCGGGGCTAGAGGTAGAATTTGCATGTAAATACCACATCGTGGAAAAGGAAAGAGAGACACAGACACCGAGAGACATCCACACACAGAGAGAGGCACACACAAAGAGACACACGAGAGATGCATATAGAGAAAAACACACCGGCAGAGAGAGACACCCACACAGACAGATGCAGAGAGAGATAGACACAGAATTACATAATTGCCCATGAATTACTATGGTGTGACAATGCCAATTACCAATGTCAAAGGGAACATCAATGAATGGTAAATGTGGGTTAATATCCCCAGCAGAGCATGTAGACTACATTAAAAATTAAAATAATCAGGCAATATAATATCACATATGGGTTCAGTTTAAAGTTTACTTATGAAAAATAATCCTGAAATAATTGTGCACCATAGATAATCTTAATGGTCAAGTTACATAAACATCACGGAATCACTTAAGCTGACCATTTAAAAAGACATTAATTCCAAGATGTTGAGCAAAGGAAATTGTTTGGAAGTTCATCTCACACCAAGTACATGTTACTATAAATCTAAATCTGCATAGTTCTCAATCAGCAAAGTCGCAAACATGTTTTACCACAAGCAAGGAGTTCGGTGTAAAGCTGTTAAGCAAATTAACCACTGCACACGGTTTTAAAGTTCTCTGCCTCAAAGACAGCACTCTACCAAGTGTCACGATGCAGCTGCACACGCCACATGATAATAGGCGGAGTGAGTGAATCTAAGTAGACACTGACCCTGTCAAAGGGGATCCATGTCTAGAGTATTTGTGGCTGGTGCTACACATTTCTATGTGATTAGCCATTTCGCTGATCTATCATTTGTGGAAAGGTCGCTTCTGAAAAACAGCCACATAGCTCAGTGGGTCTCACCTGGTAAAATAAAAAGTTTATAGAGTTCGTTCTGCCTCAACGCGTGTTTTCATAACGCCATTTGGATATAGCACGATAGATGTATTAGGGAACACGTTTTATAACGCGGATGCCAAGTGGTTGAGTCAACAGAACCACGTCGCGCGAGTAGGAATGTGCGGTTGTTCGGCTGCCTGGGCACAGCGTCACACGAGGCATTGGGATGCTGCTGGATGCTTCCTGATGCTCCCCACGCGCCTGAAGTCTTTGTTCAGCCGACACACGCATCTCACGCTGTTATCACGGACTGTGCTTTACCCTGTATTAGTCATTGTAACGAGGGAGTTTACACAACGCGGTGTTCTTCAGCAGCGCAACTGCCGCGTTATAGAACACTGCAGTAAATATTGTCGCGGTGTGGAAGGAGCAATGAACGTCATCTTGTGGCATGGAAAGGCATCGCAGCCCTAGCGAGCAGACAGAGACAAAGCCTGCACGCACGGCAAAGTTGTGATTGACCCGGGGACTATTAGCAAGTGACACGTATGGACTAATAGTTACTCTAAATGACGATGTTGACGTTGGTTATAACGTGCTACAAATATGCTAAACGCACATCGCATTAGCTCTGACTAATAGCGTACGTTTTTTAAAAGTTATAATCGTTTACAATGGTTAATTTGTATATCATGCCAAGTGAGTAATTTGCGTGTGGACCCTGACAGCGGCACTCAATGTCCAACTCTTGCGAATGCTCTCAGGGGATCTTTACCGTGCGCTGCGTTCACTCACTCAGCCCCAATCTCCCTGTCGTGAACTCACCACTCAGCCACTCACTCACCTCACCCTTCAACTCACTCACCCTCCTCACCTATTAATTCTCCTCATTAACTCACTCACCCTGCAATCCACTCCCTCACCCCCCTCCATCACCCGGCACTCACCGCCTGTCCGTGACCACCTCTCCCGTGCCTACAACCACAAACACCACCACCACCACCTCTCCCGTGCCTACAACCACAAACACCACCACCACCTCTCCCGTGCCTACAACCACAAACACCACCACCACCTCTCCCGTGCCTACAACCACAAACACCACCACCACCTCTCCCGTGCCTACAACCACAAACACCACCACCACCTCTCCCGTGCCTACAACCACAAACACCACCACCACCTCTCCCGTGCCTACAACCACAAACACCACCACCACCTCTCCCGTGCCTACAACCACAAACACCACCACCACCACCTCCTGCTGCTGCTGCTGTCGCGGTCTCCGCGTGGCGCCGCGGGCCCAGGGGGAGGCCTCGCGGCCCAAGAGCGGCGCCACGGCTCCCCCCCTCCCGCTCCTGGCCCCTCCCCCTCGTCCCTCCTGGCCCCTCCCCCTCTTCCCTCCTGGTTCCTCCCCCTCGTCCCTCCTGGCCCCTCCCCCTCGTCCCTCCTGGCCCCTCCCCCTCGTCCGTCCTCCTCCTCCCGCTCGCGACGTGGAGTGAACTCAGCCCCGCCCCCCCCCGCCCCCCCCTGCGCGGCCCCGCCGCACATTGCAAGAATGGCGGGAAGCGGTCGCGGGGCCTACCACGCGCCGCCTCTCGCGTGATTGGCTCGCTTCGCGTCACGTGGGGAAGGCGGAAGAAGAGTATGGGGGAGGAGCTGCGCGGTTAGGGGCGGGGCCGTGGAGTCACGTGGTGGGCAATGATTGCCAATAAGTGGGCAGGGATGGCTGTACGTCACATCCGGTGATATAGGACACGCCCCTTCGTGACGTGCATCACACTTCCTTCCGTCCCGCGTGCCGTCAACACGAGCTGAGCATGGCGCTGCTGACCGTTGGCGTTCTGTTAGCCCTGCTTGGGATGGAGATCTTAATTTATCTTCGTTTTACGCTTTCCATCTCAGACTTTTACCGCGAGACCACGACGCTGCAAACGGAGAGGATGGGCCTGCAGAATGTGGAGCTCTGTCAGAAGAACAAGACCATGGAAGTGGAGAAAGATGGTAAGCTACCATTTTCTTTGGTTCTTTCGGTAAAGTCACGTAGAATGAGAATAAAATAATAAATTGATAAAATAAAATAACAATAATATTCTCACGACGTTTCGGCCACAATACAAGCAGCCTTCATCAGGTGAAGGGGACGAGACTGTCTGGAGGACAGCGCTGGAGTGAGAAAGCCACGCTGAGATCGCGATCTTTAAGCTGTGTGAGAAGAAACAAAGCGCCTTGACAGAGGAATTAACATATAATTTAGCATTGAAATGGCTGAGTGATTAGCTTGTGACTGTTCACAGAAAAGGCTATGTTAAGTTAAAGCATACACATCCGCAAAGGCACCCCTTGACAAAGGAATTAGCATAGAATGTAGCATTGAAATAGCTGAGTGATTAGCTCGTAACTGGTCACAGAAATAGCTATGTTAAAGTCAGAGCATATACATTCACCGAGGCACCTAGTACACATCAAACATGAGAATTTAGCATTGAAATAACTAGGCGAATTTAGCATTGAAATAACTGAGTGATTAGCTTGTGACTGGTCACAGAAATGGCTATGTTGAAGTTAAGGCCTACACATCTGAGCTATTCACAGTAACTGGGTATACAATACAATATATAATGAATACTATATAGTGAACCAATAAATATTACAAAAATATAAATTACCTCAATGTTATCAATAAACTCTATATTCTCCAATCAGCTAAGCTACCAACAATAAGTTGTTATATATCACAATGCTATATGGCGAAAAATGGGTGGATTCTTACCCTCAACTTTAGCAACACGGATAGCTACGGGTCCCATTCAGACGGACGAGTTAATCGATGGTCGGAACAGAGGAGGGGGAGAGAGACAGCTGCGAGGCGCTGTTATACTCCATGTTGTAAACCATACCATTAACCACGGTTAAGCTATCCGTGTTGCTAAAGTTGAGGGTAAGAATCCACCCATTTTTCGCCATATAGCATTGTGATATATAACGACTTATTGTTGGTAGCTTAGCTGATTGGAGAATATAGAGTTTATTTATAACATTGAGGTAATTTATATTTTAGTATTTTTTATTGGTTCATGATATAGTATTCATTATATATTGTATTGTATACCCAGTTACTGTGAATAGCTCAGATGTGTAGGCCTTAACTTCAACATAGCCATTTCTGTGACCAGTCACAAGCTAATCACTCAGTTGTTTCAATGCTAAATTCGCCTAGTTATTTCAATGCTAAATTCTCCTGTTTGATTTGTACTAGGTGCCTCGGTGAATGTATATGCTCTGACTTTAACATAGCTATTTCTGTGACCAGTTACAAGCTAATCATTCAGCTATTTCAATGCTAAATTCTATGCTAATTCCTTTGTCAAGGAGTGCCTCTGCGGATGTGTATACTTTAACTTAGCTATTTCAATGCTAAATTCTATGCTAATTCCTTTGTCAAGGGGTGCCTTTGCGGATGTGTATGCTTTAACTTTAATATAGCCTTTTCTGTGACCAGTCACAAGCTAATCACTCAGCCATTTCAATGCTAAATTAAATGCTAATTCCTTTGTCAAGGCGCTTTGTTTCTTCTCACACAGCTTAAAGGTCGTGATCTCAGCGTGGCTTTCTCACTCCAGCGCTGTCCTCCAGACAGTCTCGTCCCCTTAACCTGATGAAGGCCGCTTGTGTTGTGGCCGAAACGTCGTGAGAATATTATTGTGTTATTTTATTTTATCAATTTATTATTTTATTCTCATTCTACGTGACTTTACCGAAAGAACCAAAGAAGATGAATCCTTGCAGTCACGAAAACTTTAAATCGAAATTTAAGCTACCATTCTTAGATGTTCTGTTTGAGAGGAGACCTAATGGCTCATTGGGGCATTCTGTCTACAGGAAACCCACCCACACAGATTCCTACTTGAAACCTGATTCCCACCACCACCCAGCCCAAAATAATTCTCTCATCAAAACTTCATACCATAGGGCTCATTGCATTTCGGACCAACACCACCTGACCAGTGAATTAAAACATGTACACCTGGCCCTCAAAAGGAATGGTTACTCTGACCGTACCATCCGCCAAGCTGTTTCTCCCTCCATACAGAAACAACCACTTGATACTCCGGCCAAAACCATCACACTACCATATATAGCAGGCGTTACTAAAAAGATTTCCAAAATTCTAAACAAACACAAGATCCAGGTCCGGTTCAATACATTACACAAAATTCGTGATCTGATCCCATCCGTGAAGGATGGCATTCCTGACTTACAGTACCCCGGGGTTTACAAATTGAGTTGTACCTGCGGTGATTGCTATATCGGGGAGACAAAGCGACATGTCTCTGACCGAATTAGCGAGCACAAATCAGATTTGAAACGCAGCAAAACGAATTCTTTGCTGATCACTGTTACAACGCTGTGGGTGATCACGATATAATTTTCTCCGATACCAAGGTTCTTTGCAAACCCACGGGTTTTTATCAGAGATTTGTTCACGAGGCAATTCAGATCTACAAACACAGACACAATTTCAACCGAGAAGTTGGTTTCAAATTAAGCAACCATTGGAAAGATGTTCTAAATCGAACTAAACATAAACTAATTTCTGTGGTACAGTATATTTTTCAAGTAGTGGTACCCCAAACTTTCGCAGCTCTCAGCTCCCCCCCCCTCCCGCTCCTGGCCCCTCATCCCTCCTGGCCCCTCCCCCTCGTCCCTCCTGGCCCCTCCCCCTCGTCCCTCCTCCCGACTTGCGACGTGGAGTGAACTCGCCCCCGCCCCCCGCGCCCCACCCTGAGCGGCCCCGCCGCCCATTGCAAGAATGGCGGGAAGCGGACGCGGGGCCGACCGCGCGCCGCCTCTCGCGTGATTGGCTCGCTTCGCATCACGTGGGGAAGGCGGAAGAAGAGTATGGGGGAGGAGCTGTGTGGTTAGGGGCAGGGCCGTGGAGTCACGTGGTGGGCAATGATTGACAATAAGTGGGCAGGGATGGCTGTTACGTCATAGTGTACGTCACATCCGGTAATGACGTCACGATAAATAACACGCCCCTTCGTGACGTGTCTCACACTTGCTTCTGTCCCGCGTGCCGTCAACTCGAACTGAGCATGGTGCTGCTGATCGTTGGCGTTCTGGTCTTGGCCATGCTTGGGATGGGGATCTTCATATATCTTCTTTTTACGCTTTCCATTTCAGACTTTGACCATGAGACCACGACGCTGTCTACGGAGAGGATGAGCCTGCAGAATGTGGAGCTCTGTCAGAAGAGCAAGATGCTCCGTCTGGAGCTACAGCATCAGCTGGAGGAGTTCATGGAGAACCGAGAGACTCTCCAGAGAGAGATCAGGAGCCTGGTTCAACAGCTTAAAGAGCGCCAGTTGGAGCTGGAGCCCACGAGAGTGCCTTGCAGGGAGAGCAAGTCTCTGCATGCGGATTTTCTCCGAGACTGCAATGCAGCACAGCGGCAAATGTCGCTGCGCTGTGAAAACGAAGATCTCCGGAGGTCGCTGCACGCCCACCTGAGGAAGTTGAACTTCCTGAATCCGCAGAGAGGGCAGGAACAGTTTAGGCTGCGCGGGAAGCTGGTGCGTCACGAGGACATGTGGCATGGGGAAAAGAGGCTGCAAGAAGAGAACCTGCATCTCCGTAGCCAGCTGAAAGAGCTAATATGGACCGTGTCTCAAATGTACAATGATGCCACCACCACCGACGCCACTTCCACCGCCGCTGCCACAGCTTCCACCACCGCAACCGTTTCCACCACCACTTCTGCCACCACTACCAAGCCCAAGAAGATGAAGAGATTTAGCCATTGGTTCCGAAAATTGCTGAAGCGCAAGTCGGCCATTTAAAAATATTGGGGAAATTGTGAAAATGACACCACCCTAATTAAAACATTACTCAGAAAGACAAACATACCCCATAGAACATCAACAAAGTCATATATACTACAAAATATCGTACATTTGCATGCAACACTCTAATAAATACTGTATTGTGAGCAAAACATAAAGTTACTTAAATGGAAAAAAAATCTGTTATTGTCACTTACCTTTAGTCCGGATGCCGGTCTGCTTGTCGGGAGGGGGCGTAATGAGTCCCTGCACACACGGGGGCGGTGGGAGGGGGGTGAACGTCCATACACACACACAACAGCGACAATCATCCGCTGTATAGCCTTACCAGAATGTTGGGGCAAGCGCCTATGAAGCTCTGAATGGCACACGGGGTGAATGGCCAGCACCCCGCCCGGCTGCCTCTCTTTATCTCTCCATACACGAGACTCACAGGCGTACATGCGTCCGTGCACACACGCACAACAACAACGCAACAACCGTCGTTAACCCCTAAGTGGCGGTGACATCACCACAGCACTTGTGCCATGCTCGGTGCATTTTGAGGCCATGTGAAGTGTCGAAGGCTGGCTGGCAGGAGGTCATGTAATAGACGCAGGTGCCATGGATTGACTTAGGAAGATGATGGGCAGATGCAACAGCCGTGCTCCCCACTGTGCCAACTTTATTTGTGTCAGTTGTTTGGCGCTCTGCTCGTTGTTTTGAGGCTCGCTCCTCTGCCCTATGCTGTTGCTGGAGGGCAACTGCCTCCACCTCCCCAGCAGCGCCTTTCATGAACCTCCTCCACAGAAGCCGATCGTGACACTGCTGATACCAGTCATCAATAAGTCCAATCAGCTCCACATCCTTCTGCACCACATCAGTCCAACTCTTCTCTACCCCGTACCACGCCCATTTAGCACCATCTATCCAGCCAAATTGAAGCTGCTTGGGGATGCCGTGACTGCATACGGACTGCATGACACAATCAACGCAGCCTCGCTTGCTGGAGGAGCCCACAGATGGGCATTTGTCCAGATATTCTAGGAATCTGTGAGCTTACAAAGTCCAGTCTGGTTAAACCCTGAATAGATCGTGGGCAAGCTAACCTTAATGTTCCTTTCGAGAGAGATAAGGGAGGGTATAACTGTGGCCGAGAAGACATGAAGATTTTTATGGAGTGACATGCCAGGTAGCTTCCACACTGTTGAGCAGCTGATGAAAATATAATGCAGCTCGAATTATTTTAAATGAGACCTCGGCTCCCAAAACGGACTTGATCATCAGCACACTGCCCACTCCACTCTCTCCTCAGGTGCCCCAAATACATGAGGAATTGAGGAAGGGAGCATTTTTATGATGGAAAATACCCAGGGAGGTGATTTGTTTTCGTGGGGCTGATGGTAACGGCCCATATTTTAGTAGCATGCTTCATGTTTAGCTGTAGTGTCTCCAACTTCTCCTTAGAGTGGGCAGTAATCACCAGATCATCCGCATTCATAATATGGTTTAACAATAGCGAGCCATACCATGACTGGCTCAGGCATCGATCAGCCTCCCATTATATCTATACCAGAAATTCTACTGGTACATCCATGGAAATCGTCTCAAATTATGTAGTCAAAGAAAATGTTCAGTCGTGTAGGGGGCAGAGGACATCCATGTCGCACATTACTCACACATTCTATCATCCCTTAGCTCCATTACGTCGATTTTTCATGAGACAGCAGTTGTCTTTCTATTTATATATGCTTTATCGAAAGAAGAAAATAGTATGTTTGCTTTAATTACTGTAACTCTGTGTTTTATTTAGCTTTGGTAATTTTGGTGATCCAGGTCTCTCTTGCAAATGAGACTCATCCTGGTCGCTTTAGTTCTCGCCTTGTTCAACTCAATAAACTGGTACTCACTCCATTATGAACTCACCCACTTCCTTAAATCTATGACTCACGTAAATACTCCCTCTCTCTCCTCATGAGTCATATATTTACCTGATCACACAATCACCCGATCATTCACTGTGTCAACCTCACTCACGCACTTTTTCATGCTCTCAAGAATGACCCACCCATTCTATCACTACATTAATCATCATCCCCTTCCCTCATTGACCCACTGGTAAAATTAAAATACTCGACAGCAACAACACGTGAGATTATACTCAGGCTTACACTCACATGTGTAAAGAAGCTCCTTTGCAGGTTCCATTTGATAGATGATTTATTTCACGATGACGTATTTACAACGCAAGAGTACGACTCACACGAACCTTCCCCCGTACAGTAACCTGTACCTGTTTCAACCCATCTCCACTGCCCCCACTATAAACTTTGCCATCCAAGAGAAGTGAAGTAGAAGACAATAGAGTCTGCTGAGAGAATCTACTGGGGAAAACTGCTGGAAGTTACCAGGGCGTGGCCGTGCGGGTATATAAGGGGGAGCGTGGCCCACAAATGGGGTGATGCCTTGGGGACTGAAGAACAACTGCAGGTGGACGACATCGGGGCCGACTGTTGGAAATCAACATGGTGGAAACCATCAAGAAAGACTGTTCGAGATTAATCTACTCTATTAGAAACCACCGGGACTGCAGATAGTCATAGCCTTGTGCAACGTGTGAGTTGCACTCTCACCTTGTAAATATGTTATCGTCGGGAATAAATCATCTAGAAAATGAAACCTGCGAAGGAGCTTCTTTACACATGTAAGAATGCAGGACGTGCTTTATCAGCAGGCCGTTGTTTTTGTCTACAACAGACCTACACTAAAAAAAATGATAATTGGTAGTTGTTGGTCCAAAGAATGTAATTATGTTTAAATTAAATAATGCTCTAACGTTTGTGCATTAAAATTAAAACAGTTGTGTTGACAAAATTAGAAAAAGTGATATTTCCCATTTACACAGCTCACTTGTGTTAAATGAATGACATTCAGTTGTGTTGCTTCTGCAGTACCGCACTTTGGTCAGCAGGTGGAGCGATATCTGCGCATGCGCAGATGGAAAGCACATCCAACGATCAACTTTGATCCTTCAGCTCACTCAAATTCCCTCATCGCCATTTTGTGCATTCAAATGCAACATTTCACAATCAACGTTTTGTCTTTGTGGACACAGAGGTGAGGTATTTTACTTTTATGCATTTATATAGGCTATAGGCTGTCAGTAGATGGTTTATCGCGGATATCGTGTTTTGTATGGTATTTTAATGAAGTTGCCGCATTCGTGTGGTTTTCGCATTTTTGTTAGTTAGGCATATAACGTTACATTCGTGTGTTTCGATCTTATATAATATATACTTGTTGAACTTTGATGTGAATTTCCCCACACAAAGACACAAATTACTTATTAAATTGCTAGTTAATAAGAGTTTCTCCACTTATGTGTTAACGGATTGGTGTGTGTGATGTTACTGTATAAAGCAAAGCACTTTTTCACATTTTAGTAATGTCAGTTTTAATAACTGTCTCAAATAATGGTGTTGAGCATTTTTATTTAATGTAAAATGTTAACATTCAAACTTTGGAAGACCCAAATAACAGCTATAAACACATTTGACACATGAATAAAATGGCATTGATGTTAGCTAACAAGTAATGTAAGCTTGGCAGTTAGGCCTAATCTAAAGTGTAAACTCATAATAACGGTTTTTGGGTTAGAGCGCGTTTATTTATAAATGTGTCGTAACCCTCCACCACCCGACACGGCCAATCAGCAAAAAAAAGTGTCACGTTAACAAAAGACAAATAATTCACTACTTTAGCCCACCGGTGTGTTGAAGAGTGAATCCACATTTACAGTTATGGAGAGGGGATTTCTTTAAACAAAAGGAAGGAGCAGCAATGGGTTCTCCTTTATCCCCTGCTATAGCAAATTTGTACATGGAAAACTTTGAAATAAGAGCACTTGCCTCGAGCACATTAAAACCATCCTTTTGGTTTAGATATGTGGATGACACTTTGGTTGTCTGGCCACATGGTAAAGATACACTTAATGATTTTCTAAATCATCTCAATGCACAAAACCCGGCCATCCAGTTCACCATGGAAATGGAGGTGAATAACACACTCCCATTCCTAGATATTTTGCTTGGACATGGCCTAAACGGTAAAATAACACACAGCGTTTACAGAAAGCAAACGCACACTGATGCCTATCTGAATGCAGAATCACATCATCATCCAGCTCAGAAATCCTCTCTTATCAAGACGCTCATACATCGGGCTAAAACAGTGTCAGATGGTGAGAGTCTAGTGAGAGAGATTAAACACGTTAAAGACGCACTACGACAGAATGGCTACAATAATGCTCAAATTAACAGAGCACTGAATGCCAAATCACGATCGCAAAGCAATACTGCTGAAAGCGACCAGATTGTTAAAACAATAAAAATTCCATATATCTCAGGAGTAACTGACAAATTAGCCCGCGTTTTGCAAAAGCAAAACATTACAGTAATATTTGGTACAGTACACAAAATTCAAAAACTAGTATCTTGCACTAAAGACGCATTACCTAAACTATCAACAGAAGGTGTATATCGGATTAATTGTTCATGTGGCAGCTGCTACATTGGGCAGACGGGACGTAACATCAGTGTAAGACTAAAAGAACATCAGAGAAATATTAAATTATCTCAAACACAACTGTCGGCAGTGGCAGAACATGCTTGTCAACAAGGACACTCAATTGATTTTGACAATGTTGCAGTGGTGTGTAAAACTAATTATTACTGGCAAAGACTAATTAGAGAATCCATTGAAATTGAGAGGAACAAGAATAACTTTAATCGCTCTGACAGCTACCGGCTTAGTGCGGCCTGGAAGCGTATTATTAAATAATACACATTACATTTTGATTTAAAGAATTACTAATCTACAACTCATTACTAATCATAACCAATGACTGATTACTAATCGATTATATAATTACATTACCCCCCCCCCTCCGCCTCTAATCACTGCACCTGATATGAGTTAAGTGATGACGTCACCCTGCTGCTCTATATAAAACCGGGAGCAAGCGAGGGCTTTACCATTCTGGCAAATTGCCCGATGATGCTGGAAGTATTTACCAACGAAACATCGTACTCAAACTGTAAATGTGGATTCACTCTTCAACACACCGGTGGGCTAAAGTAGTGAATTGTCTTTTGTCAACGTGACACTTTTTTTGCTGATTGGCCGTGTCGGGTGGTGGAGGGTTACGACACATTTATAAATAAACGCGATCTAACCCAAAAACCGTTATTATGAATAATATTGGTCGCGAAAGCCTACGTGTTAAACTAAAGTGTAAACTATTTACCAAGAATATATACAGATTTTTACTGTATAGCATACCACTTATTAATAATTTATGAACCTATTAACTAATAATTTATAAATGACTTATATCTGAATTAACAAAAGAATAGAAAAATGTAGCATATCACTTATTAGTCATTTATGAATGTATAGTCATGTTTTGTAAATGATTAGTTCATCATTAATAACCTTACAACTAATTTAACAAAACATTCATAAAATGTTAGCACATTACTTATTAATCATTTATGAATGTAGACATGTTTTGTAAATTATTAGTTTATCATTAACTAATTACTTATAAGTCACTTATAACTGAACGTTATTATAAAGTGTTACAGTGTTTCATATTCTTAGTTTTTTCGGTAAAGTCACGTTGAAGCTTTGTTACAGTGTTGTTTATATTATTATTCTTTGGTGACTTACATCTTTTTTTTCTCACAGAGTTTTGGAGTTCTAGAGTCCCACATGTGGCTGTGCAGAGATTGTGGCTCGTCTCACATATCTAGATCAAAACTTTTAAAACACTTAAGGTTGGTACATGGACAATATGGCCGCAGACACGCATATCCATGCGCATATTCTTACTGTCCATGCACTTTTAAAACCTGGAATGCACTGCGGTCCCACTTATGCAGATCACATGGTAGTGAGCAGCAACCTCAAAAGCATGTTTGTGGTGTTACTGACATTCGTTCAGTAAATGATTACTTTCTCCACATAAATAAGCATTTGCGCAGTCATGAGACAGTAAGTTTTATGTTTGACTGCTCGTTTAAATCAAATGTGTATAGCACATTCAAATCACATAAGAGGCGAAAACATTGTCAGTGTTCGTTGACTGATTTTAAGGAAGGAATAGTGAAAACAAGAGGTAAGAGGAATATCTGATGACACTCTTTCAAACGAAGAAATCAACACATCTACGTTAGAGGAGGATTCCAGTTGTATTGATACAGGAGAGGTTCCAGAGAACTTTCCAAAGTTGGTAGAGCTTAAATTTGCTTCTTTGCTGTTGAAGCTGGAGAATCACTATCATGTCCCAGGCACAGCTGTCGATGAGTTGTTGGAGGACTTGCATTATTTACTGAGTGATGCTTCTTTCCCTTTGTCATACAGAATTATTGTAGACACCTTACAAAAGCACAGGATTGACAATGATGAGTTTCTAGTCAAAGACCTTGTTACATCTTTAAGTACAACAAATCCTTTACTCACTGCAATAAAGCATGGTGGTCCACTCGCCTCTGCATTTAAGCGTAAAGAATATTACAGGGAAAATTTTAAAGTTGTAGACTCCGTGGAGTATGTTCTTGAGGCCAAGGGAAACAGAACTTTTGAATATGTTCCAATACTTGAGTCTTTACGGAACCTACTTGGTCAGAATGACCTACTAGACAAAGTGGTCGAAAGTCACAGTTCTCAACAGTTAAGAAGAGATGTCCATCAGTACAGGTCAATTCAGGATGGTCAGTTTTTTAAAGCAAATAATTTCTTCTCAGATGAGTTGAAGATATCTGTGTGCTTATATGTCGATGACTTTGAAATTTACAACCCTCTCGGGACATCAAGAAAGAAGCACAAGATATGTGCAATCTACTGGATTTTGGGTAATGTGCCATCCATGTTTCAGTCAACTTTGTCTTCAATTTATCTTACCGTTTTGTGCAAAACAGAAGACGTGATAACATACGGATTTGAGAAAATCTTGCGACCTCTTTTGCAAGATCTTCAAACTTTGGAACAGCAAGGTGTTTTTGTCCACCAGCTGGGAACATTCCTTAAAGGAACAGTTCAATTTGTTGTGGCCGATAATCTTGCTGCACATTCAATGGCTGGCTTCATTGAGAACTTTTCAGGAGAGTACTGTTGTCGATTTTGTACAGCTTCTCGTGCAGATTCTCAGACCAATGAAGTGAAGGCAAGTGAATTTACACTAAGGACTGCAGAAGAACACCAGGGACATGTGAAACTTGCAAAGGAGAAAGGTGTAAATGTCATGGCTGTGAAAAAAGCATGTGTTTTCAGTGACAGCCTTAGCTACTTTAATGTTACAACAGGCTATCCTCCTGATTTGGCTCATGATCTTTTTGAAGGCATAGTACCAGTTGAGCTGGCAGAGTGCTTTTCTGTACTTATTTCAAATAAGATCTTGTCTCTTGATCTGCTCAATGAACTCATCCATAATTTTCCGTACAAGTGGGGTGATAAGACAAATCGACCTCAATTGGTGCCACAGACATTTGCAAGGAGAAAATCAGTTGATGGCAATGCGCATGAAAATTGGTGTCTGTTAAGACTGCTGCCATTTATTATTGGGTATTTGGTGCCTGCAGATGAAACCTGTGTGGCTTTTGATTTTAAACTTGAAGGATATTGTGGAACTGGTTGTGTCTTCAGTTCATACAGATGAGACCATTGCATATTTGGAATGCAAGATCTCTGAACACCGTCAGATGTATCAGGAGCTTTTCCCACTTAAACAGCTGCTTCCAAAGCATCACTTTTTGGAGCACTATCCAGAAATGATTCGCTGCTTTGGTCCTTTAGTTTTTCTTTGGACATTGCGTTTTGAAGCTAAGCATAGCTACTTCAAACAAGTAGTTAGGCACACAAATTGCTTCAAGAACATAACACTAACTTTGGCAAGAAAACACCAATTGATGGTTGGATATAACCTCCACATACCCAGCCCTGAAAAGACCACCTTACAGGTCAGACGTATCTCTACCATCACGGTCGAGGTCATGAAAGAGGATGTCGTACGTTGCCTTAATTCTAGATATCCTGGCATCACCACTGTCAATGTTGCTCAGAATGTTTCTTATGATGGCATTATGTATCGAAATGGCATGATAATTGCCCATGGGTCTCTTGGTGGACTTCCAGAATTTGCAGAAATTGCTCAAATTTGTATAATCGAAGACAACCTTGCTTTCATTGCCAAAAAAATGTGTTCATGGTATCGAGAGCACTTCAAGGCGTTTGAATTGGTACCAACTCTTGAAATGTGCTTAATTACCCTCACTGAGTTGAAAGACCCATACCCTCTTGCAGATTATAAGGTTTGCGGTGTCCGAATGATTACCCTAAAACGACACATACTAATAGATGAGGTGTAATAACCAGCCACTGAAGTCCTCTGTGGACTTGTATATTTTATGTATATTTCATTTTATACTAAACATCTATTTAATGTCAATAGTTTGGATTGGTCTTCTGGTATTATATTCATATATTCATCCCCTCTATCTCTCTTTCAGAAAAATTTGACAGGATGGGTACCCCAGCCAAACTTCTAGTAATCTTGGGAGAAAATAATTGTGAAAGGTTAAATCTCCCAACTGGTATACCAAACTCGTTGAATGACCTTAAAAGAGAAATCCAAACACAACTGACAGTACTTGAAGATTTTCGACTTCAATTCAAAGATCCGGACTTTAATGATTTTGTCAACCTCACTTCAACTTCAGACATACAGGATAAAGCTACACTCAAGGTCATTCAGTTACCTTCATCTACAAGTTTCCCAACTACTTCATCTGTGCCAGAAATAAATGAGACCTCTTCAGTATCATCCTGTGACACAGACATAATCTCATACTCACAGTCATCTTTACTTTCAAGTCCAGAATCTGTGTCCTCAGAAGTCAGGCATGGCCTGAACGTTTCCCAATACCACAGTTTAGTTTTGATGCTGAGATTCAACTGCAAAAAGCTCAACTTGCTTATCAGGCTGATGGTATTGTCCTGCGCCCCAATGCCAAACTGAAGTCTGATATTTTGGATGCTTTAGCTTCAGAAATAATAAAGTACAAGGCATACCCTACAAGTGCAGATCTTGATGATGTTGCTGCTGCTTTGGTACAGAAGCACCCATGCCTCAAAGAAAAAGGCTCTGTGAGCGGCTACTTTGGCTGGAAAATAAGTCTGAAATATAAGATGGCAAACTACAGAACAAAATTGAGGAACATGGGATGTTCTGAGTTAAACATCAACTCCCACAAGCGAAAAGGATCCATGGGAAGTCCCAACCAAGTGAAGAAACCTAGAAAAGCCGAGGTTAATTACTGTCCAGATTACCCATTGGGTGGAACAAAGGATACGCTTGAAAAGCAAAGGATGACACTACTGTCTGAGGTGACTAAAATAAACAATGAGCAGGTTATCAAGGTCCTGATGGAGAGAACATTTGTGCTCCGGAGGCATGAGGTGGTAGAAGATTTGCCGTTCATCGTTGAGTTTAGGAACAGATGGCCAGCACTCTTTACTGAGAGAGAGGTAAGTCTTTGATGTAATGCCAGTTATGATTAAATACTTGGATGGTTTTTATAATTCTAAAATATGAAAATGTTCATTTGTAATTTTGTATGTCATCTGTAAGTGCTGGAAAAAAAATGTTCAATGTTTTTTAAACATGTTTATCAGCAGCCAACATGATTTGTCCTTTCAAAATTGTATTAGGTATCTGCAGAATTCAGTAGGATTACAACTATCCCTTTGGTGTCCAAATTTATGGGTCAGCTGGATAATTTCTCAACCCAGCTCCTCAGAATCTTCAGAAAGAAAGGAGGAAGAGCAACACAGAAGATGACAAACATCCTGTCAGGTATGGATCGGGTATGTTCTCTAAATTCATAATTTTAAATCTGACAATAATTAATATTATATTTTAAGAATATTTAACCCAAAGATGGAAATTCAGTCATTATGTATAGCCTCATGTTATCGAGGTGGTTAATTTTTGGGTTAAGTATCCCTTTAAAGTCTGGTATATACAGTACTCTGCAAAAGTCTTAGGCATGTTAATATTTTCACCCCAAAAAGAAATGGTTTTAAGCCAGTTATTTAAATCTTATACTGCAGTGTGTCAGTACAAAATATCGTTTTACATTTCCAAACATTCCTTTTGCCATTAATTGTAATAATCCAGTGACATTTTTATATACACAAGGAGTCTGACAATAGCCAGTATGATCCACACAGAGATTCGATCTCATCATCATCAAGTCTGTCTGTGATTACATGAAGAAACAGAAAAACTGAGAAAGATTAAATCCAGAAGAACTGCGTCAACATC
The DNA here is from genome assembly GCF_048934315.1 of Petromyzon marinus. Classification (NCBI taxonomy): domain Eukaryota; kingdom Metazoa; phylum Chordata; class Hyperoartia; order Petromyzontiformes; family Petromyzontidae; genus Petromyzon; species Petromyzon marinus. Next base: position 58,718 of record NW_027423224.1, read on the forward strand.
TCCAAGACACCTGAAGAAACCTTCCTGCGAAGCTACAGTACTTTTTGTACTGCTTTAAAAAATGCCATAAATAGATTTTATTTACTTAACTTCTATTAACTACATAAAATCAATACTCGGTGTGACCAGCCTTGCGTTTAAAAAAGCTTTTGTCCAGGTACACTTGCTCATAGTTTTTCAGGTAGCTTTGCAGGAAGGTTTATTCAGGTGTCTTGGAGATGTTGACGCAGTTCTTCTGGATTTAATCTTTCTCAGTTTTTCTGTTTCTTCATGTAATCACAAGAATGACAAACTTGACTTGAATGAAAACAACACAGTGGGATAATCTGTATAATGCTACTTATAATGGTACAATAACAAGTCTAAAAAGCAAAGTGCTAACTAATGCTCATTTCATTTTTTTTCAGAATGACACCATCGAAAAAAAACGTGAATGCATCTTGAAAGCCCTTACTGTTTACATGAACGAAGACCCCTCAAACCTTGTGAAGGAGAACTTGGTAAGTTATTTTTTTTTTAAACCTATTGTATGTTTCTTTAAAACCAACTCCCACTTTCAGCCCTGATCTGTTATTAATTGTTTCTATTTGTATTTTACTTTTTTAGGACGTTGAACATGATGAAGCCCAAACTTCAATGCTCAACACCACCCTCGACATTTATGTCATCGTACATGAAGGGGCAGATGCTACAGACCCTTATGAAGATGTTGGCATTATCATTAAAGGCGTCCAAATACTTGAAGACCTGAACAATGTGGCAAATGCTTGTTCTGTGATGCTTGGTCTAATTTACGCTTTAAACTTGGCTTACCCACAAGACCTGAGGTACACTTTTGAAGTATTTCAAAAGATTTTTATGGAGCTAGATGCAAACAAGCTGTCAAACAAGGTCCAGGTCCTGAAAAATAAACTCCTTTCGTAAACGCTGTAACTTGAGGTCAGGACCAAGACCCAGGACTTATGTTTTCTCCATAATGTTGCACTGTTGGTTTGGCTGTTGCAGTACATATATTTATGTACATAATACTGTTTTTTTAATTTTTGTTCTTGTGCAATTAAAAGGAAGCAAAAGAAGACTGCTATTATTTTTCAAGTATAACACTTGTATGTGCATATTTTATTAATCCTTTAATTTAAAGACAGTATGCTTTTATTTATTTTAATTTTCTTGTAATAAGCAGATTCTTTTCATTTTTAAAAGTAAAGTTAGTCTTTTGAGATTACAGATTTTGTACCAGTTATTCTTTTTGGAAAAATGTGTAAAGTAGATGCCTTTGATTTTGAAAAGTAAAGTTAGTTTTTTTTAGATTACAGATTTTGTGCAAGTTATTCTTGTTATAATTTTTTTGTGAAAGTTTTCAGAATTGTTATTGAATGGATTCAATAAAAAAACTGGAACAGAATGAAAATGGATTATTTATTTTGGATGAATTTAAAAGTATTAATTTTAGGATAATTGTAGTTAATTAACTTTATTGTTTAAAACAAAACCAAGACTGTTAAGTTGATTCAACTAAACAACATTGCATTTACCTTAAGTAATTCACTTACGTTTACCGAAATAAATAATGTTACTTAAATGCAACATAACCCAGTTGTGTGCATCCTGTTGACATAAAAAAGTTAAGTTAGTCCAACATATCATTTTTTTGAGTATGCACACGATCTTGAAAATGGCATTTGATTAGGATTGTCACCTGCAACCCATTCTGAAATCGTCCAACTACCAAAACCCTTGTCTGCATTATACCTAAGACTTTTGACTTGTACATCTCGTAATTTTCAGACGACGGGTTGACCAACGTGGCAATGTTATTTTCTCATTTTATTGACAGTAAACAAAAAACATGGCATAGTTTTTAATTTCCCTGTTAACTTGTACATACGAGTGGAACGGTGTCACAATGGTTTGTGCATTGCACTATGAATCAGGCCACTTGCGTTTGATTCTCGGTTATAGTTAACATCAAACAAACTGGCCATGAGCCTTTTCGTTATCAACCCACGTTGAGAAGCATGATGGCGTATGGTGAAACAATCTCCATGACTGATCCAGTATGGGAAGACTTCACCCATGACAATGGTTATACATTTATTATTGTTTTTGTTGTATATTACCACCAATGGAGTAGCTTCATACCTGTCAGCCAGCCTATATATACTCATAGATAAACTTTCGCCTAAACACCACCATTGGGATGAAGCTGACTTGGTATCTTCCATACTCTTTGGTTCTTTCGGTAATATCGAAGAGTGGTGGAATCCAAAGGCATGAGAGTGCAATCCAAAGGACATGTGAGCATGAGAGATCTAAGAGAGAGGCATAGAGAGAGACACAAAGAGTCGGAAATAACAGCTGACATAGGCAGGTAGGATGGAAATATCAGTCATAAAGAAGGTACACCACTCTGTGCCATCGTCTCCACCAAAGAGTATGAATCCCTGCATTCATGAAAGCTTTAATTTAAGATTATTCCAGCAGACTTTACCGTCTTCTACCTCGAACCTTCCCTCGTACGGTACCATGCACCTGTTTCCACCCATCTCCACTGACACCACTATAACTTTTGCCATGTACAGTACCCTACATCCCTCTTCTGCCCATAAAAATATATGTCCCGGCTACAACTCTAATTTATAATAGGGAACTCTATGTGGGAATCAATGGGATCACACACGGGATTCAATGATGTGGGCATGGAGTACAAAACATTTAACCTTTGGGTTAATGCATAACATAGGCGCTTGAATCAAGGGGGGAAGGCATTACAACCCAACTTGACCATTCACTATCATCACCAAACTCTTACGTGGGCTGCCCTATTGAAGGTGTACATTCTTAGGCAAACAATACGCAACATCATTAGCCCTACATTTACAACAAGCCATCAATATGTACTGTAGGTGTGGTCGAGCAGCACATTCGACCCGGTGACACTCCTTCTCGGCACCTCTCTAAATTAGTCCGTCGGCCTCCCTCATCGTGGCCATCTTCATTCTGGTCGATCCTGAGAGGAGAGTGCGAGGGCAGAATTTCTGTGAGGAGGATGCTCCCCTCCCTGGCATTCGTCACGACGCCCCTGGACACGGCATTGTGAGCCTGAACGATCCCTTGTGACGTCAGTTCTCTATATGGTTTAGGGCGACTCGGATTAACCACCCATCTCTGGCATCCCATTTGGATGCGAACACTTTGCGGGCAGAGTATTTTAACAATTTCACTGGGCTTTGCCAAGGATGGTGTAGTTTGGCGGATGTGCTTACCCGGACCTCAGGACAGTGTAACCAGGCCCGATCACCCTGTTCAAAGGGTACAGGCGTCTCCGTTCTTTTCCGCAACCGTTTGTTTGCTATTTGCGATCTGTCTGACTCCGCTATCGCGGCTTCACGAGCTTCACAGAGCTTTTGTAGTGGCAGTCTGAGGGAGGCTGGCGACGACACAACTTTAGCAGGGAAAGCCACCAGTTGGTCCTCAATAGGTGGCTCAGGGTCTCTCCCATACATCAAAAAGAAGGGGAAGAGCCCGGCCGATGCATGTGGCACTCTACAACATGCCCCTAGGACCCCTGGGATGTGCAAGTCTCAGTCCAGCTGATCACCATTTACAACATGGCACAACATTGCGGACAGCGTGCGGTTAAGCCTATCTACTTGTCCATCACACTGCAGGTGATACGGTGGTGTTCGAATTTTCTTAGTGCCCACGATATTACAAACCTCTCGCAACAGGTTAGTAGAAAACTTCTGACCCTGGCCTGTTAGACGTTTCTCAGTGAGGCCTTTGTCCAATACATAGCCATGGAGAAAGGCTTCTGCTATTATTGCAGCCGTTTGGTCATGTATCGGCCATGCAACGAGCCAGTGTGTGCAATACTCCATCCCCTCGAGCAAATATTTATTTTATCCTTGCAGTTTTAGGAAATGCACCCAGGATATCCAACGCTACTAGTTCGTTTACCCTCACCACTGCGATCGACTGCAGTGGAGGCTGCATAGGATGGGGAGCAGGTTTCCTTTTTGCACACTCCTGACAATGATTATCCGCTTTGCGTACATCTTTTGACATCACTGGCCAAAAATATCGAGCCTGCAGTGTGAGCAATGTGTTAGGGTGGCCCAAGTGCATTTGTTGTTTGGCGTGCACTTCTAGTAGCAACTGTTTTTGCAAGGGTTTTTGCACCACTAGGCAACAACACTGCATATTCATGTCCCACCTCATCAGGAGTCCTTGCCATGGGATGAATGGCTCCCCCTTTTGACCAGTTTGAGCACATTCAGCTGCCTGTGCAGCCAATGACTGTATAATTTCATCCTATTTTCTGCAATCGGATTCATTCGGTCCTTATCAGCCCAAGATCATGATCTGCGGGTGGTACATCATTTTCTATCGTTGCTGTTTATTGACATCACCTGTCTCGGCGAGTCAGGGAGGGTCGGTTTACACCATGCTGCTCCTGTCGCTGCTGCTACGACTGATCTCACTAACTTTTCCAACTTAGCCCGAGAGTGGTGTGCTAGTGATGTTGGTGATGAGGGTTTTGGAAATGAGGTGCACGTGTGATCTGGCTGGTTGTACAGGCGACATGCCTGGGTGTTTTTTGGTTGTCTCGGGATGACTTCACCTCGGCAACCTCTCGCGATGTGGCCCGGCCTCCCGCAGTGGTAGCAGTATATCACCGCATGGTCCTGGATTCCTCCGTGGTTGTGCCATGGTCGCTGATGCTGTAGTTGACACCTTGAATCGTTGAACCCCTGGATGGCCACAGCCATCTCTTCCAAGGTCGCCTGCAGATCACCCTCCATGCTGGGCATTGCGGCGGTCCCTGTTGTTGCTGTCCCTGTTGGCTCCGTTGGTCCTCCTGCTCCTCCATTCTCCATCACCCTTGTCACATGGGCTGCTACTTCACATGGTGCCCTGGGATCTGTGTGTGCCCAGAGGCATTTAGCAAACTACATTGAAGTTTGCTCACTCTCTGGCACAATCGGCAATGTAATGCCACTTTGATAGAGGAGAGTTTGTAGCCGCTCCGCCACTAGCACGTCTCAGGTCGTCATGTCCATCCTTGGAAATGCCACATCTGCAACCGCTTGCAAAGTACTTCTATAAGCCATCAGTGGCTCGCTCTCTCCTCTTCTCCAGGCCGAAAATTGCTGCCTTGTGCTGGACGCAGGACAGAAAACATCGGCCATCCATTGACAACCTTGTTGGGTTGTGGCAGGTTGATTTTCCGGGATCATAAAGAAGGCCAATAGTGCTCTGTCATCCAACACCGTAAGCAGCAGTCGTAGCACTTCATCGTCAATCAATCGGCTGACTCTGACAGCTGTTTCAAATCTTTTGATGAATGCAATCCAATCGCCTCCCGTATTTTTCTGCATGGTGGTCAAGGTCTGTTGAACAGCTGCTAGTTGTGGTTGAGTCATTTGATTGGTTCCCGCCTGCTGCTCGACGGGGGGAAGCGATGGCTGCTGCCCTATGGCGCTTTCTCCTCGCCATTGCGGTCCATGGTGGAGATGGATCTGGCTTAAGCTGCAAACTACCTGTTCCTTCCTCTTCTCTTTTCTTCATCATCGAAATTATCAGTCGATCCACCACTGAGGTAAGGTGGCCCAACCTGTCCAACAGCTGCCGCCAATTTTCTTTGTTCGGTGATGCTGGTTCTTGGGTCTTTGGCGGAGCATCCACTTCCATCGGGAACTTGGCTGCCAACGGGGTCCGGCTCTCACTCGCGCCATTTGCCGAGTCTCAAAAACCCGGAGTGCTTAGGGTTGATAACCCGTCCTCTGCAGGAGCTCTTCGGCGGGTCTTCCTTCTTGAACTTGTAGACTGTATCAAACCACTGCCACCAGAAGCTCCTTTGCAGGTTCCATTTTTGAGAAGAGAGTGCAACTCACACGCTTCACAAGGGTATGACTATCTGCAGCCCCAGTGTTTTCCACTACATTCATCTCGAACAGTCTTTCTTAATAGTTTCCACCATGTAGATACCCAACAGTCGGCCCCGATGTCAGCCACCTGCAGTCGTCCTTCAGTCTCCGAGCTAGCGCCCCAATTGTGGGCCTCGCTCCCCCTTTTCTACCTACTCAGCCTCGCCCTGGCAGCTTCCAGCAGTTTTCCCTGGTACATTCTTCCAGCAGACTCAACTGTCTTCTACTTCCTTTCTCTTAGATGGCAAAGGTTATAGTGGTGTCAGTGTTGATGGGTGGAAACTGGTGCAGGGTACTGTACGAGGGAAGGTTCATGTGAGTCGTACTTTTGCGTTGTAAATACGTTATCGTGAAATAAATCATCTAGAAAATCTAACCTGCGAAGGAGCTTCTTTAAACACGTGAGTGTTAGACTGCGTATTTCCATTTTACCAGTGGGTCAATGAGGGAAGCGGATGGTGAGTAAGGTAGTGAGTGATGGGATGAGTAGGTCATTGGTGAGATTGTGAAATAGTGCGTGAGTGATGTTGGCACAGTGAATGATCAGGTGGTTGCCTGGGTTATCAGGTCAATATATGACTCATGAGGAAGGAGAGGACGTATTTATGTGAGTCATAAAGTAAGGGAAGTGGGTGAGTTCATAATGGAGTAAGTAGTAATTTATCTAGTTAAAACAGGCGAGAACTAAAGAGACTAGGATGATTCTCATTTGCAAGAGAGACCTGGATCACCAAAATAATAAAAGCTAAATAAAAACACAGAGTTACAGTAATGAAAAGCATATATAAACAATAGAAAAACAACTGCTGTGTCTCATGGGAAATCGATATAATGGAGTTAAGGGATGATAGAATATGTGAGTAATGTGCGACATGGATGTCCTCTGGCCCCTACACGACTTAACATTTTCTTTGACTACTTAGTAATGAGATTATTTCCATGGATGTACCAGTAGAATTTATATCTGGTATAGATATAATGGGAGGCTGATCGATGCACGAGTCTGGTCATGGTATGGCTCTCTATAGTTAAACCATATTATGAATGCGGATGATCTGGTGATTACTGCCCACTCTAAGGAGTTGGAGACACTCCATCTAAACACGGAACATGCTACTAAAATATGGGCCGTTACCATCAGCCCCACAAAAACAAATCACCTCCCTGGGTATTTTACATAATCAAAATGCTCCCCTCCCTCAATTCCCCTGTATTTTGAGGCAGTTGTGGAGAGAGTGGAGATATTTCCGTACTTGGGCAGTGTGCTCATGACCAACTCTGTTTTGGGAGCCAAGGTCTCACTTCGATTCATTCGAGCGGCATTATATTTTCATCAGCTGCGTAACATTGTATGGAAGCTACCTGATCTGTTACTCCATACAAACCTTCATGTCTTCTGGACCACAGTTATGCCTTCCCTTATTTCTCTCTATAGGATTATCTGCAATGGTTTGAAACATTTGGTCTAGCCTGCCTACGATCTATCCAGGGTTTAACCAGACTGGACTTTGTGAGGAGGCCAAAATTTTCTGAAATATCTGGACAAAGCTCATCAGTGGGCTCTTCCGGCAAGTCAGGCTCCATTGGCTGGGTCATGAAGTCTATATGCACTGTCACCGCATCCCCAAGCAGCTTCAATTTGGGCGGATAGATCATGCTAAACAGGCGCGGCATGGGCTACAGAAGAGATGGACTGATGTGGTACAGAAGGATGTGGAGCTGATTGAACTTGCTGATGACTGGTAGCAGCAGTGTCGCGATAGGCCTATGTGGAGGAGGTTCATGAAAGACTCTACTGGGGAGGTGGAGGCAGTTGCCCTCCGGCAATAGCGTAGGGCAGCGGAGCGACACTCATAACAATGAGCAGAGCGCTATACGACTGAAACACTGAAAGTTGGCACAGTGGGGAGCACGGCTTTTGCATCTGCCCGTCATCACCTTAAGTCAACCCATGGTACCTGTGTCTATTCATGACTTCCTGCCAGCCATCCTTCGACACTTCCAGTGACCTCAAAATGCACCAAGCACCGCACAAAAGCGCTATGGTGATGTCACTGCCACTTAGGGGCAAACGGCGATTATTGTCTTCTTGTTGTGCGTGTGTGCACGGACGCATATACCCCTGTGAGTGTGTGTGTGGGGAGAGATAGTGCAATGGTGAACACTGTCTACCATCCCACCGATCCCAGTTCGATTCCCACTCACGACCAACACCTTTAACGATTATATTAATGGTTGCTGGGCTTTCCGTCGATCGACTCAGCCTCAAATAAGTGCCTGGTGTGGTGTGTAAATATCATCCACTGGCGAGACAAAGGCAGCCGGGCGTGGTGCTGTCCACGCACCCCCTCGTGCGAGATTCCAGCCTTCATAGGCGCTGCTGGCTAACAGCACTTGCCCCAACATTCTGGTTAGGCTATTCGGGGGATGACTGTCGCTGTTGTGTGTGTGTGTGCTTGCGGGCGTTCACCCCCAAGCCTCCCGTGTGCAGTTATGGGGACTCATTATGCCCCCTCCCGACAAACGGGCCCACATCCAGACTCAAGGTAAGTGACAATAAAAACATATTTTTTTTCCTATTTACGTAACTTTATTTTTTTACCATACAGTATTTATTACAGTATTATTTGCAAATGTATAATATTCCGTGTTATGACTTTAACAATGCTTCAAAATTTTTGTTAAACCGTAATACATTTTACAACACATCCAGTATGTGAATTTAAATACAGTACACTATTTTATTCAGACTTATGAACTGTTCGACTCACTAACGATTCTCTGTAATGGAATCCAAAAGTTGTACTATTCATTAACAACATCTCCCATTGGTATGGTTGACTACATGTGATGCAAAATAAGTTAAACATAAATAAATATATATTGTACAACACTTTCCCCAACAGTGTGTTGAGGCTACATGGGGGACCTTTGTGTTTGTGCTTGTGATTGTATTGTGGAGGCCTTCTTAGGTGCTGCTCCTTGCTAATAGCACTTGCCCCAATAGTCTCTTGATTCTATACGGGGAACGTTTGTCTTTGTGAATAATGTTTTAATTGGGGCGGTGTCATTTTCAAAATTGCCCCAATGTTTTTAAATGGTCGACTTGCGTTTCAGCCATTTTAGGACCCAATTAATACATCTCTTCATTTCTTGGGCTTGGTGGCGGTGGTGGCAGCTGTGGCAGCGGCGGTGGCAGTGGCGTTGGTGGTGGTGGCATCTTTGTAAATTTGAGAAATGGCGCATTTCAGCTCTTTCAGCTGTCTACTGAGATGCCGGCACTCTTTGCGCATCTTCACTTCGCCGTGCCAGTTTTCCTCGTGACGCGCGAGCTTCCCGCGCAGCCTAAACTGCTCCTGCCCTCTCTGTGGATTCAGGAAGTTCAACTCCCTCAGGTGGATGCGCAGCGACCTACGGAGACCTTCCTTTTTACAGCGCAGCGACATTTGCCGCTGTGCTGCATTGCAGTCTCGGAGAAAATTCGCATGGAGGCACGCTCGCAGCGAGGCACTCTCGTGGACTCCAGCTCCAACTGGCGCTCTTTAAGCTGTTGAACCAGGCCCCTGTTCTCTCTCTGGAGAGTCTCTCGGTTATCCATCAACTCCTCCTGCTGCTGCTGTAGCTTCAGATGGGGCGTCTTGTTCTTCTGACAGAGCTCCACATTCTGCTGGCCCATCCTCTCCGTTTGCAGCGTCGTGGTCTCGCGGTGAAAGTCTGAGATGGAAAGCGTAAAACGAAGATAAATGAAGATCTCCATCCCAAGCAGGGCCAAGAGCAGAACGCCAACGATCAGCAGCGCCATGCTCAGCTCGTGTTGACGGCACGCGGGACAGAAGCAAGTGTGAGATACGTCACGAAGGGGCGTTATTTATACTAACGTCATTACCGGATGTGACGTACGCTTTGACGTAACAGCCATCCCTGCCCACTTATTGTCAATCATTGCCAACCACGTGACTCCACGGCCCCGCCCCTAACCGCGCAGCTCCTCCCCCATACTCCTCTTCCGCCTTCCCCACGTGACGCGAAGCGAGCCAATCACGCGAGAGGCGGCGCGCGGTCGGCCCCGCGACCGCTTCCCGCCATTCTTGCAATGGGCGGTGGGGGGGCGAGATCACCCCACGTCGCGAGCGGGAGGAGGAGGGACGAGGGGGAGGGGCCAGGAGGGACAAGGGGGAGGGGCCAGGAGGAACGAGGGGGAGGGGCCAGGAGGGACGAGGGGGAGGGGCCAAGAGAGACGAGGGGCCAGGAGGGACGAGGGGGAGGGGCCAGTTGGAACGAGGGGGAGGGGCCAGGAGGGACGAGGGGGAGGGGCCAGGAGGAACGAGGGGGAGGGGCCAGGAGGGACGAGGGGGAGGGGCCAGGAGGGACGAGGGGGAGGGGCCAGGAGGGACGAGGGGGAGGGGCCAGGAGCGGGAGGGGGGGTGCCGTGGCGCCGCTCTTGGGCCGCGAGGCCTCCCCCTGGGCCCGCGGCGCCACGCGGAGACCGCGACAGCAGCAGGAGGTGGTGGTGGTGGTGTTTGTGGTTGTAGGCACGGGAGAGGTGGTGGTGGTGTTTGTGGTTGTAGGCACGGGAGAGGTGGTGGTGGTGTTTGTGGTTGTAGGCACGGGAGAGGTGGTGGTGGTGTTTGTGTTTGTAGGCACGGGAGAGGTGGTGGTGGTGTTTGTGGTTGTAGGCACGGGAGAGGTGGTCACGGACAGGCGGTGAGTGCCGGGTGATGGAGGGGGGGTGAGGGAGTGGATTGCAGGGTGAGTGAGTTAATGAGGAGAATTAATAGGTGAGGAGGGTGAGTGAGTTGAAGGGTGAGGTGAGTGAGTGGGTGAGTGGTGAGTTCACGACAGGGAGATTGGGGCTGAGTGAGTGAACGCAGCGCACGGTAAAGATCCCCTGAGAGCATTCGCAAGAGTTGGACATTGAGTGCCGCTGTCAGGGTCCACACGTAAATTACTCACTTGGCATGATATACAAATTAACAATTGTAAACGATAACTTTAAAAAAGTCCGCTATTTGTCAGAGCTAATGCGATGTGCGTTTAGCATATTTGTAGAACGTTAACCAACGTCAACATCGTCATTTAGAGTAACCATTAGTCCATACGTGTCACTTGCTAATAGTCCCCGGGTCAATCACAACTTTGCCGTGCGTGCAGGCTTTGTCTCTGGCTGCTCGCTAGGGCTGCGATGCCTTTCCATGCCACAAGATGACGTTCATTGCTCCTTCCACACCGCGACAATATTTACTGCAGTGTTCTATAACGCGGTAGTTGCGTTGCTGAATAACACCGCGTTGTGTAAACTCCCTCGTTACAATGACTAATACAGGGTAAAGCACAGTCCGTGATAACAGCGTGAGATGCGTGTGTCGGCTGAACAAAGACTGAGGCGCGTGGGGAGCATCAGGAAGCATCCAGCAGCATCCCAATGCCTCGTGTGACGCTGTGCCCAGGCAGCCGAACAACCGCACATTCCTACTCGCGCGACGTGGTTCTGTTGACTCAATCGCGTTATATCCACTTAGCATCCGCGTTATAAAACGTGTTCCCTATTACATCCATCGTGCCATATCCAAATAGCGTTATGAAAACACGCGTTAAGGCAGAACGAACTCTATAAACTATTTTTATTTTACCAGGTGAGACCCACTGAGCTATGTGGCTGTTTTTCAGAAGCGACCTGTCCACAAATAATAGATCAGCGAAATGGCTAATCACGTAGAAATGTGTAGCACCAGCCACACATACTCTAGACAGCTTTACACCGAACTCCTTGCTTGTGGTAAAACATGTTTGCGACTTTGCTGATCGAGAACTATGCAGATTTAGATTTATAGTAACATGTACTTGGTGTGAGATGAACTTCCAAACAATTTCCTTTGCTCAACATCTTGGAATTAATGTCTTTTTAAATGGTCAGCTTAAGTGATTCCGTGATGTTTATGTAACTTGACCATTAAGTAATCTATGGAGCACAATTATTTCAGCATTATTTTTCATAAGTAAACTTTAAACTGAACCCATATGTGATATTATATTGCCTGATTATTTTATTTTTTTATGTAGTCTACATGTTCTTCTGGGGATATTACCCCACATTTACCATTCATTGATGTTCCCTTTGACATTGGTAATTGGCATTGTCACACCATAGTAATTCATGGGCAATTATGTAATTCTCTCTGTGTCTATCTTTCTCTGCATCTACCTGTGTGGGTGTCTCTCTCTGCCGGTGTGTTTTTCTCTATATGTGTCTCTCGTGTGTCTCTTTGTGTGTGCCTCTCTCTGTGTGTGGATGTCTCTCGGTGTCTGTCTCTCTCTTTCCTTTTCCACGATGTGGTGTTGTATTTACATGCAAATTCTACCTCTAGCCCCGCCCACTTACCCTTGGGCTGAGCTTATCTCAAGCCAATATAACTTCGTGTTTCAGCAGCTTTCTCGCTATATTTTTTCACCTGATGATGGTTGCTTGTGTTGCAATCGAAACGTCGTGATCTATTTTTTTTTCTACCTACGTGACTTTACCGAAAGAACCAAAGAGTATTGTGATTGTAATTTTGATTGTGATCGTTGTGGTGGAGGTGGTGATATTGATGGTGGTGTTAACGATAGCGGTGATTTTGGTGGTTGTAATGGTGGTATTGATGGTGGTAATGGTGGTTGACTATTACCCCTCTCGTGTCCTTACTTCCACCACCAGGTTTAAGAATCTGCTGGTGTTTGTGCTGGAGGTGGACGTCGGATATCTGTGCGGTCTGGAGCGGTGGACAATAGACTTCTGCAGCTCAATCACGTGGACGCACTGGGCAGGGGGCAAGATGGTTGTGGCCTTAGAGACCCACTTACTCCCACAGAGAGCCATAGACTCACTCACAGAGTACACTCACACAGAGAGCCAAAGTCTCACTGACACAGAGCCATAGGCTCACTCACATGGAGACACATAGACTCACTCACACAGAGAACCATTGATTAACTCATTGTTTTTTTCGGTAAAGTCACGTATGTAGAAATACCATAAAATATTAAAATAAATCAATAAATCAATCTTCATCAGGTGTAAAAACAAATAGCACATAGGGTGACATCAACGCAACACATAGAGAGCGTTAAACTGCACGGAGGTAAATACAACAAGATGAGAGACGGGAATTCAAAAAACCCAAGAAAAATTTACGTGATGCAAAACCAGTCGGCCAACGACACAGTTAGACACTTGCCTGGCAGACCACGAATTTCAGAAGAGTGCTAAATTTCGTGTTCATCCTCTGGGTTGAACATACCAGCATAGACAGAGTGAACAAATACCTGGTATAAGATAGCAGAAATACATATACAGGGACACAAGAGGTAAGAAGAGGAAAGACGGACAGAGAAGCAAGAAAAAAGGGGCCGGAGGGATGAACAGACAGAGGCTTAAAATAAGTAGTAGAGGTGGGGGGAGGGGGAGGGGCCGAAGAAAGCAAGGGGCACGGCAGCAGCAGAAGAGGGGGGAGGGGCAGGAAAATGTAAGGGGGCGCAATTAGTTTAGTACAGAATTGTAAAGGTAACTTCCCCGTAGAAGTGTGTTAATAAAGAATTAAAGCTTTCATGACTGCATAAATTACTCATTGTTTTTTTCAGTAAAGTCACGTATGTAGAAATACCATAAAATTATATTAAAATAAATCAATCACGACGTTTCGACCGCAACACAAGCGATCTTGTGTTGCAAGATCTTGTGTTGCAAGATCGCTTGTGTTGTGGTCGAAACGTCGTGATTGATTTATTTTAATATAATTTTATGGTATTTCTACATTAGTGACTTTACCGAAAAAAAACAATTAGTAATTTATGCAGTCACGAAAGCTTTAATTATTTATTAACACACTTCTACGGGGAAGTTACCTTTACAATTCTGTACTAGACTAATTGCGCCCCCTTACATTTTCCTGCCCCTCCCTCTTCTGCTGCTGCCGTGCCCCTTGCTTTCTTCGGCCCCTCCCCCTCCCCCCACCTCTACTACTTATTTTAAGCCTCTGTCTGTTCATCCCTCCGGCCCCTTTTTTCTTGCTTCTCTGTCCGTCTTTCCTCTTCTTACCTCTTGTGTCCCTGTATATGTATTTCTGATATCTTATTCCTCGTATTTGTTCACTCTGTCTATGCTGGTATGTTCAACCCAGAGGATGAACACGAAATTTAGCACTCTTCTGAAATTCGTGGTCTGCCAGGCAAGTGTCTAACTGTGTCGTTGGCCGACTGGTTTTGCATCACGTAAATTTTTCTTAGGTTTTTTGAATTCTCGTCTCTCATCTTCTTGTATTTACCTCCGTGCAGTTTAACGCTCTCTATGTGTTGCGTTGATGTCACCCTATGTGCTATTTGTTTTTACACCTGATGAAGATTGATTTATTGATTTATTTTAATATTTTATGGTATTTCTACATACGTGACTTTACCGAAAAAAACAATGAGTTAATCAATGGTTCTCTGTGTGAGTGAGTCTATGTGTCTCCATGTGAGTGAGCCTATGGCTCTGTGTCAGTGAGACTTTGGCTCTCTGTGTGAGTGTACTCTGTGAGTGAGTCTATGGCTCTCTGTGGGAGTAAGTGGGTCTCTAAGGCCACCATCATCTTGCCCCTTGCCCAGTGCGTCCACCTGGTTGAGCTGCAGAAGTCTATTGTCCACCGCTCCAGACCGCACAGATATCCGACGTCCACCTCCAGCACAGACACCGGCAGATTCTTAAACCTGGTGGTGGAAGTAAGGACACGAGAGGGGTAATAGTCAACCACCATTACCACCATCAATACCACCATTACAACCACCAAAATCACCGCTATCGTTAACACCACCATCAATATCACCACCTCCACCACAACGATCACTATCAAAATTACAATCACAATACTCTTTGGTTCTTTCTGTAAAGTCACGTAGGTAGAAGAAAATAATAGATCATGACGTTTCGATCGCAACACAAGCAACCATCATCAGGTGAAAAAATATAGCGAGAAAGCTGCTGAAACACGAAGTTATATTGGCTTGAGATAAGCTCAGCCCAAGGGTAAGTGAACGGGGCTAGAGGTAGAATTTGCATGTAAATACAACACCACATCGTGGAAAAGGAAAGAGAGAGACAGACACCGAGAGACATCCACACACAGAGAGAGGCACACACAAAGAGACACACGAGAGACGCATATAGAGAAAAACACACCGGCAGAGAGAGATACCCACACAGACAGATGCAGAGAGAGATAGACAGAGAGAATTACATAATTGCCCATGAATTACTATGGTGTGACAATGCCAATTACCAATGTCAAAGGGAACATCAATGAATGGTAAATGTGGGGTAATATCCCCAGAAGAGCATGTAGACTACATTAAAAATTAAAATAATCAGGCAATATAATATCACATATGGGTTCAGTTTAAAGTTTACTTATGAAAAATAATCCTGAAATAATTGTGCACCATAGATAATCTTAATGATCAAGTTACATAAACATCACGGAATCACTTAAGCTGACCATTTAAAAAACATGAAATCAAAGATGTTGAGCAAAGGAAATTGTTTGGAAGTTCATCTCACACCAAGTACATGTTACTATAAATCTAAATCTGCATAGTTCTCAATCAGCAAAGTCGCAAACATGTTTTACCACAAGCAAGGAGTTCAGTGTAAAGCTGTGAAGCAAATTAACCACTGCACACGGTTTTAAAGCTCTCTGCCTCAAAGACAGCACTCTACCAAGTGTCAAGACGCAGCTGCACACGCCACATGACAATAGGCGGAGTGAGTGAATCTAAGTAGACACTGACCCTGTCAAAGGGGATCCCATGTCGAGTATTTGTGGCTGGTGCTACACATTTCTAACGTGATTAGCCATTTAGCTGATCTATCATTTGTGGAAAGGTCGCTTCTGGAAAACAGCCACATAGCTCAGTGGGTCTCACCTGGTAAAATAAAAATAGTTTATAGAGTTCGTTCTGCCTCAACGCGTGTTTTCATAACGCCATTTGGATATGGCACGATGGATGTATTAGGGAACACGTTTTATAACGCGGATACTAAGTGGATATAACGCGATTGAGTCAACAAAACCACGTCGCGCGAGTAGGAATGTGCGGTTGTACGGCTGCCTGGGCACAGCGTCACACGAGGCATTGGGATGCTGCTGGATGCTTCCTGATGCTCCCCACGCGCCTCAGTCTTTGTTCAGCCGACACACGCATCTCACGCTGTTATCACGGACTGTGCTTTACCCTGTATTAGTCATTATAACGAGGGAGTTTACACAACGCGGTGTTATTCAGCAACGCAACTACCGCGTTATAGAACACTGCAGTAAATATTGTCGCGGTGTGGAAGGAGCAATGAACGTCATCTTGTGGCATGGAAAGGCATCGCAGCCCTAGCGAGCAGCCAGAGACAAAGCCTGCACGCACGGCAAAGTTGTGATTGACCCGGGGACTATTAGCAAGTGACACGTATGGACTAATGGTTACTCTAAATGACGATGTTGACGTTGGTTAACGTTCTACAAATATGCTGAAGGCACATCGCATTAGCTCTGACAAATAGCGGACTTTTTAAAGTTATAGTTTACAATGGTTAATTTGTATATCATGCCAAGTGAGTAATTTACGTGTGGACCCTGACAGCGGCACTCAATGTCCAACTCTTGCGAATGCTCTCAGGGGATCTTTACCGTGCGCTGCGTTCACTCACTCAGCCCCAATCTCCCTGTCGTGAACTCACCACTCACCCACTCACTCACCTCACCCTTCAACTCACTCACCCTCCTCACCTATTAATTCTCCTCATTAACTCACTCACCCTGCAATCCCCCCCCCCCCCCTCCATCACCCGGCACTCACCGCCTGTCCGTGACCACCTCTCCCGTGCCTACAACCACAAACACCACCACCACCTCTCCCGTGCCTACAACCACAAACACCACCACCACCTCTCCCGTGCCTACAACCACAAACACCACCACCACCTCTCCCGTGCCTACAACCACAAACACCACCACCACCTCTCCCGTGCCTACAACCACAAACACCACCACCACCTCTCCCGTGCCTACAACCACAAACACCACCACCACCTCCTGCTGCTGCTACTGTCGCGGTCTCCGCGTGGCGCCGCGGGCCCAGGGGGAGGCCTCGCGGCCCAAGAGCGGCGCCACGGCTCCCCCCCTCCCGCTCCTGGCCCCTCCCCCTCGTCCCTCCTGGCCCCTCCCCCTCGTCCTTCCTGGCCCCTCCCCCTCCTGGCCCCTCCCCCTCGTCAATCCTCCTCCCGTTCGCGACGTGGAGTGAACTCAGCCCCGCCCCCCCCGCCCCCACCGCCCCCCCCCTGCGCGGCCCCGCTGCCCATTGCAAGAATGGCGGGAAGCGGTCGCGGGGCCTACCGCGCGCCGCCTCTCGCGTGATTGGCTCGCTTCGCGTCACGTGGGGAAGGCGGAAGAAGAGTATGGGGGAGGAGCTGCGCGGTAAGGGGCGGGGCCGTGGAGTCACGTGGTGGGCAATGATTGCCAATAAGTGGGCAGGGATGGCTGTACGTCACATCCGGTGATATAGGACACGCCCCTTCGTGACGTGCCTCACACTTCCTTCCGTCCCGCGTGCCGTCAACACGAGCTCAGCATGGCGCTGTTGACCGTTGGCGTTCCGCTGTTGGCCATGCTTGGGATGGAGATCTTCATTTATCTTCGTTTTAAGCTTTCCATCTCATACTTTTACCGCGAGACCACGACGCTGCAAACGGAGAGGATGGGCCTGCAGAATGTGGAGCTCTGTCAGAAGAACAAGACCATGGAAGTGGAGAAAGATGGTAAGCTACCATTTTCTTTGGTTCTTTCGGTAAAGTCACGTAGAATGAGAATAAAATAATAAATTGATAAAATAAAATAACACAATAATATTCTCACGACGTTTCGGCCACAATACAAGCGGCCTTCATCAGGTGAAGGGGACGAGACTGTCTGGAGGACAGCGCTGGAGTGAGAAAGCCACGCTGAGATCGCGATCTTTAAGCTGTGTGAGAAGAAACAAAGCGCCTTGACAAAGGAATTAACATAATTTAGCATTGAAATGGCTGAGTGATTAGCTTGTGACTGGTCACAGAAAAGGCTATGTTAAAGTTAAAGCATATACATCCGCAAAGGCACCCCTTGACAAAGGAATTAGCGTAGAATTTAGCATTGAAATAGCTGAGTGATTAGCTTGTAACTGGTCACAGAAATAGCTATGTTAAAGTCAGAGCATATACATTCACCGAGTCACCTAGTACAAATCAAACAGGAGAATTTAGCATTGAAATAACTAGGCGAATTTAGCATTGATATAACTGAGTGATTAGCTTGTGACTGGTCACAGAAATGGCTATGTTGAAGTTAAGGCCTACACATCTGAGCTATTCACAGTAACTGGGTATACAATATATAATGAACACTATATACTGAACCAATAAAAAACACAAAAATTTAAATTACCTCAATGTTATCAATAAACTCTATATTCTCCAATCAGCTAAGCTACCAACAATAAGTCGTTATATATCACAATGCTATATGGCGAAAAATGGGTGGATTCTTACCCTCAACTTTAGCACCACGGATAGCTACGGGTCCCGTTCAGACGGACGAGTTCATCGATGGTCGGAACAGAGGAGGGGGAGAGAGACAGCTGCGAGGCGCTGTTATACTCCATGTTGTAAACCATACCATTAACCACGGTTAAGCTATCCGTGTTGCTAAAGTTGAGGGTAAGAATCCACCCATTTTTCGCCATATAGCATTGTGATATATAACGACTTATTGTTGGTAGCTTAGCTGATTGGAGAATATAGAGTTTATTGATAACATTGAGGTAATTTATATTTTAGTATTTTTTTTGGTTCATGATATAGTATTCATTATATATTGTATTGTATACCCAGTTACAGTGAATAGCTCAGATGTGTAGGCCTTAACTTCAACAGCCATTTCTGTGACCAGTCACAAGCTAATCACTCAGTTATTTCAATGCTAAATTCGCCTAGTTCAATGCTAAATTCTCCTGTTTGATTTGTACTAGGTGCCTCGGTGAATGTATATGCTCTGACTTTAACATAGCTATTTCTGTGACCAGTTACAAGCTAATCATTCAGCTATTTCAATGCTAAATTCTATGCTAATTCCTTTGTCAAGGAGTGCCTCTGCGGATGTGTATACTTTAACTTAGCTATTTCAATGCTAAATTCTATGCTAATTCCTTTGTCAAGGGGTGCCTTTGCGGATGTGTATGCTTTAACTTTAATATAGCCTTTTCTGTGACCAGTCACAAGCTAATCACTCAGCCATTTCAATGCTAAATTAAATGCTAATTCCTTTGTCAGGCGCTTTGTTTCTTCTCACACAGCTTAAAGGTCGTGATCTCAGCGTGGCTTTCTCACTCCAGCGCTGTCCTCCAGACAGTCTCGTCCCCTTCACCTGATGAAGGCCGCTTGTGTTGTGGCCGAAACGTCGTGAGAATATTATTGTGTTATTTTATTTTATCAATTTATTATTTTATTCTCATTCTACGTGACTTTACCGAAAGAACCAAAGAAGATGAATCCTTGCAGTCACGAAAACTTTAAATCGAAATTTAAGCTACCATTCTTAGATGTTCTGTTTGAGAGGAGACCTGATGGCTCATTGGGGCATTCTGTCTACAGGAAACCCACCCACACAGATTCCTACTTGAAACCTGATTCCCACCACCACCCAGCCCAAAAGAATTATCTCATCAAAACTTCATACCATAGGGCTCATTGCATTTCGGACCAACACCACCTGACCAGTGAATTAAAACATGTACACCTGGCCCTCAAAAGGAATGGTTACTCTGACCGTACCATCCGCCAAGCTGTTTCTCCCTCCATACAGAAACAACCACTTGATACTCCGGCCAAAACCATCACACTACCATATATAGCAGGCGTTACTAAAAAGATTTCAAAAATTCTAAACAAACACAAGATCCAGGTCCGGTTCAATACAGTACACAAAATTCGTGATCTGATCCCATCCGTGAAGGATGGCATTCCTGACTTACAGTACCCCGGGGTTTACAAATTGAGTTGTACCTGCGGTGATTGCTATATCGGGGAGACAAAGCGACATGTCTCTGACCGAATTCGCGAGCACAAATCAGATTTGAAACACAGCAAAACTAATTCTTTGCTGATCACTGTTACAACCATGTGGGTGATCACGATATAATTTTCTCCGATACCAAGGTTCTTTGCAAACCCACGGGTTTTTATCAGAGATTTGTTCACGAGGCAATTCAGATCTACAAACACAGACACAATTTCAACCGAGAAGTTGGTTTCAAATTAAGCAACCATTGGAAAGATGTTCTAAATCGAACTAAACATAAACTCATTTCTGTGGTACAGTATATTTTTCAAGTAGTGGTACCCCAAACTTTCGCAGCTCTCAGCTCCCCCCCCCTCCCGCTCCTGGCCCCTCCCCTTCGTCCCTCCTGGCCCCTCCCCCTCGTCCCTCCTGGCCCCTCCCCCTCGTCCCTCCTCCCGACTCGCGACGTGGAGTGAACTCGCCCCCGCGCCCCGCGCCCCACCCTGAGCGGCCCCGCCGCCCATTGCAAGAATGGCGGGAAGCGGACGCGGGGCCGACCGCGCGCCGCCTCTCGCGTGATTGGCTCGCGTCACGTGGGGAAGGCGGAAGAAGAGTATGGGGGAGGAGCTGCGTGGTTAGGGGCAGGGCCGTGGAGTCACGTGGTGGGCAATGATTGACAATAAGTGGGCAGAGATGGCTGTTACGTCATAGT
The DNA here is from genome assembly GCF_048934315.1 of Petromyzon marinus. Taxonomy (NCBI): domain Eukaryota; kingdom Metazoa; phylum Chordata; class Hyperoartia; order Petromyzontiformes; family Petromyzontidae; genus Petromyzon; species Petromyzon marinus. The sequence goes on from NW_027423224.1 coordinate 79,450, forward strand.
GTACGTCACATCCGGTAATGACGTTAGTATAAATAACGCCCCTTCGTGACGTGTCTCACACTTGCTTCTGTCCCGCGTGCCGTCAACTCGAACTGAGCATGGTGCTGCTGATCGTTGGCGTTCTGGTCTTGGCCATGCTTGGGATGGGGATCTTCATATATCTTCTTTTTACGCTTTCCATTTCAGACTTTGACCATGAGACCACGACGCTGTCTACGGAGAGGATGGGCCTGCAGAATGTGGAGCTCTGTCAGAAGAGCAAGATGCTCCGTCTGGAGCTACAGCATCAGCTGGAGGAGTTCATGGAGAACCGAGAGACTCTCCAGAGAGAGATCAGGAGCCTGGTTCAACAGCTTAAAGAGCGCCAGTTGGAGCTGGAGCCCACGAGAGTGCCTTGCAGGGAGAGCAAGTCTCTGCATGCGGATTTTCTCCGAGACTGCAATGCAGCACAGCGGCAAATGTCACTGCGCTGTGAAAACGAAGATCTCCGGAGGTCGCTGCACGCCCACCTGAGGAAGTTGAACTTCCTGAATCCGCAGAGAGGGCAGGAACAGTTTAGGCTGCGCGGGAAGCTGGTGCGTCACGAGGACATGTGGCATGGGGAAAAGAGGCTGCAAGAAGAGAACCTGCATCTCCGTAGCCAGCTGAAAGAGCTAATATGGACCGTGTCTCAAATGTACAATGATGCCACCACCACCGACGCCACTTCCACCGCCGCTGCCACAGCTTCCACCACCGCAACCGTTTCCACCACCACTTCTGCCACCACCACCAAGCCCAAGAAGATGAAGAGATTTAGCCATTGGTTCCGAAAATTGCTGAAGCGCAAGTCGGCCATTTAAAAATATTGGGGAAATTGTGAAAATGACACCACCCTAATTAAAACATTACTCAGAAAGACAAACATACCCCATAGAACATCAACAAAGTCATATATAAGACAAAATATCGTACATTTGCATGCAACACTCTAATAAATACTGTATTGTGAGCAAAACATAAAGTTACTTAAGTGGAAAAAAAATCTGTTATTGTCACTTACCTTTAGTCCGGATGCCGGTCTGCTTGTCGGGAGGGGGCGTAATGAGTCCCTGCACACACGGGGGCGGTGGGAGGGGGGTGAACGTCCATACACACACACAACAGCGACAATCATCCGCTGTATAGCCTTACCAGAATGTTGGGGCAAGCGCCTATGAAGCTCTGAATGGCACACGGGGTGAATGGCCAGCACCCTGCCCGGCTGCCTCTCTTTATCTCTCCATACACGAGACTCACAGGCGTACATGCGTCCGTGCACACACGCACAACAACAACGCAACAACCGTCGTTCACCCCTAAGTGGCGGTGACATCACCACAGCACTTGTGCCATGCTCGGTGCATTTTGAGGCCACGTGAAGTGTCGAAGGCTGGCTGGCAGGAGGTCATGTAATAGACGCAGGTGCCATGGATTGACTTAGGAAGATGATGGGCAGATGCAACAGCCGTGCTCCCCACTGTGCCAACTTTATTTGTGTCAGTTGTTTGGCGCTCTGCTCGTTGTTTTGAGCCTCGCTCCTCTGCCCTATGCTGTTGCTGGAGGGCAACTGCCTCCACTTCCCCAGCAGCACCTTTCATGAACCTCCTCCACAGAAGCCGATCATGACACTGCTGATACCAGTCATCAATAAGTCCAATCAGCTCCACATCCTTCTGCACCACATCAGTCCATCTCTTCTCTACCCCGTACCACGCCCATTTAGCACCATCTATCCAGCCAAATTGAAGCTGCTTGGGGATGCCGTGACTGCATACGGACTGCATGACACAATCAACGCAGCCTCGCTTGCTGGAGGAGCCCACAGATGGGCATTTGTCCAGATATTCTAGGAATCTGTGAGCTTACAAAGTCCAGTCTGGTTAAACCCTGAATAGATCGTGGGCAAGCTAACCTTAATGTTCCTTTCGAGAGAGATAAGGAAGGGTATAACTGTGGCCGAGAAGACATGAAGATTTTTATGGAGTGACATGCCAGGTAGCTTCCACACTGTTGAGCAGTTGATGAAAATATAATGCTCGAATTATTTTAAATGAGACCTCGGCTCCCAAAACGGACTTGATCATCAGCACACTGCCCACTCCACTCTCTCCTCAGGTGCCCCAAATACATGAGGAATTGAGGAAGGGAGCATTTTTATGATGTAAAATACCCAGGGAGGTGATTTGTTTTCGTGGGGCTGATGGTAACGGCCCATATTTTAGTAGCATGCTTCATGTTTAGCTGTAGTGTCTCCAACTTCTCCTTAGAGTGGGCAGTAATCACCAGATCATCCGCATTCATAATATGGTTTAACAATAGAGAGCCATACCATGACCGGCTCAGGCATCGATCAGCCTCCCATTATATCTATACCAGATAAATTCTACTGGTACATCCATGGAAATCATCTCAAACTACGTAGTCAAAGAAAATGTTCAGTCGTGTAGGGGGCAGAGGACATCCATGTCGCACATTACTCACACATTCTATCATCCCTTAGCTCCATTACGTCGATTTTTCATGAGACAGCAGTTGTCTTTCTATTGTTTATATATGCTTTATCGAAAGAAGAAAATAGTATGTTTGCTTTAATTACTGTAACTCTGTGTTTTATTTAGCTTTGGTAATTTGGGTGATCCAGGTCTCTCTTGCAAATGAGACTCATCCTGGTCGCTTTAGTTCTCGCCTTGTTCAACTCAATAAACTGGTACTCACTCCATTATGAACTCACCCACTTCCTTAAATCTATGACTCACGTAAATACTCCCTCTCTCTCCTCATGAGTCATATATTTACCTGATCACACAATCACCCGATCATTTACTGTGTCAACCTCACTCACGCACTTTTTCATGCTCTCAAGAATGACCCACCCATTCTATCACTACATAAATCATCATCCCCTTCCCTCATTGACCCACTGGTAAAATTAAAATACTCGACAGCACCAACACGTGAGATTGTACTCAGGCTTACACTCACATGTGTAAAGAAGCTCCTTTGCAGGTTCCATTTGATAGATGATTTTTTTCACGATAACGTATTTACAACGCAAGAGTATGACTCACACGAACCTTCCCCCGTACAGTAACCTGTACCTGTTTCAACCCATCTCCACTGCCCCCACTATAAACTTTGCCATCCAAGAGAAGTGAAGTAGAAGACAATAGAGTCTGCTGAGAGAATCTACCGGGGAAAACTGCTGGAAGTTACCAGGGCGTGGCCGTGCGGGTATATGGGGTGATGCCTTGGGGACTGAAGAACAACTGCAGGTGGACGACATCGGGGCCGACTGTTGGAAATCAACATGGTGGAAACCATCAAGAAAGACTGTTCGAGATTAATCTACTCTATTAGAAACCACCGGGACTGCAGATAGTCATAGCCTTGTGCAACGTGTGAGTCGTACTCTCACCTTGTAAATATGTTATCGTCGGGAATAAATCATCTAGAAAATGAAACCTGCGAAGGAGCTTCTTTACACATGTAAGAATGCAGGACATGCTTTATCAGCAGGCCGTTGTTTTTGTCTACAACAGACCTATGCACACGATCTTGAAAATGGCATTTGATTAGGATTGTCACCTGCAACCCATTCTGAAATCGTCCAACTACCAAAACCCTTGTCTGCATTATACCTAAGACTTTTGACTTGTACATCTCGTAATTTTCAGACGACGGGTTGACCAACGTGGCAATGTTAATTTCTCATTTTATTGACAGTAAACAAAAAACATGGCATAGTTTTTTTAATTTCCCTGTTAACTTGTACATACGAGTGGAACGGTGTCACAATGGTTTGTGCATTGCACTATGAATCAGTCCACTTGAGTTTGATTCTCGGTTATAGTTAACATCAAACAAACTGGCCATGAGCCTTTTCGTTATCAACCCACGTTGAGAAGCATGATGGCGTATGGTGAAACAATCTCCATGACTGATCCAGTATGGGAAGACTTCACCCATGACAATGGTTATACATTTATTATTGTTTTTGTTGTATATTACCACCAAAGGAGTAACTTCATACCTGTTAGCCAGCCTATATATACTCATAGATACACTTTCGCCTAAACACCACCATGGGGATGAAGCTGACTTGGTATCTTCCATACTCTTTGGTTCTTTCAGTAAAGTCACGTAGGTATAAAATAAAATAAATCACGACGTTTTGGGTGCAACACAAGCGTCCGTCATGAGATGGCAAAGCATGATCTGCTGTTGAGGCAGAATGTTTAAAAGAGTTTGAAATGGGTGTAGCCCAAGGGCCATAAATAAGTGGGCGGGGCCAGTGATGTTAATGTGAGAAATTAGCATGTAAATGTAAGAACGGAGAGCGGCCTCCTCATAGAGGGCATCAAAGTGGCCATGTTAATGTGAGAGATTAGCATGTTAAAGTAATATCGAAGAGTGGTGGAATCCAAAGGCATGAGAGTGCAATCCAAAGGACATGTAAGCATGAGAGATCTAAGAGAGAGGCATAGAGAGAGACACAAAGAGTCGGAAATAACAGCTGACATAGGCAGGTAGGATGGATTATTCCAGCAAACTTTACCGTCTTCTACCTCGAACCTTCCCTCGTATGGTACCATGCACCTGTTTCCACCCATCTCCACTGACACCACTATAACTTTTGCCATGTACAGTACCCTACATCACCCTCTTCTGCCCATAAAAATATCTGTCCCGGCTAAAACTCTAATTTAACAGGTCCCTGCAGGGTGGGCTGGTAGGAACATTGGAATCTTGCGCAATTTTATTTTTACACCCCTAATAGCACGAGATTTCACTTCATTAAAGTATTGAAAGGGGACGGACGGACGCATTAATCTATTGCAAGCTGGTACACTCATCTATTGCAGGCTGGTACACTCAGTTTACAACTTCGTTCCTACCAGTAATAGGGAACTCTATGTGGGAATCAATGGGATCGCACACGGGATTCAGTGATGTGGGCATGGAGTACAACACATTTAACCTCTGGGTTAATGCTTAACATAGGCGCTTGAATCAAGGGGGGGAAGGCATTACAACCCAACTTGACCATTCAGTATCATCACCAAACTCTTACGTGGGCTGCCCTATTGAAGGTGTACATTCTTAGGCAAACAATACGCAACATCATTAGCCCTACATTTACAACAAGCCATCAATATGTACTGTAGGTGTGGTCGAGCAGCACATTCGACCCGGTGACACTCCTTCTCGGCACCTCTCTAAATTAGTCCGTCGGCCTCCCTCATCGTGGCCATCTTCATTCCGGTCGATCCTGAGAGGAGAGTGCGGGGGCAGTATTTCTGTGAGGAGGATGCTCCCCTCCCTGGCATTCATCACGACGCCCCTGGACACGGCTTTGTGAGCCTGAACGATCCCTTGTGACGTCAGTTCTCTATATGGTTTAGGGCGACTCGGATTAACCACCCATCTCTGGCGTCCCATTTGGATGCGAACACTTTGCGGGCAGAGGATTTTAACAATTCCACTGGGCTTTGCCAAGGATGGTGTAGTTTGGCGGATTTTCTAACCCGGACCTCAGGACAGTGTAACCAGGCCCGATCACCCTGTTCAAAGGGTACAGGCGTCTCCGTTCTTTTCCGCAACCGTTTGTTTGCTATTTGCGATCTGCCTGACTCTGCTATCGCGGCTTCACGAGCTTCACAGAGCTTTTTTAGTGGCAGTCTGAGGGAGGCTGGTGACGACACAACTTTAGCAGGGAAAGCCACCAGTTGGTCCTCAATAGGTGGCTCAGGTTCTCTCCCATACATCAAAAAGAAGGGGAAGAGCCCGGCCGATGCATGTGGCACTCTACAATATGCCCCTAGGACCCCTGGGATGTGCAAGTCCCAGTCCATCTGATCACCATTTACAACATGGCACAACATTGCGGACAGCGTGCGGTTAAGCCTATCTACTTGTCCATCACACTGCAGGTGGTATGGTGGCGTTCGAATTTTTCTTAGTGCCCACGATATTACAAACCTCTCGCAACAGGTTAGTAGAAAAATTCTGACCCTGGCCTGCTAGACGTTTCTCAGTGGGGCCCTTCTCCAATACATAGCCATGGAGAAAGGCTTCTGCTATTATTGCAGCCGTTTGGTCATGTATCGGCCATGCAACGAGCCAGTGTGTGCAATACTCCATCCCCTCGAGCAAATATTTATTTTATCCTTGCTGTTTTAGGAAATGCACCCAGGATATCCAACGCTACTAGTTCGTTTACCCTCACCACTGCGATCGACTGCAGTGGAGCCTGTATAGGATGGGGAGCAGGTTTCCTTTTTGCACACTCCTGACAATGATTACCCGCTCGCGTACATCTTTTGACATCACTGGCCAAAAATATCGAGCCTGCAGTGTGAGCAATGTGTTTCGGTGGCCCAAGTGGATTTGTTGTTTGGCGTGCACTTCTAGTAGCAACTGTTTTTGCAAGGGTTTTTGCACCACTAGGCAACAACGCTGCATCTTCATGTCCCACCTCATCAGGAGTCCTCGCCATGGGATGAATGGCTCCCCATTTTGACCAGTTTGAGCACATTCAGCTGCCTGTGCAGCCAATGACTGTATAATTTCATCCTGTTTTTGCAATCGGATTCATTCGGTCCTTATCAGCCCAAGATCATGATCTGTGGGTGGTACATCATTTTCTAAGGTTGCTGTGTTTATTGACATCACCTGTCTCGGCGAGTCAGGGAGGGTCGGTTTACACCATGCTGCTCCTGTCGCTGCTGCTACGACCGATCTCACTAACTTTTTCCACTTAGCCCGAGATGTTGGCCGAATTTTCCCTGTTGTTTCACTCTAGGTCGATGTGATCGAGTGGTGTGCTAGTGATGTTGGTGATGAGGGTTTTGGAAATGAGGTGCACGTGTGAACTAGCTGGGTGTACAGGCGACACGCCTGGGTGTTTCTTGGTTGTCTCGGGATGACTTCCCCTCGGCAACCTCTCGCGATGTGGCCCGACCTCCCGCAGTGGTAGCAGTACATCACCGCATGGTCCTGAATTCCTCCGTGGTTGTGCCATGGTCGCTGATGCTGTAGTTGACACCTTGAATCGTTGAACCCCTGGATGGCCACAGCCATCTCTTCCAAGGTCGCCTGCAGATCACCCTCCATGCTGGGCATTGCGGCGGTCCCTGTTGTTGCTGTCCCTGTTGGCTCCATTGGTCCTTCTGCTCCTCCATTCTCCATCACCCTTGTCACATGGGCTGCTACTTCACATGGTGCCCTGGGATCTGTGTGTGCCCAGAGGCATTTAGCAAACTACATTGAAGTTTGCTCACTCTCTGGCAAAATCGGCAATGTAATGCCACTTTGATAGAGGAGAGTTTGTAGCCGCTCCGCCACTAGCACGTCTCAGGTTGTCATGTCCATCCTTGGAAATGCCACATCTGCAACCGCATGCAAGGTACTTCTATAAGCCATCAGTGGCTCGCTATCTCCTCTTCTCCAGGATGAAAATTGCTGCCTTGCGCTGGACGCAGGACAGAAAACATCGGCCATCCCTTGACAACCTTGTTGGGTTGTGGCAGGTTGATTTTCCGGGATCATAAAGAAGGCCAATAGTGCTCTGTCATCCAACACCGTAGGCAGCAGTCGTAGCACTTCATCGTCAATCAATCGGCTGACTCTGACAGCTGCTTCAAATCTTTTGATGAATGCAATACAATCGCCTCCCGTATTTTTATGCATGGTGGTCAAGGTCTGTTGAACAGCTTCTAGTTGTGGTTGAGTCATTTGATTGGTTCCCGCCTGCTGCTCGACGGGGGGAAGCGATGGCTGCTGCCCTATGGCGCTTTCTCCTCGCCATTGCGGTCCATGGTGGAGATGGATCTGGCTTCAGCCGCGCACTACCTGTTCCTTCCTCTTCTCTTTTCTTCATCATCGAAATTATCAGTCGATCCACCACTGAGGTAAGGTGGTCCAACCTGTCCAACAGCTGCCGCCAATTTTCTTTGTTCGGCGATGCTGGTTCTTGGGTCTTTGGCGGAGCATCCACTTCCATCGGGAACTTGGCTGCCAACGGGGTCCGGCTCTCTCTCCCGCCATTTGCCGAGTCTCAAAAACCTGGAGCGCTTAGGGTTGATAACTCGTTCTCTGCAGGAGCTCTTCGGCGGGTCTTCCTTCTTGAACTTGTAGACTGTATCCCACCACTGCCACCAGAAGCTTCTTTGCAGGTTCCATTTTTGAGAAGAGAGTGCAACTCACACGCTTCACAAGGGTATGACTATCTGCAGCCCCAGTGTTTTCCACTACATTCATCTCGAACAATCTTTCTTAATGGTTTCCACCATGTACAACAGTCGGCCCCGATGTCATCCACCTGCAGTCGTCCTTCAGTCTCCGAGCTAGCGCCCCAATTGCGGGCCTCGCTCTCCCTTTTCTACCCACTCAGCCTCGCCCTGGCAGCTTCCAGCAGTTTCCCTGGTACATTCTTCCAGCAGACTCAACCGTCTTCTACTTCCTTTCTCTTAGATGGCAAAGGATATAGTGGTGTCAGTGTTGATGGGTGGAAACAGATGCAGGGTACTGTACGAGGGAAGGTTCATGTGAGTCGTACTTTTGCGTTGTAAATACGTTATCGTGAAATAAATCATCTAGACAATCTAACCTGCGAAGGAGCTTCTTTAAACACGTGAGTGTTAGACTGCGTATTTCCATTTTACCAGTGGGTCAATGAGGGAAGCGGATGGTGAGTAAGGTAGTGAGTGATGGGATGAGTAGGTCATTGGTGAGATTGTGAAATAGTGCTTGAGTGATGTTGGCACAGTGAATGATCAGGTGGTTGCCTGGGTTATCAGGTCAATATATGACTCATGAGGAAGGAGAGGACGTATTTATGTGAGTCATAAAGTAAGGGAAGTGAGTGAGTTCATAATGGAGTAAGTAGTAATTTATTTAGTTAAAACAGGCGAGAACTAAAGAGACTAGGATGATTCTCATTTGCAAGAGAGACCTGGATCACCAAAATAACAAAAGCTAAATAAAAACACAGAGTTACAGTAATGAAAAGCATATATAAACAATAGAAAAACAAATGCTGTGTCTCATGGGAAATCGATATAATGGAGTTAAGGGATGATAGAATATGTGAGTAATGTGCGACATGGATGTCCTTTGGCCCCTACACGACTTAACATTTTCTTTGACTACTTAGTAATGAGACGATTTCCATGGATGTACCAGTAGAATTTATATCTGGTATAGATATAATGGGAGGCTGATCGATGCACGAGTCCGGTCATGGTATGGCTGTCTATAGTTAAACCATATTATGAATGCCGATGATCTGGTGATTACTGCCCACTCTAAGGAGTTGGAGACACTCCATATAAACACGGAACATGCTACTAAAATATGGGCCGTTACCATCAGCCCCACAAAATCAAATCACCTCCCTGGGTATTTTACATCATCAAAATGCTCCCCTCCCTCAATTCCCCATGTATTTTGAGGCAGTTGTGGAGAGAGTGGAGATATTTCCGTACTTGGGCAGTGTGCTCATGACCAACTCTGTTTTGGGAGCCGAGGTCTCACTTTGATTCATTCGAGCGGCATTATATTTTCATCAGCTGCGTAACATTGTATGGAAGCTACCTGATCTGTTACTCCATACAAACCTTCATGTCTTCTGGACCACAGTTATGCCTTCCCTTATTTCTCTCTATAGGATTATCTGCAATGGTTTGAAACATTTGGTCTAGCCTGCCTACGATCTATCCAGGGTTTAACCAGACTGGACTTTGTGAGGAGGCCAAAATTTCCTGAAATATCTGGACAAAGGCTCATCAGTGGGCTCTTCCGGCAAGTCAGGCTCCATTGGCTGGGTCATGAAGTCTATATGCACTGTCACCGCATCCCCAAGCAGCTTCAATTTGGGCGGATAGATCATGCTAAACAGGCGCGGCATGGGCTACAGAAGAGATGGACTGATGTGGTACAGAAGGATGTGGAGCTGATTGAACTTGCTGATGACTGGTAGCAGCAGTGTCGCGATAGGCCTATGTGGAGGAGGTTCATGAAAGACTCTACTGGGGAGGTGGAGGCAGTTGCCCTCCAGCAATAGCGTAGGGCAGCGGAGCGACACTCATAACAATGAGCAGAGCGCTATACGACTGAAACACTGAAATTTGGCACAGTGGGGAGCACGGCGTTTGCATCTGCCCGTCATCACCTTAAGTCAACCCATGGTACCTGTGTCTATTCATGACTTCCTGCCAGCCATCCTTCGACACTTCAAGTGACCTCAAAATGCACCAAGCACCGCACAAAAGCGCTGTGGTGATGTCACTGCCACTTAGGGGCAAACGGCGATTATTGTCTTCTTTTTGTGCGTGTGTGCACGGACGCATATACCCCTGTGAGTGTGTGTGTGGGGAGAGATAGTGCAATGGTGAACACTGTCTACCATCCCACCGATCCCAGTTCAATTCCCACTCACGACCAACACCTTTAACGATTATATTAATGGTTGCTGGGCTTTCCGTCGATCGACTCAGCCTCAAATAAGTGCCTGGTGTGGTGTGTAAATATCACCACTGGCGAGACAAAGGCAGCCGGGCGTGGTGCTGTCCACGCACCCCCTCTTGCGACATTCCAGCCTTCATAGGCGCTGCTGGCTAACAGCACTTGCCCCAACATTCTGGTTAGGCTATTCGGGGGATGACTGTCGCTGTTGTGTGTGTGTGCTTGCGGGCGTTCACCCCCAACCCTCCCGTGTGCAGTTATGGGGACTCATTATGCCCCCTCCTGACAAACGGTCCCACATCCAGACTCAAGGTAAGTGACATTAAAAACATATTTTTTGTCCTATTTACGTAACTTTATTTTTTGTTTACCATACAGTATTTATTACAGTATTATTTGCAAATGTATAATATTCCGTGTTATGACTTTAACAATGCTTCAACATTTTTGTTAAACCGTAATACATTTTACAACACTTCCAGTATGTGAATTTAAATACAGTACACTATTTTATTCAGACTTATGAACTGTTCGACTCACTAACGATTCTCTGTAATGGAATCCAAAAGTTGTACTATTCATTAACAACATCTCCCATTGGTATGGTTGACTACATGTGATGCAAAATAAGTTAAACATAGATAAATATATATTGTACAACACTTTCCCCAACAGTGTGTTGAGGCTACATGGGGTACCTTTGTGTTTGTGCTTGTGATTGTATTGTGGAGGCCTTCTTAGGTGCTGCTCCTTGCTAATAGCACTTGCCCCAATAGTCTCTTGAATCTATACGGGGAACGTTTGTCTTTGTGAATAATGTTTTAATTGGGGCGGTGTCATTTTCTAAATTGCCCCAATGTTTTTAAATGGTCGACTTGCGTTTCAGCCATTTTCGGACCCAATAAATACATCTCTTCATTTCTTGGGCTTGGTGGCGGTGGTGGCAGCTGTGGCAGCGGCGGTGGCAGTGGCGTTGGTGGTGGTGGCATCTTTGTAAATTTGAGAAATGGCGCATTTCAGCTCTTTCAGCTGTCTACTGAGATGCCGGCACTCTTTGCGCATCTGCACTTCGCCGTGCCACTTTTCCTCATGACGCGCCAGCTTCCCGCGCAGCCTAAACTGCTCCTGCCCTCTCTGTGGATTCAGGAAGTTCAACTCCCTCAGGTGGATGCGCAGCGACCTACGGAGACCTTCCTTTTTACAGCGCAGCGACATTTGCCGCTGTGCTGCATTGCAGTCTCGGAGAAAATCCGCACGGAGAGACGCACGCTCGCAGCCAGGCACTCTCGTGGACTCCAGCTCTAACTGGCGCTCTTTAAGCTGTTGAACCAGGCCCCTGTTCTCTCTCTGGAGAGTCTCTCGGTTCTCCATCAACTCCTCCTGCTGCTGCTGTAGCTTCAGATGGGGCGTCTTGTTCCTCTGACAGAGCTCCACATTCTGCTGGCCCATCCTCTCCGTTTGCAGCGTCGTGGTCTCGCGGTGAAAGTCTGAGATGGAAAGTGTAAAACGAAGATAAATGAAGATCTCCATCCCAAGCAGGGCCAAGAGCAGAACGCCAACGATCAGCAGCGCCATGCTCAGCTCGTGTTGACGGCACGCGGGACAGAAGCAAGTGTGAGGTACGTCACGAAGGGGCGTTATTAATATAACTTCTTTACCGGATGTGACGTACGCTATGACGTAACAGCCATCCCTGCCCACTTATTGTCAATCATTGCCAACCACGTGACTCCACGGCCCCGCCCCTAACCGCGCAGCTCCTCCCCCATACTCCTCTTCCGCCTTCCCCACGTGACGCGAAGCGAGCCAATCACGCGAGAGGCGGCGCGCGGTCGGCCCCGCGACCGCTTCCCGCCATTCTTGCAATGGGCGGTGGGGGGGCGAGATCACTCCACGTCGCGAGCGGGAGGAGGAGGGACTAGGGGGAGGGGCCAGGAGGGGCGAGGGGGAGGGGCAAGGTGGAACGAGGGGGAGGGGCCAGGAGGGACGAGGGGGAGGGGCCAGGAGGAACGAGGGGGAGGGGCCAGGAGAGACGAGGGGGAGGGGCCAGGAGGTACGAGGGGGAGGGGCCAGGAGCGGGAGAGGTGGTGGTGGTGTTTGTGGTTGTAGACACGGGAGAGGTGGTGGTGGTGTTTGTGGTTGTAGGCACGGGAGAGGTGGTGGTGGTGTTTGTGGTTGTAGGCACGGGAGAGGTGGTGGTGGTGTTTATGTTTGTAGGCACGGGAGAGGTGGTGGTGGTGTTTGTGTTTGTAGGCACGGGAGAGGTGGTGGTGGTGTTTGTGGTTGTAGGCACGGGAGAGGTGGTGGTGGTGTTTGTGGTTGTAGGCACGGGAGAGGTGGTCACGGACAGGCGGTGAGTGCCGGGTGATGGAGAGGGGGGGGTGAGGGAGTGGATTGCAGGGTGAGTGAGTTAATGAGGAGAATTAATAGGTGAGGAGGGTGAGTGAGTTGAAGGGTGAGGTGAGTGAGTGGGTGAGTGGTGAGTTCACGACAGGGAGATTGGGGCTGAGTGAGTGAACGCAGCGCACGGTAAAGATCCCCTGAGAGCATTCGCAAGAGTTGGACATTGAGTGCCGCTGTCAGGGTCCACACGCAAATTACTCACTTGGCATGATATACAAATTAACCATTGTAAACGATAACTTTAAAAAAGTCCGCTATTTGTCAGAACTAATGCGATGTGCGTTTACCATATTTGTAGCACGTTATAACCAACGTCAACATCGTCATTTTGAGTAACCATTAGTCCATACGTGTCACTTGCTAATAGTCCCCGGGTCAATCACAACTTTGCCGTGCGTGCAGGCTTTGTCTCTGGCTGCTCGCTAGGGCTGCGATGCCTTTCCATGCCACAAGATGACGTTCATTGCTCCTTCCACACCGCGACAATATTTACTGCAGTGTTCTATAACGCGGCAGTTGCGCTGCTGAAGAACACCGCGTTGTGTAAACTCCCTCGTTACAATGACTAATACAGGGTAAAGCACAGTCCGTGATAACAGCGTGAGATGCGTGTGTGGGCTGAACAAAGACTGAGGCGCGTGGGGAGCATCAGGAAGCATCCAGCAGCATCCCAATGCCTCGTGTGACGCTGTGCCCACCAGGCAGCCGTACAACCGCACATTCCTACTCGCGCGACGTGGTTCTGTTGACTCAATCGCGTTATATCCACTTAGCATCCGTGTCATAAAACGTGTTCCCTAATACATTCATCGTGCTATATCCAATTGGCGTTATGAAAACACGCGTTGAGGCAGAACGAACTCTATAAACTATTTTTATTTTACCAGGTGAGACCCACTGAGCTATGTGGCTGTTTTCCAGAAGCAACCTGTCCACAAATGATAGATCAGCTAAATGGCTAATCACGTTAGAAATGTGTAGCACCAGCCACAAATACTCTAGACATGGATCCCCTTTGACAGGGTCAGTGTCTACTTAGATTCACTCACTCCGCCTATTGTCATGCGGCGTGTGCAGCTGCGTCGTGACACTTGGTAGAGTGCTGTCTTTGAGGCAGAGAGCTTTACAACTGTGTGCAGTGGTTAATTTGCTTAACAGCTTTACACCGAACTCCTTGCTTGTGGTAAAACATGTTTGCGACTTTGCTGATCGAGAACTATGCAGATTTAGATTTATAGTAACATGTACTTGGTGTGAGATGAACTTCCAAATAATTTCCTTTGCTCAACATCTTGCAATTAATGTCTTTTTAAATGGTCAGCTTAAGTGATTCCGTGATGTTTATGTAACTTTACCGTTAAGATAACCTATGGAGCACAATTATTTCAGTATTATTTTTCATAAGTAAACTTTAAACTGAACCCATATGTGATATTATATTGATTGATTATTTTATTTTTTAATGTAGTCTACATGCTCTTCTGGGGATATTACCCCACATTTACCATTCATTGATGTTCCCTTTGACATTGGTAATTGGCATTGTCACACCATAGTAATTCATGGGCAATTATGTAATTCTCTCTGTCTATCTCTCTCTGCATCTGTCTGTGTGGGTGTCTCTCTCTGCCGGTGTTTTTCTTTGTATGCGTCTTTCGTGTGTCTCTTTGTGTATTCCTCTCTCTGTGTGTGGATGTCTCTCGGTGTCTGTGTCTCTCTTTCCTCTTCCACGATGTGGTGTTGTATTTACATGCAAATTCTACCTCTAGCCCCGCCCACTTACTCTTGGGCTGAGCTTATCTCAAGTCAATATAACTTCGTGTTTCAGCAGCTTTCTCGCTATATTTTTTCACCTGATGATGGTTGCTTGTGTTGCGATCGAAACGTCGTGATCTATTATTTTTTCTACCTACGTGACTTTACCGAAAGAACCAAAGAGTATTATGATTGTAATTTTGATTGTGATTGTTGTGGTGGAGGTGGTGATATTGATGGTGGTGTTAACGATAGCGGTGATTTTGGTGGTTGTAATGGTGGTATTGATGGTGGTAATGGTGGTTGACTATTACCCCTCTCGTGTCCTTCCACCACCAGGTTTAAGAATCTGCTGGTGTCTGTGCTGGAGGTGGACGTCGGATATCTGTGCAGTCTGGAGTGGTGGACAATAGACTTCTGCAGCTCAACCAGGTGGACGCACTGGGCAGGGAGCAAGATGGTGGTGGCCTTAGAGACCCACTTACTCCCACAGAGAGCCATAGACTCACTCACAGAGTGCACTCACACAGAGAGCCAAAGTCTCACTGACACAGAGCCATAGGCTCACTCACATGGAGACACATAGACTCACTCACACAGAGAACCATTGATTAACTCATTGTTTTTTTCGGTAAAGTCACATATGTAGAAATACCATAAAATTATATTCACATAAATCAAGCACGACGTTTCGACCGCAACACAAGCGATCTTCATCAGGTGTAAAAACAAATAGCACATAAGGTGACATCAACGCAACACATAGAGAGTGTTAAACTGCACGGAGGTAAATACAACACGAAGATGAGAGACGAGAATTCAAAAAACCTAAGAAAATTTTACGTGATGCAATACCAGTCGGCCAACGACACAGTTAGACACTTTCCTGGCAGACCACGAATTTCAGAAGAGTGCTAAATTTCGTGTTCATCCTCTGGGTTGAACATACCAGCATAGACAGAGTGAACAAATACGAGGTATAAGATAGCAGAAATACATATACAGGGACACAAGAGGTAAGAAGAGGAAAGACGGACAGAGAAGCAAGAAAAAAGGGGCCGGATGGATGAACAGACAGAGGCTTAAAATAAGTAGTAGAGGTGGGGGGAGGGGCCGAAGAAAGCAAGGGGCACCCCACCCCACCCACCCCACCCACCCACCCCACCCCACCCACCCCACCCCACCCCTCCCACCCCTCCCACCGATCCTCCCCCCAACCCTCCCCTCAACGCTCCTTTCACTCCTCCCGTCACCCCTCCACCCCTCTCCTTTCTGCTGCGTAAGGGCCAGAGGCTGAGAGCACAGCAGAGGAGGCTACACGGGGAACTGGGCCGCGTCAGGGGCGAGAGACGCGGGGCGACTCGACACTTCACAGCGGCCTTCATAGATGTGTACTGCTTCATTCATAGGAGCTCAATAACAGCACTTGCCCCACCAGTCTGTGGAGCTCCATGGGGGATGTTTGTGTCGGAGCTCGTGCTGTAGGCATAGACGACGCGCGACCGTGGATCCTCTATAGGGAGCGCTCGTCTGCTGTGGGTCACATGGAGCTGCACGAGCGGACACCGCCGCAGCGATTCCCATACCGAGTCACGAGATAGGCGCTGGGAAACAATTGCGCTGAAGTGTGTTGCTGGGTGGATGAAGCGAGCACCACCATGGTGTGCTTGCCTTGTATGGTCAGTCGTGTGACTGATTATTATAATATATTAATTCACACCTGTGCACCGTGTCATGGCAGTTTCTCTGTTTTCCTTCATTGCATTTTTATTTCAGAAATATTTCACCTGCAAAATAGATTGAGTTTGAATATCTCATGCGAAAGGGTGCCCAGGGCATGTGGGGTCGTCCAATTGCACAGTGTTTAGCGCACATCACTACACACCCATGGACTAAATCCAGAGGCGAGTGACAAATGAATCAGTTCTGCCCCCCTCGCTTCACCAACCCGCACTAGTCGGCGTGGTGAAATATGGTAAAAAATCAACACGACCGACAGGGCATAGGGTGCCCATTATCCAGAAGGGCTTTACTTTATTATCACATCCACATCTAATTGTGGATTTGGTTATTTTTCTTTAGTTATCTTTGTTGTATAAATACAACTTGACAAGATGTGTACTGCTTCATTCTGGTACATTTACTGTTTTTCAGTGCATTTCAGCACTGGGTGTGTTTGTTGGATTTATTGTTTGTCGATTTTTCATTGAACTGACAAATGGTGTAACCTGGTCCCTTGGGTACCCAGGCCTTCCTATAGTATAACTCCAGGAATCGGCAGATTTTTATTTTATTGTACCAAGTAAGGACCACTGAGCTATATAGCTGTTTTTCAAAAGCAACCTGGCCACAAATCATAGCTCAACGAAGTGGCTTATCACGTGGAAATTTGTAGCAGCCAAATACTGTAAACGCATATTTCTAAATGTGGAGGGAAAAAAACTCGAGGATCCAGAGAAAAACCCACGCCACCACGGGGAGAATATGCAAACTCCAAATATCCAGGCGTTGGGGTTGGAATCGAACCCACGACCTCCTGCATTCCAGGTGAAGGGGATAACTTGTTGCCACCACTGAGCCCCTTGTTAATCTGATGTGGTATACTGGTACAGCACCTGGTGGCCTCGGTCACTTTACTGACCTTTGCACCATTGTGTAGTCGGTTCAATTGAGTCGCAGACATACTCTTTGGAGGCAACAAATTTATTTATACCAACACGAAGGGGTAACTTCCCTTTTACCAGATAACCTATGGTGGTGGACCACCAGGCTATCTGCGCTAACACTCTGGGATAGCTACAACGAGCAGGACTCCAGCTTGAGTCCTGCCCATGTGTTGGTGACTCTTCACGGACGTTGAATGTAGATCTTTCAGAAGACAACAGCAAAGCTGAACCCCGGTCCCTCTGGGGACCCGGTTTATATGCTTACCAGTCGTGGCTGGCTCCGCCCTTGGCCACAACTACCTTCTCGATTCCTATTGCAAGATCTCGCCCTGACACGTGACTACCCACTAACCCCAACTTGTGGCCCCTGTGTAGAATTTACTCGTCATGTACCTTCCAGGGTCAAACAAAGTGCAATGGCCCACATTAACCTCATTCATGGCTGACACTTTCACACCCCTCCTATAGAGAACAGCACTGCACGCCACACGTGGTGCCACTCAGCGCCATGACTCCGCGCTCACCAAGCCCCACTAAGGCTGGTACTACACCCACATATATGGGGTGTCGGTGATGTAACTACATCGCACGCCGTGCCTCTCAGGCCGGCACTACACAGTGGCATTCCCGATGTCACTACATTACCCCCCTCCCCCCCCCATTCGTAGCATTCAGCCGTCCTGGCTGTCAACTCCCCCTTAAAACTAACCAAGTGAATAAGTTCTAGATTTGAAGCTTTCGTGACTGCAAGGATCCATACTCTTTGGTTCTATTCGGTAAAGTCACGTAGGTAAAAAATAAAACAACAAAATTCATGACGTTTCGGCCACAACACAAGTGGCCTTCATCAGGTGAAGGGGACCGTACTGTCATGAGGACAGCGTTGGAGTGAAGACAGTCCAGCCCAGGTCGCGTCCTTTTAAGCTGTGTGGGAGGAAACAAAATACTTTGACAAAGGAATAAGCATAAAATGACCGTAACACACAAGAGGACCGGCACGGGGGGGGGGAGGGGGTGTTAAGTGGAACGTAGAGGACCGGCACGGGGCGGGAGTTTACAAATGTAGGTGTGAAGTGAAATAAGCTTCTATGAAAGTTTGGTATATCACTATTTGGATAAATACCATTGAAAATTAGTTTAATGTTTGGTATGATTTAGAACATCTTTCCAATGGTTGCTTAAGTGAATAAGGTGATAAAAAGCGAGTAAAAGTGACTAAACGCTATGTGTGCCTCAATAATTAACAATAACAAATAGCATATAAATACCCAAGCCCACCTATACAATATATACACTAGCTACAAATGTACAGAACAACACGAGAAAGTATAAAACGCGAATGCACGGAATCCCCTCCATCACCAACAACTCCCATCCTCACTGTGTAACAATACCCATAAGCACAACAAAGGCTAGGTTCAGCCAATAACCGATATGGCCTACTGAGTGTGACAAGCAACTGATGGTGTGGGAGTGTGTGTGCATGGGCGTCACAAAATCCGAAGAGTTTTTGAGCGAGTCCTCGTGGCTGGGCCTCCAGTGGAGGTGGGCTCACTCTCTCTGGAGGTCCCAGGGGGAATATGCAACTGTCCAGTCGAAGAGCAGTAGGCCGGGTCGACGGGTTTTCCTCTCCCGAATCAAGTGAAGACAGCGCAGGTGGCGGCTTGGGGGACATCAGGCGCGTGGCACCTGAGGGAGGAAGCACACGACTCCGCTGAGGACCAACCTCAACGTGCACACATGCCAGCTCGCCGGATACATCTGTCCCTCGGCGCCCACAGTGTGGAGATGGAACAAACTCACAGGGAGCAATAAAGGGCTTAGGGCAAGAGGAGTGTACAAACCAACTCCGCCGCCCCAAGCGGATCTGGACACACTGCAGTCGAATGACCCGTATCACATCAACCAGCCCTCTCCAGGGTTTGAGCAAATTGGGCGATGTACCCAACGGTACCTGTGGACAGTGCAACCAAGCTCTGTCCCCAGAGCTTGGTTGCACTGAAGTACGGAAGCCCCTCAGCCATTCATTGGCCAATCGGCACAAATCAGAATTTACCCTGGAAGTCTCCCGCACTTCACAGCACACGGAGTCAGAGATTTAAGATTTTGCCTTGTTGGGTGCGGCTTGTAACTGAACATGAATCAGGGGGTCGTGTTCTCGCTGACCTGATGACTCAACATGGAGGTCAGAGTCCTGTGCAGCCACCTCAACCATACCATCCGTCTGCGGATTGTGCGGTGACATGCGTACTTTCTTGGTTCACAACTAACGCACACCTCTTGCAATAATTTTGAAGAAAATGTTTTGCCCTGATTGTTCAGAAGACGTTCGGGAGCACTCTTGTCCATAATGTAGTGGGTAATAAACTGGAGGAAGCTTACTCTGAGGCAACACATTTATTATAACATTAACAGGTTATTACACAATGGGGTAATGGCCCCTTTCACCCGATACTCTATGGAGGTAGTCCCTCCAGACTAGCTTGCCTCTCACTGGCTATCACGGCATCTATACTGCTGGGGCTTGAGTCTTCCCTTAAGTCTTCACGGGTTATCAGCTGGAGCTTTCACTGGTACAAGCTCGAGCCGACCCTAGCCAGGGGTTCTGCTCTGCCCATTGGGCTCTTCTCTTCAGGGCTCCAGGATGCTCTTCAGTCTTCGGCCGGACAACAACTGCTGGGACCGCTCAGGGACCTGACATATATAGGCTCCTGGCTCACTCCGCCCCTGGCCACGCCTTCCTTCTAGGACCGTCTCCGAGGGTCTGGAGAATGACATCATCTCCCCAGCCCCCTTCCCGGGATCTGGGGTCCCGACCGTTGGTCACGATGCTCCCCCAGGGATTGCCTTGGCCAACGGCCCGTCATCATTAATCCAGCAGGTTCAGCCTCCCCTCTGCTCCCTACTGACACAAGCTAGTACTGACGGCTATGATTAGTGGCGATCATGTTCAACCATGCCACTACAATTACGTAGCCATTGAGGAATGCCTCAGTGATCTTTGCCGCCAACTGTTTGGGAAGCGGCCAGGCCACAGGCCATCATGAGAAATACTCGACTCCCACCAGAAAATATTTATTCCCACAAGCGGCTTCTACCGCGTGCACTGCACACACCCCTTCAACAAATTGGCAGCATCCTCAGCCATGCCAGGCCAGAAGAAATCCGACTTACGTGTGGCCAATGCTAGTTTATGCACACCCAAGTGCAACAGACGCTCGTGCACCACCCAAATGACCTTACTCCGCAGGGCGGTGGGCACAACAATGTTGGAACATCGCATCTCTCCGCCCCAATGCATGAGCAATCCGCCTCTGAGAATGAAAGAGGCGACACCCCATCGATCCTCGCCCCCATCAGTCTCTTTGACACGGCATCGCAATTTAAGCAGGGAAGCGTCCTCAACCTGGAGGCGCCCCCATTCGTCGTGGTCCAATCCAATGACAGCATCACGCGCCACTGGATCCCCAGCCCCCTCAGATGTTACAACCTCGGCCGATGCCGTAAGGGTAGGGGGCGAGTGTTCGTTGCGCGGCTTACAGCGACCGGAGCCCGAAAAACTTGCGCAACTCTCGTTCGTGGGTAATCGCGACAGGGCGTCCGCGTTCGTGTGATGGGAGCCTTTGCGATAGATAACCTGAAAAGAGTAGTCCTGGAGGACCTCCAACCAGCGTGAAAGTTCGCCAGATGGCTGGTCAACCTGCAGCGCGTACTGCAGCCGCGTGGTCCGAGCGCATCTCAAAGTCTCTCCCATACAAATATGGAAGATACTGTTGCAAGAAAAACACGATAGCTAACAGTTATCAGCGTGTGACACAGTACCGCTGTTCAGCCGGAGACAGCACTCTGCTTCCTTATGCGATAACACTCTCGACGCCATTGACAACTTGAAACAGAACAGCTCCAATGCCAGTGTTACTAGCATCTGTATCAAGGACAAACGGCAAGGAAAAGTCGGGGTAGTGGCAGGGAGGGGCGTTCACCAAGCCATCTTGGAGTGCAACAAATGCGGCCTCCTCATGGGTGGTGCCGATGTCACAAGTCGAGGAGACTGAAGTGCTGTGACAAAAGGGCCATTGCCTGAATCGTCTCTTACTATAAACATTTCATTTCAAAGCGGTGTTATCGAAGAAGTTTTTTTGGAAGATAAATAACATCGCGATGGGGGGAGGGGGACATAGCGGGATTGAGGGGGAGCGATTAGGGGGGTTATAGAGGTGGGTGTTGAGTAAAATAGTATCAGTGTCTTGTGCTCGAGCCTAGGGGCTATGCCAAGGGGCTAGGACATTCGAATGAACGTCTCATCTTGCCACATGCTTTTTTTACTATCTCCATCAGTAACAAAATCAATCTACAAAGCAACGCTGCTTCTAAAATGGGTATAGTACTCTGAAGCATGTAAAAATGGTAATGTACTGTCAATCGTATTTTAACAGGAGCATTGTCTCTTTAAAGGTCACGGTTTTTGTTGTTGACATGAACTCTATTGGCTTCCACCTCCCTGTTCACAGAGATCGTCAATAGAGGCTGAAGTCTGTTACTCGCGCACAGTCAGTCGAGGGAGTGATAGCCCCCACTGTGCCCTTCAGCCCGTGGCGTTGCCTATGGGACTCATTGTCCCGTAACATCCCGAGTTCACAATGTCGATTAAAGTGACACCTTTGTTTAATAACGATCCATGAAATGAGTGGGATTTTATATAGTGTGACAGTCTTGTCTTTGGTAATACTGTACTCATGTTTGTTTCTGTTGCCTGGTTTTTAATTGGTAAAGCTGTGATCGTGTTTGATCCCTCCACTGGTATCCGATTAATTTCTGCATCAAGCACAATATCCCCTTTGCTGTCTTCAAGTTCCACCATGGACACGCTCCTGTTTGCCTCTCCCATCATCTCATTCCCCTCCCAATGTTCTCCTATATCGTCCCTACCATCTCGCTTTACTCCCCTTCACTCATTCTCCGCCCAGCAACCAAGGCTTCCAGTTGGAACTTCTAATCAACCTTTACTCATTCGGAGGTCACTCATTCCCTTTTCTTTTGATGCAATTATTTGGGCCTGTCACTTACCATCCACAGATTTCTCCTGTGATCATCACTGTATGTTCTCTCTTTAGAAATGTAGGCTGAATGTACACCACCTTGTTCCCAATGATGATTGTATCTCACTGATGTGCACATCACCTTGACAGAGGCTCTTTTTAAAGGCACTCTAATTGATTATTTCTCATTTCACAGCCTCCACTACACTACTCAGCAGATTATGCCCCACTTTGTTCGTCAAGACTTGCTTGAGGCAAATATAAGCATGGTCCAACAACTTCTATGACTGACACGGCACGAGTAAGACTGCCTGCAGTCCAACCAAAAAGGCTGCATCATTGAAAGCTGGTTTCAAGCCTGCCCTCCACGTGTGTTAAAAGATCTTACTCACCCATGTGATGATAGTTGAGCCTCTGGGTGTCAGCATTTCTGCTCTGATATTGCAAGTGTTGGATACTAGTGATTTCTTTCATTTTTCTTAGGGTACCTCTCACTTTATACTCAAATGGCTCAATGCAGAAGGTGTAGGGTCTTTGGTTGCTGTGGCTTGCATGAGCTCTTCAAAGGGATATGACGAAGAGCGATTCTGCATTTGGGAGCATAATTACTTCTAGCATGCTAGTTTCTGCCTTCAACTGCTGAGGAGCTTGCCACTGGCATTTGTAATTGCGCAGGAAATATTGAAGTAGGCTCCCCTGAGCTGACTGAAGTTTGCAAAGTCATCCTTTATTTGGCTGAGAGTTATTGTTCAACTGCTGCAGCTTTTCCATCAGGCCCCCTCTGTTCATGCCAGATCTGAGTTTTGCATTGCCTTCTTAGGCCCTTGTAGCAGTTTTTACGTTCTTTTTTCAATTAAACACCACGTTTAATCACTAATCCATTCATTTCCAATATTGCAACAGGTTGTTGGGCAGGTCTTGGCGGCGTTGTTT
Source organism: Petromyzon marinus (assembly GCF_048934315.1). Taxonomy (NCBI): domain Eukaryota; kingdom Metazoa; phylum Chordata; class Hyperoartia; order Petromyzontiformes; family Petromyzontidae; genus Petromyzon; species Petromyzon marinus. Next base: position 102,731 of record NW_027423224.1, read on the forward strand.
ACATAATCTTGAAATTGTCCCAAACTGTTGGTTCCTCATTAGACAGGAGTGTGCATTACCACTGCCCACCTCCACATTACAACCATCCCCACCATAAGAATTATATCCAGTATGAGCTGGAGAAGCTTTTGTTGAACTTCGAGAGTACTTCTAAGAAATGGGGTTTACGTTCATCCCCACATAAAACAAAGCACCTGCCTGGGTATTCTGTGTCATCGTATTCTCCCATCCCTCCACTCCCCATGAGCAGTGGGGCAGTTTTTGACAGAGCAGAACAATTTTCCATACCTGGAAAGGGTGCATGTGACTAGCTCCAGTTTGGCAGCAGAGGTCATGCTCCGAATCGGTTGAACCTAATTATCTCAGCTGCGTAACACACTGTGAATGCTGCATTGCCTGTCGCTCCATGTAAAGCTCTGGGTCTTCTCAGCCAGATATTCCCTCCCTTCTCTACATTTGAGAAATTTGGATCCCTTTTAAAGGAACATCCACACTGGTTTTGCATATTCAAGTTGTCTACGATCCACCGTGGGCTTAACAAACTAGATTATGTGAGCAGCTTAGATCCTTGAATGATCTGGACAAATGCCCATCAGTGAGATACTAAGGCAGGTGAGGCAGCATTGGCTGAGTCATGTAGCCCAAATGCCCAGTCACTGTGTACCCAAACAGCTTCTGTTTGTCCAGATATAAGGGGCTTATCGCTATAGGCAAGAGTTTGACTGCTGTGTAACAGAAGGATGGTGGAGCTGTTTGGGCTTGCCAACAGCTCGACCAGTGGTTTCAAGATCAGCGTCTCTGGAGGAGTTTTGTGAAGGATGTCCGCCTCCAGCAATAACGGAGGGCGGAGGAGTGATGCTCACAACAACGAGCGGAGTGCAGAATGAGTAAAATGCAGCAAGGTGGAACAGTAGGGAGCACAGGTGGTAGATCTGCCAGTCATCCCTGTCACTCAACCCATGACACCTTTATCTATCCTGTAACCTCCTGCCCATGAGCCTTCGACAGTCCACATGACCTCAATGTGCACTTAGCCTGGCACAAACACTTTGTTGACGTCACCAATTTTGAGTGGCGAATGGCTTTTATTGTTATTGTGTTTATGTACCCACCCCTTCATGTGCCGTACTGGCCTTCTTAGGTGCTCGCTAGCAGAACTAATCCCAATAATGTAAAAAACGATATGGGAGATTTTTCTCATTTGTATCTTGTATGTTTGTGTACATCGCCTATGTGTGTTTGTGGCGAGCCATGCTGCACAACAAACTCAGCCACAGTTATCAATAGCACGTGATATCTACACTGGTTTTGGGTCCTCTAGGTTGAGTCTGCATTAAATGAGTGCCTGGTACAATGGGTAATCAGTATAACCTATGAGACAAACGTGGCCAGGTGTGGTGCTGGCCATTTCTACCCCACTTTGCGTGCGGGTCTTCAAAGGGGCTCACTAACAGCACTTGACCCACCAGTCTGTGGAGCTACATGGGGGATGTTTGTGTTGAAGCTCGTGCTGTCGGCGTAGAAGACGCTCGACAGTTTATCCTCTGTAGGGAGCACGCGTCTTCTGTGTGTAGCGTGGAGCTGTACGATAGTGAAACCAATAGAGTTGTTGCGCCTTGGGCGTAAACATCAATGTATGTCCATTTGCCAGGTGTTATTTTTTTCATTTCCTGTGGAGATGTGTGCTTTATGAGAGAAAAAGCGACTAAGCCCACGCCCTCACCCCCTTCTCCCTATTACATTATCTCCTCGTACTCTTTGACTACTCATAAAATCATACGTATATAGTGACACCCCAGGGATAAATTAATATTGCTTGTTATAGCACATTCTTGTAAAAAGAACGCTGGTTAAGTCAGACCGGCCTGTATATGTACAGTATAGATATTTAGTTTGCAGCAATGCAATACACACAGCTCAATACACAAAGAGTTAAATGTATAAATATCTCATACTAAAGAATGGATTACTTGGGTTTACAAACATGATGTACAAAACTCGTTATAGTCTCATGCTCTGCATGCTGTTGTAAATGCACGTGGTGCATACTCACTGACCAGATGCTTCGTTATTATTGATACTAATAAAAAATGTTAAATTAAGAATTTTTTTCATTAATTTCTCACGTTAAACAAATATAGGGAGGCGTTCATTCAGCGGTAGAGAGACAATGGCTGCTGATGATGATGTAACGTGCCGCTCATTTTGAAGGATTCCTAAGAGACAATGTAGGTGGAGATTCAAAGACGTAGGAAGGTGGCTGCACAGACGCATGGACCACTGCTGTCCTGTATAAGTGATTTATTTAACATAATGAACATTACAGTAACATTGACGCTGCCTCATGTGTGTACTTTAAGTTTTGGCTTTCCCACACAAACACTACCTCCACAAAAGGTCATGTTTACTCATTTCCGTGAAGCGTATTCAAGTTTCATTTATTAGGTATAGCCCTGTGAGCCATGCGGCTCTTAAGTCGGGTGCAACCGCAACAAACAAAATATGAATCTACATTGCAGAAAACTATTACACCACAACCAGACCAAAATAAAGCTAAAAAAACAATGTAACAACAGTAATCATAAGAACTGTGATTTTAAATTTAACAACGATATACATAACACGTACGACAAAACCTGCAGCCATAGCTGGCAGCACGACACTCCCAGTGTATGATGTGTGAGTCAGCAGCAGCGTGAGTGAGTGTATGATGTGCGAGTCAGCATATGATGATTGAGTCAGTATTAGGTTGAGTGAGTGTATGATGTACGAGTCAGCGTATGATGAGTGAGTTAGTATTAGGTTGAGTGAGTGTATGACGTGTTAGTCAGCGCATGATGAGTGAGTCAGTGTATGATGTGTGAGCGAGTCAGCGGCAGAGTGAGTGTATGATGTGCGAGTGAGCCAGCACACGATGAGTGAACCTGTGTATGATGAGTGAATGGGTCAGTGGTTGTGCGAGTGTATGATGTGTGAGTGAGTCAGCGCATGATGGGCGAGTCAGCGCATGATGAGCGAGTCAGTGCATGATGTGTGAGTGAGTCAGTGCATGATGTATGAGAAAGTCAGTGTCGGCTCCCTCTGCTCGCGCCATCGCCCCCCCCCCTCCGCCCCCCGGCTCCATCGCCCCCCCCCTCGGCTCCGTCGCCCCCCCCCCCCGGCTCCGTCGCCCCCCCAGCTCCGTCGGCCCCCCCTGGCTCCGTCCGGCCCCCCGCCCCCCCGGCTCCGTCGCCCCCTCCTCCTAGCTCCGTCGGCCCCCCCCCCTGGCTCCGTCGCCCCCCCCCCCTCCCAGCTCCGTCGAACCCCCCCTGGCTCCATCGCCCCCCCCTGGCTCCATTGCCCCCCCCCCCCAGCTCCGTCGCCCACGCCCCCACGCTGGCTCCGTCGGCCCCCCCGGCTTCGTTGCCCCCCCCCAGCTCCATCGCCCCCCCCGGCTCCGTCGCCCCCCCCCGGCTCCGTCGCCCCCCCCCCCCCGGCCCCGTCGGCTCCCTCCGTCAGCTCCCCCGGCCCCCTCACAAACGGCCCCGCCAGCCGCTGCTGGGAACGCGGTATGTGACGTCATACCACTTCTAGACAATCTCAGAGCACCCTCTACCATCGAGAGCATAGGAGTGCCCACTACATAGGGACTACCCAAGATCAAACCTGGCTCCCACCCTCTAATCGTCACTCAACTAGAGGTGACGCTATCTCCATCATTGCACATTACAGCGCAATTCGCCGTCTGCGTGGCATCACGATGGTCGAGGCAGAGCACGTGGTGTCACACAGCTGCTTAATCTGCTAAAACTGTGTGGTGTTTTGAATTAGGTTTACATTTTACTTTTTTTATCGTAGTGTTGTGTTCATGTGAATGTTCAAATGCTTGCAGTGAAGATTGTTTTGAGATGCCTAAAGTGTTTCGATGCAATTTTACGTATTTCTATATATTCCAATAACAATTTTAAGCTTGTATTACAATTTAAATAACCCAATGTATTCACGATCAAATAGCTAGTCACAATTGTACCTAACCGAGACCTCTTAGAATTTAGTAGCAACATTTTATATTTATAATTATTATTTCTTTTACCTGGCTAAAATTACATGACTATGCTTACAGGTGACACGTGGTTTGTTTTCATTTTCTTCAGGTGACTCGATGCATTTGTCGTGATGGCATCAAATGATCCTGCATATGAGATTATTAGAACCAACAAAGTGAAACTGCAGGAATACCTCCAGGCGAAGTCTTCAGAAGTGCTTGACCATTCCTGTCAAACAGAGATAGTCCCCATTGTGCGAACACGGCACCTGGTTGACCTGGTGCTCGGCAAGGGAGAAGAAGTGTGCATGAGATTCATTGAAGCCGTGCTGGTGCCGCTGAGATCCGAGATCCCTCTCTTGGATCAGTGGATATCACAGCATGAGCAGCAGCTCAACGTGATGGGTGTCGATCTGAGCTGAACTGCGGGTAAAGCCATCCCTGGAGCAGCTTCTCGTGAGTGATGCTAAACTTCACATATTCATTTGCATGTCTCTGGCAAATTTAAGTGAAATAATTGCTTTGAACTGATATGAATTGTCATTTAATATTAGCAAACTGCACCACCCTTGCATGACAACATTCCTCTCAGAAGGAGGACATTAATATTCCATTCCATAGCAGGGTCTGTACAAGGAATCAGCAACTTGGAGGAAAGGATGGATGGATAATGGAAATGTGTGTCAGTATCAAAACATTACATCCACACTGGACCCCAACATTCCTGAATTTCTGTCCTATCCTACACCTCATTTTCCTTGCAAAAGACTTAAACATGGTGATGTTCTCTCACCTCTTCAGACACAGACATTTTATTTCAGCTGGAAGAATGTAATGAGCTATGAAGCTCTTTCAAGTGTCAAGCCCAAGATGTTTGGCCATGGCAGCAAACCCATCTGCTGCCATGGTCTCCATGACTTGGTACAATCTGGATTCCACCAAGGCCATGTCGTTGAAACTGCAGGGTGAATGACCACCTCTCTTAAATTATGGAAGCTGCTTCTACTCCATCCTCTTGAATCGGCATTGCTATGCAGGCATCTCTCACACACTTCCCCACTGCTTCTGCTTCACCCTCTAAAAGTGAGCCCTATTTTTCCAAGCAATGACTGCCTTCCGTTCAGAAGCCCCCATTCTATGGTGTTCCAAATGGCTCCGTCCTTGGCTATCTGCTCTTCTCAGTACAATGTCTCCTCCTTTGTGGACATTTTTTACTCCTAATTTTTTTATATATTGACTAGCTATCACTGCTATTTCTAAGGACACCCAGCCTTTTATCGCCATTGACTCATGAAACGGAACCTACTCTATCCTCTTAACTCTTTAAAAATGTTGACACTCCTACTGATACTCCTGCTGTTATGGAGTGACTCATGCAGCCAGCTATGGCTGCAAAGTTTGGTAGTACATGTTATTTATATCGTTTATTGTAAAATTTCAATCAGTTCTTATGATCACTGTTCCATTGCTTTTATAGCTTTCTTTTGGTGATTTCGAAAACGTTTTGGTTTAGCCATATTTGTTTGTTGTAGTACAGAGTTAGACTGATAACTTTAATCTAAATTGTCTTATGGTTGTTATTGTTTGACTTGCATCCCACTGGGATTTTTGCACACAGCATTGATATACAGTGCTTTTTCTGGAAGACTTTGCTGTTTTTTCCTGGATTTTTCTGTTTGCGCGTAGTCACTTTAAGATGTTTCTTTTTCCTGTTTTTATTTGTTGCGGTTGCACCCGATTCAAGAGCCGAATGGCTCACAGGGCTATACAAAATAAATGAAACTGAAACTGGATTGGTTATAATTCACTCCAGATTAAACGTCAAATTTGTATCCCTCTCATTTAGAAAAAAAGTCGACGTGATTAAATGACTCTGAATATATGATTCCCGAGAGATTAAAATAACATCAGATACAGAGGTATCACGGTTATTATGGTCAACATTGCCCAAGTGGTGCGCCTCTGGGTTCAGTGTTTACTTGGAAAGCAGATGGAAGTTGTTGAGCAAATTTTCTATTGGAAATCGACACTCTCCCCAATGTAGTGGATGCCACAGTGCTTGCTGATGATGCAGTAACCAGATTATTTGAAGTTTAAGTGAACCTACGATGCAACACGTGGTATGCTACGAATTCTGTAATTCATGTGGCTGTTGTGGAGGTGAAAGCACTTCATCTTCTCTGCTGCTATAGACCGTGCCTGGTGTACTGCACTCAACCACAGTGTAGCCCCCTTGCTAGGTGATGTAGGCCAGCTTGAAATGGAAAAGGAAACACAACCCCAATACCAGTGAAATATAAAAAGTAAAATTCAACATCCTAAACAACAAAAAATAATAATTGTAGGACAAGGCAGCAGTGCATTTTAGACACAAATTGATAGCATTAGGTTGGGATTATGCTGATGTACATCGTAATTTCAAATGTGGTGGTACTATCTTGTTTCACATGCAAAACAAACAAGACAAGTGGTGGTAAATCTTTGTTAAGATATGTAGAATACACATCGGGAAAATGTCCACACAATAATTTGTGATGTACATGATGGCGATACATTTTCCATGATGAACGAATTCGCTATGCTTTTTTTACGTAGTTTATTTTAAACATATTTGTCTGCTATAGGAATGTTTTTTTAGTGTAAATGAAACTAATTTGTTTTTAAATGATTTGTTTCATTTAGATAACCCTGGTGATGATTACAGAGAATTCTTGCTGAAGCTGACATCATTAACACGAGACTACAACGCACGACCTGGAGAACCTGCAGTATTTCTGCTGGAGAGAATGGTGAAGCCAATTCTGGTTCTCTACTACCGCCATTAAGAAACCAAGCAGCACGAGTTACTAGCGAGAGGCAAACAGCACAAGGAGCTGATGAAGAGAGCACAGAGAGAAGGGATGACTTACAATAATCTCTTTGATCTCATTGGAAAAGAAACACACCCCCGACTGGTTATTGTAGTTGGGACTCCAGGCAGCGGTAAAACCATGTTGAGCAAATTCATTGTGCACAGCCTGCTATCAGGTGAGAGAGTGTTTGCACGACGCTTTGAGCACATCGTGCTCATCACGTTCAGGGAGATAAATGATGTTGGAGAGGTGTCACTGGCAGAGCTGTTTTCTGTGCTGCACTCATGTTTGGGAAAAAAAGCGGATGAGGTTTACGCAAACCAAGAGAGAACCCTTTTTGTTATGGATGGGTTGGATGAGTTTGGAAAGTGCCTTCACTATGCCAATGCTTGCACTGATCCACGTAAGACGGCAACAGTAGAAGGCATCATTGCTGCACTAGTGAATGGAAACCTCTTGCCCAAGGCCTCGGTCTTGATAACGACCAGACCTATTGCCATGGCGCAGCTGAGTGGAGTGAATGTTGATCGAGCTGTTGAAATTGCTGGGTTTTCCCATGAGGATAAAATAGAATTTTTACGCAATTTTTACAAAGATAGGAATCTAGCAGAAAGAGTACTCAAGCTCCTGCAGGAAAATGAAACAGTGAATACATTGTCCCAGAACCCTTCATTCTGTCATATAGCAGCCATTACACTGAAGGAACATTTACAAAAGTCTGATCATTCTGAGATTATCCTCAAATCAATGACCGACCTCTTCACACAATACGTGTTTGGGCTCGTAGAACACCATGGACGTGGCAGCCACGGAGCCAAGGAAATTTTATTGTCTCTTGCAAATATGGCTCTGAAAGGGGTTCAGCAAAACATCCAGGTGTTCAGCCAAAAAGATCTAGAAGAGTGTGTTGTTAGTTCTTCTGAACTAGGAAGTACATTCATCAACAAAGTGTTCACATGTGAGGGCATTAAACAAGGGAGTTGTTTTGATTTAAAGCTTTCGTGACTGCAGTAATTCATATTCTTAGTTATTTTGGTAAAGTCACGTTTTATTATTTTGTTGTTTCCCTTCAACGTGACTTTACCGAAAGAACTAAGAATAAGGGAGTTGTTATTCGTTTTCACACTTAACAATCCAGGAATTCTAGCCATGCATTTGACACATTCAACACGGCCAGTGAGTGACATAATCAAAGCTATTGAGGACAGCAAAGATGGGAGGTTTGATGTGTTTCAGAGGTTTTTTTGTGGACTAGCATCAAGCACTCCATGGATGTTCTTTGAGGGTATCTTGGATCCTCCATCTGCAGATTCTCAAAAGGAAATAATCGAGTGGCTCAATCACAACATGGAAAATCAGAAGGTTGACAAACACAGGCTCATCAGTCTCCTGCACTGTGTGCATGAGCTGCACGACCGCAAGTCCATGAGTGATGCCACTCGGTCCATGACTGAGATAGACCTGTCATTCACAAGGCTGTCCCTGCCAGACTGCGCTGCCATCACCTCGATCCTGCTGCATCGAGAGGAACCTGTGGAGACACTCAACCTGTTTGACTGCGGCATTGGCACCGAGGAAATGAAGAGGCTTCAGCCTGGACTGCACAGATGTAAAGAGCTAGTGTGAGACTTGCACACCTCGCATTCACTACTTCACAAATTGTGTGTGCATGTTCGTGTGTGTAATGTTTGTAGACCCCTTCATTTCATGTCCTCGCCTTCCATACTCGAGGTAACTTATTTCACGTATGTGTATAAATATATTTAGGCTCGCTGGTCTCGTCATGAAATTGCAATGAAAAAGCACCAGAGGAGGCAGCTATAACTGAGGGGGACGTGTCTAACACGCACCCCTCAGTGAGGCCACGCCCCCCTCCGTGAGGCCACGCCCTCTATGTGAATCTGGCTCTGACACTAGCCAGTGCCTCCCCAGCTATTGACCTCACCGCACATCACTGGTGCGTACATAGAGGTGTGTATCACACAACATGCACATATCCTAGCCACTTTACGTATGACTTCGATAGTCACCCTATATCTGTTTAAAATGTATGTATTTTAACTTTCAATTGGTGTGTCTGCTGCAGACATCGTGCTGCTCGCAGCAGACATCGCGGCTATCGCGATTGTCACCTGAAGACGGGCGCTTGTGTTGCAACTGTAACGTGATTTATTTTGTTTAATTAATGATTGTTTCATATTCTTGGTTCTTTCGGTAAAGTCACGTAGAAGGGAAATAATAAAATAATAAAAATTTAACTTAAATTCTCACGACATTTCGTCGTGAGAATTTTCCCGAAATAACCAAGAATACGAATCCCTGCAGTCACGAAAGCTTTAAATCGAAATGTAATGATTGTGGAATGTTCATTTCTTGCATTAAAGTTGTTTTTGCTCTGATTTCTCTTTGCTTCATTGCTCTAATTTATTAGTTTTATTTTTTGGTGTCAGGTCACACTTGCAAATTAGGCTATCCAGGTAAAAAAAACAGGTTAAAAAATACACCTGATATTTCAAATTTCTATGTCAACATATATCTATATACCGAATAACAGCACTTCAACAGCCTCGGAATGCTTAACAATATCAATAAATTTCGATTTAAAGCTTTTGTGACTGCAGGGATTCATCTTCTTGGTTCTTTTGGTAAAGTCACGTAGAATAGAAAAAAATAATAAAAATAAAACATAATAAAATAAAATTCTCATGACGTTTCGGCCACAACACAAGTAGCCTACTTCAGGTGAAGAAACAGAACTGTCAGGACGACAGCGCTTCAATGAACACTGCTAAGCTTGGCGGCGTCTTTTAAGCTGGGTGGGAGGAGCAGAGCGCCTTGACAAAGGAGTTTACATATCAACAGAAGAATTTATCATTGATGTAGCTGTGTTAATGTGTTGGATTAGCAGAGTGTTAAAGTCAGAAATTAGCATGTAACTGGGAGATTAGCATGTAACTGGTCATGGAAGTAGCTATGTTAAAGTCAGAGTTTACATATCAACAGAGGCATTTAGTATATTGACGCTAAAGAACTGCAACTACCCAACTGTCGTACAATAAGCCGATGTGAAAGAACTAAGAATAAACTACATCAATATAATACATGTACTCAATATATTCTTCAATAAGTTGAGCTATTAACGTAAAGTAACTGGGTATGCACTACACTGTATAATGAATACCAAATAGTAAACTGATAAAAAAACTAAAATATAAACTACATCAATATTCTAGATTTGAAGCTTTCGTGACTGCAAGGATCCATACTCTGGTTCTATTCGGTAAAGTCACGTAGGTAAAAATAAAATAACAAAAATCACGACGTTTCGGCCACAACACAAGTGGCTTTCATCAGGTGAAGGGACCGTACTGTCCAGAGGACAGCGTTGGAGTGAATACAGCCAAGCCCAGGTCGCGTCCTTTAAGCTGTGAGCTGCACCTGTGGTGACTGCTATATCGGGGAGACAAAACGACATGTCTCTGACCGAATCGCGAGCACAAATCAGATTTGAAACACGGCAGAACAAATTCTTCTGCCGTAGCTGATCACTTACAACGCTGTGGGTGATCACGATATTGTTTTCTCCGATACCAAGGTTCTCTGCAAACCCACGGGTTTTAATCAGAGATTTGTCCACGAGGCAATTCAGATTTACAAACACAGACACAATTTCAACCGAGAGGATGGTTTCAAATTAAGCAATCATTGGAAAGATGTTCTAAATCAAACCAAACATTATACTAATTTTCAATGGTACAGTATATTTTTTCAAGTAGTGGTATCCCAAACTTTAATAGCAGGTTATTTCCCTTCACACCAACATTATGTAAAATCCCCCCCCTCCCCAACCGTGCCGGTCCAGTACATCATTTTATGCTAATTCCTTTGTCAAGGCGTCTTTTGTTTCCTCCCACACAGCTTAAAGGACGCGACCTGGGCTTGGCTGTCTTCACTCCAACGCTGTCCTCTGGACAGTCCAGTCCCTCACCTGATGAAGGCCACTTGTGTTGTGGCCAAAACGTCGTGATTTTTGTTATTTTATTTTTACCTACGTGACTTTATCAAATATAACTAAAGAGTATACATCAACATTATCAATAAACTCAATATACTATCCAATCAGCTGAGCTACTAGCAATGAGTTACTATACATTACAATTCTATGACGAAAAAAGTAGCGGTTTCTTTTCAATGTTAGCACCACGGAAAGCGACAAGCTTTGTTCAGTCGGACGAGTCCATCTATGCTCGGAACGGAGGAGGGGGGAGAAAGAGAAACAGCCATGATGCGCTGCTCTATCCTGTGTTGCATTACAACTATGCTATAAACTAGACTACTATACATTACAACCTTCCAATCTAAACTACATTGTATAATATCGTATATACAGCCCAATGTAAGCTCTAACATTATGCATTATATTGATATGCCTCCAATTAAACTTTTTTTTATATATTACACGACTATACACCGTAATATACACTGCCATAGACAAACCCCACCATTGAATTATACAATGCATTACTATACACTACCCTATACTTTAGACTATAAAATATTAGACTTGTAATATTACACTATGTATTATTCTACCAACCCTACTCTATACAACACTGCTGTATATTCACTATACAATTACGATACTATATATTGCCTTATGAATTATGTTAAACATTACACTGTTATACTATTTATTATTATACAACATGCTAAAAACCATACCATTGACCGTCGTGTGAAAGGTACTAAGAGGCAGTGCCAGCGAATGGACTGCGGTCTGAAAGTCACCGTAAAATACAATCAATCAAGAACCGAAATGGTTTATAACGTCTTTCCAATGGTTACAAAGCCAAAATCCATCTTCTCGGTTGAAATTGTCTGTGTTTGTATATGTGGATGGCCTCATGAACGAATCTCTCATGGTAGCCGGATGGCTTGCAGAGAACCTCCGTCTTGGAGAAGTCAATGTCATGTGAGCCCACTGAATTATAACAGTGATCTGCCACGGCTGAGGTATTCGTCCTACTGTGCTTCAAGTCTGCTTTATGTTCACGGATGCGGTCTGAGATATGTCGTTTGGTTTCTCCAATGTAGCTGCTACCACAGAGGCAACTTAGTTTGTAGACGCCCGGGTACTGTATGTCTGGAACCACATCTTTTACAGACGGAACCAGATCACGGATTTTATGTACTGTGTTGAATCGGACCTGGATCTTGTGTTTATTCAGGATTTTGGAGATCTTTTTTGTGACCCCCGCAATGTAGGGTAAGGTGATGGTTTTGAATGGCTCCTCAAGAGGATCCTTCTTCTTGGTTGGAGTGATGGCTTTGTGGATTGTGTAGTCGGAGTAACCATTAGCCTTGAGAGCTTGGTGTACATGCTCGAGTTCACTGGCAATGTGTTCCTGGTCGGAAATGCATTGGGCTCTATGGTATAGAGTCTTGATGAGGGAATTCTTCTGGGATGGATGGTGGTGGGAATCCGGTTTTAAGTAAGCATCCATATGGGTAGTTTTCCTAAAGACGCTGCCAAGCTTAGCAGTGTTCATTGAAGCGCTGTTGTCCCGACAGTTCTGTTTCTTCACCTGAAGAAGGCTACTTGTGTTGTGGCCGAAACGTTGAGGGAGAATTTTATTTTATTGTTTTATCTTTATTTTTTTATTTCCATTCTACGTGACTTTACCGAAAGAACCCAGAAAATGTACCAATAATTAAATTTAAATGTACAATTTTATTGGGAGACTGTCATTGTCTCGGTGTGGTCTGGAAATGTGTATTGCTGTTGTTTTACTGCCTTTCCAAAGCTTGGGATCTGATGTAATTTGAACTTGCATGCTAATATGTATTAAGTGACGCCACGGTGGTGTGATGCTATCTTCCTCGGCTGGTATGCAGGAGTTTGGGGGTCCGACCCTGATACCTGCTGTACATGTGGAGTGTTCAAGTTCTCTCCGTGGACACATGGAGATTTTCTCTGGGTCCTCCAGTTTTTCCCTCCACATTTAGAAACATCCGTTTAGATTATTTTGCTACTATAAATTTTCAAGTGGTAATCCACTTCCTCGAGCTATTATATGTGGCCAGGTCGCTTCTGAAAAACAAGATAATAGCTCTGGGCCTTACCTGGTATGATAAAACAGAGTTTATTTTGTTTCCATATTTTTAAGTGATTTGTTCACCTTTACTATAGTTTGCACTCTCATCGTGTATTTATATTGGTTGTTGTAATTTCCTGTCCTCTCTTGACTCCACTCATTGGATTACTCCAGTATAAATATTCAGATTCTGCTATTAGGTGTAGATTTGTATTTGTATATTCAGCCTTAACCGAGTACCCATCGCAGTGTGTAAACATCAGCAGTGCGGAGACAAAGGTGGCCGAGCATGGCACTGGCCACACCACACCCTCGTGTGCCATGTCAGCCTGAATAGGTGCTCACTAACTGCACTTTCCCCAACAGCCTGTGTAGACTACATGAGGGATCTGTGTATGGTTTCCTTGTGTGTGTGTACTGTATATGGGGGATTTGTGTTGTATTTGTGTCTGGGGGTAGCCGTGACTGTAGGTGGTGATGATGAAACACGGAAACAGAGAAGAGACTCCCAGTGACCCCCACTCCTGCGCTCTCAGTTTCAGCGCATTGAGCTTTTGGTGCAGGAGGTTTAGTAAATTTCCATATGGCTCACTCCACTTCCTTCTCTTGCTTGTCAAGCATTCAAACTTCTCGCATGGACTACGTGCTGGAGAATACAAACTCGGTGTAACTCACAAGAGGACTCTCCTGGTTACTCATGCGGCGTTGCCATTTAAAGGTTTCAATATTATTGCATATTTTTGATATTGTACCCAATACTTTCATCGACCTACTAATGGTGTCACGAGACTAATAATATAACCTGTTTGGATATCTCATGATGCAGTGCAAGCATTTGTGTTAGAAAGTGGCCCACAAAAGTGGATATCACAGGGCTTACCAGTCAAATGCCTTCCACTGACACTCAGTTTCAGACAGACCCATAAACTCACAGAGATCCACAGACTCACATTGATATATAAAGACGCATGTTGATACAAAAAGACAAACAGCGAAATGTACTCGCACTGAGCTAGACGTACAGGGTTGCATAGACTCAATAACAACCGCCATTCGCCACTAAGTGGCGGTTACATCACCACGACGCTTGTGCCAGGCCATGTGCATAGACTCGCACAGAGGCACACAGACAGTCTCGCTTCGACAAACACACTCACAAAGAGGCTCGTATATCAACTCAAATCTACACACTCACGAAAACGTCCAGACTCGTACACAGAGCCACTCCCCCACTAGCCCCGCCCACACTACCACTAGAGATGCCCATTCCCGACTAGACCCGCACACTCCGCGACGAGGCCCGCCCACTTCCTCAATTAGTCCAACCCACTTCACCACTAGCCCTGCCCACTCCAGTCGTAGCCCCCACTCCACCACTAACCCAGCCCACTACCATTTAGATCCGCCAAATTAATAACTTGCCACGTCCACTATATCACTAATACCTCCCACTATTATCCCACTGCTAGTTCATTTTCTCATTTTTAACCGTCTGGACCACCAATTCTCGTCGTTTTGGTCTCCCTGCATCAGCCCTCACTCCCCTCCAACAAATAAAAAAGACTTCCCACAAGTTATTTTCAATCTCCCATTTATTCTCACACTTTGCCTCTCCTCCATCAACTTTACTGGCTTCCCGTTCACGACCATTGTCTTTTCAAATGTCTGATGCTCATCTTCAAATCTCTCTATGGCCTTGCCCCACCTTCTCTTGCCTCTCATCTCCTTCCATGTCCCCTCTCGTCCTCTCCGTTCCCAATATTCTCTGTTCCTCCATCTCCCTGCGTTCAATCCTTCTCCCTGCACACCTACACTGGAATAATCTTCCCCAGCACATTAAGAAGTCCCCCTCCTTAACCTCATTCTGTTCCTCTCTTAAAGCCTCACCGCTTCTCCATTTCCCATTCTCTACCCCTCCCTCCCCTATCATTTTGTCTTCTGTTTTCAGATGGCTGATGTAGATGCAGAGTAACAACTACAATTTCACATTCAGGTGGTCAAGCCAGATAACCACGTCAAGAGTAGCGCAGTGTGTCATTGTCATGTGGATCGGACATTGCTTCATTGTATGTTGATTGGTCTGTTCTGGATGACCACAGTTGAACACTGGAGAGTTTTTAATTTTCCATTTGTGCATCAGGTATCTGCATCTGCCATGGTTTGTGCAGTGGATGCGGTTTAGGGTGGACCATGAGCTTTTTGGAAGATCAAACCCAGGGATCTGCCTTGGGCCTTTCACAAGGTGTTCGTTAACATCTCGCCACCAGATGAAGTGAACACCACTACGGTGTGCTCGGCATGGGTGTTCAGTCGTGATCATTTTAATCCATTCTATCTCACACCTGCCCACCGTGTCGTGGCAGTTTTTCTGTTTTTCCTGCATTGCATTTTTTATTTTAGAAAATATTTCATCTGGAAAATCCATTGCGATAAAATATCTTACGTGCAACGTTGCACAGGAATATCGGGTGGAGCAGCTGCAGTGCTTAGAGCACCGGCACTAGAAACCCATGGCCTGAAATCAGTCGAGTGACAGAAGAATCGGTCCTGCCCCCCTCGCTTCACCAACCCATAATGGGCGTAATGGTGAAATATAGCAAGAAAGCATTACTACAGATAATATGTAGGAAGGCCTTTATCCAACAGTACAGCAAGCGGGTCTGTGAATTCCATCTGTTGCAGAACTGTGAGTGTTATCCTCTCATGTGCAACGTGGAGTTTCTCCCGGTACTCTGGTTCCCTCCCACACAAAGCCAAACACCTGTTTCATGGAAATGGTCAGCCGTCCCAGGGCAGGAATTTCTTAAAAAATTAGTCTTGGGATGCCGGTGATGTTTTCGTAGATAGATGGACAACATTGTTATTATCATTATATTTGTAATTCTCTCTCTCTCTATGCTAGGAGCACTCTTTCCCTCTCCTCCACACAAAAAGCTAAGACAAAGAACCCCTAATAGCCATACAGGCTCTAGAGTCAAGTGCTCTTTGGGACAATGGCTCAGCCTATTTCTTATCTCGTAACACCCATGTCCCCAAAATGCAGCTCTCCCCTGAGCGCCGTCTTCAGCAAATACACTCGGCTCCACATTCTCCTTTACTGCATCAGTCCATCTCTTTTCCAGCCTGTGTGATGTCCGTTTATAACCCTCTATCTGCCCCAACATAAGCTACTTGAGCATGTGGTGGCTGGGTATGTTGGCTAGATGACCCAGTCAACTCAAGCATTGCCCGTCGGAAGAGCTCACGTGATGTGAGCTCACAATCCAGCCTGGTTAAACCAAGGATGGATGGGCATAAGTAGGAGAGGGGGGCGATGCCAACCCCAACTGCAAGTGATTATGAAATTATTTATTACAACTTTCATCAGCTGGCTGAAACCAGGCCACTGTCGGTTTTAATGGGGTCCGAGATGGACACCCACCACCAGAGTGGAAGACTCTCAAGCGCATCTTCCTGTGACCAAGCCACCATTACCTGACTCCCGATAATGGGGAGGTGAGCCCACCGTTACTTGAGATTCGCAGCTTCCCACACCGCATTCATTGTTTTATTCAAAAGAAGAGCCACTCCCTGTTTTGCAGTTTCCAATCCCATGTTTAGGACTGTCCATGCCTCAGTGGTTGGTACTATGCAACCTACGACTAAAACTAAAACGGACATCCAGAACACAATGAGAAGAGGAGGAGGCACTCGAGAACAAGGAGACGAGGAAGTATGAAGAGGAAATCTTCAGCAGAATCAGGGGGGCAAAAATTAAAAACCTTAGTATAGCAGGGAGAGAGATCGCGGAGACACGGACTTTGGAAACAAGTTGATTTGCAACTTGCAGCAACAAAAACATCATCGTCAACATCATCAACATAATGACTCATTCCTATTGGGTTCCAGTTATGGTGGTTGCTTTGGTGACGGTGGTTACTACGATGATTGCTGTAGTGATGGTGGTTTGCTGCTAGAGTGAATGTGGTTTCTATGCTGTGATTGCAACTATGTTGATGGTGATTGCTGTGTTGTCGTTGCCATATTGGTGGCTGTGGTGACGGTGGTTGTTGCTAGACTGATTGTGGTTGCTACGCTATGGTTGCTGACAGTGATGGTGGTAACTACGGTGATTACTGTGGTGATGGTGGTTGCTGCTATGGCGATGGAAGTTGCTATAATCATGGCGGTCTCTACGGTGACCATCGTGGTGATGTTGGTTGCCGCGATTGCTACGGCGGTTGCCGTGGAGATGCACGCAGTGGTCCTGGCAGTGGAGCAGATCCAGGCGCTCCTGGGCGAAGGACTCCTGGGTGCGAGTCCAGGACAAGACGCGAGACTCTCCACTGGAGAACTCCGCCTTGAGAGATTCACAGTTACGCGATCAGAGCTGCCTCAACGCATCCAGGGGGTCCTGAGAGAGACACGGAGACTCGTGAACTCGCACAAAGACGCACGCTAAGACTCGCAAATAAACTCACCTCATGATTCACAGACTCGCACAGAGACACGGAGGCTTAAACAGAGACTCACACAGACTCACAGCTTCACGAGCAGCGCTGCCACTCGCTCACAACTCGCCCACCCGCTCACCCACTCACTCACCCTCCCACTCATCCACCAGCCAGTTACCCATTCACCATCCAGAAATTCACCTACCCCTTCACCACCCACCCACTCAAACCGCCTGCTCACCCACTCGCTCACCCAGCCGCTCACCTCCTAACCCATCCACCACTCATACACCTACCCGCTTGCTCGCTCACCCACTCACCACCGGTTCACCAACTCGCTCGCCGATTTGCTCACCACTCACTCGTCCACCAACTCGTCCACCCACTCACTCGCTCACCCACGCTCTCAACCACTCACTCACCATCCACCCATTCCTTCACACACTCACCAACCACCTACTCACCCGCCCATCCACTCACCAACCCACCCACTCACCTACCCACCCACTCACCCACCCACCCGCTCACTTACCCGCTCACTCACCCATTCACACACCTGCCATCTGCTTATCCACCCACCCACCCGCTCGTCCACCCACCCGCTCACTCACTCATTCACCTACTCACACACCCACCATCTGCTTACCCACCCATCCACTCACCCAATCGCTTACCCACTCACTCACCACCCTCCTGCCCACCCGCCCACCCACTCACCAACCATACCCGCTCACCAACCCAAGTGCTCAACCACCCACCTGCTCACTCACCCACCCACTCACACACCTGCCACCTGCTCAACCACCCACCCACTCACCCATTCGCTCACCCA
Source organism: Petromyzon marinus (assembly GCF_048934315.1). Classification (NCBI taxonomy): domain Eukaryota; kingdom Metazoa; phylum Chordata; class Hyperoartia; order Petromyzontiformes; family Petromyzontidae; genus Petromyzon; species Petromyzon marinus. Next base: position 120,967 of record NW_027423224.1, read on the forward strand.
CTCACTCACACATCCACCCAACCACTCACCACCCACCCATTCATCCACCCACTCACCACCCACCCACACCCACCTGCTCACCCACCCATCCATCCACACATTCACCCGCTCACCCATCCACACATTCATCCGCTCACCCACCCACACCCATCTGCTCACTCACCCGCTCAAGGGAGGATAGACTTTTAGTTAGTAAAACATCTGTAAACAAATCAGGATTACTTGTTTTACAGATGATAAAATAGATCAGTAGACAGGGGCTGTATGCGTTTCTACGTTGTAATTTATATTCTGCACAAAGGCGACTCCACAGCAGCTGTGGCGAGGCAAGGCCGGCGATCACGAGAGCCAGATGACAGCAGATAACGAGAGAAGCACGCGTTATCGTCTAGCTGTGGGTGTGCTCAACTGCGCGTGTGTTTGTGGCTAAGTGCGCGAATGTGGATCAGTGTGTTATTAAATTACGAGGCTGCAATAAGATCCTTGTATGTATGTCGACCTTCTGTTGCACCGTGCTTAGCCAACCGTGATAATCGGACATTACTCAATTGTATTTTACATCGAGCAATCAGCACCCCTACGTACAGAGCAAAGCCGCTTGCAGGTGAAATGCTGAGTTGCCCTCTTATTGTTAAAAAAAAGTTGCCACTGGGGGTGCCCTTTAGAAGTGCAAAGGGGATTGCATTCCTCGCAAACCACGTGGCCCAGCTTTGCCCTTGAGAGGCAGTCGCGCCGTGCAGGCGTCCCAGTGTCAGCGCTGTCACCACCGTCACCACCATCACCACCGTCACCATCGTCACCACCGTCACTATCATCACCACCCACACCATTGTTACCACCGTCACCACTTTCACCATCATTACCACCGTAACCAACGTCACCACCCACACCATCGTTACCACCATCACCCTCCACGTGTAGGATTCACGGCATTTGAAGGGACAGGGAGTCATCTTAGATGAAAAACCATACATAGGTGTGCAGCATGCATGCACCCACCCTCTCCAACTTATCTAGACCAACAGCTCAGAAAAACTGAATTTGTGACCAAGTTGTCGTTTAGACCGGCGGTCCCCAACCTTTTTGGCACCAGGGACCAGTTTCGTGGAAGACATTTTTTTCACGGACTGGGGGGGTGGTCATCATTGGGCCTTTCCCCCTTTTCAAAGAAGCTCTCCAGCGACGTTTCTTTTTTGCTCATTTTGGCGAGGGTTAGCTTGTGGGCTTTATACCAAAACTGTGACTGAGACAAGTGCGCAGTGCGGGAAAAAGGCGCGGACGGAAGTGGTAAATACAATGGGCAGGCCACGCGCAGACTAAAATAAGTTACGGATTCCGACTTCTCATAAGGAGCGCGCAACCTAGATCCCTGGCATGCGCAGTTGACAGTAGGGTTCGCGCTCCTATGAGAATCTAATGCCGCCGCTGATCTGACAGGAGGCGGATCTCAGACGGTAATGCAAGCGATGGGGAGCGGCTGTAAATACAGATGAAGCTTCACTCGCTCACCCACCGCTCGCCTCCTGCTGTGCGGCCCGGTTCCTAACAGGCCACGGACCGGTACCGGTCCGCGGCCCGGGGGTTGGGGACCCCTGGTTTAGACCACAGACTCAAAGCGTTGAGAACACGTGGCCGTCCCAGCAACAGGCAGCAGTGAGACAAAGACAACTGTGGACCGGTTTCGTCTAATTAGGACTCATTAGTGCAGGACGGTAATCAATACTTTCTCTTGCCATATGCCTCTGGCAGCCCCATATATGGAGATGACCTTTACACTATGGTGACCCCATACACAGTTGTCTAAAGGTAACAGTAATCAAATCTGTAAATGATGAGAAAACCAATCACAACAAATATAAATTATGCAGGCTGGAAACAATAGATTTCACAATGGTATCAGTGAAAATAGTATACTTTTTTTTTACGGTAAAGTCACGTTTACACGTTCAGATACAAAAACACTCCGCATGTACCCTCCCCGAGTGAATCTAAGTAATTAAAATAAAACAAAAACAGCACCATGCATTACTGCTCTACTTTGTAGTCGCGAAAGTCTAGTGTGACTAGTCTTGATCAAATCGTGTTTATGCATATACACGTGCCTGAGTAAACATTTTAACGATGATAATCCTCTACAATTGAAAAAAACATCGCATTAAGAAGATGTGTGTGGGAATATTTACAAGGCCTAAAAGTTGCACAGCGCATACGACTTAGGGGTCTATAGCTGTACGCACTGCCGTGCAGTTGAAATCCTTTAAATTGTGAGAAAAAATCACACGCGGACAGAGTTATTTGTGGTTGGTGCACTGCTTTATGAACCACATATGTATTAGACAGTCACCCACAGAAGTTGATATAACAGAGCTACCTCTAATTACAAATGTAATTTTCTTCTTGATTTCCCCGCATCTGCCCTCATTCCCCTCCACCAAATAAAAAATTATTCTGCACGAGTTATTTTCAATCTCCCCTTTAATTCTCACACTTTGCCTCTCCTCCTTCAACTCCAATGGCTTCTCGTTCACTACCGCTGTCTTTTAAAATACCTGTCGCTGGTCTTTAAACCTCTCCATGGACTTGCCCTACATAATTTTGCCTCTTTCATCTCCTTCCATGTCCTCTCTCGTCCTCTTTGTTCCCAATCTTCTGTCTCTGTCCCTCCTCTTTGTGCCAAACCTCATTTATGGTCCCTCTACTTAACCTTCTTCCATTCCTCCCATAAAGCCCCACCTCCTCTCCATTGCCCATTCTCTACCTCTTCTCTCCCCTTAAGCCTCCACTCCTTCTCGTCCCTACTCTTCTCCGATCCCATTACTGTCTATCGCTGTCACTTATTCCTCAAACTTTGTACACCCCTGCCATCTAAATCATTCCATTCTGTCACCGCCTTGTGCTTGTTATGTCAAGAGAGAAGGCACTCTATAAATATACACCAAAGCCACCACCGCCACCACCGTCACCACCGCCACCAAGAAAAGGAACAGATTTATTTGTTGGGTCTGGAAGTGGCCAAAGTGCAAGTCGGCCATGAAAAAAATTTACATTTAAAATTACACCGCCACCAATTAAAACATTAAACACAAACACAAAGGTTGTCTGTATAACCTCAACGGACTCTTGAGGCAAGTGCTTTTAGCGAGCAACTATGAAAGCCAGCATGGTACACAATGGGGAGGGTGGCCAGCACCATTCCTGGCCGCCTTTATCTCCCGAGTAGTGATGTTTACACACCGCACCAGGTACTCATTGGAGGCTGAGTCGACATCGGGTTAGCCCAAAACCACTTTAGTTAATCGGTACTGGTGTTGCCAAGTTCATCGCGCAATACGCGAAACACTATACAATTACCGGATAATACGCATACCCACACAGGCTTGTGCATGTGTGGGTGGGTTATTTATACAGCAGTATGCAGCATGGCAGTCAGTCGGCACCTTCCGCAATGCACGTTTGTTATTCATGAGGGTGCACATCCTGATGTATTCATTGGCTGATCACCCGAAGCCACCGTGTGAGCTGAGAGTTTCTCGATCTTACCGGGTACTCGATAGAGCTGAGAAATGCACTGCGGTCAATACTCAGAGTCATCATTTAGAGGTAGAGACCCAGAGATGAAGAGAATCCTTAGCAGCCCGTACATGTTAATGGATAGCAGTGATGGTCCCAGCTGCTGACTTGTACACCAGGGGTGAAGAATTGAGACAAGGCTGTGGTCCCAAGATAATTTCACTCCTTCCATTTGTTTTGTATTGAGTGGCATCCTGACGGGTACGACACGGTTCAGACGCGGCCACCAGCTCAAAAAACACGTACAGAACAAACCCTGCGCAGAGAAGCATGCAGAGACGCGTGCTCGAAATCACACCAAGACAGAGGAACGCGCAGATGAGAGAACATACACAGAGGTAGGATCCCTCCTCATGTTGACCATGATGAGAAGGAAAGAGCAACACGCAGTTGAAAACGTTTCTGGAAGTGACGATGGCTGATGATCAAGAGTAACTTGGAGGGGAGGAGGTGGGAAGCTCATGCACAGGAGGTGCTGGGGCCGATTGTCACAGCGCAGGCGTCACGAGAAGTGACGTTGGTTTGGGGAGGCCTTCATCAAACAGTGGATTTACCACTGGTGATGATGCCCATAATGATGATGAATGCATGGGCAGTCCACTCACATTCGTGCATAATCAGGTGCACGTCCACTCCCCTAGTCACCCCTCCACTAATCTCACTCCCCGAGTCACCCCTCCACTCACCTCACCTCCATTCCCCGAGTCACTCTCACCTCGACTTCTCCACTCTATCGCCAGTCGCCCTGAAGAGGCCCAACTCCGGAGCCTCCCCCAGTGCCACGTTCACTCTCAGCACGAACATCGTGCGGTGCCACCCCCTCCTCTGCTGCATCCCTCCAACTCTTCCTCCGCCATTGCGAGAATCGGCTCCACGAAGGGTCCCACGCTGTCCCCGTCCCTCAATGGACTCATGTCCTTTGTTGATGAAGGCCATTTAATAAAATAATGATAATTAATTATGCACACACACACAGGTCACCAAAGTAGCCTCAATAGACATGTTAGGGCAAGTTGTGGAGCCTTGTGCTGTGGAACACACGAGGGGGTGGTATGTATTTTGTATGTTGAACTTCTTTTGCACGGTACGTAGCCAACCGTGCTAATCGGAGGTGCAGGGGAAGGGCAACAAAGTAAGCACAAAAAGTAGTTCTAAAGAAATGAGTTGTCAATCTAGATGTAAAAGTGCACAGCTCCAGTGGCTTCTAATATCAGAAGGAAGAGCGTTCGAGACGGCCGCAGAAGCGCTTCTGAAAGTGCGATGCAGCGACCGCCTTTGTTCGATGGTTCGACAAAATTCGCTGTGGGAATGTGATGTGGCCAACACCATGCACGCGGCCACCTTTGTCTCTCCAAATTGCTGATGTTTATTATAGACACTGCACCAGGTACTCTTTACAGGGTGAGTCGACCGAGGGAAGGTTCAGGACTGGGTCACACAGACACACACACAGAAAAAGATGCCCTATGTCAAATCCAGAGGCTTCTAAGAAAATGGAGGTGTAAGACGGACACAGCTATTACATGGATGAAGGTGTAATACAGATATTTGTGTTAAGGTGGTGCTGCTCACCTGAAAACAATAACAAAAATCCCACCACTCATTCATCTGTTTAATCTTTGATTGGAAAACGCTGGGCGAGACCTGCGACATTCGAGTGAGCTCACCTACTCGCTCACAAACACAACACTCAACCCAGTCAATCAACATGTTACACACCCTAAATATGACCCGCCTTGTCCTGGGGAAGACCTGCAACATGCTACTGAGCTCACCTCTTCACTCACCTACTCACCCACTATTGCTATGTCATCCACACACCCACACACTCGCTTATCTTAACAGACCTCAATAATTGACATTTAGCTCCTGAAGATATTGCTACATGCAATAAAACGCGAGTGTGTGAGTGATTGAGTGATTGATTGAATGTGTAAGTGAGCGTCTGGTTGCGTGAATGAGTGAGCATGTGAGTGCGTGTGTGAGTGTGTAAGGTGAACGGTAGTGTATCGGCGAATGTGCTGTGCTACAAATCTGGTGATCCGAGTTCAAATCTCGTTCACCAGTCTATGGGTCTCTGTGTAAGTCTTTACCTCTCTGTAAGTCTATGGGTCTCTGTGTAAGTCTATACCTCTCTGTAAGTCTATGCGTCTCTGTGAGTCTACGGGTCTGGTAAGTTTACTGGTCTCTGTGTGAGTCCATGGGTCTCAATGTGAGTTCATGGGTATCTGTTATCATCATCTGTGTTTGAATGAGTCGATGGCTCTGTGTGATTGACTCCAAGTCTCTCTGTTCGAGTGAGTTTGTGGATTTCTGTGCGAGTCTATGTCTACGTGACTTTACCGAAATAACCAAAGAGTAATTCCTGCAGTCACGAAAGTGCCAAATCAAGTTGGAGACTATGTCTCTCTGTGTAAGTGAGTACAACATATCCTTGCTTAACGCGGGGGTTGCGTTGTCGAAAATTGCTGCTTAAAGCTATTTTACGTCAAGCAGAAAACTTTTCTACAAGGAAAAACGGTAAAGGGGGAGACTCCGTTTTAGCACAATATAACTTTTATTATCATTTTTAATTGAGAGTACAGTACACTGTTTTCTATGTTCATTTTAAATGGGTTGTGTATATGTAGAAGATCTATATTATAATCTTTATTTATACTGGAGGAATCTAAAAAGCCCTTTTTCACAGATTTCCAGTTGGGGTGGTACAGAAAGTTACAAGAACAAACGATGCAAAAACACAATCGAAGTGAAAAGTATAGGAAAGGTAAGCAAATCACAAAAAAATAAAAATAAACTATTTTTATCTTACCTAGTAAAGCCCTCTAAGCTATTAGCTTCTATTTCAGAAGCGAACTGGCCACAAATTATAGATGAATGAAGTAGCTTATGACGTGGAAATTTATAGCAGCCAAATAATAATAAAAAGGCTGAAAAAGAGGATGACACGCCACGTAACACAGTGCGCACCGGTACAGCAACAGCTCCCAGCAATACAGAACAACGCTGCCAACACCCACACCACTCATAAGAGCAGTCCGTCATGTGCTACTCGAGTTATAGTGGGTGTGGTGTGCGCTAAGCGAAACACATTACATAAAAGACGAGGATGTACTGCATATAGTCCTCTACGTCAGTGAGTCTATGTCTCTCTGTGTGAGTCTGTGCGAGTGACTCTGTGGTTCTCTGTGTGGGTTAATCAATGGTTCTCTGTTTGAGTGAGTCTATGTGTCTCCATGTGAGTCAGTCTATGGCTCTGTGTCAGTGAGACTTTGGCTCTCTGTGTGAGTGCTCTCTCTGAGTGAGTCTATGGCTCTCTGTGGGAGTAAGTGGGTCTCTAAGGCCACCACCATCTTGCTCCCTGCCCAGTGCGTCCACCTGGTTGAGCTGCAGGAGTCTATTGTCCACCGCTCCAGACCGCACAGATATCCAGACGTCCACCTCCAGCACAGACACCGGCAGATTCTTAAACCTGGTGGTGGAAGTAAGGACACGAGAGGGGTAATAGTCAACCACCATTACCACCATCAATACCACCATTACAACCACCAAAATCACCGCTATCGTTAACACCACCATCAATATCACCACCTCCACCACAACGATCACTATCAAAATCACAACCACAATACTCTTTGGTTCTTTCGGTAAAGTCACGTAGGTAGAAAAAAATAATAGATCACGACGTTTCGATCGCAACACAAGCAACCATCATCAGGTGAAAAAATATAGCGAGAAAGCTGCTGAAACACGAAGTTATATTGGCTTGAGATAAGCTCAGCCCAAGGGTAAGTGGGCGGGGCTAGAGGTAGAATTTGCATGTAAATACAACACCACATCGTAGAAAAGGAAAGAGAGACACAGACACCGAGAGATCCACACACAGAGAGAGGCACACACAAAGAGACACACGAGAGACGCATATAGAGAAAAACACACCGGCAGAGAGAGATACCTACACAGACAGATGCAGAGACAGATAGACACAGAGAGAATAACATAATTGCCCATGAATTACTATGGTATGACAATGCCAATTACCAATGTCAAAGGGAACATCAATGAATGGTAAATGTGGGGTAATATCCCCAGAAGAGCATGTAGACTACGTTAAAAAATAAAATAATCAGGCAATATAATATCACATATGGGTTCATTTTAAAGTTTAATTATGACAAATAATATTGAAATAATTGTGCTCCATAGATTATCTTAATGGTCAAGTTACATAAACATCACGGAATCACTTAAGCTGACCATTTAAAAAGACATTAATTCCAAGATGTTGAGCAAAGGAAATTGTTTGGAAGTTCATCTCACACCAAGTACATGTTACTATGAATCTAAATCTGCATAGTTCTCGATCAGCAAAGTCGCAAACATGTTTTACCACAAGCAAGGAGTTCAGTGTAAAGCTGTTAAGCAAATTAACCACTGCACACGGTTTTAAAGTTCTCTGCCTCAAAGACAGCACTCTACCAAGTGTCACGACGCAGCTGCACACGCCACATGACAATAGGCGGAGTGAGTGAATCTAAGTAGACACTGGCCCTGTCAAAGCGGATCCCATGTCTAGAGTATTTGTGGCTGGTGCTACACATTTCTATGTGATTAGCCATTTTGCTGATCTATCATTTGTGGAAAGGTCGCTTCTGAAAAACAGCCACATAGCTCAGTGGGTCTCACCTGGTAAAATAAAAATAGTTTATGGAGTTCGTTCTGCCTCAACGCGTGTTTTCATAACGCCATTTGGATATGGCACGATGGATGTAATAGGGAACACGTTTTATAACGCGGATGCTAAGTGGATATAACGCGATTGAGTCAACAGAACCACGTCGCGCGAGTAGGAATGTGCGGTTGTTCGGCTGCCTGGGCACAGCGTCACACGAGGCATTGGGATGCTGCTGGATGCTTCCTGATGCTCCCCACGCGCCTCAGTCTTTGTTCAGCCGACACACGCATCTCACGCTGTTATCACGGACTGTGCTTTACCCTGTATTAGTCATTGTAACGAGGGAGTTTACACAACGCGGTGTTATTCAGCAACGCAACTACCGCGTTATAGAACACTGCAGTAAATATTGTCGCGGTGTGGAAGGAGCAATGAACGTCATCTTGTGGCATGGAAAGGCATCGCAGCCCTAGCGAGCAGCCAGAGACAAAGCCTGCACGCACGGCAAAGTTGTGATTGACCCGGGGACTATTAGCAAGTGACACGTATGGACTAATGGTTACTCTAAATGACGATGTTGACGTTGGTTAACGTGCTACAAATATGCTAAACGCACATCGCATTAGTTCTGGCAAATAGCGTACGTTTTATAAAAGTTATAATCGTTTAAAATGGTTAATTTGTATATCATGCCAAGTGAGTAATTTGCGTGTGGACCCTGACAGCGGCACTCAATGTCCAACTCTTGCGAATGCTCTCAGGGGATCTTTACCGTGCGCTGCGTTCACTCACTCAGCCCCAATCTCCCTGTCGTGAACTCACCACTCACTCACCTCACCCTTCAACTCACTCACCCTCCTCACCTATTAATTCTCCTCATTAACTCACTCACCCTGCAATCCACCCCCCCCCCCTCCATCACCCGGCACTCACCGCCTGTCCGTGACCACCTCTCCCGTGCCTACAACCACAAACACCACCACCACCTCTCCCGTGCCTACAACCACAAACACCACCACCACCTCTCCCGTGCCTACAACCACAAACACCACCACCACCTCTCCCGTGCCTACAACCACAAACACCACCACCACCACCTGCTGCTGCTGCTGTCGCGGTCTCCGCGTGGCGCCGCGGGCCCAGGGGGAGGCCTCGCGGCCCAAGAGCGGCGCCACGGCCCCCCCCCCTCCTGCTCCTGGCCCCTCCCCCTCGTCCCTCCTGGCCCCTCCCCCTCGTCCCTCCTGGCCCCTCCCCCTCGTCCCTCCTGGCCCCTCCCCCTCGTCCATCCTGGCCCCTCCCCCCCGCCTCCCTCCGCCCCCCACCCTGCGCGGCCCCGCCGCCCATTGCAAGAATGGCGGGAAGCGGACGCGGGGCCGACCGCGCGCCGCCTCTCGCGTGATTGGCTCGCTTCGCGTCACGTGGGGAAGGCGGAAGGGGAGTATGGGGGAGGAGCTGCACGGTTAGGGGCGGTGCCGTGGAGTCACGTGGTGAGCAATGATTGACAATAAGTGGGCAGGGATGGCTGTTACGTCATAGTGTACGTCACATCCGGTATTGACGTTGGTATAAATATCACGCCCCTTCGTGACGTGTCTCACACTTCCTTCCGTCCCGCGTGCCGTCAACACGAGCTGAGCATGGTGCTGCTGATCGTTGGCGTTCTGGTCTTGGCCATGCTTGGGATGGAGATCTTCATTTATCGTCGTTTTACGCTTTCCATCTCAGACTTTTACCGCGAGACCATGACGCTGCAAACGGAGAGGATGAGCCTGCAGAATGTGGAGCTCTGTCAGAAGAACAAGATGCTCCGTCTGGAGCTACAGCAGCAGCAGGAGGAGTTGATGGAGAACCGAGAGACTCTCCAGAGAGAGAACAGGAGCCTGGTTCAACAGCTTAAAGAGTGCCAGTTGGAGCTGGAGTCCACGAGAGTGCCTTGCAGGGAGAGCAAGTCTCTCCATGCGGATTTTCTCCGAGACTGCAATGCAGCACAGCGGCAAATGTCGCTGCGCTGTGAAAACAAAGATCTCCGGAGGTCGCTGCACGCCCACCTGACGGAGTTGACATTCCTGGATCCGCAGAGAGGCCAGGAACAGTTTAGGCTACGCGGGAAGCTGGTGCGTCACGAGGACATGTGGCATGGGGAAAAGAGGCTGCATGAAGAGAACCTTCATCTCAGTAGCCAGCTGAAAGAATTGAAATGCACCGTGTCTCAAATGTACCATGATGCCACCGATGCCCCTTCCACCGCCGCTGCCACAGCTTCCACCACCACTTCTGCCACCACCGCCACCAAGCCCAAGAAGAAGAGATTTATCCATTGGGTGCGAAAATTGCTGACGCGCAAGTCGGCCAATGTAAAAACATTGGGGAAATTGTGAAAATGACACCGCCCCAATTAAAACATTACTCAGAAAGACAAACATACCCCATAGAACATCAACATACTATTGGGGAAAGTGCTGTACAATATATATGTATCTATATTTAACTTTCTTTGCATCGTATGTAGTCAACCATACCAATGGAAGGTGCTGTTAGCGAATAATACAACTTATCGGTTCCATTCCTGAGAACTGTCCGTAAGTCGAACGGTTCATAAGTCTGAATACAATAGTGTACTGTATTTAAATCCACATACTGTAAGTTTTTTAAGATGTTATCACGGTTCAGCAAAACATAGAAACATTGTCAAAGTCATATGTAAGACAAAATATCGTACATTTGCATGCAACAATGTAATAAATACTGTATTGTGAGCAAAACAAAGTTACTTAAATGGAAAAAAAAATCTGTTTTTATTGTCACCTTTAGTTCGGATGCTGGCCTGCTTGTCGGGAGGGGGCGTAATGAGTCCCTAAAACTGCACACACGGGGGCGGTGGGAGGGGGGTGAACGTCCATACACACACACACAACAGCGACAATCATTTGCCGTATAGCCTTACCAGAATGTTGGGGCAAGTGCTGTTAGCGAGCAGCGCCTATGAAGCTCAGAATGGCACACTGGCCAACACAACGCACGGCTGCCTCTCTTTCTCTCTCCATACACGATACTCACAGGCGTACATGCGTCCGTGCACACACGCACAACAACAACGCAACAACTGTCGTTCACCCCTAAGTGGCGGTGACATCACCACAGCAGATTTAAAGCTTTCGCTGTCCTCCAGACAGTCTCGTCCCTTCACCTGATGAAGGCCACTTGTGTTGTGGCCGAAACGTCGTGATTTTTGTTATTTTATTTTTTGCCTACGTGACTTTATCCAATAGAACCAAAGAGTGTCACCACAGCACTTGTGCCATGCTCGGTGCATTTGGAGGCCACGTGAAGTGTCGAAGGCTGGCTGGCAGGAGGTCATGTAATAGACGCAGGTGCCATGGATTGACTGAGGAAAATGATCGGCAGATGCAACAGCCGTGCTCCCCACTGTGCCAACTTTATTTGTGTCAGTTGTTTGGCGTTCTGCTCGTTGTTTTGAGCCTCGCTCCTCTGCCCTATGCTGTAGCTGGAGGGCAACTGCCTCCACCTCCCAGGAAGCGCTTTTCATGAACCTCCTCCACAGAAGCCGATCGTGACACTGCTGATACCAGTCATCAATAAGTCCAATCAGCTCCACATCCTTCTGTACCACATCAGTCCATCTCTTCTCTAGCCCGTACCACGCCCATTTAGCACCATCTATCCAGCCAAATTGAAGCTGCTTGGGGATGCCGTGGCTGTGCATACGGACTGCATGACACAACCAACGCAGCCTCGCTTGCTGGAGGAGCCCCACAGATGGGCATTTGTCCAGATATTCCAGGAATCTGAGCTCCTCACAGAGTCCAGTCTGGTTAAACCCTGGATCGATCGTGGGCTAACCAAAATGTTTCAAACCAGCGCAGATGTTCCTTTCGAGAGAGATACGGGAGGGCATAACTGCGGTCCAGAAGACATGAAGGTTTGTATGGAGTGACATGCCAGGTAGCTTCCACACAGTGTTCAGCAGCTGATGAAAATATAATGCCGCTCGAATGATTCGAAGTGAGACCTCGGCTACTGAAACAAAGTTGGTCATCAGCACACTGCCCAAGTACGGAAATATCTCCACTCTCTCCACAACTGCCCCAAAATACATGGGGAATTGAGGGAGGGGAGCATTTTGATGAAGTAAAATACCCAGGGAGGTGATTTGTTTTTGTGAGGCTGATGGTAACGGCCCATAATTTAGGAGCATGCTCCATGTTTAGCTGTAGTGTCTCCAACTTCTCCTTAGAGTGGGAAGTAATCACCAGATCATCCGCATTCATAATATGGTTTAACAATAGAGAGCCATACCATGACCGGACTGGGGCATTGATCAGCCTCCCATTATATCTATACCAGATATAAATTGTACTGGTACATCCATGGAAATCGTCTCAAACTACGTAGTCAAAAAAATGTTAAGTCGTGAAAGGGCCAGAGGACATCCGTGTCGCACCTTACTCACATATTCTATCATCCCTTAACTCCATTACGTCGATTGCCCATGTGACGCATCAGTTGTTTTGTATTATTTATATTTGCTTTCATTACTGTAACTCTGTGTTTTTATTTAACTTTGGTCATTTGGGTGATCCAGGTCTCTCTTGCAAATGAGACTCATCCTGGTCGCTTTAGTTCTCGCCTTGTTCAACTCAATAAACTGGTACTCACTCACTCCATTATGAACTCACCCACTTCCCTTACTCTATGACTTACATAAATGCTCCTTCTCCCTCCTCATGAGTCATATATTTACCTGATCATTTACACAATCACCTGATCATTCACTGTGTCAACCTCATTCACGCACTTTTTCATGCTCTCAAGAATGACCCACCCATCCTATCACTCAGTACCTTAATCACCATCCCCTTATCTCATTGACCCACTGGTAAAATGAAAATACTCTACAGCAACAACACGTGAGATTGTACTCAGGCTTACACTCACATGTGTAAAGAAGCTCCTTTGCAGGTTCCAATTTCTTGATGATTTATTTCACGATAAAGTATTTACAACGCAGGAATACGACTTTTACGAGCCTTCCCCCGTAAAGTACCCTGTACCTGTCTCCACCCATCAACACTGACGCCACTATAACCTTTGCCATCGAAGAGAAGGGAAGCAGATGACGATAGAGTTTGCTGATAGAATCTACCGGTGGCAAGTGCTGGAAGTTACCAGGGCGTGGCCGTAGGGGTATATAAGGGGGAGCGAGGCCCGCAAATGGGTTGATTCCTTGGGGACTGAAGAACAACTGCAGGTGGACGACATCGGGGCCGACTGTTGGAGATCTACATGGTGGAAACCATCAACAAAGACTGTTCGATATTACTCTATTAGAAACCACCAGGACTGCGGTAATTATAGCCTTGTGGAACGTGTGAGTCGTACTCTCGCCTGTAAATATGTTATCGTGAAATAAATCATCATGAAAATGTACCCTGCGAATGAGCTTCTTTACACATGTCGGAATAGAGGACATGTTTCATCGCAGGCCGTTTTTTGTCTACAACAGACCTAAACACACGAAATATGAAAAATGGCATTTGATTAGGATTGCCACCTGCTACCCATTCTGAGATCGCCCAACTAGCAAAACCCTTCTCTCAATTATACCTAAGACTTTAGATTTGTACATTCCGTAATTTCAAGACGACCAGTTGACCAAAGTGGCAATGTTATTTTGTCATTTTATTCACAGTAAGAAAAATGGTATAGTTTTTTTTCCCTGTTAACTTATGCATACGAGTGTAATGGTGGCACAATGGTTGGCCATTGCAATATGAATCAGACCACTTTAGTTTGATTCTCAGTCATAGTTACCATCAAGCAAACTGGCCTTTGCGCCTTCTCGTCATCAACCCACGTTGACAAGCATGATGGAGTATGGTCAAACAATCTCCACGACTTATCCAGTATGGAAAGACTTCACCCATAAGTGGTATGACAAAGGGTAACAATTATTATTATTATTGTTGTTTATTACCACCGAAGGAATAACTTCATATCTGTCAGCCAGCCTATATATACTCATAGATAAATGCTCTCCTAAACACCACCATTGGGTTGAAGCTGATTTGGTATCTTCCACTTTGAGAGCCTCGCCACAAGGACCATCCTACTCGATCCAGCGGTGTATCAGCGCTTTGTCAGGAGCGAAGCAGTCGGCAGTATTCCGGCTGTGAGACGTGAACAACGTTAGAGCGTTATATCATCCCCATTAATATTTCAGTCATGCACTCAGTCAAGAAGGCATGAAAACAGTAGCCAGGCAGCTCCAAGGGCAGAGCGTGATGCTGGTACTGCCAATATCCTTCATCTGAATCAAGACAGCTTCCTGTTATTGAGCGACTTTTCTAGTGCAGATATTTCATGGCCTCAGCCAGTTCATCAATGACTGCACAAATAATGAAATTACATTTGCATCTGCACTTGATCTTACTAAATGTCACATATACGAATAAAACATTGGCTTGCCGATGGTATAATGTGCATTGCTCTCTGTAGCAGCCTCGTTGTGCGTGAAATTTTCAACGAGATTCAAGGCAAGACGCATTCTCTTTTGAGCTAAAATTGGACAAAGAATGGAACTGACCAACGGCAAAAAAAGTTTTTTCAGTAAAAAATCCTATATACAAAACTAGCTAGATAATCACCTGCCAACTAGAGTTGGCAGGTGATTATCTAGCACATCAGATGTAAGGTCAACATTAACAATGCAATGGTGGCCAAATTCTGGAAGGGAAAAAGGAAGCAGATGAAAAAAAATAGTTGAGATGAGAAGATTTAGTGGAACACAGTGAATTAAGGTTGACACGAGATTTCTGCATTCTCTAAATTATTCATCTGTTGTCTTCAGAAATGCTTCCAGTGGGCAGTTATTCGTTTGAACCATGTCATATTGTTCCAAATGATTTTGATGGCCATTGTCAATAGTTTTTGGAGGGTGAGGGGTCCAATAAGACAGAAAGCTAGCATTAAAGATCATAAGATAATATCTCGATAAGGTACTGAATCATCCTTTCATCCCTCTGGAGTTGATGAGTACCTCTTTGTGGGACATTAACATGAGCTATTCCTTGGAAAGTGCCAACTATGATAGGCATTCATAATTGCCATTGACCTGGTGCCACTGCCGCAGGCTCTTTTAAACAAAGATATTTCATTTTTAATATTTACGAGATGGTTACCCCTCCGATTGCCTTTTTTTCTCAATTACTGTATTTTACAGTATTGAACTGATACAATGTGTTTTTCTGTTCACTAAAAGAAAGGCCATGACCATCATGAACGTCGTCAGTCGGATGTCAGAAGTCCTCCAACATGATAATGTCAGATTAGACATGAGCCTGAGAACACCATGCATAGTACTGGCATCCGTCGAATTAAGAAATGGATGAGTTCTTGAGTCAAACACAATTTTTTTATCGGAAAATCTTTTCCCATTATATTCAATACAAAAAATTAGTGATGAATTTCAGGCAATCATTCCACCCCACTCCTAACCAAAAATTGTTCACATATTGACAAATCAGAAATAATAAGAAAGTACATAAATGTTAATAAGATTGAATAATAACTAATTTAAGACGAATAATTAATTCTAGATTTCAAGCTTTCGCGACTGCAAGGATACATACTTTTAAGGGAACTCACCAAACGATCTGCATGTTGGAATGCCTAGAAAGGTGATGTGAGGCGTTACTGGTGAGCTGTAGGGATATACTGTGACAGTGTCGCGGATGGATGACGCATCCTCCTGGGTGCTTCTTCTTTGATGCTTTCATTGCGTGTGCCGTGTAAAATTTCGTTAACATGGAAATTCGATTTCGTAAATAGAAAAATGTCCATCATTTGTCAATTGCATGAACGCGAAATTCCGTAATCCGAACGTCTGATAATCTATGGATATCTGTAGAGCCAACATCTGGAATACTCAGAATGTAATTGCTTCATCAGTTGGAGGCACTGTCTACTTCAACACCGTAGGAAAAATGTCACTGCTGTATTAAGGTGATGAATTTGCAATGATTATTTGACGGTGGTACCATGGATCCAGGATGGTGCAAGTGCACAGAGAAATATACAATTGTTCATAGCATTACCTGAACAGGATCAGGGAAATAATTTATCACAACAAGGCTGGGAGAGGGTTTTTCAATGCCAAGTGTGTTGTCGATTGTTGCTTTTTCATCATAATTCACCTTGCTGGTGAGTACGGATTGGAGAATGCAGAAGGAATATATGTGAGAGGATAGAAGATGTGTTGACTATAAGCAGTGACATTGTATTTGTATAGGGGACTGTAAAGAGAAAGTTCTAGAGCGTACACGTTGAGATAATTAGAAACAGGTGGCCGGAAGGTACTGTATTGATGATGATAAATTATCCAATAAACAATACACTTGCCACAGTGGAGTGGGGGCACTGTCTGATAGGGGCGGGGCCAAGGGGGTATATTAGGGGAGCGAGGCCCGCGATCTCCGCACTTGCCCGGGGATGCACAAAGAACAAGGTGGACGAGATTGGGACAAACTAATTGTGGAGTGATAAGGTGGAAACCATCAGGGCTGACTGATAGCCGTAGTAATAATGCTCTAAGTTGTAAATGTGTAGTGAGTTCAACTGAGTCGCAGACGTAGACTTGGAGGCAACACATTTATTTAACTCCAACACACAGGGTAACTTCCCCTTAGAATAACAACCTATGGTGGTGACCACCAGGCTAACTACACTAATTACAACGTAACTAGCTACTACAGACCGGGACCAACAGCTCGGGTCCAGGTACACGTGTTGGAGACTCGTTGAACGGAGAACGTAGATCATAGAATGTAGACCGTCGACGAATGTTTCTTCCAGGATGAACAACAACAACAACAACCCTGGTCCCTCTCGGGACCCGGCTTATATTCTCTGTGGCGTGGCTGCCTCCACCCTTGGCCATGACCACCTTCCAGAATCCTCGAGCAGGATCTGGATCCCAACCACGTGACTTCCCTAGCCCTCACTTGGGGCCCCTTTGTCAACTCGCTTTAAATAAAAGAACAAAACAAACAACCCGTTAGTGTGCACCAACAAATAAATACTTCAACCCATCTATACAATATATACAATATATACAAAAACCGATGAGTCTTTTATCGAGTCCTTGTGGCCAGGCTCCCAGGAGAGGTGGGCGTACTCTCCTCGCGGGTCGCAGGGGGAATTTCAAAATGTCCCATCGAGCAAAGAGCAGTCGGCCGGGCAGACGAGCCTTCCGCTCCCGAAGCTTGTTAAGACGGCGCAGGTGGCGGCTTGGGGGATGTTAAACGTGCGGCATCTGAGGATGGGATCACATGACTCCCCTGAGGACCAACCTCAGTGGGTACACACCTCAGCTCGCCAGACACATATGACACTTGGCCCCTGTGTAGTGTAGATGGGATGAATTCACGCAGCGTGATGAAAGGCTTGAGGCGAGAGGGATGTACAAACCAACTCCGCCGACCCAAGCAAATTTTTTTCACACTGGAGCCAAACGACCCAAATCACGCCAAACGGCCCCCTCCAGGGTTTAAACAATTTCGGTGATGTACCCACCAGTATGTGGGGACAGTGCAGCCAGGCTCTGTCGCCTGAAGCCCACTCATGTCCGGAAAGATGGAGACCCCTCAGCTGCTCATTTGACAATTCGCATGAATTGGAATTTTCTCTGGAAGCCTCGCGTGCTTCTGAAAGCCTCTGAAGAGTAAAGCGCATGGACTCCGAAATTTTTAATATTTAGCCTTGTTTAGCTCGGCTCATAATTGGACATAAATCTGGGGGTCGTGTTCTCTTCCATACATTAAAAAAATGGTGGGAAGCCGGTGGATGGGTGAGGGGCCATTCTATAGGCAGCCAGGACCCCGGTAACATGCAAGTCCCAGTCAAGCCGGGACTCGCTGACTTGATGGCTCAACATGGAGGTCAGAGTCCTCTGCAGCCGCTCCACCATTCCATCCGTCTGAGGGTGGTATGGTGACGTTCGTATTTTATTTGTTCCCAACAAGTCATACACCTCCCGCAGCAATTTTGAAGAAAATTCATTGCCCTGATCGGTCAGAAGATGCTCAGGGCCCCCCTTGTCCATCACATAGCAATCAAGGAATGCCTCGGTGATGGCCACATCCGATTGGTTGGGCGGCGGCCAAGCCATCGGCCAAAATATTCGATGCCCACCAGTAAATACTTATTGCCACGAGGGGTGGTAGGAAATGGACCAAGGATAACAAGAGCGACCAGCTCATTTATGCGGGAAACCTGAATGGATTGCAATGGTGGACAGCAGAGTTTGGACGGGGGTTTCCGCCGTGCACACTGCACACACCCCTTGAATACAATAGCGACATCTTCCACCATGCCAGGCGAGAAAAAGTCGAGCTTAAGTGTGGCTAGCATCTTATGCACCCCAAGGTGCAACAGTCGCTCATGCACAGCCCAGATGACTTTACTCCGTAGGGCAGTAGGCACGACAATGTTGTAACGTGTCAACCCTCCATTCCAATGCATGAGCAATCTGCCTCTGAGGATGACAGAGGCTACACCCCATCGATTCCAACCCCCGTCCACCTCCTTGACACGGCGTTGTAACTTGAACAGGGAAGCGTCTTCCACCTGAAGGGGTCCGAAGTCTGCATGGTTCATGCCAATAACGGCGTCATGCGCCACAGGACCGTCGGCTTTCCTCAGAGATGTCAACCTCAGCCAATGCCGGAAGGGGATGAGGCGAGTCCTCAGCAGGTGCCTTACAGCGCCCCAGCCCGAGAAACACGTTCACCCGTCGCTCGTTGGTAATCGCGACAGGGCATCCGCGTTCGTGTGTTGGGTACCTTTACAAAAGGAAACAGTAAAGGAATAGTCCTGGAGGACTTCCAACCAACATGAAAATTGGTCAGATGGTTGCTCAATATGCAGCGCGTACTGTAGCGCTGCATGGTCAGAGAGCATCTCAAAGCGTCTGCCATAAAGATAGGCGCGATACTGTTGCATAAAAAAAACAGTTGCCAAAAGTTCCGCCGGAGACATCACTCTGCTGCCATATACTACAACACTTTCCATGCCATAACGACTTGAGACAGAACAGCGCCAATTCCGGAGTTGCTAGCATACGTATCAAGGATGAACCGCAAGGAAAAGTCGGGGTAGTGGAGGGGAGAGGCGTTCACCAAGCCATCCCAGAGCACAACAAATGTGCCCTCCTCCTACTCCCCCCAATGGAACTTCTGACCTTTTGCCGTCAGGGCGTGGAGAGGTTTGGCGATCGTGGCAAACCCGGTGACAAAACGGCGGTAATAGGATGCAAATCCATTGAAACTCTGCACCTCCTTCCCCACCGACGTGGGGGTCAGCCAAGTACGGACACATGTGGTTTTGTTCAGGTCCATCGCTATCCCTGATTTACTGACTATGTGGCCAAGATACCGAACCCAGTTTTAGAGCAGGTTGAAACTTCTGCAGTTTAAATTTGAGATTCGCCGCAGGCATTTTAAGAAAGACAGCACGTAACCATTCCAGATGTTTTTTAAACGTACGGCTAAAAATGATAACATCGTCCAGATATATTAGGCATGAGTCCCACTGAAGGCCTGCCAGAACTAGTTCCGTCAATCGCTGGAACGTAGCCGAGTGGAGTGAAGACCCATCGGAAGCTGATTTAATTCAAATAAGCCTTCTGATGTGCAAAAAGCTGTCTTAGGTTTAGAGGATTCATTCAAGGGCAACTGCGAAAATCAAGATAGGTCAATAGTCGAAAAATAATATGCCCCTGCGAGAGCATCCAGGGAATCGTCCATCCGAGGAAGAGGGTACGGGTCAGCTACAGAGATCTTATTAAGCTTACGGAAGTCAACACAGAAGTGCAAACTACCATCCTGCTTTTTAACAAGAGCAATCGGGGCTCCCCACGGGCTGGTGGACGGTGAGATAATATTGGCGGCCAACGTTTCATCAACTGCCAACTGTACGTGTTCTTTTTCCTTAGGGCTCAGCCGGGAGGGGTTCTGCTGGATGGGAGCGGCATCGCCCATATCGATGTGGTGACTCTGGGACTCATACAATTCCGAATTTTCAGAACAAAGCGTATCCATCCATTTTTCATAAGAAACCTGTTGCGGCTTCGTATTCAACGTGACCCCCACACCGCCAACGATGTTTCCCTCGTGAAGCATGGACGACACGTGAGCTAGCACGGTGCCCTCCTGAATGACAAACATGTCCAACCCTGCATTCAGGACTTGAATGAGCGGTTCCTGGTAATTGGATATGATAGTTTGGGCCCCCACCAACGGCAAACCACGAATGTCTTTGTTTGAGGATCCTAGAAGAATTCCCCCCTCAGTCGCCTCCTGGTCTAGCGGCCTGCGCAATCGTAAAGGAACTAACATTTGTGTGCCGGGGGGAATCTTTACGGTCTTACTCGCAAGCGCTTGTACAGTAGTGTTGGCAAAGAACAATCGAGTGGGAGAAGGCAAAAGGCTATTCGATGACCCAATGGTAACTCAAGGGAACCTTGATCGATCAAAATTTTCAGGGGCATCTTCCTCAAGAAGTCAGTCCTGAGCAAGCAAGGAACAGCAAGCGACGTTGATAAAAGAACTGGCCCCGTCAATTTGATATCTCCAATACACACCACCGCTGTTATTTTCCCAGTGAGGCCCAATGAGCAGCCATTTGCATAAAAGCACGGAACTCTGACGGGACATAGGGTACGACATTTAGGGGGCAGAATGTTAAAAATCAACTTGGAAATGATAGTCGCGGATGCACCAGTATTGACGAACATTCTGATTTCAACCCCCTCTATCAATCCGATAATAGCGGATGAACCTGCGGTCACAGCAATCGCTCTATGGACCAACTCCGATCACCGACCCGGTCGGAGCGGCCAGTCAGCCTGAGCAAAATCTGAACCCTCATGCACCGACACACGACGGGAATGAAAACCGACCGAACGTGATGAGTGCGGTGGATTCAGGAGCCGAAGGCGACTTGCCTTCGGGTGCAGTGGAGTGGTGGACAGTCAGGTGGATGACTGTGGTGCCCGCTCTCAGGATGAGGAGAGGTATCTTGCCGTCAAAGTTGGTCATCCTGTCACACCATGCCGCCCCCCCCCCCCCGCCAGCCTCCGCCTTGGGTTGAAGCACAGGCTTGGATGGGCTCTACATCTTTGGGTGTATCATGCATCTCACTAGGCACAGTATACACCGCCAACCCCTCATGTCGTTGCAAGAGCAGGTGCGCCTGGATGCATCTTGCAACTTTGAGAGAAGACAAGTCGTCTTTGTCGACGGATGGCAGGACGATGTGGAGGTTGTTGTATATGTGGGTTATGAAAATTTGATGAAAATAAAAATATTAAATGAAGTTAGAAATGTGCATAATTTATCTGCAATTATGTTAATTTGGGTAATCATGCATATAAATTATGCTAATGTTGTATTAATTTATGCGAGTGGGTGTGGTTATGTTAATGACAGCCTTTATGATAATCAGGCCCCGCCTCGTTGACGAGGGTTGGTTATCAATCGGGATAATATAATTAATCGTATGCAGTTATGCTAGTGTGATGCGAGTATGCCAGAGTCAACTCGGCTTCGTTGTTTAACTTCGTATTATCGATCAGTATAATACAATTATTCTTGCTTTAACATTTACTGAGTATGGATTACAGTGTTTATGTAAGGTCACCAAGTTCATATCTCAACGCAGAACCAGTTTTTATGCATAGATTTCAGGAAAGAATCACACAATCACTTATGCGTTAATCAATTTTATTTTCTAACTAAACTTTAATTCTAACATAATATGCGAACTCTCGATCTTGGAATTTCAACACATTATCATCACAGTAACCATCACGACTGCGTTGTTTCACTTTGACAACAGCACCTGTGGTTAATTCCGCCGCATAACGCGAGCTCAGTTGGTGAGAGAGAGAGTCGTTAAACATCTAAACAAAACAAACCTTGATAACTCTATTATGAAAGATTATACTGGAATTTGCACACACAGTATGGCGTTCATTCAGAGATCCATAAGAAACCCTTATCACGTTGTTAGCACATTGGGTCATGGAACAGTTGAGTATTCTGTAGAGTACGCGAGTACGTGCGGCGATCATTAACGAAGGTGCTTAAAGATTATATGACGAAATTCATACGAAAAGGCGATCAAAACAGTTATTATTCCCAAAGGCACAAATATATCATCAATAGATCCATTGGCAAGATCAGATGATTACAGAAATGGCTTGGATTGAGGTTGTGTGATGGGGTGCATGCTGTCTCACGGGAGATTATTTAATTCGTGGACGGAATTGTTTAAGGAAACCGGTTTAATACGATTTCTCCCCGTGAGCGAAGCTCCGTGGCGAAGGTGTCAGGAATTAATTCGGATTGATGGATCTGTTGGTAATTTATGCGATTAGAAGTACAATCCAAAACAAATAGTTAAGATGGAAAAATTATTACTATACTTATAAACGACGGATGGTTATCACTCGGTCTGTCATGATACCTTCACGGCCACCGATGGTTCCCGTCTTGAGAATTAGGCCTTTGTCAATGACGCGTGTGTTTTTAGTGATATGGATGGTGTACAGTAGGCCAGTGTTTCGCCACGGAGCTTCGCTCACGGGGAGAAATCGTATTAAACCGGTTTCCTTAAACAATTCCGTCCACGAATTAATTAATCTCCCGTGCTGCTGCTGCTGTCGCGGTCTCCGCGTGGCGCCACGGCTCCCCCCCCTCCCGCTCCTGGCCCCTCGTCCCTCCTGGCCCCTCCCCCTCGTCCCTGCTGGCCCCTCCCCCTAGTCCCTCCTCCTCCCGCTCGCGACGTGGAGTGATCTCGCCCCCCCCACCGCCCATTGCAAGAATGGCGGGAAGCGGTCGCGGGGCCGACCGTGCGCCGCCTCTCGCGTGATTGGCTCGCTTCGCGTCACGTGGGGCAGGCGGAAGAAGAGTATGGGGGAGGAGCTGCGCGGTTAGGGGCGGGGCCGTGGAGTCACGTGGTTGGCAATGATTGACAATAAGTGGGCAGGGATGACTGTTACGTCAAAGCGTACGTCACATCCGGTAATGAAGTTATATAAATAACGCCTCTTCGTGACTTGCCTCACACTTGCTTCTGTCCCGCGTGCCGTCAACACGAGGTGAGCATGGCGCTGCTGATCGTTGGCGTTCTGCTCTTGGCCCTGCTTGGGATGGGGATCTTCATTTATCTTCGTTTTACGCTTGCCATCTCAGACTTTCACCGCGAGACCACGACGCTGCAAAGGGAGATGATGGGCCAGCAGAATGTGGAGCTCTGTCAGAAGAACAAGACGCCCCATCTGAAGCTACAGCAGCAGCAGGAGGAGTTGATGGATAACCGAGAGACTCTCCAGAGAGAGAACAGGGGCCTGGTTCAACAGCTTAAAGAGCACCAGTTGGAGCTGGAGTCCACGAGAGTGCCTTGCTGCGAGCGTGCGTCTCTCCGTGCGGATTTTCTCCAAGACTGCAATGCAGCACGGCGGCAAATGTCGCTGCGCTGTAAAAAGGAAGGTCTCCGTAGGTCGCTGCGCATCCACCTGAGGGAGTTGAACTTCCTGAATCCACAGAGAGGGCAGAAGCAGTTTAGGCTGCGCGGGAAGCTGGCGCGTCACGAGGAAAAGTGGCACGGCGAAGAGAAGATGCGCAAAGAGTGCCGGCATCTCAGTAGACAGCTGAAAGAGCTGAAATGCGCCATTTCTCAAATTTACAAAGATGCCACCACCACCAACGCCACTGCCACCGCCGCTGCCACAGCTGCCACCACCGCCACCAAGCTCAAGAAATGAAGAGATGTATTAATTGGGTCCGAAAATGGCTGAAACGCAAGTCGACCATTTAAAAACATTGGGGCAATTTTGAAAATGACACCGCCCCAATTAAAACATTATTCACAAAGACAAACGTTCCCCGTATAGAATCAAGAGCCTATTGGGGCAAGTGCTATTAGCAAGGAGCAGCACCGAAGAAGGCCTCCACAATACAATCACAAGCACAAACACAAAGGTCCCCCATGTAGCCTCAACACACTGTTGGGGAAAGTGTTGTACAATATATATATATTTATCTATGTTTGACTTATTTTGCATCACATGTAGTCAACCATACCAATGGGAGGTGTTGTTAATGAATAGTACAACTTTTGGATTCCATTACAGAGAATTTTTTAGTAAGTCGAACAGTTCATAAGTCTGAATAAAATAGTGTACTGTATTTAAATTCACATACTGGAAGTGTTGTAAAATGTATTACGGTTTAACAAAAAATTGGAAGCATTGTTAAAGTCATAACACTGAATATTATACATTTGCAAATAATACTGTAATAAATACTGTATGGTAAACAAAAAATAAAGTTACGTAAATAGAAAAAAAAATGTTTTTATTGTCACTTACCTTGAGTCTGGATGTGGGCCCGTTTGTCGGGAGGGGGCATAATGAGTCCCCATAACTGCACACGGGGGGGTTGAGGGTGAACGCCCGCAAGCACACACACACACAACAGCGACAGTCATCCTCCGAATAGCCTAACCAGAATGTTGGGGCAAGTGCTGTTAGCCAGCAGCGCCTATGAAGGCTGGAATGTCGCACGAGGGGGTGCGTGGACAGAACCACGCCCGGCTGCCTTTGTCTCGCCAGTGGTGATATTTACACACCACACCAGGCACTTATTTGAGGCTGAGTCGATCGACGGGAAGCCCAGCAACCATTAATATAATCGTTAAAGGTGTTGGTCGTGAGTGGGAATCGAACTGGGATCGGTGGGATGGTAGACAGTGTTCACCATTGCACTATCTCTCCCCACACACACACTCACAGGGGTATATGTGTCCGTGCACACACGCACAACAAGAAGACAATAATCGCCGTTTGCCCCTAAGTGGCAGTGACATCACCACAGCACTTTTGTGCGGTGCTTGGTGCATTTTGAGGTCACTTGAAGTGTCGAAGGATGGCTGGCAGGAAGTCATGAATAGACACAGGTACCATGGGTTGACTTAAGGTGATGACGGGCAGATGGAAAAGTCGTGCTCCCCACTGTGCCAACTTTCAGTGTTTCAGTTGTATAGCGCTCTGCTCATTGTTATGAGTGTCGCTCCGCTGCCCTACGCTATTGCTGGAGGGCAACTGCCTCCACCTCCCCAGTAGAGTCTTTCATGAACCTCCTCCACATAGGCCTATCGCGACACTGCTGCTACCAGTCATCAGCAAGTTCAATCAGCTCCACATCCTTCTGTACCACATCAGTCCATCTCTTCTGTAGCCCATGCCGCGCCTGTTTAGCATGATCTATCCGCCCAAATTGAAGCTGCTTGGGGATGCGGTGACAGTGCATATAGACTTCATGACCTAGCCAATGGAGCCTGACTTGCCGGAAGAGCCCACTGATGAGCCTTTGTCCAGATATTTCAGGAAATTTTGGCCTCCTCACAAAGTCCAGTCTGGTTAAACCCTGGATAGATCGTAGGCAGGCTAGACCAAATGTTTCAAACCATTGCAGATAATCCTATAGAGAGAAATAAGGGAAGGCATAACTGTGGTCCAGAAGACATGAAGGTTTGTATGGAGTAACAGATCAGGTAGCTTCCATACAATGTTACGCAGCTGATGAAAATATAATGCCGCTCGAATGAATCGAAGTGAGACCTCGGCTCCCAAAACAGAGTTGGTCATGAGCACACTGCCCAAGTACGGAAATATCTCCACTCTCTCCACAACTGCCTCAAAATACATGGGGAATTGAGGGAGGGGAGCATTTTGATGATGTAAAATACCCAGGGAGGTGATTTGATTTTGTGGGGCTGATGGTAACGGCCCATATTTTTGTAGCATGTTCCGTGTTTAGATGGAGTGTCTCCAACTCCTTAGAGTGTGCAGTAATCACCAGATCATCCGCATTCATAATATGGTTTAACTATAGAGAGCCATACCATGACCGGACTCGTGCATCGATCAGCCTCCCATTATATCTATACCAGATATAAATTCTACTGGTACATCCATGGAAATCGTCTCATTACTAAGTAGTCAAAGAAAATGTTAAGTCGTGTAGGGGCCAGAGGACATCCATGTCGCACATTACTCACATATTCTATCATCCCTTAACTCCATTATATCGATTTCCCATGAGACACAGCAGTTGTTTTTCTATTGTTTATATATGCTTTTCATTACTGTAACTCTGTGTTTTTATTTAGCTTTTGTTATTTTGGTGATCCAGGTCTCTCTTGCAAATGAGAATCATCCTAGTCTCTTTAGTTCTCACCTGTTTTAACTAAATAAATTACTACGTACTCCATTATGAACTCACCCACTTCCCTTACTTTATGACTCACATAAATACGTCCTCTCCTTCCTCATGAGTCATATTATTGACCTGATAACCCAGGCAACCACCTGATCATTCACTGTGCCAACATCACTCACGCACTATTTCACAATCTCACCAACGACCTACTCATCCCATCACTCACTACCTTACTCACCATCCGCTTCCCTCATTGACCCACTGGTAAAATGGAAATACGCAGTCTAACACTCACGTGTTTAAAGAAGCTCCTTCGCAGGTTAGATTGTCTAGATGATTTATTTCACGATAACGTATTTACAACGCAAAAGTACGACTCACATGAACCTTCCCTCGTACAGTACCCTGCATCTGTTTCCACCCATCAACACTGACACCACTATATCCTTTGCCATCTAAGAGAAAGGAAGTAGAAGACGGTTGAGTCTGCTGGAAGAATGTACCAGGGAAACTGCTGGAACCTGCCAGGGCGAGGCTGAGTGGGTAGAAAAGGGAGAGCGAGGCCCGCAATTGGGGCGCTAGCTCGGAGACTGAAGGACGACTGCAGGTGGATGACATCGGGGCCGACTGTTGTACATGGTGGAAACCATTAAGAAAGATTGTTCGAGATGAATGTAGTGGAAAACACTGGGGCTGCAGATAGTCATACCCTTGTGAAGCGTGTGAGTTGCACTCTCTTCTCAAAAATGGAACCTGCAAAGAAGCTTCTGGTGGCAGTGGTGGGATACAGTCTACAAGTTCAAGAAGGAAGACCCGCCGAAGAGCTCCTGCAGAGGACGAGTTATCAACCCTAAGCGCTCCAGGTTTTTGAGACTCGGCAAATGGCGGGAGTGAGAGCCGGACCCCGTTGGCAGCCAAGTTCCCGATGGAAGTGGATGCTCTGCCAAAGACCCAAGAACCAGCATCGCCGAACAAAGAAAATTGGCGGCAGCTGTTGGACAGGTTGGACCACCTTACCTCAGTGGTGGATCGACTGATAATTTCGATGATGAAGAAAAGAGAAGAGGAAGGAACAGGTAGTGCGCGGCTGAAGCCAGATCCATCTCCACCATGGACCGCAATGGCGAGGAGAAAGCGCCATAGGGCAGCAGCCATCGCATCCCCCCGTCGAGCAGCAGGCGGGAACCAATCAAATGACTCAACCACAACTAGAAGCTGTTCAACAGACCTTGACCACCATGCATAAAAATACGGGAGGCGATTGGATTGCATTCATCAAAAGATTTGAAGCAGCTGTCAGAGTCAGCCGATTGATTGACGATGAAGTGCTACGACTGCTGCCTACGGTGTTGGATGACAGAGCACTATTGGCCTTCTTTATGATCCCGGAAAATCAACCTGCCACAACCCAACAAGGTTGTCAAGGGATGGCCGATGTTTTCTGTCCTGCGTCCAGCGCAAGGCAGCAATTTTCATCCTGGAGAAGAGGAGATAGCGAGCCACTGATGGCTTATAGAAGTACCTTGCATGCGGTTGCAGATGTGGCATTTCCAAGGATGGACATGACAACCTGAGACGTGCTAGTGGCGGAGCGGCTACTAACTCTCCTCTATCAAAGTGGCATTACCTTGCCGATTTTGCCAGAGAGTGAGCAAACTTCAATGTAGTTTGCTAAATGCCTCTGGGCACACACAGATCCCAGGGCACCATGTGAAGTAGCAGCCCATGTGACAAGGGTGATGGAGAATGGAGGAGCAGGAGGACCAATGGAGCCAACAGGGACAGCAACAACAGGGACCGCCGCAATGCCCAGCATGGAGGGTGATCTGCAGGCGAACTTGGAAGAGATGGCTGTGGCCATCCAGGGGTTCAACGATTCAAGGTGTCAACTACAGCATCAGCAACCATGGCACAACCACGGAGGAATTCAGGACCATGCGGTGATGTACTGCTACCACTGCGGGAGGTCGGGCCACATCGCGAGAGGTTGCCGAGGGGAAGTCATCCCGAGACAACCAAGAAACACCCAGGCGTGTCGCCTGTACACCCAGCCAGATCACACGTGCACCTCATTTCCAAAACCCTCATCACCAACATCACTAGCACACCACTCGATCACATCGACCTGGAGTGAAACAACAGGGAAAATTCGGCCAACATCTCGGTGCTAAGTGGAAAAAGTTAGTGAGATCGGTCGTAGCAGCAGCGACAGGAGCAGCATGGTGTAAACCGACCCTCCCTGACTCGCCGAGACAGGTGATGTCAAGCAAAAACAGTTGCTACTAGAAGTGCACGCCAAACAACAAATCCACTTGGGCCACCGAAACACATTGCTCACACTGCAGGCTCGATATTTTTGGCCAGTGATGTCAAAAGATGTACGCGAGCAGGTAATCATTGTCAGGAGTGTGCAAAAAGGAAACCTGCTCCCCATCCTATGCAGCCTCCACTGCAGTCGATCGCAGTGGTGAGGGTAAACGAACTAGTAGCGTTTGATATCCTGGGTGCATTTCCTAAAACAGCAAGGATAAAATAAATATTTGCTCGAGGGGATGGAGTATTGCACACACTGGCTCGTTGCATGGCCGATACATGACCAAACGGCTGCAATAATAGCAGAAGCCTTTCTCCATGGCTATGTATTGGACAAGGGCCCTACTGAGAAACGTCTAACAGGCCAGGGTCAGAATTTTTCTACTAACCTGTTGCGAGAGGTTTGTAATATTGTGGGCACTAAGAAAATTCGAACGCCACCATACCACCTGCAGTGTGATGGACAAGTAGATAGGCTTAACCGCACGCTGTCCGCAATGTTGTGCCATGTTGTAAATGGTGATCAGATGGACTGGGACTTGCACATCCCAGGGATCCTAGGAGCATATTGTAGAGTGCCACATGCATTGGCCGGGCTCTTCCCCTTCTTTTTGATGTATGGGAGAGACCCTGAGCCACTTATTGAGGACCAACTGGTGGCTTTCCCTGCTAAAGTTGTGTCGTCGCCAGCCTCCCTCAAACTCCCACTAAAAAAGCTCTGTGAAGCTCGTGAAGCCGCGATAGCAGAGTCAAGCAGATCGCAAATAGCAAACAAACGGTTGCGGAAAAGAACGGAGACGCCTGTACCCTTTGAACAGGGTGATCGGGCCTGGTTACACTGTCCTGAGGTCCGGGTTAGAAAATCCGCCAAACTACACCATCCTTGGCAAAGCCCTGTGGAATTGTTAAAATCCTCTTCCCGCAAAGTGTTCGCATCCAAATGGGACGCCAGAGATGGGTGGTTAATCCGAGTCGCCCTAAACCATATAGAGAACTGACGTCACAAGGGATCGTTCAGGCTCACAAAGCCGTGTCCAGGGGCGTCGTGATGAATGCCAGGGAGGGGAGCATCCTCCTCACAGAAATACTGCCCCCGCACTCTCCTCTCAGGATCGACCGGAATGAAGATGGCCACGATGAGGGAGGCCGACGGACTAATTTAGAGAGGTGCCGAGAAGGAGTGTCACCGGGTCGAATGTGCTGCTCGACCACACCTACAGTACATATTGATGGCTTGTTGTAAATGTAGGGCTAATGATGTTGCGTATTGTTTGCCTAAGAATGTACACCTTCAATAGGGCAGCCCACGTAAGAGTTTGGTGATGATACTGAATGGTCAAGTTGGGTTGTAATGCCTTCCCCCCCTTGATTCAAGCGCCTATGTTAAGCATTAACCCAGAGGTTAAATGTTTTGTACTCCATGCCCACATCACTGAATCCCGTGTGCGATCCCATTGATTCCCACATAGAGTTCCCTATTACTGGTAGGAACGAAGTTGTAAACTGAGTGTACCAGCCTGCAATAGATGAGTGTACCAGCTTGCAATAGATTAATGCGTCCGTCCGTCCCCTTTCAATACTTTAACGAAGTGAAATCTCGTGCTATTGGGGTGTAAAAATAAAATTGCGCAAAATTCCAATGTTCCTACCAGCCCACCCTGCAGGGACCTGTTAAATTAGAGTTGTAGCCGGGACAGATATTTTTATGGGCAGAAGAGGGTGATGTAGGGTACTGTACATGGCAAAAGTTATAATGGTGTCAGTGGAGATGGGTGGAAACAGGTGCATGGTACCGTACGAGGGAAGGTTCGAGGTAGAAGACGGTAAAGTTTGCTGGAATCATCTTAAATTAAAGCTTTCATGAATGCAGGGATTCATACTCTTTGGTGGAGACGATAGCACAGAGTGGTGTACCTTCTTTATGATTCTGATATTTCCATCCTACCTGCCTATGTCAGCTGTTATTTCCGACTCTTTGTGTCTCTCTCTATGCCTCTCTCTTAGATCTCTCATGCTTACATGTCCTTTGGATTGCACTCTCATGCCTTTGGATCCCACCACTCTTCGATATTACTTTAACATGCTAATCTCTCACATTAACATAGCCACTTTCATGCCCTCTACGAGGAGGCCGCTCTCCGTTCTTACATTTACATGCTAATTTCTCACATTAACATCACTGGCCCCGCCCACTTATTTATGGCCCTTGGGCTACACCCATTTCAAACTCTTTTAAACATTCTGCCTCAACAGCAGATCATGCTTTGCCATTTGATGACGGACGCTTGTGTTGCACCCGAAACGTCGTGATTTATTTTATTTTATACCTACGTGACTTTACCGAAAGAACCAAAGAGTATGGAAGATACCAAGTCAGCTTCATCCCAATGGTGGTGTTTAGGCAAAAGTTTATCTATGAGTATATATAGGCTAGCTGACAGGTATGAAGTTACTCCTTTTGTGGTAATACACAACAAAAACAATAATAAATGTATAACCATTGTCATGGGTGAAGTCTTCCCATACTGGATCAGTCATGGAGATTGTTTCACCATACGCCATCATGCTTCTCAACGTGGGTTGATAACGAAAAGGCTCATGGCCAGTTTGTTTGATGTTGACTATAACTGAGAATCAAACTCAAGTGGCCTGATTCATAGTGCCATGCACAAACCATTGTGCCACCGTTCCACTCGTATGTACAAGTTAACAGGGAAATTAAAAACTATGCCATGTTTTTTGTTTACTGTCAATAAAATGAGAAAATAACATTGCCACGTTGGTCAACGCGTCGTCTGAAAATTACGAGATGTACAAGTCAAAAGTCTTAGGTATAATGCAGACAAGGGTTTTGGTAGTTGGACGATTTCAGAATGGGTTGCAGCTGACAATCCTAATCAAATGCCATTTTCAAGATCGTGTGCATAGGTCTGTTGTAGACAAAAACGGGCTGCTGGTAAAGCATGTCCTGCATTCTTACATGTGTAAAGAAGCTCCTTCGCAGGTTTCATTTTCTAGATGATTTATTCCCGACGATAACATATTTACAAGGTGAGAGTACGACTCACACGTTGCACAAGGCTATGATTATCTGCAGTCCCGGTGGTTTCTAATAGAGTAGATTAATCTCGAACAGTCTTTCTTGATGGTTTCCACCATGTTGGTTTCCAACAGTCGGCCCCGATGTCGTCCACCTGCAGTTGTTCTTCAGTCCCCAAGGCATCACCCCATTTGCGGGCCACGCTCCCCCTTATATACCCGCACGGCCACGCCCTGGTAACTTCCAGAAGTTTTCCCCGGTAGATTCTCTCAGCAGACTCTATTGTCTTCTACTTCACTCCTCTTGGATGGCAAAGTTTATAGTGGGGGCAGTGGAGATGGGTTGAAACAGGTACAGGTTACTGTACGGGGGAAGGTTCGTGTGAGTCGTACTCTTGCGTTGTAAATACGTTATCGTGAAATAAATCATCTATCAAATGGAACCTGCAAAGGAGCTTCTTTACACATGTGAGTGTAAGCCTGAGTACAATCTCACGTGTTGTTGCTGTCGAGTATTTTAATTTTACCAGTGGGTCAATGAGGGAAGGGGATGATGATGAATGTAGTGATAGAATGGGTGGGTCATTCTTGAGAGCATGAAAAAGTGCGTGAGTGAGGTTGACACAGTGAATGATCGGGTGATTGTGTGATCAGGTAAATATATGACTCATGAGGAGAGAGAGGGAGTATTTACGTGAGTCATAGATTTAAGGAAGTGGGTGAGTTCATAATGGAGTGAGTACCAGTTTATTGAGTTGAACAAGGCGAGAACTAAAGCGACCAGGATGAGTCTCATTTGCAAGAGAGACCTGGATCACCCAATTACCAAAGCTAAATAAAACACAGAGTTACAGTAATTAAAGCAAATATACTATTTTCTTCTTTCGATAAAGCATATATAAACAATAGAAAGACAACTGCTGTCTCATGAAAAATCGACGTAATGGAGCTAAGGGATGATAGAATGTGTGAGTAATGTGCGACATGGATGTCCTCTGCCCCCTACACGACTGAACATTTTCTTTGACTACGTAGTTTGAGACGATTTCCATGGATGTACCAGTAGAATTTCTGGTACAGATATAATGGGAGGCTGATCGATGCCTGAGCCGGTCATGGTATGGCTCTCTATTGTTAAACCATATTATGAATGCGGATGATCTGGTGATTACTGCCCACTCTAAGGAGAAGTTGGAGACACTACAGCTAAACATGAAGCATGCTACTAAAATATGGGCCGTTACCATCAGCCCCACGAAAACAAATCACCTCCCTGGGTATTTTACATCATAAAAATGCTCCCTTCCTCAATTCCTCATGTATTTGGGGCACCTGAGGAGAGAGTGGATTGGGCAGTGTGCTGATGATCAAGTCCGTTTTGGGAGCTGAGGTCTCATTTAAAATAATTCGAGCAGCATTATATTTTCATCAGCTGCTCAACAGTGTGGAAGCTACCTGGCATGTCACTCCATAAAAATCTTCATGTCTTCTCGGCCACAGTTATACCCTCCCTTATCTCTCTCGAAAGGAACGTTAAGGTTAGCTTGCCCACGATCTATTCAGGGTTTAACCAGACTGGACTTTGTAAGCTCACAGATTCCTAGAATATCTGGACAAATGCCCATCTGTGGGCTCCTCCAGCAAGCGAGGCTGCGTTGATTGTGTCATGCAGTCTGTATGCAGTCACGGCATCCCCAAGCAGCTTCAATTTGGCTGGATAGATGGTGCTAAATGGGCGTGGTACGGGGTAGAGAAGAGATGGACTGATGTGGTGCAGAAGGATGTGGAGCTGATTGGACTTATTGATGACTGGTATCAGCAGTGTCACGATCGGCTTCTGTGGAGGAGGTTCATGAAAGGCGCTGCTGGGGAGGTGGAGGCAGTTGCCCTCCAGCAACAGCATAGGGCAGAGGAGCGAGTCTCAAAACAACGAGCAGAGCGCCAAACAACTGACACAAATAAAGTTGGCACAGTGGGGAGCACGGCTGTTGCATCTGCCCATCATCTTCCTAAGTCAATCCATGGCACCTGCGTCTATTACATGACCTCCTGCCAGCCAGCCTTCGACACTTCACGTGGCCTCAAAATGCACCGAGCATTGCACAAGTGCTGTGGTGATGTCACTGCCACTTAGGGGTGAATGACGGTTGTCGCGTTGTTGTTGTGCGTGTGTGCACGGACGCATGTACGCCTTTGAGTCTCGTGTATGGAGAGATAAAGAGAGGCAGCCGGGCAGGGTGCTGGCCATTCACCCCGTGTGCCATTCAGAGCTTCATAGGCGCTTGCCCCAACATTCTGGTAAGGCTATACAGCGGATGATTGTCGCTGTTGTGTGTGTGTATGGACGTTCACCCCCCTCCCACCGCCCCCGTGTGTGCAGGGACTCATTACGCCCCCTCCCGACAAGCAGACCGGCATCCTGACTAAAGGTAAGTGACAATAACAGATTTTTTTTCCATTTAAGTAACTTTATTATGTTTTGCTCACAATACAGTATTTATTAGAGTGTTGCATGCAAATGTACGATATTTTGTCTTATATATGACTTTGTTGATGTTCTATGGGGTATGTTTGTCTTTCTGAGTAATGTTTTAATTAGGGTGGTGTCATTTTCACAATTTCCCCAATATTTTTAAATGGCCGACTTGCGCTTCAGCAATTTTCGGAACCAATGGCTAAATCTCTTCATCTTCTTGGGCTTGGTGGTGGTGGCAGAAGTGGTGGTGGAAACGGTTGCGGTGGTGGAAGCTGTGGCAGCGGCGGTGGAAGTGGCGTCGGTGGTGGTGGCATCATTGTACATTTGAGACACGGTCCATATTAGCTCTTTCAGCTGGCTACGGAGATGCAGGTTCTCTTCTTGCAGCCTCTTTTCCCCATGCCACATGTCCTCGTGACGCACCAGCTTCCCGCGCAGCCTAAACTGTTCCTGCCCTCTCTGCGGATTCAGGAAGTTCAACTTCCTCAGGTGGGCGTGCAGCGACCTCCGGAGATCTTCGTTTTCACAGCGCAGCGACATTTGCCGCTGTGCTGCATTGCAGTCTCGGAGAAAATCCGCATGCAGAGACTTGCTCTCCCTGCAAGGCACTCTCGTGGGCTCCAGCTCCAACTGGCGCTCTTTAAGCTGTTGAACCAGGCTCCTGATCTCTCTCTGGAGAGCCTCTCGGTTCTCCATGAACTCCTCCAGCTGATGCTGTAGCTCCAGACGGAGCATCTTGCTCTTCTGACAGAACTCCACATTCTGCAGGCCCATCCTCTCCGTAGACAGCGTCGTGGTCTCATGGTCAAAGTCTGAAATGGAAAGCGTAAAAAGAAGATATATGAAGATCCCCATCCCAAGCATGGCCAAGACCAGAACGCCAACGATCAGCAGCACCATGCTCAGCTCGAGTTGACGGCACGCGGACAGAAGCAAGTGTGAGACACGTCACGAAGGGGCGTGTTATTTATCGTGACGTCATTACCGGATGTGGCGTACACTATGACGTACCAGCCATCCCTGCCCACTTATTGTCAATCATTGCCCACCACGTGACTCCACGGCCCTGCCCCTAACCACACAGCTCCTCCCCCATACTCTTCTTCCGCCTTCCCCACGTGACGCGAAGCGAGCCAATCACGCGAGAGGCGGGGCGCGGTCGGCCCCGCGTCCGCTTCCCGCCATTCTTGCAATGGGCGGCGGGGCCGCTCAGGGTGGGGCGCGGGGCGCGGGGGCGAGTTCACTCCACGTCGCGAGTCGGGAGGAGGGACGAGGGGGAGGGGCCAGGAGGGACGAGGGGGAGGGGCCAGGAGGGACGAGGGGGAGGGGCCAGGAGCGGGAGGGGGGGGGAGCTGAGAGCTGCGAAAGTTTGGGGTACCACTACTTGAAAAATATACTGTACCACAGAAATGAGTTTATGTTTAGTTCGATTTAGAACATCTTTCCAATGGTTGCTTAATTTGAAACCAACTTCTCGGTTGAAATTGTGTCTGTGTTTGTAGATCTGAATTGCCTCGTGAACAAATCTCTGATAAAAACCCGTGGGTTTGCAAAGAACCTTGGTATCGGAGAAAATTATATCGTGATCACCCACATGGTTGTAACAGTGATCAGCAAAGAATTCGTTTTGCTGTGTTTCAAATCTGATTTGTGCTCGCGAATTCGGTCAGAGACATGTCGCTTTGTCTCCCCGATATAGCAATCACCGCAGGTACAACTCAATTTGTAAACCCCGGGGTACTGTAAGTCAGGAATGCCATCCTTCACGGATGGGATCAGATCACGAATTTTGTGTACTGTATTAAACCGGACCTGGATCTTGTGTTTGTTTAGAATTTTTGAAATCTTTTTAGTAACGCCTGCTATATATGGTAGTGTGATGGTTTTGGCCGGAGTATCAAGTGGTTGTTTCTGTATGGAGGGAGAAACAGCTTGGCGGATGGTACGGTCAGAGTAACCATTCCTTTTGAGGGCCAGGTGTACATGTTTTAATTCACTGGTCAGGTGGTGTTGGTCCGAAATGCAATGAGCCCTATGGTATGAAGTTTTGATGAGAGAATTCTTTTGGGCTGGGTGGTGGTGGGAATCAGGTTTCAAGTAGGAATCTGTGTGGGTGGGTTTCCTGTAGACAGAATGCCCCAATGAGCCATCAGGTCTCCTCTCAAACAGAACATCTAAGAATGGTAGCTTAAATTTCGATTTAAAGTTTTCATGACTGCAAGGATTCATCTTCTTTGGTTCTTTCGGTAAAGTCACGTAGAATGAGAATAAAATAATAAATTGATA
Organism: Petromyzon marinus; assembly: GCF_048934315.1. NCBI lineage: Eukaryota > Metazoa > Chordata > Hyperoartia > Petromyzontiformes > Petromyzontidae > Petromyzon > Petromyzon marinus. The sequence goes on from NW_027423224.1 coordinate 157,628, forward strand.
AAATAAAATAACACAATAATATTCTCACGACGTTTCGGCCACAACACAAGCGGCCTTCATCAGGTGAAGGGGACGAGACTGTCTGGAGGACAGCGCTGGAGTGAGAAAGCCACGCTGAGATCACGACCTTTAAGCTGTGTGAGAAGAAACAAAGCTCCTGACAAAGGAATTAGCATTTAATTTAGCATTGAAATGGCTGAGTGATTAGCTTGTGACTGGTCACAGAAAAGGCTATATTAAAGTTAAAGCATACACATCTGCAAAGGCACCCCTTGACAAAGGAATTAGCATAGAATTTAGCATTGAAATAGCTGAATGATTAGCTTGTAACTGGTCACAGAAATAGCTATGTTAAAGTCAGAGCATATACATTCACCGAGGCACCTAGTACAAATCAAACAGGAGAATTTAGCATTGAAATAACTAGGCGAATTTAGCATTGAAATAACTGAGTGATTAGCTTGTGACTGGTCACAGAAATGGCTGTTGAAGTTAAGGCCTACACATCTGAGCTATTTACTGTAACTGGGTATACAATACAATATATAATGAATACTATATCATGAACCAAAAAAAATACTAAAATATAAATTACCTCAATGTTATCAATAAACTCTATATTCTCCAATCAGCTAAGCTACCAACAATAAGTCGTTATATATCACAATGCTATATGGCGAAAAATGGGTGGATTCTTACCCTCAACTTTAGCAACATGGATAGCTTAACCGTGGTTAATGGTATGGTTTACAACATGGAGTATAACAGCGCCTCGCAGCTGTCTCTCTCCCCCTCCTCTGTTCCGACCATCGATGAACTCGTCCGTCTGAACGGGACCCGTAGCTATCCGTGGTGCTAAAGTTGAGGGTAAGAATCCACCCATTTTTCGCCATATAGCATTGTGATATATAACGACTTATTGTTGGTAGCTTAGCTGATTGGAGAATATAGAGTTTATTGATAACATTGAGGTAATTTAAATTTTTGTGTTTTTTATTGGTTCAGTATATAGTATTCATTATATATTGTATACCCAGTTACTGTGAATAGCTCAGATGTGTAGGCCTTAACTTCAACATAGCCATTTCTGTGACCAGTCACAAGCTAATCACTCAGTTATATCAATGCTAAATTCGCCTAGTTATTTCAATGCTAAATTCTCCTGTTTGATTTGTACTAGGTGACTCGGTGAATGTATATGCTCTGACTTTAACATAGCTATTTCTGTGACCAGTTACAAGCTAATCACTCAGCTATTTCAATGCTAAATTCTACGCTAATTCCTTTGTCAAGGGGTGCCTTTGCGGATGTGTATGCTTTAACTTTAACATAGCCTTTTCTGTGACCAGTCACAAGCTAATCACTCAGCCATTTCAATGCTAAATTATGTTAATTCCTTTGTCAAGGCGCTTTGTTTCTTCTCACACAGCTTAAAGATCGCGATCTCAGCGTGGCTTTCTCACCCCAGCGCTGTCCTCCAGACAGTCTCGTCCCCTTCACCTGATGAAGGCCGCTTGTATTGTGGCCGAAACGTCGTGAGAATATTATTGTGTTATTTTATTTTATCAATTTATTATTTTATTCTCATTCTACGTGACTTTACCGAAAGAACCAAAGAAAATGGTAGCTTACCATCTTTCTCCACTTCCATGGTCTTGTTCTTCTGACAGAGCTCCACATTCTGCAGGCCCATCCTCTCCGTTTGCAGCGTCGTGGTCTCGCGGTAAAAGTATGAGATGGAAAGCTTAAAACGAAGATAAATGAAGATCTCCATCCCAAGCATGGCCAAGAGCGGAACGCCAACGGTCAACAGCGCCATGCTGAGCTCGTGTTGACGGCACGCGGGACGGAAGGAAGTGTGAGGCACGTCACGAAGGGGCGTGTCCTATATCACCGGATGTGACGTACAGCCATCCCTGCCCACTTATTGGCAATCATTGCCCACCACGTGACTCCACGGCCCCGCCCCTTACCGCGCAGCTCCTCCCCCATACTCTTCTTCCGCCTTCCCCACGTGACGCGAAGCGAGCCAATCACGCGAGAGGCAGCGCGCGGTAGGCCCCGCGACCGCTTCCCGCCATTCTTGCAATGGGCAGCGGGGCCGCGCAGGGGGGGGGCGGTGGGGGCGGGGGGGGCGGGGCTGAGTTCACTCCACGTCGCGAACGGGAGGAGGATTGACGAGGGGGAGGGGCCAGGAGGGACGAGGGGGAGGGGCCAGGAAGGACGAGGGGGAGGGGCCAGGAGGGACGAGGGGGAGGGGCCAGGAGCGGGAGGGGGGGAGCCGTGGCGCCGCTCTTGGGCCGCGAGGCCTCCCCCTGGACCCGCGGCGCCACGCGGAGACCGCGACAGCAGCAGCAGCAGGAGGTGGTGGTGGTGGTGTTTGTGGTTGTAGGCACGGGAGAGGTGGTGGTGGTGTTTGTGGTTGTAGGCACGGGAGAGGTGGTGGTGGTGTTTGTGGTTGTAGGCACGGGAGAGGTGGTCACGGACAGGCGGTGAGTGCCGGGTGATGGAGGGGGGGGGGGGAGTGGATTGCAGGGTGAGTGAGTTAATGAGGAGAATTAATAGGTGAGGAGGGTGAGTGAGTTGAAGGGTGAGGTGAGTGAGTGGGTGAGTGGTGAGTTCACGACAGGGAGATTGGGGCTGAGTGAGTGAACGCAGCGCACGGTAAAGATCCCCTGAGAGCATTCGCAAGAGTTGGACATTGAGTGCCGCTGTCAGGGTCCACACGCAAATTACTCACTTGGCATGATATACAAATTAACCATTGTAAACGATAACTTTAAAAAAGTCCGCTATTTGTCAGAGCTAATGCGATGTGCGTTCAGTATATTTGTAGCACGTTAACCAACGTCAACATCGTCATTTAGAGTAACCATTAGTCCATACGTGTCACTTGCTAATAGTCCCCGGGTCAATCACAACTTTGCCGTGCGTGCAGGCTTTGTCTCTGGCTGCTCGCTAGGGCTGCGATGCCTTTCCATGCCACAAGATGACGTTCATTGCTCCTTCCACACCGCGACAATATTTACTGCAGTGTTCTATAACGCGGCAGTTGCGTTGCTGAATAACACCGCGTTGTGTAAACTCCCTCGTTACAATGACTAATACAGGGTAATGCACAGTCCGTGATAACAGCGTGAGATGCGTGTGTCGGCTGAACAAAGACTGAGGCGCGTGGGGAGCATCAGGAAGCATCCAGCAGCATCCCAATGCCTCGTGTGACGCTGTGCCCAGGCAGCCGTACAACCGCACATTCCTACTCGCGCGACGTGGTTCTGTTGACTCAATCGCGTTATATCCACTTAGCATCCGTGTCATAAAACGTGTTCCCTAATACATTCATCGTGCTATATCCAATTGGCGTTATGAAAACACGCGTTGAGGCAGAACGAACTCTATAAACTATTTTTATTTTACCAGGTGAGACCCACTGAGCTATGTGGCTGTTTTCCAGAAGCGACCTGTCCACAAATGATAGATCAGCTAAATGGCTAATCACGTTAGAAATGTGTAGCACCAGCCACAAATACTCTAGACATGGATCCCCTTTGACAGGGTCAGTGTCTACTTAGATTCACTCACTCCGCCTATTGTCATGCGGCGTGTGCAGCTGCATCGTGACACTTGGTAGAGTGCTGTCTTTGAGGCAGAGAGCTTTACAACCGTGTGCAGTGGTTAATTTGCTTAACAGCTTTACACCGAACTCCTTGCTTGTGGTAAAACATGTTTGCGACTTTGCTGATTGAGAACTATGCAGATTTAGATTTATAGTAACATGTACTTGGTGTGAGATGAACTTCCAAATAATTTCCTTTGCTCAACATCTTGCAATTAATGTCTTTTTAAATGGTCAGCTTAAGTGATTCCGTGATGTTTATGTAACTTTACCATTAACATAACCTATGGAGCACAATTATTTCAGTATTATTTTTCATAAGTAAACTTTAAACTGAACCCATATGTGATATTATATTGATTGATTATTTTATTTTTTAATGTAGTCTACATGCTCTTCTGGGGATATTACCCCACATTTACCATTCATTGATGTTCCCTTTGACATTGGTAATTGGCATTGTCACACCATAGTAATTCATGGGCAATTATGTAATTCTCTCTGTCTATCTCTCTCTGCATCTGTCTGTGTGGGTGTCTCTCTCTGCCGGTGTGTTTTTCTTTGTATGCGTCTTTCGTGTGTCTCTTTGTGTATGACTCTCTCTGTGTGTGGATGTCTCTCGGTGTCTGTGTCTCTCTTTCCATTTCCACGATGTGGTGTTGTATTTACATGCAAATTCTACCTCTAGCCCCGCCCACTTACTCTTGGGCTGAGCTTATCTCAAGCCAATATAACTTCGTGTTTCAGCAGCTTTCTCGCTATATTTTTTCACCTGATGATGGTTGCTTGTGTTGCGATCGAAACGTCGTGATCTATTATTTTTTCTACCTACGTGACTTTACCGAAAGAACCAAAGAGTATTGTGATTGTAATTTTGATTGTGATTGTTGTGGTGGAGGTGGTGATATTGATGGTGGTGTTAACGATAGCGGTGATTTTGGTGGTTGTAATGGTGGTATTGATGGTGGTAATGGTGGTTGACTATTACCCCTCTCGTGTCCTTCCACCACCAGGTTTAAGAATCTGCTGGTGTCTGTGCTGGAGGTGGACGTCGGATATCTGTGCAGTCTGGAGTGGTGGACAATAGACTTCTGCAGCTCAACCAGGTGGACGCACTGGGCAGGGAGCAAGATGGTGGTGGCCTTAGAGACCCACTTACTCCCACAGACAGCCATAGACTCACTCACAGAGTGCACTCACACAGAGAGCCAAAGTCTCACTGACACAGAGCCATAGGCTCACTCACATGGAGACACATAGACTCACTCACACAGAGAACCATTGATTAACTCATTGTTTTTTTCGGTAAAGTCACATATGTAGAAATACCATAAAATTATATTAAAATAAATCAAGCACGACGTTTCGACCGCAACACAAGCGATCTTCATCAGGTGTAAAAACAAATAGCACATAAGGTGACATCAACGCAACACATAGAGAGTGTTAAACTGCACGGAGGTAAATACAACAAGAAGATGAGAGACGAGAATTAAAAAAACCTAAGAAAATTTTACGTGATGCAATACCAGTCGGCCAACGACACAGTTAGACACTTGCCTGGCAGACCACGAATTTCAGAAGAGTGCTAAATTTCGTGTTCATCCTCTGGGTTGAATATACCAGCATAGACAGAGTGAACAAATACGAGGTATAAGATAGCAGAAATACATATACAGGGACACAAGAGGTAAGAAGAGGAAAGACGGACAGAGAAGCAAGAAAAAAGGGGCCGGATGGATGAACAGACAGAGGCTTAAAATAAGTAGCAGAGGTGGGGGGAGGGGCCGAAGAAAGCAAGGGGCACCCCACCCCACCCACCCCACCCACCCACCCCACCCCACCCACCCACCCACCCCACCCCACCCACCCCACCCCACCCCTCCCACCCCTCCCACCGATCCTCCCCCCAACCCTCCCCTCAACGCTCCTTTCACTCCTCCCGTCACCCCTCCACCCCTCTCCTTTCTGCTGCGTAAGGGCCAGAGGCTGAGAGCACAGCAGAGGAGGCTACACGGGGAACTGGGCCGCGTCAGGGGCGAGAGACGCGGGGCGACTCGACACTTCACAGCGGCCTTCATAGATGTGTACTGCTTCATTCATAGGAGCTCAATAACAGCACTTGCCCCACCAGTCTGTGGAGCTCCATGGGGGATGTTTGTGTCGGAGCTCGTGCTGTAGGCATAGACGACGCGCGACCGTGGATCCTCTATAGGGAGCGCTCGTCTGCTGTGGGTCGCATGGAGCTGCACGAGCGGACACCGCCGCAGCGATTCCCATACCGAGTCACGAGATAGGCGCTGGGAAACAATTGCGCTGAAGTGTGTTGCTGGGTGGATGAAGCGAGCACCACCATGGTGTGCTTGCCTTGTATGGTCAGTCGTGTGACTGATTATTATAATATATTAATTCACACCTGTGCACCGTGTCATGGCAGTTTCTCTGTTTTCCTTCATTGCATTTTTATTTCAGAAATTTTTCACCTGCAAAATAGATTGAGTTTGAATATCTCATGCGAAAGGGTGCCCAGGGCATGTGGGGTCGTCCAATTGCACAGTGCTTAGCGCACATCACTACACTCCCATGGACTAAATCCAGAGGCGAGTGACAAATGAATCAGTTCTGCCCCCCTCGCTTCACCAAACCGCACTAGTCGGCGTGGTGAAATATGGTAAAAATCAACACGACCGACAGGGCATAGGGTGCCCATTATCCAGAAGGGCTTTACTTTATTTTCACATCCACATCTAATTGTGGATTTGGTTATTTTTCTTTAGTTATCTTTGTTGTATAAATACAACTTGACAAGATGTGTACTGCTTCATTCTGGTACATTTACTGTTTTTCAGTGCATTCCAGCACTGGGTGTGTTTGTTGGATTTATTGTTTGTCGATTTTTCATTGAACTGACAAATGGTGTAACCTGGTCCCTTGGGTACCCAGGCCTTCCTATAGTATAACTCCAGGAATCGGCAGATTTTTATTTTATTGTACCAAGTAAGGACCACTGAGCTATATAGCTGTTTTTCAAAAGCAACCTGGCCACAAATCATAGCTCAACGAAGTGGCATATCACATGGAAATTTGTAGCAGCCAAATACTGTAAATGCATATTTCTAAATGTGGAGGGAAAAAAAACTCGAGGACGTAGAGAAAAACCCACGCCACCACGGGGAGAATATGCAAACTCCAAATATCCAGGCGTTGGAATCGAACCCACGATCTCCTGCATTCCAGGCGAAGGGGATAACTTGTTGCCACTACTGAGCCCCTTGTTAATCTCATGTGATATACTGGTACAGCCCCTGGTGGCCTCGGTCACTTTACTGACCTTTGCACCATTGTGTAGTCGGTTCAATTGAGTCGCAGACATACTCTTTGGAGGCAACAAATTTATTTATACCAACACGAAGGGGTAACTTCCCTTTTACCAGATAACAACCTATGGTGGTGGACCACCAGGCTATCTGCGCTAACACTCTGGGATAGCTACAACGAGCAGGACTCCAGCTTGAGTCCTGCCTATGTGTTGGTGACTCTTCACGGACGTTGAATGTAGATCTTTCAGAAGACAACAGCAAAGCTGAACCCCGGTCCCTCTGGGGACCCAGTTTATATGCTCACCAGTCGTGGCCGGCTCCGCCCTTGGCCACGACTACCTTCTTGATTCCTATTGCAAGATCTCGCCCTGACACGTGACTACCCACTAGCCCAAACTTGGGGCCCCTGTGTAGACTTTACCCGTCATGTACCTTCCAGGGTCAACCAGAGCGCAATGGTCCACATTAGCCTCATTCATGGCTGACACTTTCACACCCCTTCTATAGAGGACAGCACTGCACGCCACGCGTGGTACCACTCAGCGCCATGACTCAGCGCTCACCAAGCCCCACTAGGGCTGGTACTACACCCACATATATGGGGTGTCGGTGATGTAATTACATTGCACGCCATGCCTCTCAGGCCGGCACTACACAGTGGCATTCCCGATGTCACTACATTACCCCCCCCCCCCATTCGTAGCATTCAGCCGTCCTGGCTGTCAACTCCCCCTTAAAACTAACCAAGTGAATAAGTTCTAGATTTGAAGCTTTCGTGACTGCAAGGATCCATACTCTTTGGTTCTATTTGGTAAAGTCACGTAGGTAAAAATAAAACAACAAAAATCATGACGTTTCGGCCACAACACAAGTAGCCTTCATCAGGTGAAGGGGACCGTACTGTCATGAGGACAGCGTTGGAGTGAAGACAGTCCAGCCCAGGTCACGTCCTTTTAAGCTGTGTGGGAGGAAACAAAATACTTTGACAAAGGAATTAGCATAAAATGACCGTAACGCACAAGAGGACCGGCACGGGGGGGGAGGGGGTGTGAAGTGGAACGTAGAGGACCGGCACGGGGCGGGGGGGGGGTAGTTTACAAATGTAGGTGTGAAGTGAAATAAGCTTCTATGAAAGTTTGGTATGTCACTATTTGGATAAATATCATTGAAAATTAGTTTAATGTTTGGTTTGATGTAGAACATCTTTCCAATGGTTGCTTAAGTGAATAAGGTGATAAAAAGCGAGTAAAAGTGACTAAATGCTATGTGTGCCTCAACAATTAACAATAACAAATAGCATATAAATACCCAAGCCCACCTATACAATATATACACTAGCTACAAATGTACAGAACAACACGAGAAAATATAAAACGCGAATGCACGGAATCCCCTCCATCACCAACAACTCCCATCCTCACTGTGTAACAATATCCATAAGTTTTGATTTAAAGCTTTCGTGACTGCAGTAATTCATATTCTTAGTTCTTTCGGTAAAGTCACGTTGAAGGTTTGCAAACCAACACACCTGAAGACGACCGTTTGTGTTATGGTCGAAACGTCGTGAGAATTTTTATTGTTTTATATATATTTTATTATTTTGTTGTTTCCCTTCAACGTGACTTTACCGAAAGAACTAAGAATATGAATACCCATAAGCACAACAAAGGCTAGGTTCAGCCTATAACCGATATGGCCTACTGAGTGTGACAAGCAACTGATGGTGTGGGAATGTGTGTGCATGGGTGTCACAAAATCCGAAGAGTTTTTGAGCGAGTCCTCGTGGCTGGGCCTCCAGTGGAGGTGGGCTCACTCTCCCTGGAGGTCCCAGGGGGAATATGCAACTGTCCAGTCGAAGAGCAGTAGGCCGGGTCGATGGGTTCTCCTCTCCCGAATCAAGTGAAGACAGCGCAGGCGGCGGTTCGGGGGACATCAGGCGTGTGGCACCTGGAACAAACTCACAGGGAGCAATAAAGGGCTTAGGGCAAAAGGAGTGTACAAACCAACTCCGCCGCCCCAAGCAGATCTGGACACACTGCAGTCGAATGACCCGAATCACATCAACCAGCCCTCTCCAGGGTTTGAGCAAATTGGGCGATGTACCCACCGGTACCTGTGGACAGTGCAACCAAGCTCTGTCCCCAGGTGCCTACTCATCTTTTGAAGTACGGAAGCCCCTCAGCCATTCATTGGCCAATCGGCACGAATCAGAATTTACCCTGGAAGTCTCCCGCACTTCGGAAAGCTTTTGAAGGGTACAGCACACGGAGTCAGAGATTTAAGATTTTGCCTTGTTGGGTGCGGCTTGTAACTGAACATGAATCAGGGGGTCATGTTCTCGCTGACCTGATGACTCAACATGGAGGTCAGAGTCCTGTGCAGCCACCTCAACCATACCATCCGTCTGCGGATTGTGCAGTGACATGCGTACTTTCTTGGTTCACAACTTACGCACACCTCTTGCAATAATTTTGAAGAAAATGTTTTGCCCTGATTGTTCAGAAGACGTTCGGGAGCACTCTTGTCCATAATGTAGTGGGTAATAAACTGGAGGAAGATTACTCTGAGGCAACACATTTATTATAACATTAACAGGTTATTACACAATGGGGTAATGGCCCCTTTCACCCGATACTCTATGGAGGTAGTCCCTCCAGACTAGCTTGCCTCTCACTGGCTATCACGGCATCTATACTGCTGGGGCTTGAGTCTTCCCTTGAGTCTTCACTGGTTATCAGCTGGAGCTTTCACTGGTACAAGCTCGAGCCGACCCTAGCCAGGGGTTCTGCTCTGCCCATTGGGCTCTTCTCTTCAGGGCTCCAGGATGCTCTTCAGTCTTCGGCCAGACAACAACTGCTGGGACCGCTCAGGGACCTGACTTATATATAGGCTCCTGGCTCACTCCGCCCCTGGCCACGCTTTCCTTCTAGGACCGTCTCCGAGGGTTTGGAGAATGACATCATCTTCCCAGCCCCCTTCCCCGGATCTGGGGTCCCGACCGTTGGTCACGATGCTCCCCCAGGGATTGCCTTGGCCAACGGCCCGTCATCATTAATCCAGCAGGTTCAGCCTCCCCTCTGCTCCCTACTGACACAAGCTAGTACTGCCGGCTATGATTAGTGGCGATCATGTTCAACCATGCCACTACAATTACGTAGCCATTGAGGAATGCCTCAGTGATCTTTGCCGCCAACTGTTTGGGAAGCGGCCAGGCCACAGGCCATCATGAGAAATACTCGACTCCCACCAGAAAATATTTATTCCCACGAGCGGCTTCTACCGCGTGCACTGCACACACCCCTTCAACAAATTAGCAGCATCCTCAGCCATGCCAGGCCAGAAGAAATCCGACTTACATGTGGCCAATGCTAGTTTATGCACACCCAAGTGCAACAGACGCTCGTGCACCGCCCAAATGACCTTACTCCACAGGGCGGTGGGCACAACAATGTTAGAACATCGCATCTCTCCGCCCCAATGCATGAGCAATCCGCCTCTGAGAATGAAAGAGGCGACACCCCATCAATCCTCGCCCCCATCAGTCTCTCCGACACGGCATCGCAATTTAAGCAGGGAAGCATCCTCAACCTGGAGGCGCCCCCATTCTTCGTGGTCCAATCCAATGACAGCATCACGTGCCACTGGATCCCCAGCCCCCTCAGATGTTACAACCTCGGCCGATGCCGTAAGGGTAGGGGGCGAGTGTTCGTTGCGCGGCTTACAGCGACCGGAGCCCGAAAAACTTGCGCAACTCTCGTTTGTGGGTAATCGCGACAGGGCGTCCGCGTTCGTGTGATGGGAGCCTTTGCGATAGGTAACCTGAAAAGAGTAGTCCTGGAGGACCTCCAACCAGCGTGAAAGTTCGCCAGATGGCTGGTCAACCTGCAGCGCGTACTGCAGCGCCGCGTGGTCCGAGCGCACCTCAAAGTATCTCCCATACAAATATGGAAGATACTGTTGCAAGAAAAACACGATAGCTAACAGTTATCAGCGTGTGACACAGTACCGCTGTTCAGCCGGAGACAGCACTCTGCTTCCTTATGCGATAACACTCTCGACGCCATTGACAACTTGAGACAGAACAGCTCCAATTCCAGTGTTACCAGCATCTGTATCAAGGACAAACGGCAAGGAAAAGTCTGGGTAGTGGAGGGGAGGGGCGTTCACCAAGCCATCTTGGAGTGCAACAAATGCGGCCTCCTCATGGGTGGTGCCGATGTCACAAGTCGAGGAGACTGAAGTGCTGTGACAAAAGGGCCATTGCCTGAATCGTCTCTTACTATAAACATTTCATTTCAAAGCGGTGTTATCGAAGAAGTTTTTTTTGGAAGATAAATAACATCGCGATGGGGGGAGGGGGAGATAGCGGGATTGAGGGGGAGCGATTAGGGGGGTTATAGAGGTGGGTGTTGAGTAAAATAGTATCAGTGTCTTGTGCTCGGGCTATGCCAAGGGGCTAGGTCATTGAGAACACGGATTCGAATGAACGTCTCATCTTGCCACATGCTTTTTTTACTATCTCCATCAGTAACAAAATCAATCTTCAAAGCAACGCTGCTTCTAAAATGGGTATAGTACTCTGAAGCATGTAAAAATGGTAATGTACTGTCAATCGTACTCTTAACAGGAGCATTGTCTCTTTAAAGGTCACGGTTTTTGTTGTTGACATGAACTCTATTGGCTTCCACCTCCCTGTTCACAGAGATCGTCAATAGAGGCTGAAGTCTGTTACTCGCGCACAGTCAGTCGAGGGAGTGATAGCCCCCACTGTGCCCTTCAGCCCGTGGCGTTGCCTATGGGACTCATTGTCCCGTAACATCCCGAGTTCACAATGTCGATTTAAGCGGCACCTTTGTTTAATAACGATCCATGAAATGAGTGGGACTTTATATAGTGTGACAGTCTTGTCTTTGGTAATACTGTACTCATGTTTGTTTCTGTTGCCTGGTTTTTAATTGGTAAAGCTGTGATCGTGTTTGATCCCTCCACTGGTATCTGATTAATTTCTGCATCAAGCACAATATCCCCTTTGCCGTCTTCAAGTTCCACCATGGACACGCTCCTGCTTGCCTCTCCCATCATCTCATTCCCCTCCCAATGTTCTCCTATATCGTCCCTACCATCTCGCTTTACTCCCCTTCACTCATTCTCCGCCCAGCAACCAAGGCTTCCTGTTGGAACTTCTAATCAACCTTTACTCATTCGGAGGTCACTCATTCCCTTTTCTTTTGATGCAATTATTTAGGCCTGTCACTTACCATCCACAGATTTCTCCTGTGATCATCACTGTATGTTCTCTCTTTAGAAATGTAGGCTGAATGTACACCACCTTGTTCCCAATGATGATTGTATCTCACTGATGTGCACATCACCTTGACAGAGGCTCTTTTTAAAGGCACTCTAATTGATTATTTCTCATTTCACAGCCTCCACTACACTACTGAGCAGATTATACCCCACTTTGTTCGTCAAGACTTGCTTGAGGCAAATATAAGTATGGTCCAACAACTTCTATGACTGACACGGCACGAGTAAGACTGCCTGCAGTCCAACCAAAAAGGCTGCATCATTGAAAGCTGGTTTCAAGCCTGCCCTCCACGTGTGTTAAAAGATCTTACTCACCCATGTGATGATAGTTGAGACTCTGGGTGTCAGCATTTCTGCTCTGATATTGCAAGTGTTGGATACTAGTGATTTCTTTCATTTTTCTTAGGGTACCTCTCACTTTATACTCAAATGGCTCAATACAGAAGGTGTAGGGTCTTTGGTTGCTGTGGCTTGCATGAGCTCTTCAAAGGGATATGACGAAGAGTGATTCTGCATTTGGGAGCATAATTACTTCTAGCATGCTAGTTTCTGCCTTCAACAGCTGAGGAGCTTGCCACTGGCATTTGTAATTGCGCAGGAAATATTGAAGTAGGCTCCCCTGAGCTGACTGAAGTTTGCAAAGTCATCCTTTATTTGACTAAGAGTTATTATTCAACTGCTGCAGCTTTTCCATCAGGCCCCCTCTGTTCATGCCAGATTTGAGTTTTGCATTGCCTTCTTAGGCCCTTGTAGCAATTTTTACGTTCTTTTTTCAATTAAACACCACGTTTAATCACTAATCAATTCATTTCCAATATTGCAACAGGTTGTTGGGCAGGTCTTGGCGGCGTTGTTTACATAATCTTGAAATTGTCCCAAACTGTTGGTTCCTCATTAGACAGGAGCGTGCATTACCACTGCCCACCTCCACATTACAACCATCCCCACCATAAGAATTATATCCAGTATGAGCTGGAGAAGCTTTTGTTGAACTTCGAGAGTACTACTAAGAAATGGGGTTTACGTTCATCCCCACATAAAACAAAGCACCTGCCTGGGTATTCTGTGTCATCGTATTCTCCCATCCCTCCACTCCCCATGAGCAGTGGGGCAGTTTTGGACAGAGCAGAACAATTTTCCATACCTGGAAAGGGTGCATGTGACTAGCTCCAGTTTTGGCAGCAGAGGTCATGCTCCGAATCGGTTGAACATAATTATCTCAGCTGTGTAACACACTGTGAATGCTGCATTGCCTGTCGCTCCATGTAAAGCTCTGGGTCTTCTCAGACAGATATCCCCTCCCTTCTCTACATTTGAGAAATTTGGATCCCTTTTAAAGGAACATCCACACTGGTTTTGCATATTCAAGTTGTCTACGATCCACCGTGGGCTTAACAAACTAGATTATGTGAGCAGCTTAGATCCTTGAATGATCTGGACAAATGCCCATCAGTGAGATACTAAGGCAGGTGAGGCAGCATTGGCTGGGTCATGTAGCCCAAATGCCCAGTCACTGTGTACCCAAACAGCTTCTGTTTGTCCAGATATAAGGGGCTTATCGCTATAGGCAAGAGTTTGACTGCTGTGTAACAGAAGGATGGTGGAGCTAAATAATAAAATATATATAAAACAATAAAAAATTCTCACGACGTTTCGACCATAACTCAAACGGTCATCTTCAGGTGTGTTGGTTTGCATAAATTTATTTTTAAACGGCGCATTTATTTATTTATAAAAAAACGTTAGCGCCACTCGCAGCGATTTGGCAGTTTACCCAGGACTAGGCCATCTATATTCTGAAAAGAGGAGGGGGGAGACGAAATTTTTTATAATGTATGCTGTCTGAAAGCCACTGTAAGCGTGAGCAATCAATTAAGAACTGAAATGGTTTATCCAGTCTTTCCAATGATTTCTATGATAGAATCCATCTTCTCGGTTGAAATTGTCTCTGTGCTTGTATATGTGGATAGCCTCATGAACGAATCTCTCATGGAAGCCAGATGGCTTACAAAGAACCTCTGTCTTGGAAAAGTCAATGGCATGTGAGCCTACTGAATTAGAACAATGATCTGCTACGGCCGAGGTGTTGGTCCTACCGTGTTTAAGGTCTGCTTTGTGTTCACGAATGCGGTCCGAGACATGGCGTTTGGTTTCTCCAATGTAACTACTACCACAGAGGCAACTTAGTTTGTAGACACCAGGGTATTGTATGTCCGGAATCACATCTTTTACAGACGGAACCAGATCACGGACTTTATGTAATGTGTTGAAACGGACCTGGATCTTGTGTTTATTCAAGATTTTGGAGATCTTTTTTGTGATCCCAGCAATGTAGGGTAAAGTGATGGTTTTGAAAGGCTCCTCAAGAGGGTTCTTCTTCATGGTTTGAGTGATAGCTTTGCGGATTGTATAGTCGGAGTAACCATTAGCCCTAAGAGCTTGGTGTACGTGCTTGAGTTCACTGCTTATGTGTTCCTGGTCGGATATGCATTGGGCTCTATGATACAGAGTCTTGATGAGAGAATTCTTCTGTGATGGATGGTGGTGGGAATCCCGTTTCAGATAAGCATCCGTATGGGTAGCTTTCCTGTAGACAGAGTGGCTCATTGAACCATCAGGTCTCTTTTTAATTAGAACATCCAAAAAAGGTATCTTGCCATCTATTTCGACTTCCATGGTAAATCTGATGGCTGGGTGTATGGAATTGATGTGGTCGAAGAATTGGTCTAGAGCAGGCCGGCCATGTGGCCAGATGACAAAAGTGTCATCCACGTACCTCTTCCATAAGGTTGGGCGCAGAGTGGCAGTCTGGATGGCGTCAGTCTCAAATTTATCCATGAAAATGTTAGCTATAACTGGAGAAAGGGGGGAGCCCATTGGGGTGCCCTCAGTTTGTTTGTAGAAAGTTCCATTCCAAGTGAAGTATGTATTGGTTAAACAGTGTCTCACCAGGGGGGGTACCTCAGTGTTTAGTCCTTGATGAACCAATTCTTCAATGATTGCAATGGTGTCAGGTACAGGAACCTTGGTGAATAAGGAAACTACATCAAAACTGACAAGCAGGTCGTCTGGGGACAGGGAAATACCCTTGATTGTCGATACCAGGTGAGTAGAATTTTGTACCGCAGAGGTGGTCTTTCCAGTGAAAGGACGCAGGATTTCAGACAAAAAACGAGCTAGTTTGTAGGTGGGGGAGCTGATAGTAGAGACTATGGGACGAAGAGGTGTATCTAAGGGTGAACGCGACTCCAAGATGCTGATGAGTGTGGTGATTCCAATAATGTGTAATAATGTGTAAGTGTATTTATGAATATGTTGTATAGGGAAGCGATGTTGGTGGCATGCGGAAGGGGTGTCGGTGGCTTTTAAATGGTCTGGCAGCTCACCATTGTTTCACTGAGTAGGAATGTTTTTCATGAATGTGCGTACATAGGGGTGTGTATCACACTCATGCAGATATCCTCGTCTATTTATGTATGACTTCAATATTCACCCTCTATCTTTTTTATAATCATGTATTTTAACTTTCAGTTGCGCTATGATCGGTCTAAAAATAATCTTCCAAGCCGACTTCAGATAGAATAAATTTATTAACGATTGTTTTAAAGTTGTTTTACTCTGAATTCTCTTTCATTGCTCTAATTGATTAGTTTTCGATTTTGGTGCCTCGGATCACACTTGCAATTGAAACTATCCAGGTTAAAAACCTGGCTAAACAAATACACTTGATATTTCTTATCTTTGATTATACACATCTGTATACCAAATAACAGCACTTCAACAGCCTCGAAATGCTTAACAATGTATCAATAATTACATTTTAATGTATACATTTATTGGCAGACTGTCATTGTCTGGGTGTGGTCTGGGAATGTTTATTGCTGTTGTTTTACTGCCTTTCCCAAGCTTGGGAACTGATGCAATTTGAACTTGCATACTTTTAGGTATTTGTTTAAGTAACGCCATGGTGGTGTGATGTCATCTTCCTCGCCTGGTATGCAAGAGTTCAGGGGTTGGATTTCGACCCTGACACCTGCTGTATAGTTGGAGTCTGCATGTTCTCTCCGTGGTCACTTGTTTTTTTTTTCCTCTGGGTTCTCCAGTTTTTCTCTCCATATTTAGAAACATCCGTTTAGATGTATTTGCTGCTATAAATTTTCACGTGATAATCCACTTCCTCGAGCTATTATTAGTGGCTTGCTTCTGAAAAATTAGATAATAGCTCTGGGCCTTTCCTGGTAAGATAAAAAAAGAGTTTAGTTTCATTTGTATATTTTAAGTGATTTGTTCACCTTTACTTTACTGTGCACTCTTATCGTGTTGTATTGTATTGGTTGTTGTAACTTTTGTCCTGTCTCTACTGCACTCATTGCATTACTCCAGTATAAATGTTCAGATTCTGCTATTAGGTGTAGATTCATATTTATATACTCAGCCTTAACTGAGTATCCATCGCAGTGTGTAAACATCAGCACTGGGGAGACAAAGGTGGCCGAGCGTGGCACTGGCCACACCACACCCTCGTGTGCCATGTCAGCCTGAATAGGTGCTAACTAACTGGACTTTCCCATACAGCTTGTGGAGGCTACATGGGGAATCTGTGTATGTTTCCTCGTGTGTGTGTATTGTATATGGGGGATCTGTGTTGTACTTGTGTGTGGGGGTAGCCGTGGTTTAGATGGTGATGATGAAACACGGGAACAGATAAGAGACTCCCAGCGACTCCACTCCTCCGCTCCCAGTGTCAGCGCGTTGAGCTTTTGATGCAGGAGGTTTAGGAAATGTCCATTTGTCTGACTCCACTTGCTTCTCTTGCTTGTCAAGCATTCTAACTTCTCGCATGGACTACGTGCTGGAGAATACAAACTCGGTGTAACTCACAAGAGGACTCTCCTGGTTACTCATGCGGCGTTGCCATTTAAATATTTAAATGTTATTGAATAGTTTTGATATTGTGCCCAATGCTATCATCGACCGTACTAATGGTGTCACGAGACTAATAACATAATGTTTGGATATCTCACGGTGCAGTGCAAGCATTTGTGTTCGATAGCGGCCCACAAAAGTGGATATCACAGAGCTACCAGTCAAATGCATTCCACTAACACTCGGTTTCAGACAGACCCATAAACTGAGATATCCGCAGACTCACATTTAGATATAAAGACTCATATAGACACAAAAAGACAAACAGAGAAATGTACTCACACTGAGCTAGAGACTTACAGGGATGCATAGACTCACACAAGGCACACAGTCTCGCTTCGACAAACACACTCACAAAGAGACTCATATCAACTCAAAGCTACAGACTCACGAAAACGTCCAGAGAAACATACAGAGAGCCCCCCCCCCCAACTAGCACCGCCCACTCTACCACTAGGGATGCCCATTCCATCATGAGACCCGCACACTCCCCAACGAGGCCCGCCTACTCCCTCACTTAGCCCAACCCACTTCATCACTAACCCAGCCCACTACCATTAAGATCTGCCAATTTCACAGCTTGCCACGCCCACTATACCACTAATCCCTCCCACTATTATCCCACTCCTAGTTAATTTTCTGATCTTTAACCGTCTGGACCATTGTTATTCTCGTCGTCTTGGTCTCCCTGAATCAACCCTCACTCTCCTCCACAAATACAAAATTCTTCCGCACAAGTTATTTTCAATCTGCCATTTATTTTTTACATTTTGCCTCTCCTACTTCAACTTCACTGGCTTCCCGTTCACTACCGCTGCCTTTTAAAATGCCTGATGCTCATCTTCAAATCTCTCTAGGGCCTTGCCCCACCTCATCTTGCCCCTCATCTCCTTCCATGTGCCCTCTCGTCCTCTCCGTTCCCAATCTTCCCTGTCCCTCCATCTCCCTACGCCCAATCCTTCTCTCTGGACACCTCCACTGGAATAACCTTCCCCAGCACATTAAGCAGTCCCCCTCCTTAACCTCATTCTGTTCCTCTCTTAAAGCCTCACCGCTTCTCCATTTCCCATTCTCTACCCCTCCCTCCCCTGTCATTTTGTCTTCTGTTTTCAGATGGCTGATGTAGATGCAGAGTAACAACTACAATTTCACATTCAGGTGGTCAAGCCAGATAACTACGTAAAGAGTAGCGCAGTGTGTCATTGTCATGTGGATCAGACATTGCTTCATTGTATGTTGATTGGTCTGTTCTGGATGACCACAGTTGAACACTGGAGAGTTTTTAATTTTCCATTTGTGCATCAGGTATCTGAATCTGCCATGGTTTGTGCAGTGGATGCGGTTTAGGGTGGACCATGAGCTTCTTGGAAGATCAAACCCAGGGATCTGCCTTGGGCCATTCACAAGGTGTTCGTTAACATCTCGCCACCAGATGAAGTGAACACCACTACGGTGTGCTCGGGACGTGTGTTCAGTCGTGATCATTTTAATCCATTCTATCTCACACCTGCCCACCGTGTCGTGGCAGTTTTTCTGTTTTTCCTGCATTGAATTTTTTATTTTAGAAAATATTTAATCTGGAAAATCTATTGCGATAGAATATCTTACGTGCAACGGTGCAAAGGAATATCAGGTGGAGCAGTTGCAGTGCTTAGATGCACTACACGACAAACCCATGGCCTGAAAGCAGTCGAGTGAAGAAGAATCAGGCCTGCCCCCCCTCGCTTCACCAACCCATACAGGGCGTAATGGTGAAATATAGAAAAAAAGCATTATTCTCTTTGGTTCTATTCGGTAAAGTCACGTAGGTAAAAAAGAAAATAACAAAAATCACGACGTTTCGGCCACAACACAAGTGGCCTTTCAGGTGAAGGGACCGTGCTGTCATGAGGACAGCGTTGGAGTGAAGACAGCCAAGCCCAGGTCGCGTCCTTTAAGCTATGTGGGAGGAAGCAAAACGCTTGACAAAGGAATTAGCATAAAAATGAGCATGATGTACGTAGGAGGTGCATGGGCCATGATGGACCAGGAGCGGGTGGGGACCATGACGGACCAGCAGCGGGGGGGGGGGGTGGGGAGAGGAGAGTGAGTGGGTGGAGTGAGTGGGTGGAGTGAGTGGGTGGAGTGAGTGGGTGGAGTGGAGTGAGTGGGTGGAGTGAGTGGGTGGAGTGAGTGGGTGGAGTGAGTGGGTGGAGTGAGTGGGTGGAGTGAGTGGGTGGAGTGGGTGGAGTGAGTGGGTGGAGTGAGTGGGTGGAGTGAGTGGGTGGAGTGAGTGGGTGGAGTGAGTGGGTGGAGTGAGTGGGTGGAGTGAGTGGGTGGAGTGAGTGGGTGGAGTGAGTGGGTGGAGTGAGTGGGTGGAGTGAGTGGGTGGAGTGAGTGGGTGGAGTGAGTGGGTGGAGTGAGTGGGTGGAGTGAGTGGGTGGAGTGAGTGGGTGGAGTGAGTGGGTGGAGTGAGTGGGTGGAGTGAGTGGGTGGAGTGAGTGGGTGGAGTGAGTGGGTGGAGTGAGTGGGTGGAGTGAGTGAGTGGGTGGAGTGAGTGAGTGGGTGGAGTGAGTGAGTGAGTGGGTGAGTGAGTGGGTGGAGTGAGTGGGTGGAGTGAGTGGGTGGAGTGAGCGGGTGGAGTGAGCGGGTGGAGTGAGCGGGTGGAGTGAGCGGGTGGAGTGAGCGGGTGGAGTGAGCGGGTGGAGTGAGCGGGTGGAGTGAGCGGGTGGAGTGAGCGGGTGGAGTGAGCGGGTGGAGTGAGTGGGTGGGTGGAGTGAGTGGGTGGAGTGAGTGAGTGGGTGGAGTGAGTGGGTAGAGTGAGTGAGTGGGTGGAGTGAGTGAGTGGGTGGAGTGAGTGAGTGGGTGGAGTGAGTGAGTGGGTGGAGTGAGTGAGTGGGTGGAGTGAGTGAGTGGGTGGAGTGAGTGAGTGGGTAGAGTGAGTGAGTGGGTGGAGTGAGTGAGTGGGTGGAGTGAGTGAGTGGGTGGAGTGAGTGAGTGGGTGGAGTGAGTGAGTGGGTGGAGTGAGTGAGTGGGTGGAGTGAGTGAGTGGGTGGAGTGAGTGAGTGGGTGGAGTGAGTGAGTGGGTGGAGTGAGTGAGTGGGTGGAGTGAGTGGGTGGAGTGAGTGAGTGGGTGGAGTGAGTGAGTGGGTGGAGTGAGTGAGTGGGTGGAGTGAGTGAGTGGGTGGAGTGAGTGAGTGGGTGGAGTGAGTGAGTGGGTGGAGTGAGTGAGTGCGTGGAGTGAGTGAGTGGGTGGAGTGAGTGAGTGGGTGGAGTGAGTGAGTGGGTGGAGTGAGTGAGTGGGTGGAGTGAGTGAGTGGGTGGAGTGAGTGAGTGGGTGGAGTGAGTGAGTGGGTGGAGTGAGTGAGTGGGTGGAGTGAGTGAGTGGGTGGAGTGAGTGAGTGGGTGGAGTGAGTGAGTGGGTGGAGTGAGTGAGTGGGTGGAGTGAGTGAGTGGGTGGAGTGAGTGAGTGGGTGGAGTGAGTGAGTGGGTGGAGTGAGTGAGTGGGTGGAGTGAGTGAGTGGGTGGAGTGAGTGAGTGGGTGGAGTGAGTGAGTGGGTGGAGTGAGTGAGTGGGTGGAGTGAGTGAGTGGGTGGAGTGAGTGAGTGGGTGGAGTGAGTGAGTGGGTGGAGTGGGTGGAGTGAGTGAGTGGGTGGAGTGAGTGAGTGGGTGGAGTGAGTGAGTGGGTGGAGTGAGTGAGTGGGTGGAGTGAGTGAGTGGGTGGAGTGAGTGAGTGGGTGGAGTGAGTGAGTGGGTGGAGTGAGTGAGTGAGTGGGTGGAGTGAGTGAGTGGGTGGAGTGAGTGAGTGGGTGGAGTGAGTGAGTGGGTGGAGTGAGTGGGTGGAGTGAGTGGGTGGAGTGAGTGGGTGGAGTGAGTGGGTGGAGTGAGTGGGTGGAGTGAGTGGGTGGAGTGAGTGGGTGGAGTGAGTGGGTGGAGTGAGTGGGTGGAGTGAGTGGGTGGAGTGAGTGGGTGGAGTGAGTGGATGGAGTGAGTGGGTGGAGTGAGTGGGTGGAGTGAGTGGGTGGAGTGAGTGGGTGGAGAGAAATAAGCAGCTGTGAAAGTTTGGGATACCACTACTTGAAAAAAAATACTGTACCATTGAAAATTAGTTTAATGTTTGTCTCTGACCGAATTCGCGAGCACAAATCAGATTTGAAACACGGCAGAACGAATTCTGCCGTATCTGACCACTGTTACAACGCTGTGGGTGATCACGATATAGTTTTCTCCGATACCAAGGTTCTCTGCAAACCCACGGGTTTTTCATCAGAGATTTGTCCACGAGGCAATTCAGATTTACAAACACAGACACAATTTCAACCGAGAGGATGATTTCAAATTAAGCAATCACTGGAAAGATGTTCTAAATCAAACCACACATTAAACTAATTTTCAATGGTACAGTAATTTTTTCTTCAAGTAGTGGTATTCCAAACTTTCACAGCTGCATATTTCACTCCACACACTCACTCCACACACTCACTCCACTCACTCACTCCACTCACTCACTCCGCTCACTCACTCCACTCACTCCACTCACTCACTCCACTCACTCACTCCACTCACTCACTCCACTCACTCCACTCACTCCACTCACTCACTCCACTCACTCGCTCCTGGTCCATCATGGCCCATGCACCTCCTACGTACATCATGCTCATTTTTATGCTAATTCCTTTGTCAAGCGTTTTGCTTCCTCCCACATAGCTTAAAGGACGCGACCTGGGCTTGGCTGTTTTCACTCCAATGCTGTCCTCATGACAGCACAGTCCCTTCACCTGATGAAGGCCACTTGTGTTGTGGCCGAAACGTCGTGATTTTTGTTATTTTCTTTTTTACCTACGTGACTTTACCGAATAGAACCAAAGAGTATGGATCCTTGCAGTCACGAAAGCTTCAAATCTAGAATTGATAACCTCTACGGGGAGGGCTTTCACCTATCTGTTAGCGCTTTCAACAGACAACGGGACAATAAGTCAAAGCTCATCGAGACGCTGACCTTCCTCAACAGATGCCGCGACAACAAGGTAATACCCATCGCTTTCACACTAACATCTGCTGCTGTATCCTCACCGAATTCTAAACAGATTCTGTTTAAGGCCAGCCTATCTTTAATCTCAGAGAGGATAAGACTACTCCGTTTTGACTCGATACTTTAGACAGGACTCTCCTACAAGCTCATTTAACGCTAACACAAAAAATGTCACCTGCTGATTGGAACCACGTAGACAACATGACTGCTTCTTCTGCCGATTCACTTTCAGTCAAATACAAAGCTAACCTGATTTCTAAATTCAACCACCTATCGAAGAAGAACCCAGTCCCACATATAACAAAACTAGACGTTAACAAAATCGTCATTAATCAGAGTAGCACCCCGATTTCGGACAATCTGAAAACAGTACTGGCTAGAGGGCTAAATTTTGCTGTCACCCCGAAACATATTCCTGTAGATATCATCTCTCAGGTCGATGCGGCCCTTAAAGGCATAGGACACATCCAAGCAGACGTTGCGAGAGCTGAAATATCCACTATTCCTGAGAATGCTAAGAAATTTTGATTTAAAGATTTCGTGACTGCAGTAATTCATATTCTTAGCTCATTCGGTAAAGTCACGTTGAAGGGAAACAATAAAATAATAAAATATATATAAAACAAGAAAACAATTCTCACGACGTTTCGACCATAACAAACCGTCGTCATCAGGTGTGTCGGTTTGCATACATTTATTTATTTTTAAACGGTGTATTTTAAACGGTGTTCTTTGTAAGCCATCTGGCTACCATGAGAGATTCGTTCATGAGGCTATCCACATATACAAGCACAGAGACAATTTCAACCGAGAAAATGGATTCTGGCTTAGCAATCATTGGAAAGATTTGATAAACCATTTCAGGTCTTAATTGATTGTTCACGCTTACAGTGGCTTTCAGACAGCATACATTAATTTTTCGTCTCCCCCCTCCTCTTTTCAGAACATAGATGGACTAGTCCTTCTAAATAAACTGCCAAATCGCTGCGCGTGGCGCTGACGTTTTTTTATAAATATATAAATGCACCGTTTAAAAATAAATACATTTATACAAACCGACACACCTGATGACGACCGTTTGTGTTATGGTCGAAACGTGAGAATTTTTTTTATTGTTTTATATATATTTTATTACTTTATTGTTTCCCTTCAACGTGACTTTACCGAAAGAGCTAAGAATAATGCTAAGAAACCCATTAGCAACACAAGCAAAAATGAACGCTCTGAACTCGCGAATTTAAAAACCAGAAGTGATATAGTCATCCTCTCAGCCGACAAAGGCAACGCTACTGTAATTATGGATAAAGATTCGTACAACAACAAAATCCAGAACCTACTCAACGATGGAAGTTACTCAAACATTAAAAATGACCCTACTAATAGCCTAACTATAAAAACCAACAAGATCATCACAAGTTCGACCTCCCTAATCGAACCAACTAAACGTCCCTCCTTAAAACCTTCTGCTGCAAGACCCCCTAGATTCTATTGTCTCCCCAAGATTCATAAAGAAGGCACTCCACTACAACCCATCGTATCCACGATCAACTCCCCTACCTATAAGCTAGCATGTTTTCTGTCAGATACCTTGCTACCTTTCACTGGCAAGACCTCCTCAGCAGTACTTAACTCAGCTCATTTGGTCTCTATGGTCAAAGACGTTGTACTGTCCCCTGACGATATCCTTGTCAAGCTTCGATGTGGTCTCCCTGTTCACCAAGGTCCCGGTACCTGATACCATTGAAATAATTGAAAATTTGGTCCAACATGGACTAGACCCCGATACACCTGCACTGATTAGACTGCCTCACCAATACCTACCTACTTTTTTTTCTTTGGTTCTTTCGGTAAAGTCACGTAGAATGATAATAAAATAATAAATTGATAAAATAAAATAACACAATAATATTCTCACGACGTTTCGGCCACAACACAAGCGGCCTTCATCAGGTGAAGGGGGCGAGACTGTCTGGTAGGACAGCGCTGGAGTGAAAGAGCCACGTTCAGATACGGCCTTTAAGCTGTGTGAGAGGAACAAAGCGCCTTAGAGTCGCGGCATCTCTTCAGAAAGGTGAGAGACTCGATTAGTTGAGCCTTCTTATCCCGAAGTCTGTTGAATGATCTTAAGGATGTGTGGAATCCCTCCCCGTAGAGGCGGTTAAATTTCGATTTAAAGCTTTCGTGACTGCAATGATTCATCTTCTTTGGTTCTTTCGGTAAAGTCACGTAGAATGATAATAAAATAATAAATTGATAAAATAAAATAACACAATAATATTCTCACGACGTTTCGGCCACAACACAAGCGGCCTTCATCAGGTGAAGGGGGCGAGACTGTCTGGTAGGACAGCGCTGGAGTGAAAGAGCCACGTTCAGATACGGCCTTTAAGCTGTGTCTGGTAGGACAGCGCTGGAGTGAAAGAGCCACGTTCAGATACGGCCTTTAAGCTGTGTGAGAGGAACACAGCTTAAAGGCCGTATCTGAACGTGGCTCTTTCACTCCAGCGCTGTCCTACCAGACAGTCTCGCCCCCTTCACCTGATGAAGGCCGCTTGTGTTGTGGCCGAAACGTCGTGAGAATATTATTGTGTTATTTTATTTTATCAATTTATTATTTTATTATCATTCTACGTGACTTTACCGAAAGAACCAAAGAAGATGAATAATTGCAGTCACGAAAGCTTTAAATCGAAACCTACCTACTTTACTTGGAATGGCAGCTTCTACAAACAAAATGAGGGTACCCCCATGGGTTCTCCCTTATCACCAGCGATAGCCAATGTTTTCATGGAGAAATTTGAATCAGACGCCATCCAGACTTCCACCCTCAGACCTTCCCTGTGGAAGAGATATGTGGATGACACTTTCGTCATTTGGCCACATGGCCTCCCAGCTTTGAACCTTTTCTTACACCACATCAATTCTAGACATCCCGCCATCAAATTCACCATGGAAGTGGAGAAAGATGGCAAGCTACCATTCTTGGATGTTCTCTTTGAGAGGAGACCTGATGGCTCACTGGGGCATTCTGTCTACAGGAAACCCACCCACACAGATTCCTACTTGAAACCTGATTCCCACCACCACCCAGCTCAAAATAATTCTCTCACCAAAACGTTATACCACAGGGCACATTGCATTTCGGACCAACACCACCTGACCAGTGAATTAAAACATGTACACCTGGCCCTCAAGAGAAACAGATACTCTGACCATACCATCCGCCAAGCTGTTTCTCCCTCCATACAGAAACAACCACTTGATACTCCGGTCAAAACCATCACTCTACCATATATAGCAGGCGTTACTAAAAAGATCTCCAAAATTCCAAACAAACACAAGATCCTGGTCCGGTTCAATACAGTGCACAAAATCCGTGACCTGATCCCATCCGTGAAGGATGTCGTTCCTGACTTACAGTACCCCGCGGTTTACAAATTGAGCTGCACTTGTGGTGATTGCTATATCGGGGAGACGAAGCGACATGTCTGACAGAATTCGCGAGCACAAATCAGATTTGAAACACGGCAGAACGAATTATTCTGCCGTAGCTGACCACTGTTGCAATGCTGTGGGTGATCACGATATAGTTTTCTCCGATACCAAGGTTCTCTGCAAACCCACGGGTTTTTATCAGAGATTTGTCCACGAGGCAATTCAGATTTACAAACACAGACACAATTTCAACCAAGAGGATGGTTTCAAATTAAGCAATCATTGGAAAGATGTTCTAAATCACTCACTCCACTCACTCCACTCACTCACTCCATCCACTCACTCCACTCACTCACTCCACTCACTCCACTCACTCACTCCACTCACTCCACTCACTCCACTCACTCACTCTACTCCCCCCCCCCCGCTGCTGGTCCATCATGGCCCATGCACCTCCTACGTACATCATGCTCATTTTTATGCTAATTCCTTTGTCAAGCGTTTGCTTCCTCCCACACAGCTTAAATGACGCGACCTGGGCTTGGCTGTTTTCACTCCAACGCTGTCCTCATGACAGCACGGTCCCTTCACCTGATGAAGGCACCTTGTGTTGTGGCCGAAACGTCGTGATTTCTGTTATTTTCTTTTTTACCTACGTGACTTTACCGAATTGAACCAAAGAGTATGGATCATTGCAGTCACGAAAGCTTCAAATCTAGAAAAAAAAGCATTACTACAGATAATACATAGGAAGGCCTTTATCTAGCAGTACAGCAAGTGGGTCTGTGAATTCCATCTGGTTGCAGAACTGTGAGTGTTATTCTCTCATGTGCAAGGTGGAGTTTCTCCCGGTACTCCGGTTCCCTCCCACACAAAGCCAAACACCTGTTTCATGGAAATGGTCAGCCGTCCCAGGGCAGGCTTAAAAAAATTAGTCTTGGGATGCCAGTGATGTTATCGCAGATAGATGGACAACATTGTTATTATCATTATATTTGAAATTCTCTCTCTCTGCTAAGAGCACTCTTTCCCTCTCCTCCACACAAAAAG
The DNA here is from genome assembly GCF_048934315.1 of Petromyzon marinus. Taxonomy (NCBI): domain Eukaryota; kingdom Metazoa; phylum Chordata; class Hyperoartia; order Petromyzontiformes; family Petromyzontidae; genus Petromyzon; species Petromyzon marinus. The sequence continues at coordinate 184,293 of NW_027423224.1, forward strand.
ATGAGACAAAGAACCCCTAATAGCCATACAGGCTCTAGAGTCAAGTGCTCTTTGGGACAATGGCTCAGCCTATTTCTTATCTCGTAACACCCATGTCCCCAAAATGCAGCTCTCCCCTGAGCGCCGTCTTCAGCAAATGCACTCGGCTCCACATTCTCCTTTACTGCATCAATCCATCTCTTTTCCAGCCTGTGTGATGTCCGTTTATAACTCTCTATCTGCCCCAACATAAGCTACTTGAGCATGTGGAGGCTGGGTATGTTGGCTAGATGACCCAGTCAACTCAAGCATTGCCCGTCGGAAGAGCTCACGTGATGTGAGCTCACAATCCAGCCTGGTTAAACCCAGGATGGATGGGCATAAGTAGGAGAGGGGGACGATGCCAACCCCAACTGCAAGCGATGATGAAATTATTTATTACAACTTTCATCAGCTGGCTGAAACCAGGCCACTGTCGGTTTTAATGGGGTCCGAGATGGACACCCACCACCAGAGTGGAAGACTCTCGAGCGCATCTTCCTGTGACCAAGCCACCATTACCTGACTCCCGATAATGGGGAGATGAGCCCACCGTTACTTGAGATTCGCAGCTTCCCACACCGCATTCATTGTTTTATTCAAAAGAAGAGCCACTGCCTGTTTTGCAGTTTCCAATCCCATGTTTAGGACTGTCCATGCCTCAGTGGTTGGTACTATGCAACCTACGACTAAAACTAAAACGGACATCCAGAATGCAATGAGAAGAGGACGAGGCACTCGAGAAAGGGAGACGAGGAAGTATGAAGAGGAAATCTTCAGCAGAATCAGGGGGGAAAAAATTTAAAACCTTAGTATAGCAGGGAGAGAGATCGCGGAGACACGGACTTTGGAGACAACTCGGTGTTTATTTAAGAGCTTCACATTCCCTATTGCCGTACTAAAACTGGAGGAAGGGCCTTTGCTATTGATGCCCCTAGGGTCTGGAATGCTATTGCCAATAAACTGCAACTTGAATCACTACCTAAGAAGAGTTGTACAACCCTAGCTGCCACAGCAACAAAAACTGCTATTCAGTGGCCTAAAATATGCCTCTAGATTTTGGTGTTATAATTAATTTATGTAGTTTATTGTAAAAAATTCGGTCACAGTCCCTATGATCACTGTTACATTGGATTCATGGCTTTTATTTTGGTGATTTCGAAAAGTTTTTTTTGTTTTGTTTTTGTTTATTGTAGTACGGAGTTGACTGATGGCCTTAATCTTAGTTGTCTTGTGGTTGTTGTTGTTATTTTGACTTGCATCCCACTGGGATTTTTGCGCACAGCGTTGGTGTACGGTGCTATTTCAGGAATATTTTGATATTTTTTTCCTGTATTTTCTGTTTGCACAGTCACATAATCACTTTAAGACGTTTTCTTGTTCATGTTTTTTGTTTGTTGCGGTTGCACCCGATTCAAGAGCCGAATGGCTCACAGGGCTATACCAAATAAATGAACTATGAACTTATTATTGGTACTTACAGCACACACGGCGTCGCTAAGCAACCGAGCGCGAGGAAAGGGTGGGGGGGGTAGAGATGGTGTTTCTTCATTTGAGTTTAGAAAAAAGTTGATTTGCAACTTGCAGCAACAAAAACATCATCGTCAACATAATGACTCATTCCTATTGGGTTCCAGTTATGGTGGTTGCTTTGGTGACGGTGGTTACTACGATGATTGCTGTGGTGATGGTGGTTTGCTGCTAGAGTGAATGTGGTTTCTATGCTGTGATTGCAACTATGTTGATGGTGATTGCTGTGTTGTAGTTGCCATATTGGTGGCTGTGGTGATGGTGGTTGTTGCTAGACTGATTGTGGTTGCTACGCTAATGTTGCTGACAGTGATGGTGGTAACTACGGTGATTACTGTGGTGATGGTGGTTGCTGCTATGGCGATGGAAGTTGCTATAATCATGGCGGTCTCTACGGTGACCATCGCGGTGATGTTGGTTGCCGCAATTGCTACGGCGGTTGCCGTGGAGATGTACGCAGTGGTCCTGGCAGTGGGGCAGATCCAGGAGCTCCTGGGCGAAGGACTCCTGGGTGCGAGTCCAGGACAAGACGCGAGACTCTCCGCTGGAGAACTCCGCCTTGAGAGATTCACATTTACGCGATCAGAGCTGCCTCAACGCATCCAGGGGGTCCTGAGAGAGACACGGAGACTCGTGAACTCGCACAAAGACGCACGCTAAGACTCGCAAATAAACTCACCTCATGATTCACAGACTCGCACAGAGACACGGAGGCTTAAACAGAGACACACACAGACTCACAGCTTCACGAGCAGCGCTGCCACTCGCTCACAACTCGCCCACCCGCTCACTCACCCTCCCACTCACCCACCAGCCAGTTACCCATTCACCATCCAGCAATTCACCTACCCCTTCACCACCCACCCACTCAACCGCCTGCTCACCCACTCGCTCACCCAGCCGCTCACCTCCTAACCCACCCACCACTCATACACCTACCCGCTTGCTCGCTCACCCACTCACCACCGGCTCACCAACTCGCTCGCCGATTTGCTCACCACTCACTCGTCCACCAACTCGTCCACCCACTCACTCGGTCACCCACGCTCTCAACCACTCACTCACCATCCACCCATTCCTTCATTCACACACTCACCAACCACCTACTCACCCGCCCATCCACTCACCAACCCACCCGCTCACCTACCCACCCACTCACCCACCCACCCGCTCACTTACCCGCTCACTCACCCACTCACACACCTGCCATCTGCTTACCCACCCACCCACCCGCTCGTCCACCCACCCGCTCACTCGCTCATTCACCTACTCACACACCCACCATCTGCTTACCCACCCATCCACTCACCCAATCGCTTACCCACTCACTCACCACCCTCCTGCCCACCCGCCCACCCACTCACCAACCATACCCGCTCACCAACCCAAGTGCTCAACCACCCACCTGCTCACTCACCCACCCACTCACACACCTGCCACCTGCTCAACCACCCACCCACTCACCCATTCGCGCACCCACTCACCACCCACCCATTCATCCACCCACTCACCACCCACCCACTCACCACCCACCCACACCCACCTGCTCACCCACCCATCCATCCACACATTCACCCGCTCACCCATCCACACATTCATCCGCTCACCCACCCACACCCATCTGCTCACTCACCCGCTCTTGGGAGGATAGACTTTTAGTTAGTAAAACATCTGTAAACAAATCAGGATTAAATTTCGATTTAAAGCTTTCGTGACTGCAATGATTCATCTTCTTTGGTTCTTTCGGTAAAGTCACGTAGAATGAGAATAAAATAATAAATTGATAAAATAAAATAACACAATAATATTCTCACGACGTTTCGGCCACAACACAAGCGGCCTTCATCAGGTGAAGGGAGCGAGACTGTCTGGTAGGACAGCGCTGGAGTGAGAGAGCCACGTTCAGATCACGGCTTTTAAGCTGTGTGAGAGGAACAAAGAGCCTTGACGAAGGAATTAGCATAAAATTTAGCATTGAAAAGGCTGAATGATTAGCTTGTGACTGGTCACAGAAATAGCTATGTTAAAAGTTAAAGCATACACATCCGCAGAGGCACCCATTGTTAAAAGGAATTAGCATAGAATTTAGCATTGAAATAGCTAAATTAAGGCATTCGCTTGTAACTGCTACAGAAATAGTTACGTTGAAGTCAGAGCATACACATTCACCGAGGCACTTAGTACAAATCAAAACAGGAGAATTTAGCATTGAAATAACTAGGCGAATTTAGCATTGAAATAACTGGGTGATTTGCTAGTGACTGGTCACAGAAATGACTACACATCTGAGCTATTCACAGTACTATATAGTGAACCAATAAAAACTAAAATATAAATTACCTTCATGTTATCAATAAACTCTATATTCTCCAATCAGCTAAGCTACCAACCATAAGTCGTTATATATCACAATGCTATATGGCGAAAAAATGGGTGGATTCTTACCCTCAAATTTCCGTACCACGGATAGCTACGGGCCCCGTTCAGACGGACGAGTTCGTCCATGGTCGGAACAGAGGAGGGGGAGAGAGACAGCTGCGAAGCCCTAGTATACTCCATGTTGTAAACCATACCATTAACCGTGGTGTGAGAGGTATTAAGAGGCAATGCTGGCGAAAGAGCTGCGGTCTGAAGGTCGTCGTAAAATTACAATTAATTAAGAACAGAAATGATTTAACACATCTTTCCAGTGGTTACTAAGCCTGAATCCATCTTCTCGGTTGAAATTGTCTCTGTGCTTGTATATGTGAATGGCCTCATGAACGAATCTCTCATGGTAGCCAGTTGGTTTGCAAAGAACCTCCGTCTTGGAGAAGTCAATGTCATGTGAGCCCACTGAATTGTAACAGTGATCTGCCACGGCAGAGGAGTTTGTCTTACCGTGTTTCAAGTCTGCTTTATGTTCGCGGATGCGGTCCGAGATATGTCTTTTGGTTTCTCCAATGTAGCTACTACCACAGAGGCACTTTAGTTTGTAAACGCCCGGGTACTGTATGTCTGGAAGAGCATCTTTTACAGATGGAACTAAATCACGGATTTTGTGTACTGTGTTGAATCGGACCTGGATCTTGTGTTTATTCAGGATTTTGGAGATCTTTTTAGTAACCCCTGCAATGTAGGGTAAGGTGATGGTTTTGAGTGGCTCCACAAGAGGATCCTTCTTCATGACTGGAGTGATGGCTTTGCGGATTGTGTAGTCGGAGTAGCCATTAGCCCTGAGAGCCTGGTGTACGTGCTTGAGTTCACTGGTAATGTGTTCCTGGTCGGAAATGCATTGGGCTCTATGGTATAGAGTCTTGATGAGGCAGTTCTTCTGGGATGGATGGTGGTGGGAATCCGGTGTCAAGTATGCATCTGTATGGGTAGCTTTCCTGTAGACAGAGTGGCTCATTGAACCATCATGTCTCCTTTTAATTAAGACATCCAGAAAGGGTAGTTTGCCATCTTTTTCGACCTCCATGGTAAATCTGATGGCTGGGTGTATGGAATTGATGTGGTCGCGGAATTGGTCTAGAGCAGGCTGGCCATGTGGCCAGATGACAAAGGTGTCATCAACGTACCTCTTCCATAAGGTCGGGCGTAGAGTGGCAGTCTGGATGGCGTCAGTTTCAAATTTTTCCATGAAAACGTTGGCTACAACCGGAGATAGGGGGGTGCCCATTGGGGTGCCCTCAGTTTGTTTGTAGAAAGTTCTATTCCAGGTGAAGTATGTGTTGGTTAAGCAATGTCTCACCAGGGGGGGTACATCAGTATGCAGTCCTTGATGAACCAGGTCTTCAATGATAGCAATGGTGTCAGGTACCGGGACTTTGGTGAACAAGGACACCACATCAAAACTGACAAGCAGGTCGTTTGGGGACAGGGAAATGTCTTTGATTGTCGATACCAGGTGAGTAGAATTTAGTACCGCAGAGGTGGTTTTTCCAGTGAAAGGTCGCAGTATATCAGCCAGAAAACGTGCCAGTTTGTAGGTGGGGGAGCTGATAGTAGAGACGATGGGACGAAGGGGTGTATCTTCTTTGTGTATCTTTGGAAGGCCATATAATCTTGGTGGTCTGGCAGCAGAGGGTTTCAACAAGAACTGTTTGTTCTCATCAATTAATGCTGTTGAATCAGAGATAATTTTGTTCGTTTTGGTGACCAGGCTGTTGGTGGGATCTCTTTTTATTTTTGTATAGCTGCCATCGTTGAGTAGTTCTTGAATTTTGTTGTTATATTCTGTTTTGTCCATGATGACAGTGGCATTGCCTTTGTCGGCTGAGAGAACGACAATATCATCCCTCTTTTTTAAGAGGGATGATATTGTCTCAAGGGCTTGAGTCACATCTCTGCAGACGTAGCAAGATCTGAAATCGCTGCAACCCTCAAAAACGCTAAGTTGCCACCTAGCAACATCAGCAAAGACGAACGTTTTGAATTATCTCAATTAAAAAAGAGGGATGATATTGTCGTTCTCTCAGCCGACAAAGGCAATGCCACTGTCATCATGGACAAAACAGAATATAACAACAAAATTCAAGAACTACTCAACGATGGCAGCTATACAAAAATAAAAAGAGATCCCACCAACAGCCTGGTCACCAAAACGAACAAAATTATCTCTGATTCAACAGCATTAATTGATGAGAACAAATAGTTCTTGTTGAAACCCTCTGCTGCCAGACCACCAAGATTATATGGCCTTCCAAAGATACACAAAGAAGATACACCCCTTCGTCCCATCGTCTCTACTATCAGCTGCCCCACCTACAAACTGGCACGTTTTCTGGCTGATATACTGCGACCTTTCACTGGAAAAACCACCTCTGCGGTACTAAATTCTACTCACCTGGTATCGACAATCAAAGACATTTCCCTGTCCCCAAACGACCTGCTTGTCAGTTTTGATGTGGTGTCCTTGTTCACCAAAGTCCCGGTACCTGACACCATCGCTATCATTGAAGACCTGGTTCATCAAGGACTGCATACTGATGTACCCCCCCTGGTGAGACATTGCTTAACCAACACATACTTCACCTGGAATGGAACTTTCTACAAACAAACTGAGGGCACCCCAATTGGCTCCCCCCTATCTCCGGTTGTAGCCAACGTATTCATGGAAAAATTTGAAACTGACGCCATCCAGACTGCCACTCTACGCCCGACCTTATGGAAGAGGTACGTTGATGACACCTTTGTCATCTGGCCACATGGCCAGCCTGCTCTAGACCAATTCCGCGACCACATCAATTCCATACACCCAGCCATCAGATTTACCATGGAGGTCGAAAAAGATGGCAAACTACCCTTTCTGGATGTCTTAATTAAAAGGAGACATGATGGTTCAATGAGCCACTCTGTCTACAGGAAAGCTACCCATACAGATGCTTACTTGAAACCGGATTCCCACCACCATCCATCCCAGAAGAACTGCCTCATCAAGACTCTATACCATAGAGCCCAATGCATTTCCGACCAGGAACACATTACCAGTGAACTCAAGCACGTACACCAGGCTCTCAGGGCTAATGGCTACTCCGACTACACAATCCGCAAAGCCATCACTCCAGTCATGAAGAAGGATCCTCTTGTGGAGCCACTCAAAACCATCACCTTACCCTACATTGCAGGGGTTACTAAAAAGATCTCCAAAATCCTGAATAAACACAAGATCCAGGTCCGATTCAACACAGTACACAAAATCCGTGATTTAGTTCCATCTGTAAAAGATGCTCTTCCAGACATACAGTACCCGGGCGTTTACAAACTAAAGTGCCTCTGTGGTAGTAGCTACATTGGAGAAACCAAAAGACATATCTCGGACCGCATCCGCGAACATAAAGCAGACTTGAAACACGGTAAGACGAACTCCTCTGCCGTGGCAGATCACTGTTACAATTCAGTGGGCTCACATGACATTGACTTCTCCAAGACGGAGGTTCTTTGCAAACCAACTGGCTACCATGAGAGATTCGTTCATGAGGCCATTCACATATACAAGCACAGAGACAATTTCAACCGAGAAGATGGATTCAGGCTTAGTAACCACTGGAAAGATGTGTTAAATCATTTCTGTTCTTAATTAATTGTAATTTTACGATGACCTTCAGACCGCAGCTCTTTCGCCAGCATTGCCTCTTAATACCTCTCACACCACGGTTAATGGTATGGTTTACAACATGGAGTATACTAGGGCTTCGCAGCTGTCTCTCTCCCCCTCCTCTGTTCCGACCATGTACGAACTCGTCCGTCTGAACAGGGCCCGTAGCTATCCGTGGTACGGAAATTTGAGGGTAAGAATCCACCCATTTTTTCGCCATATAGCATTGTGATATATAACGACTTATGGTTGGTAGCTTAGCTGATTGGAGAATATAGAGTTTATTGATAACATGAAGGTAATTTATATTTTAGTTTTTATTGGTTCACTATATAGTACTGTGAATAGCTCAGATGTGTAGTCATTTCTGTGACCAGTCACTAGCAAATCACCCAGTTATTTCAATGCTAAATTCGCCTAGTTATTTCAATGCTAAATTCTCCTGTTTTGATTTGTACTAAGTGCCTCGGTGAATGTGTATGCTCTGACTTCAACGTAACTATTTCTGTAGCAGTTACAAGCAAATGCCTTAATTTAGCTATTTCAATGCTAAATTCTATGCTAATTCCTTTTAACAATGGGTGCCTCTGCGGATGTGTATGCTTTAACTTTTAACATAGCTATTTCTGTGACCAGTCACAAGCTAATCATTCAGCCTTTTCAATGCTAAATTTTATGCTAATTCCTTCGTCAAGGCTCTTTGTTCCTCTCACACAGCTTAAAAGCCGTGATCTGAACGTGGCTCTCTCACTCCAGCGCTGTCCTACCAGACAGTCTCGCTCCCTTCACCTGATGAAGGCCGCTTGTGTTGTAGCCGAAACGTCGTGAGAATATTATTGTTATTTTATTTTATCAATTTATTATTTTATTCTCATTCTACGTGACTTTACCGAAAGAACCAAAGAAGATGAATCATTGCAGTCACGAAAGCTTTAAATCGAAATTTAACCGCCTCTACGGGGAGGGATTCCACACATCCTTAAGATCATTCAACAGACTTCGGGATAAGAAGGCTCAACTAATCGAGTCTCTCACCTTTCTGAAGAGATGCCGCGACTCTAAGGTAATACCAACCGCATTTACACTAACCTCTGCTGTTGCAACTTCTCTCAATGCAAAACGAATTCTAGCTAGAACTAGCTTCGCTCTTATCTCGGAAAAAATCAGACTTACACGCACCGAACTCGATCAGTTAGACAAGACACTCTACAAATCACACTTAAAATTGACAGCAACAATGTCTACATCGGATTGGGAACATGTAGACAATATGACTACCTCTTCGGCTGCCACTATGTCGAACAAATGTAGGGACAATTTGATTTCCAAATTCAATCACCTCTCCAGCAAAAAATCGGATCCACACACCGAAAAGATAGACGTCAACAAAGTCGTAATTAATCGCAGTAACAGTTCCATTTCTGATGGTCTGAAATCCGTTTTAGCTAAAGGTCTAAACTTTGCTGTCACACCGAGACACCGGTTAATGATATCATTGCCCATGTCGACGTTGCACTCAAGGGCTTGAGTCACATCTCTGCAGACGTAGCAAGATCTGAAATCGCTGCAACCCTCAAAAACGCTAAGTTGCCACCTAGCAACATCAGCAAAGACGAACGTTTTGAATTATCTCAATTAAAAAAGAGGGATGATATTGTCGTTCTCTCAGCCGACAAAGGCAATGCCACTGTCATCATGGACAAAACAGAATATAACAACAAAATTCAAGAACTACTCAACGATGGCAGCTATACAAAAATAAAAAGAGATCCCACCAACAGCCTGGTCACCAAAACGAACAAAATTATCTCTGATTCAACAGCATTAATTGATGAGAACAAACAGTTCTTGTTGAAACCCTCTGCTGCCAGACCACCAAGATTATATGGCCTTCCAAAGATACACAAAGAAGATACACCCCTTCGTCCCATCGTCTCTACTATCAGCTCCCCCACCTACAAACTGGCACGTTTTCTGGCTGATATACTGCGACCTTTCACTGGAAAAACCACCTCTGCGGTACTAAGTTCTACTCACCTGGTATCGACAATCAAAGACATTTCCCTGTCCCCAAACGACCTGCTTGTCAGTTTTGATGTGGTGTCCTTGTTCACCAAAGTCCCGGTACCTGACACCATCGCTATCATTGAAGACCTGGTTCATCAAGGACTGCATACTGATGTACCCCCCTGGTGAGACATTGCTTAACCAACACATACTTCACCTGGAATGGAACTTTCTACAAACAAACTGAGGGCACCCCAATGGGCTCCCCCCTATCTCCGGTTGTAGCCAACGTATTCATGGAAAAATTTGAAACTGACGCCATCCAGACTGCCACTCTACGCCCGACCTTATGGAAGAGGTACGTTGATGACACCTTTGTCATCTGGCCACATGGCCAGCCTGCTCTAGACCAATTCCGCGACCACATCAATTCCATACACCCAGCCATCAGATTTACCATGGAGGTCGAAAAAGATGGCAAACTACCCTTTCTGGATGTCTTAATTAAAAGGAGACATGATGGTTCAATGAGCCACTCTGTCTACAGGAAAGCTACCCATACAGATGCTTACTTGAAACCGGATTCCCACCACCATCCATCCCAGAAGAACTGCCTCATCAAGACTCTATACCATAGAGCCCAATGCATTTCCGACCAGGAACACATTACCAGTGAACTCAAGCACGTACACCAGGCTCTCAGGGCTAATGGCTACTCCGACTACACAATCCGCAAAGCCATCACTCCAGTCATGAAGAAGGATCCTCTTGTGGAGCCACTCAAAACCATCACCTTACCCTACATTGCAGGGGTTACTAAAAAGATCTCCAAAATCCTGAATAAACACAAGATCCAGGTCCAATTCAACACAGTACACAAAATCCGTGATTTAGTTCCATCTGTAAAAGATGCTCTTCCAGACATACAGTACCCGGGCGTTTACAAACTAAAGTGCCTCTGTGGTAGTAGCTACATTGGAGAAACCAAAAGACATATCTCGGACCGCATCCGCGAACATAAAGCAGACTTGAAACACGGTAAGACGAACTCCTCTGCCGTGGCAGATCACTGTTACAATTCAGTGGGCTCACATGACATTGACTTCTCCAAGACGGAGGTTCTTTGCAAACCAACTGGCTACCATGAGAGATTCGTTCATGAGGCCATTCACATATACAAGCACAGAGACAATTTCAACCGAGAAGATGGATTCAGGCTTAGTAACCACTGGAAAGATGTGTTAAATCATTTCTGTTCTTAATTAATTGTAATTTTACGATGACCTTCAGACCGCAGCTCTTTCGCCAGCATTGCCTCTTAATACCTCTCACACCACGGTTAATGGTATGGTTTACAACATGGAGTATACTAGGGCTTCGCAGCTGTCTCTCTCCCCCTCCTCTGTTCCGACCATGGACGAACTCGTCTGTCTGAACGGGGCCCGTAGCTATCCGTGGTACGGAAATTTGAGGGTAAGAATCCACCCATTTTTTCGCCATATACCATTGTGATATATAACGACTTATGGTTGGTAGCTTAGCTGATTGGAGAATATAGAGTTTATTTATAACATGAAGGTAATTTATATTTTAGTTTTTATTGGTTCACTATATAGTACTGTGAATAGCTCAGATGTGTAGTCATTTCTGTGACCAGTCACTAGCAAATCACCCAGTTATTTCAATGCTAAATTCGCCTAGTTATTTCAATGCTAAATTCTCCTGTTTTGATTTGTACTAAGTGCCTCGGTGAATGTGTATGCTCTGACTTCAACGTAACTATTTCTGTAGCAGTTACAAGCGAATGCCTTCATTTAGCTATTTCAATGCTAAATTCTATGCTAATTCCTTTTAACAATGGGTGCCTCTGCGGATGTGTATGCTTTAACTTTTAACATAGCTATTTCTGTGACCAGTCACAAGCTAATCATTCAGCCTTTTCAATGCTAAATTTTATGCTAATTCCTTCGTCAAGGCTCTTTGTTCCTCTCACACAGCTTAAAAGCCGTGATCTGAACGTGGCTCTCTCACTCCAGCGCTGTCCTACCAGACAGTCTCGCTCCCTTCACCTGATGAAGGCCGCTTGTGTTGTGGCCGAAACGTCGTGAGAATATTATTGTTATTTTATTTTATCAATTTATTATTTTATTCTCATTCTACGTGACTTTACCGAAAGAACCAAAGAAGATGAATCATTGCAGTCACGAAAGCTTTAAATCGAAATTTAACCGCCTCTACGGGGAGGGATTCCACACATCCTTAAGATCATTCAACAGACTTCGGGATAAGAAGGCTCAACTAATCGAGTCTCTCACCTTTCTGAAGAGATGCCGCGACTCTAAGGTAATACCAACCGCATTTACACTAACCTCTGCTGTTGCAACTTCTCTCAATGCAAAACGAATTCTAGCTAGAACTAGCTTCGCTCTTATCTCGGAAAAAATCAGACTTACACGCACCGAACTCTATCAGTTAGACAAGACACTCTACAAATCACACTTAAAATTGACAGCAACAATGTCTACATCGGATTGGGAACATGTAGACAATATGACTACCTCTTCGGCTGCCACTATGTCGAACAAATGTAGGGACAATTTGATTTCCAAATTCAATCACCTCTCCAGCAAAAAATCGGATCCACACACCGAAAAGATAGACGTCAACAAAGTCGTAATTAATCGCAGTAACAGTTCCATTTCTGATGGTCTGAAATCCGTTTTAGCTAAAGGTCTAAACTTTGCTGTCACACCGAGACACTTACCGGTTAATGATATCATTGCCCATGTCGACGTTGCACTCAAGGGCTTGAGTCACATCTCTGCAGACGTAGCAAGATCTGAAATCGCTGCAACCCTCAAAAACGCTAAGTTGCCACCTAGCAACATCAGCAAAGACGAACGTTTTGAATTATCTCAATTAAAAAAGAGGGATGATATTGTCGTTCTCTCAGCCGACAAAGGCAATGCCACTGTCATCATGGACAAAACAGAATATAACAACAAAATTCAAGAACTACTCAACGATGGCAGCTATACAAAAATAAAAAGAGATCCCACCAACAGCCTGGTCACCAAAACGAACAAAATTATCTCTGATTCAACAGCATTAATTGATGAGAACAAACAGTTCTTGTTGAAACCCTCTGCTGCCAGACCACCAAGATTATATGGCCTTCCAAAGATACACAAAGAAGATACACCCCTTCGTCCCATCGTCTCTACTATCAGCTCCCCCACCTACAAACTGGCACGTTTTCTGGCTGATATACTGCGACCTTTCACTGGAAAAACCACCTCTGCGGTACTAAATTCTACTCACCTGGTATCGACAATCAAAGACATTTCCCTGTCCCCAAACGACCTGCTTGTCAGTTTTGATGTGGTGTCCTTGTTCACCAAAGTCCCGGTACCTGACACCATCGCTATCATTGAAGACCTGGTTCATCAAGGACTGCATACTGATGTACCCCCCCTGGTGAGACATTGCTTAACCAACACATACTTCACCTGGAATGGAACTTTCTACAAACAAACTGAGGGCACCCCAATGGGCTCCCCCCTATCTCCGGTTGTAGCCAACGTATTCATGGAAAAATTTGAAACTGACGCCATCCAGACTGCCACTCTACGCCCGACCTTATGGAAGAGGTACGTTGATGACACCTTTGTCATCTGGCCACATGGCCAGCCTGCTCTAGACCAATTCCGCGACCACATCAATTCCATACACCCAGCCATCAGATTTACCATGGAGGTCGAAAAAGATGGCAAACTACCCTTTCTGGATGTCTTAATTAAAAGGAGACATGATGGTTCAATGAGCCACTCTGTCTACAGGAAAGCTACCCATACAGATGCTTACTTGAAACCGGATTCCCACCACCATCCATCCCAGAAGAACTGCCTCATCAAGACTCTATACCATAGAGCCCAATGCATTTCCGACCAGGAACACATTACCAGTGAACTCAAGCACGTACACCAGGCTCTCAGGGCTAATGGCTACTCCGACTACACAATCCGCAAAGCCATCACTCCAGTCATGAAGAAGGATCCTCTTGTGGAGCCACTCAAAACCATCACCTTACCCTACATTGCAGGGGTTACTAAAAAGATCTCCAAAATCCTGAATAAACACAAGATCCAGGTCCGATTCAACACAGTACACAAAATCCGTGATTTAGTTCCATCTGTAAAAGATGCTCTTCCAGACATACAGTACCCGGGCGTTTACAAACTAAAGTGCCTCTGTGGTAGTAGCTACATTGGAGAAACCAAAAGACATATCTCGGACCGCATCCGCGAACATAAAGCAGACTTGAAACACGGTAAGACGAACTCCTCTGCCGTGGCAGATCACTGTTACAATTCAGTGGGCTCACATGACATTGACTTCTCCAAGACGGAGGTTCTTTGCAAACCAACTGGCTACCATGAGAGATTCGTTCATGAGGCCATTCACATATACAAGCACAGAGACAATTTCAACCGAGAAGATGGATTCAGGCTTAGTAACCACTGGAAAGATGTGTTAAATCATTTCTGTTCTTAATTAATTGTAATTTTACGATGACCTTCAGACCGCAGCTCTTTCGCCAGCATTGCCTCTTAATACCTCTCACACCACGGTTAATGGTATGGTTTACAACATGGAGTATACTAGGGCTTCGCAGCTGTCTCTCTCCCCCTCCTCTGTTCCGACCATGGACGAACTCGTCCGTCTGAACAAGGCCCGTAGCTATCCGTGGTACGGAAATTTGAGGGTAAGAATCCACCCATTTTTTCGCCATATAGCATTGTGATATATAACGACTTATGGTTGGTAGCTTAGCTGATTGGAGAATATAGAGTTTATTGATAACATGAAGGTAATTTATATTTTAGTTTTTATTGGTTCACTATATAGTACTGTGAATAGCTCAGATGTGTAGTCATTTCTGTGACCAGTCACTAGCAAATCACCCAGTTATTTCAATGCTAAATTCGCCTAGTTATTTCAATGCTAAATTCTCCTGTTTTGATTTGTACTAAGTGCCTCGGTGAATGTGTATGCTTTGACTTCAACGTAACTATTTCTGTAGCAGTTACAAGCGAATGCCTTAATTTAGCTATTTCAATGCTAAATTCTATGCTAATTCCTTTTAACAATGGGTGCCTCTGCGGATGTGTATGCTTTAACTTTTAACATAGCTATTTCTGTGACCAGTCACAAGCTAATCATTCAGCCTTTTCAATGCTAAATTTTATGCTAATTCCTTCGTCAAGGCTCTTTGTTCCTCTCACACAGCTTAAAAGCCGTGATCTGAACGTGGCTCTCTCACTCCAGCGCTGTCCTACCAGACAGTCTCGCTCCCTTCACCTGATGAAGGCCGCTTGTGTTGTGGCCGAAACGTCGTGAGAATATTATTGTGTTATTTTATTTTATCAATTTATTATTTTATTCTCATTCTACGTGACTTTACCGAAAGAACCAAAGAAGATAAATCAGGATTACTTGTTTTACAGATGAAAAAATAGATCAGTAGACAGGGGCTGTATGCGTTTCTACGTTGTAATTTATATTCTGCACAAAGGCGACTCCACAGCAGCTGTGGCGAGGCAAGGCCGGCGATCACGAGAGCCAGATGACAGCAGATAACTCGAGAGAAGCACGCGTTATCGTCTAGCTGTGGGTGTGCTCAACTGCGCGTGTGTTTGTGGCTAAATGCGAGAATGTGGATCGGTGTGTTATTAAATTACGAGGCTGCAATAAGATCCTTGTATGTATGTCGACCTTCTGTTGCACCGTGCTTAGCCAACCGTGATAATCGGACATTACTCAATTGTATTTTACATCGAGCAATCAGCACCCCTACGTGCAGAGCAAAGCCGCTTGCAGGTGAAATGCTGAGTCGCCTTCTTATTGTGCAAAAAAAAAAGTTGCCACTGGGGGTGCCCTTTAGAAGTTCAAAGGGGATTGCATTCCTCGCAAACCACGTGGCCCAGCTTTGCCCTTGAGAGGCAGTCGCGCCGTGCAGGCATCCCAGTGTCAGCGCTGTCACCACCGTCACTATCATCATCACCGTCATTATCGTCACCATCGTCACCACCGTGACTATCGTCATCACCGTCACTATCATCACCACCCACACCATCGTTACCACCGTCACCACTTTCACCATCGTTACCACCGTCACCAACGTCACCACCCACACCATCGTTACCACCATCACCCTCCACGTGTAGGATTCACGGCATTTAAAGGGACAGGGAGTCATCTTAGATGAAAAACCATACATAGGTGTGCAGCATGCATGCACCCACCCTCTCCAACTTATCTAGACCAACAGCTCAGAAAAACTGAATTTGTGACCAAGTTGTCGTGTAGACCGGCCGTCCCCAACCTTTTTGGCACCAGGGACCAATTTCGTGGAAGACATTTTTTTCACGGAGTGGGGGGGGTCATCATTGGGCCTTTCCCCCTTTTCAAAGAAGCTCTCCAGCGACGTTTCTTTTTTGCTCATTTTGGCGAGGGTTAGCTTGTGGGCTTTATACCAAAACTGTGACTGAGACAAGTGCGCAGTGCGGGAGAGAGGCGTGGACGGAAGTGGTAAATACAATAATGGGCAGGCCACGCGCAGACTATAATAAGTTACGGATTCCGACTTCTCATAAGGAGCGCGCAACCGAGATCCCTGGCATGCGCAGTTGACAGTAGGGTTCGCGCTCCTATGAGAATCTAATGCCGCCGCTGATCTGACAGGAGGCGGATCTCAGACGGTAATGCAAGCGATGGGGAGCGGCTGTAAATACAGATGAAGCTTCGCTCGCTCGCCCACCGCTCGCCTCCTGCTGTGCGGCCCGGTTCCTAACAGGCCACGGACCGGTACCGGTCCGCGGCCCGGGGGTTGGGGACCCCTGGTTTAGACCACAGACTCAAAGCATTGAGAACACGTGGCTGTCCCAGCAACAGGCAGCAGTGAGACAAAGACAACTGTGGACCGGTTTCGTCTAATTAGGACTCATTAGTGCAGGACGGTAATCAATACTTTCTCTTGCCATATGCCTCTGGCAGCCCCATATATGGAGACGACCTTTACACTATGGTGACCCCATAGACAGTTGTCTAAAGGTAACAGTAATCAAATCTGTAAATGATGAGAAAACCAATCACAACAAATATAAATTATGCAGGCTGGAAACAATAGATTTCACAATGGTATCAGTGAAAATAGTATACTTGTTTTTTTACGGTAAAGTCACGTTTACACGTTCAGATACAAAAACACTCTGCATGTACCCTCCCCGAGCGAATCTAAGTAATTAAATATAAAACAAAAACAGCACCATGCATTACTGCTCTACTTTGTAGTCGCGAAAGTCTAGTGTGACAAGTCTTGATCAAATCGTGTTTATGCATATACACGTGCCTGAGTAAACATTTTAACGATGATAATCCTCTACAATTAAAAAAAACATCGCATTAATAAGATGTGTGTGGGAATATTTACAAGGCCTAAAAGTTGCACAGCGCATACGACTTAGGGGTCTACAGCTGTACGCACTGCCGTGCAGTTGAAATCCTTTAAATTGTGAGAAAAAATCACACGCGGGCAGAGTTATTTGTGGTTGGCGCACTGCTTTATGAACCACATATGTATTAGACAGTCACCCACAGAAGTGGATATAACAGAGCTACCTCTAATTACAAATGTAATTTTCTTCTTGATTTCCCTGCATCTGCCCTCATTCCCCTCCACCAAATAAAAAATTCTTCTGCACGAGTTATTTTCAATCTCCCCTTTAATTCTCACACTTTGCCTCTCCTCCTTCAACTCCAATGGCTTCTCGTTCACTACCGCTGTCTTTTAAAATACCTGTCGCTGGTCTTTAAACCTCTCCATGGACTTGCCCTACATAATTTTGCCTCTTTCATCTCCTTCCATGTCCTCTCTCGTCCTCTTTGATCCCAATTTTCTATCTCTGTCCCTCCTCTTTGTGCCAAATCTCATTTATGGTCCCTCTACTTAACCTTCTTCCATTCCTCCCTTAAAGCCCCACCTCTTCTCCATTGCCCATTATCTACCTCTTCTCTCCCCTTAAGCCTCCACTCCTTCTCGTCCCTACTCTTCTCCGATCCCATTACTGTCTATCGCTGTCACTTATTCCTCAAACTTTATACACCCCTGCCATCTAAATCATTCCATTCTGTCACTGCCTTGTGCTTGTTATGTCAAGAGAGAAGGCACTCTATAAATATACACCAAAGCCACCACCGCCACCACCGTCACCCACCGCCACCAAGAAAAGGAACAGATTTATTTGTTGGGTCTGGAAGTGGCCAAAGTGCAAGTCGGCCATGAAAAATTTTTACATTTAAAATTACACCGCTACCAATTAAAACATTAAACACAAACACAAAGGTTGTCTGTATAACCTCAACGGACTCCTGAGGCAAGTGCTTTTAGCGAGCAACTATGAAAGCCAGCATGGTACACAATGGGGAGGGTGGCCAGCACCATGCCTGGCCGCCTTTATCTCCTGAGTAGTGATGTTTACACACCACACCAGGTACTCATTGGAGGCTGAGTCGACCTCGGGTTAGCCCAAAACCACTTTAGTTCATCGGTACTGGTGTTGCCAAGTTCATAGCGCAATACGCGAAACACTATACAATTACCGGATAATACGCATACCCACACAGGCTTGTGCACACAGGCTTGTGCATGTGTGGGTGGGTTATTTATACAGCAGTATGCAGCATGGCAGTCAGTCGGCACCTTCCGCAATGCACGTTTGTTATTCATGAGGGTGCACATCCTGATGTATTCATTGGCTGATCACCCGAAGCCACCGTGTGAGCTGAGAGTTTCTCGATCTTACCGGGTACTCGATAGAGCTGAGAAATGCACTGCGGTCAATACTCAGAGTCATCATTTAGAGGTAGAGACCCAGAGATGAAGAGAATCCTTAGCAGCCCGTACATGTTAATGGATAGCAGTGATGGTCCCAGCTGCTGACTTGTACACCAGGGGTGAAGAATTGAGACAAGGCTGTGGTCCCAAGATAATTTCACTCCTTCCATTTGTTTTGTATTGAGTGGGATCCTGACGGACACGACACGGTTCAGACGCGGCCACCAGCTCAAAAAACACGTACAGAACAAACCCTGCGCAGAGAAGCATGCAGAGACGCGTGCTCGAAATCACACCAAGACAGAGGAACGCGCAGATGAGAGAACATACACAGAGGTAAGATCCCTCCTCATGTTGACCATGATGAGAAGGAAAGAGCAACACGCAGATGAAAACGTTTCTGGAAGTGACGATGGCTGATGATCAAGAGTAACTTGGAGGGGAGGAGGTGGG
This sequence comes from Petromyzon marinus, assembly GCF_048934315.1. Lineage (NCBI taxonomy): Eukaryota > Metazoa > Chordata > Hyperoartia > Petromyzontiformes > Petromyzontidae > Petromyzon > Petromyzon marinus. The sequence continues at coordinate 203,276 of NW_027423224.1, forward strand.
AAGCTCATGCACAGGAGGTGCTGGGGCCGATTGTCACAGCGCAGGCGTCACGAGAAGTGACGTTGGTTTGGGGAGGCCTTCATCAAACAGTGGATTTACCACTGGTGATGATGCCCATAATGATGATGAATGCATGGGCAGTCCACTCACATTCGTGCATAATCAGGTGCACGTCCACTCCCCTAGTCACCCCTCCACTAATCTCATTCCCCGAGTCACCCCTCCACTCACCTCACCCCCATTCCCCGAGTCACTCTCACCTCGACTTCTCCACTCTATCGCCAGTCGCCCTGAAGAGGCCCAACTCCGGAGCCTCCCCCAGTGCCACGTTCACTCTCAGCACGAACATCGTGCGGTGCCACCCCCTCCTCTGCTGCATCCCTCCAACTCTTCCTCCGCCATTGCGAAAATCGGCTCCACGAAGGGTCCCACGCTGTCCCCGTCCCTCAATGGACTCGTGTCCTTTGTTGATGAAGGCCATTTAATAAAATAATGATAATTAATTATGCACACACACACAGGTCACCAAAGTGGCCTCAATAGACATGTTAGGGCAAGTTGTGGAGCCTTGTGCTGTGGAACACACGAGGGGGTGGTATGTATTTTGTATGTTGAACTTCTTTTGCACGGTACGTAGCCAACCGTGCTAATCGGAGGTGCAGGGGAAGGGCAACAAAGTAAGCACAAAAAGTAGTTCTAAAGAAATGAGTTTTCAATCTAGATGTAAAAGTGCACAGCTCCAGTGGCTTCTAATATCAGAAGGAAGAGCGTTCGAGATGGCCGCAGAAGCGCTTCTGAAAGTGCGATGCAGCGACTGTCTTTGTTCGATGGTTCGCCAAAATCCGTTGTGGGGATGTGATGTGGCCAACACCATGCACGCGACCACCTTTGTCTCTCCCAATTGCTGATGTTTATTAAAGACACTGCACCAGGTACTCTTTAGCGGGTGAGTCGACCGAGGGAAGGTCCAGGACTGGGTCACACAGACACACACACACAGAAAAAGATGCCCTATGTCAAATCCAGAGGCTTCTAAGAAAATGGAGGTGTAAGATGGACACAGCTATTACATGGATGAAGGTGTAATACAGATATTTGTGTTAACATGGTGCTGCTCACCTGAAAACAATAACAAAAATCCCACCACTCATTCATCTGTTTATTCTTTGATTGGAAAACGCTGGGCGAGACCTGCGACATTCGAGTGAGCTCACCTACTCGCTCACAAACACGCAACACTCAACCCAGTCAATCAACATGTTACACACCCTAAATATGACCCGCCTTGTCCTGGGGGAGACCTGCAACATGCTACTGAGCTCACCTCTTCACTCACCTACTCACCCACTATTGCTATGTCATCCACACACCCACACACTCGCTTATCTTAACAGACCTCAATAATTGACATTTAGCTCCTGAAGATATTGCTACATACAATAAAATGCGAGTGTGTGAGTGATTGATTGAATGTGTAAGTGAGCGTCTGGTTGCGTGAATGAGTGAGCATCTGAGTGCGTGTGTGAGTGTGTAAGGTGAACGGTAGTGTATCGGCGAATGTGCTGTGCTACAAATCTGGTGATCCGAGTTCAAATTTCGCTCACCAGTCTATGGGTCTCTGTGTAAGTCTTTACCTCTCTGTAAGTCTATGGGTCTCTGTGTAAGTCTATACCTCTCTGTAAGTCTATGCATCTCTGTGAGTCTACGGGTCTGGTAAGTTTACTGGTCTCAGTGTGAGTCCATGGGTCTCAATGTGAGTTCATGGGTATCTGTTATCATCATCTGTGTTTGAATGAGTCGATGGCTCTGTGTGATTGACTCCAAGTCTCTCTGTTCGAGTGAGTTTATGGCTTTCTGTGCGAGTCTATGTCTACGTGACTTTACCGAAATAACCAAAGAGTAATTCCTGCAGTCACGAAAGTGCCAAATCAAGTTTGAGTCTATGTCTCTCTGTGTAAGTGAGTACAACATATCCTTGCTTAACGCGGGGGTTGCGTTGTCGAAAATTGCTGCTTAAAGCTATTTTACGTCAAGCAGAAAACTTTTCTACAAGGAAAAACGGTAAAGGGGGAGGCTCCGTTTTAGCACAATGTAACTTTTATTATTATTTCTAATTGAGAGTACAGTACACTGTTTTCTATGTTTATTTTAAATGTGTTGTGTATATGTAGAAGATCTATATTATAATATTTATTTATACTGGAGGAATCTAAAAAGCCCTTTTCACAGATTTCCAGTTGGGGTGGTACAGAAAGTTACAAGAACAAACGATGCAAAAACACAATCGAAGTGAAAAGTATAGGAAAGGTAAGCAAATCACAAAAAACATAAAAATAAACTATTTTTATCTTACCTAGTAAAGCCCTCTAAGCTATTAGCTTCTATTTCAGAAGCGAACTGGCCACAAATGATAGATGAATGAAGTAGCTTATGACGTGGAAATTTATAGCAGCCAAATAATAATTAAAAATTGTGTTACATTCATCAATATACATACAAAGGACATGAAAGGGAGATATGATGAGTGAAAACTATAAGGGAGTGAGTGAGATGACACTACACACAGATGCTGGAACAAAGGCTGAGGATGAGGATGACACGCCACGTAACACAGTGCGCACTGGTACAGCATCAGCTCCCAGCAATACAGAACAACGCTGCCAACACCCACACCACTCATAAGAGCAGTCCGTCATGTGCTACTCGAGTTATAGTGGGTGTGGTGTGCGCTAAGCGAAACACATTACATAAAAGACGAGGATGTACTGCATATAGTCCTCTACGTGAGTGAGTCTATGTCTCTCTGTGTGAGTCTGTGCGAGTGACTCTGTGGTTCTCTGTGTGGGTTAATCAATGGTTCTCTGTTTGAGTGAGTCTATGTGTCTCCATGTGAGTGAGTCTATGGCTCTGTGTCAGTGAGACTTTGGCTCTCTGTGTGAGTGCTCTCTCTGAGTGAGTCTATGGCTCTCTGTGGGAGTAAGTGGGTCTCTAAGGCCACCACCATCTTGCTCCCTGCCCAGTGCGTCCACCTGGTTGAGCTGCAGGAGTCTATTGTCCACCGCTCCAGACCGCACAGATATCCAGACGTCCACCTCCAGCACAGACACCAGCAGATTCTTAGAACTGGTGGTGGAAGGACACGAGAGGGGTAATAGTCAACCACATTAACCACCATCAATACCACCATTACAACCACCAAAATCACCGCTATCGTTAACACCACCATCAATATCACCACCTCCACCACAACGATCATTATCGAAATTAAAATCACAATACTCTTTGGTTCTTTCGGTAAAGTCACGTAGGTAGAAAAAAATAATAGATCACGACGTTTCGATCGAAACACAAGCAACCATCATCAGGTGAAAAAATATTGCGAGAAAGCTGCTGAAACACGAAGTTATATTGGCTTGAGATAAGCTCAGCCCAAGGGTAAGTGGGCGGGGCTAGAGGTAGAATTTGCATGTAAATACAACACTACATCGTGGAAAAGGAAAGAGAGACACAGACACCGAGAGACATCCACACACAGAGAGAGGCACACACAAAGAGACACACGAGAGACGCATATAGAGAAAAACACACCGGCAGAGAGAGACACCCACACAGACAGATGCAGAGAGAGATAGACACAGAGAGAATTACATAATTGCCCATGAATTACTATGGTGTGACAATGTCAATTACCAATGTCAAAGGGAACATCAATGAATGGTAAATGTGGGGTAATATCCCCAGAAGAGCATGTAGACTACATTAAAAATTAAAATAATCAGGCAATATAATATCACATATGGGTTCAGTTTAAAGTTTACTTATGAAAAATAATCCTGAAATAATTGTGCTCCATAGATAATCTTAATGGTCAAGTTACATAAACATCACGGAATCACTTAAGCTGACCATTTAAAAAGACATTAATTCCAAGATGTTGAGCAAAGGAAATTGTTTGGAAGTTCATCTCACACCAAGTACATGTTACTATAAATCTAAATCTGCATAGTTCTCGATCAGCAAAGTCGCAAACATGTTTTACCACAAGCAAGGAGTTCGGTGTAAAGCTGTTAAGCAAATTAACCACTGCACACGGTTTTAAAGTTCTCTGCCTCAAAGACAGCACTCTACCAAGTGTCACGACGCAGCTGCACACGCCGCATGACAATAGGCGGAGTGAGAGAATCTAAGGAGACACTGACCCTGTCAAAGGGGATCCCATGTCTAGACTCTAGAGTATTTGTGGCTGGTGCTACACATTTCTATGTGATTAGCCATTTAGCTGATCTATCATTTGTGGACAGGTCGCTTCTGGAAAACAGCCACATAGCTCAGTGGGTCTCACCTGGTAAAATAAAAATAGTTTATAGAGTTCGTTCTGCCTCAACGCGTGTTTTCATAACGCCATTTGGATATGGCACGATGGATGTAATAGGGAACACGTTTTATAACGCGGATGCTAAATGGATATAACGCGATTGAGTCAACAGAACCACGTCGCGCGAGTAGGAATGTGCGGTTGTACGGCTGCCTGGGCACAGCGTCACACGAGGCATTGGGATGCTGCTGGATGCTTCCTGATGCTCCCCACGCGCCTCAGTCTTTGTTCAGCCGACACACGCATCTCACGCTGTTATCACGGACTGTGCTTTACCCTGTATTAGTCATTGTAACGAGGGAGTTTACACAACGCGGTGTTATTCAGCAACGCAACTGCCGCGTTATAGAACACTGCAGTAAATATTGTCGCGGTGTGGAAGGAGCAATGAACGTCATCTTGTGGCATGGAAAGGCATCGCAGCCCTAGCGAGCAGCCAGAGACAAAGCCTGCACGCACGGCAAAGTTGTGATTGACCCGGGGACTATTAGCAAGTGACACGTATGGACTAATGGTTACTCTAAATGACGATGTTGACGATGGTTATAACGTGCTACAAATATGCAAAACGCACATCGCATTAGCTCTGACAAATAGCGGACTTTTTTAAAGTTATCGTTTACAATGGTTAATTTGTATATCATGCCAAGTGAGTAATTTGCGTGTGGACCCTGACAGCGGCACTCAATGTCCAACTCTTGCGAATGCTCTCAGGGGATCTTTACCGTGCGCTGCGTTCACTCACTCAGCCCCAATCTCCCTGTCGTGAACTCACCACTCACCCACTCACTCACCTCACCCTTCAACTCACTCACCCTCCTCACCTATTAATTCTCCTCATTAACTCACTCACCCTGCAATCCCCCCCCCTCCATCACCCGGCACTCACCGCCTGTCCGTGACCACCTCTCCCGTGCCTACAACCACAAACACCACCACCACCTCTCCCGTGCCTACAACCACAAACACCACCACCACCTCTCCCGTGCCTACAACCACAAACACCACCACCACCTCTCCCGTGCCTACAACCACAAACACCACCACCACCTCTCCCGTGCCTACAACCACAAACACCACCACCACCACCTCCTGCTGCTGCTGCTGTCGCGGTCTCCGCGTGGCGCCGCGGGTCCAGGGGGAGGCCTCGCGGCCCAAGAGCGGCGCCACGGCTCCCCCCCTCCCGCTCCTGGCCCCTCCCCCTCGTCCCTCCTGGCCCCTCCCCCTCGTCCCTCCTGGCCCCTCCCCCTCGTCCCTCCTGGCCCCTCCCCCTCGTTCCTCCTGGCCCCTCCCCCTCGTCTCTCCTGGCCCCTCCCCCTCGTCCCTCCTGGCCCCTCCCCCTTGTCCCGCCTGGCCCCTCCCCCTCGTCCCTCCTGGCCCCTCCCCCTCGTCCCTCCTCCTCCCGTTCGCGACGTGGAGTGATCTCGCCCCCCCACCGCCCATTGCAAGATTGGCGGGAAGCGGTCGCGGGGCCGACCGTGCGCCGCCTCCCGCGTGATTGGCTCGCTTCGCGTCACGTGGGGCAGGCGGAAGAAGAGTATGGGGGAGGAGCTGCGCGGTTAGGGGCGGGGCCGTGGAGTCACGTGGTTGGCAATGATTGACAATAAGTGGGCAGGGATGACTGTTACGTCATAGTGGACGTCACATCCGGTATAGACGTTAGTATAAATAACGCCCCTTCGTGACGTGCATCACACTTGCCTCTGTCCCGCGTGCCGTCAACACGAGCTGAGCATGGCGCTGCTGATCGTTGGCGTTCTGCTCTTGGCCCTGCTTGGGATGGGGATCTTCATTTATCTTCGTTTTACGCTTTCCATCTCAGACTTTCACCGCGAGACCACGACGCTGCAAAGGGAGATGATGGGCCAGCAGAATGTGGAGCTCTGTCAGAAGAACAAGACGACCCATCTGAAGCTACAGCAGCAGCAGGAGGAGTTAATGGATAACCGAGAGACTCTCCAGAGAGAGAACAGGGGCCTGGTTCAACAGCTTAAAGAGCACCAGTTGGAGCTGGAGTCCACGAGAGTGCCTTGCTGCGAGCGTGCGTCTCTCCGTGCGGATTTTCTCCAAGACTGCAATGCAGCACAGCGACAAATGTCGCTGCGCTGTAAAAAGGAAGGTCTCCGTAGGTCGCTGCGCATCCACCTGAGGGAGTTGAACTTCCTGAATCCACAGAGAGGGCAGAAGCAGTTTAGGCTGCGCGGGAAGCTGGCGCGTCACGAGGAAAAGTGGCACGGCGAAGAGAAGATGCGCAAAGAGTGCCGGCATCTCAGTAGACAGCTGAAAGAGCTGAAATGCGCCAATTCTCAAATTTACAAAGATGCCACCACCACCAACGCCACTGCCACCGCCGCTGCCACAGCTGCCGCCACCAAGCTCAAGAAATGAAGAGATGTATTAATTGGGTCCGAAAATGGCTGAAACGCAAGTCGACCATTTAAAAACATTGGGGCAATTTTGAAAATGACACTGCCCCAATTAAAACATTATTCACAAAGACAAACGTTCCCCGTATAGAATCAAGAGACTATTTGGGCAAGTTGCTATTAGCAAGGAGCAGCACCTAAGAAGGCCTCCACAATACAATCACAAGCACAAACACAAAGGTCCCCCATGTAGCCTCAACACACTGTTGGGGAAAGTGTTGTACAATATATATTTATCTATGTTTAACTTATTTTGCATCACATGTAGTCAACCATACCAATGGGAGGTGTTGTTAATGAATAGTACAACTTTTGGATTCCATTACAGAGAATCGTTAGTAAGTCGAACAGTTCATAAGTCTGAATAAAATAGTGTACTGTATTTAAATTCACATACTGGAAGTGTTGTAAAATGTATTACGGTTTAACAAAAAATTGGAAGCATTGTTAAAGTCATAACACGGAATATTATACATTTGCAAATAATACTGTAATAAATACTGTATGGTAAACAAAAAATAAAGTTACGTAAATAGAAAAAAAATGTTTTTATTGTCACTTACCTTGAGTCTGGATGTGGGCCCGTTTGTCGGGAGGGGGCATAATGAGTCCCCATAACTGCACACGGGGGGGTTGGGGGTGAACGCCCGCAAGCACACAAACACACAACAGCGACAGTCATCCCCCGAATAGCCTAACCAGAATGTTGGGGCAAGTGCTGTTAGCCAGCAGCGCCTATGAAGGCTGGAATGTCGCACGAGGGGGTGCGTGGACAGCACCACGCCCGGCTGCCTTTGTCTCCCCAGTGGTGATATTTACACACCACACCAGGCACTTATTTGAGGCTGAGTCGATCGACGGAAAGCCCAGCAACCATTAATATAATCGTTAAAGGTGTTGGTCGTGAGTGGGAATCGAACTGGGATCGGTGGGATGGTAGACAGTGTTCACCATTGCACTATCTCTCTCCACACACACACTCACAGGGGTATATGCGTCCGTCCACACACACACAACAACAAGACAATAATCGCCGTTTGCCCTTAAGTGGCAGTAACATCACCACAGCGCTTGTGCGGTGCTTGGTGCATTTTGAGGTCACTTGAAGTGTCGAAGGCTGGCTGGCAGGAAGTCATGAATAGACACAGGTACCATGGGTTGACTTAAGGTGATGACGGGCAGATGCAAAAGCCGTGCTCCCCACTGTGCCAACTTTCAGTGTTTCAGTCGTATAAGCGCTCTGCTCATTGTTATGAGTGTCGCTCCGCTGCCCTACGCTATTGCTGGAGGGCAACTGCCTCCACCTCCCCAGTAGAGTCTTTCATGAACCTCCTCCACATAGGCCTATCGCGACACTGCTGCTACCAGTCATCAGCAAGTTCAATCAGCTCCACATCCTTCTGTACCACATCAGTCCATCTCTTCTGTAGCCCATGCCGCGCCTGTTTAGCATGATCTATCCGCCCAAATTGAAGCTGCTTGGGGATGCGGTGACAGTGCAAATAGACTTCATGACCCAGCCAATGGAGCCTGACTTGTCGGAAGGGCCCACTGATGAGCCTTTGTCCAGATATTTCAGGAAATTTTGGCCTCCTCACACAGTCCAGTCTGGTTAAACCCTGGATAGATCGTAGGCAGGCTATAGACCGAATGTTTCAAATCATTGCAGATAATCCTATAGAGAGAAATAAGGGAAGGCATAACTGTGGTCCAGAAGACATGAAGGTTTGTATGGAGTAACAGATCAGGTAGCTTCCATACAATGTTATGCAGCTGATGAAAATATAATGCTGCTCGAATGAATCGAAGTGAGACCTCGGCTCCCAAAACAGAGTTGGTCATGAGCACACTGCCCAAGTACGGAAATATCTCCACTGTCTCCACAACTGCCTCAAAATACATGGGGAATTGAGGGAGGGGAGCATTTTGATGATGTAAAATACCCAGGGAGGTGATTTGTTTTTGTGGGGCTGATGGTAACGGCCCATATTTTAGTAGCATGTTCCGTGTTTAGATGGAGTGTCTCCAACTCCTCCTTAGAGTGGGCAGTAATCACCAGATCATCCGCATTCATAAAATGGTTTAACAATAGAGAGCCATACCATGATCGGACTCGTGCATCGATCAGCCTCCCATTATATCTATACCAGATTTAAATTCTACTGGTACATCCATGGAAATCGTCTCATTACTAAGTAGTCAACGAAATATGTTAAGTCGTGTTGGGGCCAGAGGACATCCATGTCGCACATTACTCACATATTCTATCATCCCTTAACTCCATTATATCGATTTCCCATGAGACACAGCAGTTGTTTTTCTATTGTTTATATATGCTTTTCATTACAGTAACTCTGTTTTTATTTAGCTTTTGTTATTTTGGTGATCCAGGTCTCTCTTGCAAATGAGAATCATCCTAGTCTCTTTAGTTCTCGCCTGTTTTAACTAAATAAATTACTACTTACTCACTCCATTATGAACTCACCCACTTCCCTTACTTTATGACTCACATAAATACGTCCTCTCCTTCCTCATGAGTCATATATTGACCTGATAACCTAGGCAATCACCTGATCATTCACTGTGCCAACATCACTCATGCACTGTTTCACAATCTCACCAATGACCTACTCATCCCATCACTCACTGCCTTACTCACCATCCGCTTCCCTCATTGACCCACTGGTAAAATGGAAATACGCAGTCTAACACTCACGTGTTTAAAGAAGCTCCTTCGCACGTTAGCTTTTCTAGATGATTTATTTCACGATAACGTATTTACAACGCAAAAGTACGACTCACATGAACCTTCCCTCGTACAGTACCCTGCATCTGTTTCCACCCATCAACACTGACACCACTATAACCTTTGCCATTTAAGAGAAAGGAAGTAGAAGACGGTTGAGTCTGCTGGAAGAATGTACCAGGGAAACTGCTGGAAGCTGCCAGGGCGAGGCTGAGTGGGTAGAAAAGGGAGAGCGAGGCCCGCAATTGGGGCGCTAGCTCGGAGACTGAAGGACGACTGCAGGTGGATGACATAGGGGCCGACTGTTGGATATCTACATGGTGGAAACCATTAAGAAAGACTGTTCGAGATGAATGTAGTGGAAAACACTGGGGCTGCAGATAGTCATACCCTTGTGAAGCGTGTGAGTTGCACTCTCTTCTCAAAAATGGAACCTGCAAAGAAGCTTCTGGTGGCAGTGGTGGGATACAGTCTACAAGTTCAAGAAGGAAGACCCGCCGAAGAGCTCCTGCAGAGGACGAGTCATCAACCCTAAGCGCTCCGGGTTTTTGAGACTCGGCAAATGGCGCGAGTGAGAGCCGGACCCCGTTGGCAGCCAAGTTCCCGATGGAAGTGGATGCTCCGCTAAAGACCCAAGAACCAGCATCGCCGAACAAAGAAAATTGGCGGCAGCTGTTGGACAGGTTGGACCACCTTACCTCAGTGGTGGATCGACTGATAATTTCGATGATGAAGAAAAGAGAAAAGGAAAGAACAGGTAGTGCACGGCTTAAGCCAGATCAATCTCCACCATGGACCGCAATGGCGAGGAGAAAGTGCCATAGGGCAGCAGCCATCGCTTCCCCCCGTCGAGCAGCAGGCAGGAACCAATCAAATGACTCAACCACAACTAGAAGCTGTTCAACAGACCTTAACCACCATGCAGAAAAATACGGGAGGCGATTGGATTGCATTCATCAAAAGATTTGAAGCAGCTGTCAGAGTCAGCCGATTGATTGACGACGAAGTGCTACGATTGCTTCCTACGGTGTTGGATGACAGAGCACTATTGGCCTTCTTTATGATCCCGGAAAATCAACCTGCCACAACCCAACACGGTTGTCAAGGGATGGCCGATGTTTTCTGTCCTGCGTCCAGCACAAGGCAGCAATGTTCGGCCTGGAGAAGAGGAGAGAGCGAGCCACTGATGGCTTATAGAAGTACCTTGCAAGCGGTTGCAGATGTGGCATTTTCAACGATGGACATGACAACCTGAAACGTGCTAGTGGTGGAGCGGCTACAAACTCTTCTCTATCAAAGTGGCATTACATTGCCGATTGTGCCAGAGAGGGAGCAAACTTCAATGTAGTTTGCTAAATGCCTCTGGGCACACACAGATCCCAGGGCACCATGTGAAGTAGCAGCCCATGTGACAAGGGTGATGGAGAATGGAGGAGCAGGAGGACCAACGGAGCCAACAGGGACAGCAACAACAGGGACCGCCGCAATGCCCAGCATGGAGGGTGATCTGCAGGCGACCTTGAAAGAGATGGCTGTTGCCATCCAGGGATTCAACGATTCAAGGTGTTAACTACAGCATCAGCGACCATGGCACAACCACGGAGGAATCCAGGACCATGCGGTGATATATTGCTACAACTGCGGGAGGCCGGGCCACATCGCGAGCGGTTGCCGAGGGGAAGTCATCCCGAGACAACCAAGAAACACCCAGGGGTGTCGCCTGTACACCCAGCCAGATCACACGTGCACCTCATTTCCAAAACCCTCATCACCAACATCACTAGCACACCACTCGATCACATCGACCTGGAGTGAAACAACAGGGAAAATTGGGCCAACATCTCGGGATAAGTGGAAAAAGTTAGTGAGATCGGTCGTAGCAGCAGCGACAGGAGCAGCATGGTGTAAACCGACCCTCCCTGACTCGCCGAGACAGGTGATGTCAATAAACACAGCAACGATAGAAAATGATGTACCACCCGCAGATCATGATCTTGGGCTGATAAGGACCGAATGAATCCGATTGCAAAAATAGGATGAAATTATAGTCATTGGCTGCACAGGCAGCTGAATGTGCTCAAACTGGTCAAAAGGGGGAGCCATTCATCCCATGGCGAGGTCTCCTGATGAGGTGGGACATGAAGATGCAGCGTTGTTGCCTAGTGGTGCAAAAACCCTTGCAAAACAGTTGCTACTAGAAGTGCACGCCAAACAACAAATGCACTTGGTCCACCGAAACACATTGCTCACACTGCAGGCTCGATATTTTTGGCCAGTGATGTCAAAAGATGTACGCGAGCGGGTAATCATTGTCAGGAGTGTGCAAAAAGGAAACCTGCTCCCCATCCTATACAGCCTCCACTGCAGTCGATCGCAGTGGTGAGGGTAAACGAACTAGTAACGTTGGATATCCTGGGTGCATTTCCTAAAACAGCAAGGATTAAAAAATATATATTTGCTCGAGGGGATGGAGTATTGCACACACTGGCTCGTTGCATGGCCAATACATGACCAAACGGCTGCAATAATAGCAGAAGCCTTTCTCCATGGCTATGTATTGGACAAGGGCCCCACTGAGAAACGTCTAACAGGCCAGGGTCAGAATTTTTCTACTAATCTGTTGCGAGAGGTTTGTAATATCGTGGGTACTAAGAAAATTCGAACGCCACCGTACCACCTGCAGTGTGATGGACAAGTAGATAGGCTTAACCGCACGCTCTCCGCAATGTTGTGCCATGTTGTAAATGGTGATCAGATGGACTGGGACTTGCACATCCCAGGGGTCCTAGGGGCATATTGTAGAGTGCCACATGCATCGGCCGGGCTCTTCCCCTTCGTTTGGATGTAGGGGAGAGACCCTGAGCCACCTATTGAGGACCAACTGGTGGCTTTCCCTGATAAAGTTGTGTCGTCGCCAACCTCCCTCAGACTGCCACTAAAAAAGCTATGTGAAGCTCGTGAAGCCGCGATAGCAGAGTCAGGCAGATCGCAAATAGCAAACAAACGGTTGCGGAAAAGAACGGAGACGCCTGTACCCTTTGAACAGGTTGATCGGGCCTGGTTACACTGTCCTGAGGTCCGGGTTAGAAAATCCGCCAAACTACACCATCCATTGCAAAGCCCAGTGGAATTGTTAAAATCCTCTGCCCGCAAAGTGTTCGCATCCAAATGGGACGCCAGAGATGGGTGGTTAATCCGAGTCGCCCTAAAGGCCTAAACCATATAGAGAACTGACGTCACAAGGGATCGTTCAGGCTCAAAAAGGCCGTGTCCAGGGGCGTCATGACGAATGCCAGGGAGGGGAGCATCCTCCTCACAGAAATAGTGCCCCCGCACTCTCCTCTCAGGATCGACCGGAATGAAGATGGCCACGATGAGGGAGGCCGACGGACTAATTTCGAGAGGTGCCGAGGAGTGTCACCGGGTCGAATGTGCTGCTCGACCACACCTACAGTACATATTGATGGCTTGTTGTAAATGTAGGGCTAATGATGTTGCGTATTGTTTGCCTAAGAATGTACACCTTCAATAGGGCAGCCCACGTAAGAGTTTGGTGATGATACTGAATGGTCAAGTTGGGTTGTAATGTCTTCCCCCCTTTGATTCAAGCGCCTATGTTAAGCATTAACCCAGAGGTTAAATGTTTTGTACTCCATGCCCACATCATTGAATCCCGTGTGCGATCCCATTGATTGCCACATAGAGTTCCCTATTACTGGTAGGAACGAAGTTGTAAACTGAGTGTACCAGCCTGCAATAGATGAGTGTACCAGCTTGCAATAGATTAATGCGTCCGTCCGTCCGTCCCCTTTCAATACTTTAACGAAGTGAAATCTCGTGCTATTGGGGTGTAAAAATAAAATTGCGCAAAATTCCAATGTTCCTACCAGCCCACCCTGCAGGGACCTGTTAAATTAGAGTTTTAGCCGGGACAGATATTTTTATGGGCAGAAGAGGGTGATGTAGGGTACTGTACATGGCAAAAGTTATAGTGGTGTCAGTGGAGATGGGTGGAAACAGGTGCATGGTACCGTACGAGGGAAGGTTCGAGGTACAAGACGGTAAAGTCTGCTGGAATAATCTTAAATTAAAGCTTTCATGAATGCAGGGATTCATACTCTTTGGTGGAGACGATAGCACAGAGTGGTGTTCCTTCTTTATGACTCTGATATTTCCATCCTACCTGCCTATATCAGCTGTTATTTCCGACTCTTTGTGTCTCTCTCTATGCCTCTCTCTTAGATCTCTCATGCTCACATGTCCTTTGGATTGCACTCTCATGCCTTTGGATTCCACCACTCTTCGATATTACTTTAACATGCTAATCTCTCACATTAACATAGCCACTTTGATGCCCTCTACGAGGAGGCCGCTCTCCGTTATTACATTTACATGCTAATTTCTCACATTAACATCACTAGCCCCGCCCACTTATTTATGGCCCTTGGGCTACACCCATTTCAAACTCTTTTAAACATTCTACCTCAACAGCAGATCATGCTTTGCCATCTCATGACGGACGCTTGTGTTGCACCCGAAACGTCGTGATTTATTTTATTTTATACCTACGTGACTTTACCGAAAGAACCAAAGAGTATGGAAGATACCAAGTCAGCTTCATCCCAATGGTGGTGTTTAGGCGAAAGTTTATCTATGAGTATATATAGGCTGGCTAACAGGTATGAAGTTACTCCTTTGGTGGTAATATACAACAAAAACAATAATAAATGTATAACCATTGTCATGGGTGAAGTCTTCCCATACGGGATCAGTCATGGAGATTGTTTCACCATACGCCATCATGCTTCTCAACGTGGGTTGATAACGAAAAGGCTCATGGCCAGTTTGTTTGATGTTAACTATAACCGAGAATCAAACTCAAGTGGCCTGATTCATAGTGCAATGCACAAACCATTGTGCCACCGTTCCACTCGTATGTACAAGTTAACAGGGAAATTAAAAACTATGCCATGTTTTTTGTTTACTGTCAATAAAATGAGAAAATAACATTGCCACGTTGGTCAAGTTTTAGGTATAATGCAGACAAGGGTTTTGGTAGTTGGACGATTTCAGAATGGGTTGAAGGTGACAATCCTAATCAAATGCCATTTTCAGGATGCGTGCATAGGTCTGTTGTAGACAAAAACAACAGCCTGCTGATAAAGCATGTCCTGCATTCTTACATGTGTAAAGAAGCTCCTTCGCAGGTTTCATTTTCTAGATGATTTATTCCCGACGATAACATATTTACAAGGTGAGAGTGCGACTCACACGCTGCACAAGGCTATGACTATCTGCAGTCCCGGTGGTTTCTAATAGAGTAGATTAATCTCGAACAGTCTTTCTTGATGGTTTCCACCATGTTGGTTTCCAACAGTCGGCCCCGATGTCGTCCACCTGCAGTTGTTCTTCAGTCCCAAGGCATCACCCCATTTGTGGGCCACGCTCCCCCTTATATACCCGCACGGCCACACCCTGGTAACTTCCAGCAGTTTTCCCCGGTAGATTCTCTCAGCAGACTCTATTGTCTTCTACTTCACTTCTCTTGGATGGCAAAGTTTATAGTGGGGGCAGTGGAGATGGGTTGAAACAGGTACAGGTTACTGTACGGGGGAAGGTTCGTGTGAGTCGTACCCTTGCATTGTAAATACGTCATCGTGAAATAAATCATCTATCAAATGGAACCTGCAAAGGAGCTTCTTTACACATGTGAGTGTAAGCCTGAGTACAATCTCACGTGTTGTTGCTGTCGAGTATTTTAATTTTACCAGTGGGTCAATGAGGGAAGGGGATGATGATTATTGTAGTGATAGAATGGGTGGGTCATTCTTGAGAGCATGAAAAAGTGCGTGAGTGAGGTTGACAGTGAATGATCGGGTGATTGTGTGATCAGGTAAATATATGACTCATGAGGAGAGAGAGGGAGTATTTACGTGAGTCATAGATTTAAGGAGTTGGGTGAGTTCATAATGGAGTGAGTACCAGTTAATTGAGTTGAACAAGGCGAGAACTAAAGCGACCAGGATGAGTCTCATTTGCAAGAGAGACCTGGATCACCCAAATTACCAAAGCTAAATAAAACACAGAGTTACAGTAATTAAAGCAAATATACTATTTTCTTCTTTCGATAAAGCATATATAAACAATAGAAAGACAACTGCTGTCTCATGAAAAATCGACGTAATGGAGCTAAGGGATGATAGAATGTGTGAGTAATGTGCGACATGGATGTCCTCTGGCCCCTACACGACTGAACATTTTCTTTGACTACGTAGTTTGAGACGATTTCCATGGATGTACCAGTAGAATTTATCTGGTATAGATATAATGGGAGGCTGATCGATGCCTGAGCCGGTCATGGTATAGCTCTCTATTGTTAAACCATATTATGAATGCGGATGATCTGGTGATTACTGCCCACTCTGAGGAGAAGTTGGAGACACTACAGCTAAACATGAAGCATGCTACTAAAATATGGGCCGTTACCATCAGCCCCACGAAAACAAATCACCTCCCTGGGTATTTTACATCATAAAAATGCTCCCTTCCTCAATTCCTCATGTATTTGGGGCACCTGAGGAGAGAGTGGAGTGGGCAGTGTGCTGATGATCAAGTCCGTTTTGGGAGCCGAGGTCTCATTTAAAATAATTCGAGCAGCATTATATTTTCATCAGCTGCTCAACAGTGTGGAAGCTACCTGGCATGTCACTCCATAAAAATCTTCATGTCTTCTCGGCCAGTTATACCCTCCCTTATCTCTCTCGAAAGGAACATTAAGGTTAGCTTGCCCACGATCTATTCAGGGTTTAACCAGACTGGAC
Source organism: Petromyzon marinus (assembly GCF_048934315.1). Lineage (NCBI taxonomy): Eukaryota > Metazoa > Chordata > Hyperoartia > Petromyzontiformes > Petromyzontidae > Petromyzon > Petromyzon marinus. The sequence goes on from NW_027423224.1 coordinate 219,644, forward strand.
TTTGTAAGCTCACAGATTCCTAGAATATCTGGACAAATGCCCATCTGTGGGCTCCTCCAGCAAGCGAGGCTGCGTTGATTGTGTCATGCAGTCCGTATGCAGTCACGGCATCCCCAAGCAGCTTCAATTTGGCTGGATAGATGGTGCTAAATGGGCGTGGTACGGGGTAGAGAAGAGATGGACTGATGTGGTGCAGAAGGATGTGGAGCTGATTGGACTTATTGATGACTGGTATCAGCAGTGTCACGATCGGCTTCTGTGGAGGAGGTTCATGAAAGGCGCTGCTGGGAAGGTGGAGGCAGTTGCCCTCCAGCAACAGCATAGGGCAGAGGAGCGAGGCTCAAAACAACGAGCAGAGTGCCAAACAACTGACACAAATAAAGTTGGCACAGTGGGGAGCACGGCTGTTGCATCTGCCCATCATCTTCCTAAGTCAATCCATGGCACCTGCGTCTATTACATGACCTCCTGCCAGCCAGCCTTCGACACTTCACGTGGTCTCAAAATGCACCGAGCATGGCACAAGTGCTGTGGTGATGTCACCGCCACTTAGGGGTGAACGACGGTTGTTGCGTTGTTGTTGTGCGTGTGTGCACGGACGCATGTACGCCTGTGAGTCTCGTGTATGGAGAGATAAAGAGAGGCAGCCGGGCGGGGTGCTGGCCATTCACCCCGTGTGCCATTCAGAGCTTCACAGGCGCTTGCCCCAACATTCTGGTAAGGCTATACAGCGGATGATTGTCGCTGTTGTGTGTGTGTATGGACGTTCACCCCCCTCCCACCGCCCCCGTGTGTGCAGGGACTCATTACGCCCCCTCCCGACAAGCAGACCGGCATCCGGACTAAAGGTAAGTGACAATAACAGATTTTTTTTCCATTTAAGTAACTTTATGTTTTGCTCACAATACAGTATTTATTAGAGTGTTGCATGCAAATGTACGATATTTTGTCTTATATATGACTTTGTTGATGTTCTATGGGGTATGTTTGTCTTTCTGAGTAATGTTTTAATTAGGGTGGTGTCATTTTCACAATTTCCCCAATATTTTAAATGGCCGACTTGCACTTCAGCAATTTTCGGAACCAATGGCTAAATCTCTTCATCTTCTTGGGCTTGGTGGTGGTGGCAGAAGTGGTGGTGGAAACGGTTGCGGTGGTGGAAGCTGTGGCAGCGGCGGTGGAAGTGGCATCGGTGGTGGTGGCATCATTGTACATTTGAGACACGGTCCATATTAGCTCTTTCAGCTGGCTACGGAGATGCAGGTTCTCTTCTTGCAGCCTCTTTTCCCCATGCCACATGTCCTCGTGACGCACCAGCTTCCCGCGCAGCCTAAACTGTTCCTGCCCTCTCTGCGGATTCAGGAAGTTCAACTTCCTCAGGTGGGCGTGCAGCGACCTCCGGAGATCTTCGTTTTCACAGCGCAGCGACATTTGCCGCTGTGCTGCATTGCAGTCTCGGAGAAAATCCGCATGGAGAGACTTGCTCTCCCTGCAAGGCACTCTCGTGGGCTCCAGCTCCAACTGGCGCTCTTTAAGCTGTTGAACCAGGCTCCTGATCTCTCTCTGGAGAGTCTCTCGGTTCTCCATGAACTCCTCCAGCTGATGCTGTAGCTCCAGACGGAGCATCTTGCTCTTCTGACAGAGCTCCACATTCTGCAGGCCCATCCTCTCCGTAGACAGCGTCGTGGTCTCATGGTCAAAGTCTGAAATGGAAAGCGTAAAAAGAAGATATATGAAGATCCCCATCCCAAGCATGGCCAAGACCAGAACGCCAACGATCAGCAGCACCATGCTCAATTCGAGTTGACGGCACGCGGGACAGAAGCAAGTGTGAGACACGTCACGAAGGGGCTTGTTATTTATCGTGACGTCATTACCGGATGTGACGTACACTATGACGTACCAGCCATCTCTGCCCACTTATTGTCAATCATTGCCCACCACGTGACTCCACGGCCCTGCCCCTAACCACACAGCTCCTCCCCCATACTCTTCTTCCGCCTTCCCCACGTGACGCGAAGCGAGCCAATCACGCGAGAGGCGGCGCGCGGTCGGCCCCGCGTCCGCTTCCCGCCATTCTTGCAATGGGCGGCGGGGCCGCTCAGGGTGGGGCGCGGGGCGCGGGGGCGAGTTCACTCCACGTCGTGAGTCGGGAGGAGGGACGAGGGGGAGGGGCCAGGAGGGACGAGGGGGAGGGGCCAGGAGGGACGAGGGGGAGGGGCCAGGAGCTGGAGGGGGGGGGGAGCTGAGAGCTGCGAAAGTTTGGGGTACCACTACTTGAAAAATATACTGTACCACAGAAATGAATTTATGTTTAGTTCGATTTAGAACATCTTTCCAATGGTTGCTTAATTTGAAACCAACTTCTCGGTTGAAATTGTGTCTGTGTTTGTAGATCTGAATTGCCTCGTGAACAAATCTCTGATAAAAACCCGTGGGTTTGCAAAGAACCTTGGTATCGGAGAAAATTATATCGTGATCACCCACATGGTTGTAACAGTGATCAGCAAAGAATTCGTTTTGCTGTGTTTCAAATCTGATTTGTGCTCGCGAATTCGGTCAGAGACATGTCGCTTTGTCTCCCCGATATAGCAATCACCGCAGGTACAACTCAATTTGTAAACCCCGGGGTACTGTAAGTCAGGAATGCCATCCTTCACGGATGGGATCAGATCACAAATTTTGTGTACTGTATTGAACCGGACCTGGATCTTGTGTTTGTTTAGAATTTTGGAAATCTTTTTAGTAACGCCTGCTATATATGGTAGTGTGATGGTTTTGGCCGGAGTATCAAGTGGTTGTTTCTGTATGGAGGGAGAAACAGCTTGGCGGATGGTACGGTCAGAGTAACCATTCCTTTTGAGGGCCAGGTGTACATGTTTTAATTCACTGGTCAGGTGGTGTTGGTCCGAAATGCAATGAGCCCTATGGTATGAAGTTTTGATGAGAGAATTCTTTTGGGCTGGGTGGTGGTGGGAATCAGGTTTCAAGTAGGAATCTGTGTGGGTGGGTTTCCTGTAGACAGAATGCCCCAATGAGCCATCAGGTCTCCTCTCAAACAGAACATCTAAGAATGGTAGCTTAAATTTCGATTTAAAGTTTTCGTGACTGCAAGGATTCATCTTCTTTGGTTCTTTCGGTAAAGTCACGTAGAATGAGAATAAAATAATAAATTGATAAAATAAAATAACACAATAATATTCTCACGACGTTTCGGCCACAACACAAGCGGCCTTCATCAGGTGAAGGGGACGAGACTGTCTGGAGGACAGCGCTGGAGTGAGAAAGCCACGCTGAGATCACGACCTTTAAGCTGTGTGAGAAGAAACAAAGCGCCTGACAAAGGAATTAGCATTTAATTTAGCATTGAAATGGCTGAGTGATTAGCTTGTGACTGGTCACAGAAAAGGCTATATTAAAGTTAAAGCATACACATCCGCAAAGGCACCCCTTGACAAAGGAATTAGCATAGAATTTAGCATTGAAATAGCTAAGTTAAAGTATACACATCCGCAGAGGCACTCCTTGACAAAGGAATTAGCATAGAATTTAGCATTGAAATAGCTGAATGATTAGCTTGTAACTGGTCACAGAAATAGTTATGTTAAAGTCAGAGCATATACATTCACCGAGGCACCTAGTACAAATCAAACAGGAGAATTTAGCATTGAAATAACTAGGCGAATTTAGCATTGAAATAACTGAGTGATTAGCTTGTGACTGGTCACAGAAATGGCTGTTGAAGTTAAGGCCTACACATCTGAGCTATTCACTGTAACTGGGTATACAATACAATATATAATGAATACTATATCATGAACCAAAAAAAATACTAAATTATAAATTACCTCAATGTTATCAATAAACTCTATATTCTCCAATCAGCTAAGCTACCAACAATAAGTCGTTATATATCACAATGCTATATGGCGAAAAATGGGTGGATTCTTACCCTCAACTTTAGCAACACGGATAGCTTAACCGTGGTTAATGGTATGGTTTACAACATGGAGTATAACAATGCCTCGCAGCTGTCTCTCTCCCCCTCCTCTGTTCCGACCATCGATGAACTCGTCCGTCTGAACGGGACCCGTAGCTATCCGTGGTGCTAAAGTTGAGGGTAAGAATCCACCCATTTTTCGCCATATAGCATTGTGATATATAACGACTTATTGTTGGTAGCTTAGCTGATTGGAGAATATAGAGTTTATTGATAACATTGAGGTAATTTAAATTTTTGTGTTTTTTATTGGTTCAGTATATAGTATTCATTATATATTGTATACCCAGTTACTGTGAATAGCTCAGATGTGTAGGCCTTAACTTCAACATAGCCATTTCTGTGACCAGTCACAAGCTAATCACTCAGTTATATCAATGCTAAATTCGCCTAGTTATTTCAATGCTAAATTATCCTGTTTGATTTGTACTAGGTGCCTCGGTGAATGTATATGCTCTGACTTTAACATAGCCATTTCTGTGACCAGTTACAAGCTAATCACTCAGCTATTTCAATGCTAAATTCTACGCTAATTCCTTTGTCGAGGGGTGCCTTTGCGGATGTGTATGCTTTAACTTTAACATAGCCTTTTCTGTGACCAGTCACAAGCTAATCACTCAGCCATTTCAATGCTAAATTATGTTAATTCCTTTGTCAAGGCGCTTTGTTTCTTCTCACACAGCTTAAAGATCGCGATCTCAGCGTGGCTTTCTCACTCCAGCGCTGTCCTCCAGACAGTCTCGTCCCCTTCACCTGATGAAGGCCGCTTGTGTTGTGGCCGAAACGTCGTGAGAATATTATTGTGTTATTTTATTTTATCAATTTATTATTTTATTCTCATTCTACGTGACTTTACCGAAAGAACCAAAGAAAATGGTAGCTTACCATCTTTCTCCACTTCCATGGTCTTGTTCTTCTGACAGAGCTCCACATTCTGCAGGCCCATCCTCTCCGTTTGCAGCGTCGTGGTCTCGCGGTAAAAGTATGAGATGGAAAGCTTAAAACGAAGATAAATGAAGATCTCCATCCCAAGCATGGCCAAGAGCGGAACGCCAACGGTCAACAGCGCCATGCTCAGCTCGTGTTGACGGCACGCGGGACGGAAAGAAGTGTGAGGCACGTCACGAAGGGGCGTGTCCTATATTACCGGATGTGACGTACAGCCATCCCTGCCCACTTATTGGCAATCATTGCCCACCACGTGACTCCACGGCCCCGCCCCTTACCGCGCAGCTCCTCCCCCATACTCTTCTTCCGCCTTCCCCACGTGACGCGAAGCGAGCCAATCACGCGAGAGGCGGCGCGCGGTAGGCCCCGCGACCGCTTCCCGCCATTCTTGCAATGGGCAGCGGGGCCGCGCAGGGGGGGGGGGCGGTGGGGGCGGGGGGGGCGGGGCTGAGTTCACTCCACGTCGCGAACGGGAGGAGGATTGACGAGGGGGAGGGGCCAGGAGGGACGAGGGGGAGGGGCCAGGAAGGACGAGGGGGAGGGGCCAGGAGGGACGAGGGGGAGGGGCCAGGAGCGGGAGGGGGGGAGCCGTGGCGCCGCTCTTGGGCCGCGAGGCCTCCCCCTGGGCCCGCGGCGCCACGCGGAGACCGCGACAGCAGCAGGAGGTGGTGGTGGTGGTGTTTGTGGTTGTAGGCACGGGAGAGGTGGTGGTGGTGTTTGTGGTTGTAGGCACGGGAGAGGTGGTGGTGGTGTTTGTGGTTGTAGGCACGGGAGAGGTGGTGGTGGTGTTTGTGGTTGTAGGCACGGGAGAGGTGGTGGTGGTGTTTGTGGTTGTAGGCACGGGAGAGGTGGTGGTGGTGTTTGTGGTTGTAGGCACGGGAGAGGTGGTGGTGGTGTTTGTGGTTGTAGGCACGGGAGAGGTGGTGGTGGTGTTTGTGGTTGTAGGCACGGGAGAGGTGGTGGTGGTGTTTGTGGTTGTAGGCACGGGAGAGGTGGTGGTGGTGTTTGTGGTTGTAGGCACGGGAGAGGTGGTGTTTGCGGTTGTAGGCACGGGAGAGGTGGTGGTGGTGTTTGTGGTTGTAGGCACGGGAGAGGTGGTGGTGGTGTTTGTGGTTGTAGGCACGGAGAGGTGGTGGTGGTGTTTGTGGTTGTAGGCACGGGAGAGGTGGTCACGGACAGGCGGTGAGTGCCGGGTGATGGAGGGGGGGGATTGCAGGGTGAGTGAGTTAATGAGGAGAATTAATAGGTGAGGAGGGTGAGTGAGTTGAAGGGTGAGGTGAGTGAGTGGGTGAGTGGTGAGTTCACGACAGGGAGATTGGGGCTGAGTGAGTGAACGAAGCGCACGGTAAAGATCCCCTGAGAGCATTCGCAAGAGTTGGACATTGAGTGCCGCTGTCAGGGTCCACACGCAAATTACTCACTTGGCATGATATACAAATTAACCATTGTAAACGATAACTTTTAAAAAACCTACTCTATTAGTCAGAGCTATTGCGATGTGCGTTCAGCATATTTGTAGCACGTTATAACCAACGTCAACATCGTCATTTAGAGTAACCATTAGTCCATACGTGTCACTTGCTAATAGTCCCCGGGTCAATCACAACTTTGCCGTGCGTGCAGGCTTTGTCTCTGGCTGCTCGCTAGGGCTGCGATGCCTTTCCATGCCACAAGATGACGTTCATTGCTCCTTCCACACCGCGACAATATTTACTGCAGTGTTCTATAACGCGGTAGTTGCGTTGCTGAATAACACCGCTTTGTGTAAACTCCCTCGTTACAATGACTAATACAGGGTAAAGCACAGTCCGTGATAACAGCGTGAGATGCGTGTGTCGGCTGAACAAAGACTGAGGCGCGTGGGGAGCATCAGGAAGCATCCAGCAGCATCCCAATGCCTCGTGTGACGCTGTGCCCAGGCAGCCGTACAACCGCACATTCCTACTCGCGCGACGTGGTTCTGTTGACTCAACCACTTAGCATCCGCGTTATAAAACGTGTTCCCTAATACATCCATCGTGCCATATCCAAATGGCGTTATGAAAACACGCATTGAGGCAGAACGAACTCTATAAACTTTTTATTTTACCAGGTGAGACCCACTGAGCTATGTGGCTGTTTTCCAGAAGCGACCTTTCCACAAATGATAGATCAGCTATATGGCTAATCACGTTAGAAATGTGTAGCACCAGCCACAAATACTTAGACAGGGTCAGTGTCTACTTAGATTCACTCACTCCGCCTATTGTCATGCGGCGTGCGCAGCTGCGTCGTGACACTTGGTAGAGTGCTGTCTTTGAGGCAGAGAGCTTTACAACCGTGTGCAGTGGTTAATTTGCTTAACAGCTTTACACCGAACTCCTTGCTTGTGGTAAAACATGTTTGCGACTTTGCTGATCGAGAACTATGCAGATTTAGATTCATAGTAACATGTACTTAGTGTGAGATGAACTTCCAAACAATTTCCTTTGCTCAACATCTTGCAATTAACGTCTTTTTAAATGGTCAGCTTAAGTGATTCCGTGATGGTTATGTAACTTGACCATTAAGATAATCTATGGAGCACAATTATTTCAGTATTATTTGTCGTAAGTAAACTTTAAACTGAACCCATATGTGATATTATATTGCCTGATTATTTTAATTTTTAATGTAGTCTACATGCTCTTCTGGGGATATTACCCCACATTTACCATTAATTGATGTTCCCTTTGACATTGGTAATTGGCATTGTCACACCATAGTAATTCATGGGCAATTATGTAATTCTCTCTGTGTCTATCTCTCTCTGCATCTGTCTGTGTGGGTGTCTCTCTCTGCCGGTGTGTTTTTCTCTATATGTGTCTCTCGTGTGTCTCTTTGTGTGTGCCTCTCTCTGTGTGTGGATGTCTCTCGGTGTCTGTGTCTCTCTTTCCTTTTCACGATGTGGTGTTGTATTTACATGCAAATTCTACGTCTAGCCCCGCCCACTTACCCTTGGGCTGAGCTTATCTCAAGCCAATATAACTTCGTGTTTCAGCAGCTTTCTCGCTATATTTTTTCACCTGATGATGGTTGCTTGTGTTGCGATCGAAACGTCGTGATCTATTAATTTTTTCTACCTACGTGACTTTACCAAAAGAACCAAAGAGTATTGTGATTGTAATTTTGATAGTGATCGTTGTGGTGGAGGTGGTGATATTGATGGTGGTGTTAACGATAGCGGTGATTTTGGTGGTTGTAATGGTGGTATTGATGGTGGTAATGGTGGTTGACTATTACCCCTCTCGTGTTCTTACTTCCACTACCAGGTTTAAGAATCTGCCGGTGTCTGTGCTGGAGGTGGACGTCGGATATCTGTGCAGTCTGGAGCGGTGGACAATAGACTCCTGCAGCTCAACCAGGTGGACGCACTGGGCAGGGAGCAAGATGGTGGTGGCCTTAGAGACCCACTTACTCCCACAGAGAGCCATAGACTCACTCAGAGAGAGCACTCACACAGAGAGCCAACGTCTCACTGACACAGAGCCATAGACTCACTCACATGGAGACACATAGACTCACTCAAACAGAGAACCATTGATTAACCCACACAGAGAACCACAGAGTCACTCGCACAGACTCACACAGAGAGACATAGACTCACTCACGTAGAGGACTATATGCAGTACATCCTCGTCTTTTATGTAATGTGTTTCGCTTAGCGCACACCACACCCACTATAACTCGAGTAGCACATGACGGACTGCTCTTATGAGTGGTGTGGGTGTTGGCAGCGTTGTTCTGTATTGCTGGGAGCTGTTGCTGTACCGGTGCGCACTGTGTTACGTGGCGTGTCATCCTCTTCCTCAGCCTTTGTTCCAGCATCTGTGTGTAGTGTCATCTCACTCACTCCCTTATAGTTTTCACTCATCATATCTCCCTTTCATGTCCTTTGTATGTATTTTGATAAATGTAACACAATTTTTTATTATTATTTGGCTGCTATAAATTTCCACGTCATAAGCTACTTCATTCATCTATCATTTGTGGCCAGTTCGCTTCTGAAATAGAAGCTAATAGCTTAGAGGGCTTTACTAGGTAAGATAAAAAATAGTTTATTTTTTTGTGATTTGCTTACCTTTCCTATACTTTTCACTTCGATTGTGTTTTTGCATCGTTTGTTCTTGTAACTTTCTGTACCACCCCAACTGGAAATCTGTGAAAAAGGGCTTTTTAGATTCCTCCAGTATAAATAAAGATTATAATATAGATCTTCTACATATACACAACCCATTTAAAATGAACATAGAAAACAGTGTACTGTACTCTCAATTAAAAATAATAATAAAAGTTATATTGTGCTAAAACGGAGCCTCCCCCTTTACCGTTTTTCCTTGTAGAAAAGTTTTCTGCTTGACGTAAAATAGCTTTAAGCAGCAATTTTCGACAACGCAACCCCCGCGTTAAGCAAGGATATGTTGTACTCACTTACACAGAGAGACATAGACTCAAACTTTATTTGGCACTTTCGTGACTGCAGGAATTACTCTTTGGTTATTTCGGTAAAGTCACGTAGACATTGACTCGCACAGAAAGCCATAAACTCACTCGAACAGAGAGACTTGGAGTCAATCACACAGAGCCATCGACTCATTCAAACACAGATGATGATAACAGATACCCATGAACTCACATTGAGACCCATGGACTCACACAGAGACCAGTAAACTTACCAGACCCGTAGACTCACAGAGACGCATAGACTTACAGAGAGGTATAGACTTACACAGAGACCCATAGACTTACAGAGAGGTAAAGACTTACACAGAGACCCAAAGACTGGTGAGCGAGATTTGAACTCGGATCACCAGATTTGTAGCACAGCACATTCGCCGATACACTACCGTTCACCTTACACACTCACACGCACTCACATGCTCACTCATTCACGCAACCAGACGCTCACTTACACATTCAATCAATCACTCAATCACTCACACACTCGCGTTTTATTGCATGTAGCAATATCTTCAGGAGCTAAATGTCAATTATTGAGGTCTGTTAAGATAAGCGAGTGTGTGTGGATGACATAGCAATAGTGGGTGAGTAGGTGAGTGAAGAGGTGAGCTCAGTAGCATGTTGCAGGTCTTCCCCAGGACAAGGCAGGTCATATTTAGGGTGTGTAACATGTTGATTGACTGGGTTGAGTGTTGTGTGTTTGTGAGTGAGTAGGTGAGCTCACTCGAATGTCGCAGGTCTCGCCCAGCGTTTTCCAATCAGAGATTAAACAGATGAATGAGTGGTGGGATTTTTGTTATTGGTCTCAGGTGAGCAGCACCACCTTAACACAAATATCTGTATTACACCTTCATCCATGTAATAGCTGTGTCCGTCTTACACCTCCATTTTCTTAGAAGCCTCTGGATTTGACATAGGGCATCTTTTTCTGTGTGTGTGTCTGTGTGACCCAGTCCTGGACCTTCCCTCGGTCGACTCACCCTCTAAAGAGTACCTGGTGCAGTGTCTATAATAAACATCAGCAATTGGGAGAGACAAAGGTGGCCGCGTGCATGGTGTTGGCCACATCACATCCCCACTGCGGATTTTGGCGAACCATCGAACAAAGGCTGTCGCTGCATCGCACTTTCAGAAGCGCTTCTGCGGCCGTCTCGAACGCTCTTCCTTCTGATATTAGAAGCCACTGGAGCTGTGCACTTTTACATCTAGATTGAAAACTCATTTCTTTGGAACTACTTTTTGTGCTTACTTTGTTGCCCTTCCCCTGCACCTCCGATTAGCACGGTTGGCTACGTACCGTGCAAAAGAAGTTCAACATACAAAATACATACCACCCCCTCGTGTGTTCCACAGCACAAGGCTCCACAACTTGCCCTTACATGTCTATTGAGGCTACTTCGGTGACCTGTGTGTGTGTGCATAATTAATTATCATTATTTTATTAAATGGCCTTCATCAACAAAGGACACGAGTCCATTGAGGGACGGGGACAGCGTGGGACCCTTCGTGGAGCCGATTCTCGCAATGGCGGAGGAAGAGTTGGAGGGATGCAGCAGAGGAGGGGGTGGCACCGCACGATGTTCGTGCTGAGAGTGAACGTGGCACTGGGGGAGGCTCCGGAGTTGGGCCTCTTCAGGGCGACTGGCGATAGAGTGGAGAAGTCGAGGTGAGAGTGACTCGGGGAATGGGGGTGAGGTGAGTGGAGGGGTGACTCGGGGAGTGAGATTAGTGGAGGGGTAACTAGGGGAGTGGACGTGCACCTGATTATGCACGAATGTGAGTGGACTGCCCATGCATTCATCATCATTATGGGCATCATCACCAGTGGTAAATCCACTGTTTGATGAAGGCCTCCCCAAACCAACGTCACTTCTCGTGACGCCTGCGCTGTGACAATCGGCCCCAGCACCTCCTGTGCATGAGCTTCCCACCTCCCCTCCAAGTTACTCTTGATCATCAGCCATCGTCACTTCCAGAAACGTTTTCATCTGCGTGTTGCTCTTTCCTTCTCATCATGGTCAACATGAGGAGGGATCTTACCTCTGTGTATGTTCTCTCATCTGCGCGTTCCTCTGTCTTGGTGTGATTTCGAGCACGTGTCTCTGCATGCTTCTCTGCGCAGGGTTTGTTCTGTACGTGTTTTTTGAGCTGGTGGCCGCGTCTGAACCGTGTCGTGCCCGTCAGGATGCCACTCAATACAAAACAAATGGAAGGAGTGAAATTATCTTGGGACCACAGCCTTGTCTCAATTCTTCACCCCTGGTGTACAAGTCAGCAGCTGGGACCATCACTGCTATCCATTAACATGTACGGACTGCTAAGGATTCTCTTCATCTCTGGGTCCCTACCTCTAAATGATGACTCTGAGTATTGACCGCAGTGCATTTCTCAGCTCTATCGAGTACCCGGTAAGATCGAAAAACTCTCAGCTCACACGGTGGCGTCGGGTGATCAGCCAATGAATACATCAGGATGTGCACCCTCATGAATAACAAACGTGCATTGCGGAAGGTGCCGACTGACTGCCATGCTGCATACTGCTGTATAAATAACCCACCCACACATGCACAAGCCTGTGTGGGTATGCGTATTATCCGGTAATTGTATAGTGTTTCGCGTATTGCGCGATGAACTTGGCAACACCAGTACCGATGCACTAAAGTGGTTTTGGGCTAACCCGAGGTCGACTCAGCCTCCAATGAGTACCTGGTGCGGTGTGTAAACATCACTACTCGGGAGATAAAGGCGGCCAGGCATGGTGCTGGCCACCCTCCCCATTGTGTACCATGCTGGCTTTCATAGTTGCTCGCTAAAAGCACTTGCCTCAAGAGTCCGTTGAGGTTATACAGACAACCTTTGTGTTTGTGTTTAATGTTTTAATTGGTGGCGGTGTAATTTTAAATGTAAATTTTTTTCATGGCCGATTTGCACTTTGGCCACTTCCAGACCCAACAAATAAATCTGTTCCTTTTCTTGGTGGCGGTGGTGACGGTGGTGGCGGTGGTGGCTTTGGTGTATATTTATAGAGTGCCTTCTCTCTTGACATAACAAGCACAAGGCGGTGACAGAATGGAATGATTTAGATGGCAGGGGTGTACATAGTTTGAGGAATAAGTGACAGCGATAGACAGCAATGGGATCGGAGAAGAGTAGGGACGAGAAGGAGTGGAGGCTTAAGGGGAGAGAAGAGGTAGAGAATGGGCAATGGAGAAGAGGTGGGGCTTTATGGGAGGAATGGAAGAAGGTTAAGTAGATGGACCATAAATGAGGTTTGGCACAAAGAGGAGGGACAGAGACAGAAGATTGGGAACAAAGAGGACGAGAGAGGACATGGAAGGAGATGAAAGAGGCAAAATTATGTAGGGCAAGTCCATGGAGAGGTTTAAAGACCAGCGACAGGTATTTTAAAAGACAGTGGTAGTGAACGAGAAGCCATTGGAGTTGAAGGAGGAGAGGCAAAGTGTGAGAATTAAAGGGGAGATTGAAAATAACTCGTGCAGAATATTTTTTTATTTGGTGGAGGGGAATGAGGGCAGATGCGGGGAAATCAAGAAGAAAATTACATTTGTAATTAGAGGTAGCTCTGTTATATCAACTTCTGTGGGTGACTGTCTAATACATATGTGGTTCATAAAGCAGTGCGCCAAACACAAATAACTCTGCCCGCGTGTGATTTTTTCTCACAATTTAAAGGATTTCAACTGCACGGCAGTGCGTACAGCTATAGACCCCTAAGTCGTATGCGCTGTGCAACTTTTAGGCCTTGTAAATATTCCCACACATCTTCTTAATGCGATGTTTTTTTCAATTGTAGAGGATTATCATCGTTAAAATGTTTACTCAGGCACGTGTATATGCATAAACACGATTTGATCAAGACTTGTCACACTAGACTTTCGCGACTACAAAGTAGAGCAGTAATGCATGGTGCTGTTTTTGTTTTATTTTAATTACTTAGATTCGCTCGGGGAGGGTACATGCGGAGTGTTTTTGTATCTGAACGTGTAAACGTGACTTTACCGTAAAAAAACAAGTATACTTTTCGATTTAAAGCTTTCGTGACTGCAATGATTCATCTTCTTTGGTTCTTTCGGTAAAGTCACGTAGAATGAGAATAAAATAATAAATTGATAAAATAAAATAACACAATAATATTCTCACCAATATTATTGTGTTATTTTATTTTATCAATTTATTATTTTATTCTCATTCTACGTGACTTTACCGAAAGAACCAAAGAAGAAGAAAACAAGTATACTATTTTCACTGATACCATTGTGAAATCTATTGTTTCCAGCCTGCATAATTTATATTTGTTGTGATTGGTTTTCTCATCATTTACAGATTTGATTACTGTTACCTTTAGACAACTGTCTATGGGGTCACCATAGTGTAAAGGTCATCTCCATATATGGGGCTGCCAGAGGCATATGGCAAGAGAAAGTATTGATTACCGTCCTGCACTAATGAGTCCTAATTAGACGAAACCGGTCCACAGTTGTCTTTGTCTCACTGCTGCCTGTTGCTGGGACGGCCACGTGTTCTCAACGCTTTGAGTCTGTGGTCTAAACCAGGGGTCGCCAACCCCCGGGCCGCGGACCGGTACCGGTCCGTGGCCTGTTAGGAACCGGGCCGCACAGCAGGAGGCGAGCGGTGGGTGAGCGAGTGAAGCTTCATCTGTATTTACAGCCGCTCCCCATCGCTTGCATTACCGTCTGAGATCCGCCTCCTGTCAGATCAGCGGCGGCATTAGATTCTCATAGGAGCGCGAACCCTACTGTCAACTGCGCATGCCAGGGATCTAGGTTGCGCGCTCCTTATGAGAAGTCGGAATCCGTAACTTATTATAGTCTGCGCGTGGCCTGCCCATTATTGTATTTACCACTTCCGTTCGCGCCTCCCTCCCGCACTGCGCACTTGTCTCAGTCACAGTTTTGGTATAAAGCCCACAAGCTAACCCTCGCCAAAATGAGCAAAAAACAAACGTCGCTGGAGAGTTTCTTTGAAAAGGGGGAAAGGCCCAATGATGACCCCCCCTCCAGTCCGTAAAAAAATGTCTTCCACGAAACCGGTCCCTGGTGCCAAAAAGGTTGGGGACCGCCGGTCTAAACGACAACTTGGTCACAAATTCAGTTTTTCTGAGCTGTTGGTCTAGATAAGTTGGAGAGGGTGGGTGCATGCATGCTGCACACCTATGTATGATTTTTCATCTAATATTACTCCCCGTCCCTTCAAATTTCGTGAATCCTACACGTGGAGGGTGATGGTGGTAACGATGGTGTGGGTGGTGACGTTGGTGACGGTGGTAACCATGGTGAAAGTGGTGACGGTGGTAACGATGGTGTGGGTGGTGATGATAGTGACGGTGGTGACGATAGTCACGATGGTGACGATGGTGACGGTGGTGACAGCGCTGACACTGGGACGCCTGCACGGCACGACTGCCTCTCAAGGGCAAAGCTGGGCCACGTGGTTTGCGAGGAATGCAATCCCCTTTGCACTTCTAAAGGGCACCCCCAGTGGCAACTTTTTTTTTTGCACAATAAGAAGGCGACTCAGCATTTCACCTGCAAGCGGCTTTGCTCTGCACGTAGGGGTGCTGATTGCTCGATGTAAAATACAATTGAGTAATGTCCGATTATCACGGTTGGCTAAGCACGGTGCAACAGAAGGTCGACATACATACAAGGATCTTATTGCAGCCTCGTAATTTAATAACACACCGATCCACATTCTCGCATTTAGCCACAAACACACGCGCAGTTGAGCACACCCACAGCTAGACGATAACGCGTGCTTCTCTCGAGTTATCTGCTGTCATCTGGCTCTCGTGATCGCCGGCCTTGCCTCGCCACAGCTGCTGTGGAGTCGCCTTTGTGCAGAATATAAATTACAACGTAGAAACGCATACAGCCCCTGTCTACTGATCTATTTTATCATCTGTAAAACAAGTAATCCTGATTTGTTTACAGATGTTTTACTAACTAAAAGTCTATCCTCCCAAGAGCGGGTGAGTGAGCGGATGGGTGTGGGTGGGTGAGCGGATGAATGTGTGGATGGGTGAGCGGGTGAATGTGTGGATGGATGGGTGGGTGAGCAGGTGGATGTGGGTGGGTGGTGAGTGGGTGGGTGGTGAGTGGGTGGATGAATGGGTGGGTGGTGAGTGGTTGGGTGGATGTGTGAGTGAGTGGATGAGCGAATGGGTGAGTGGGTGGGTGGTTGAGCAGGTGGCAGGTGTGTGAGTGGGTGGGTGAGTGAGCAGGTGGGTGGTTGAGCACTTGGGTTGGTGAGCGGGTATGGTTGGTGAGTGGGTGGGCGGGTGGGCAGGAGGGTGGTGAGTGAGTGGGTAAGCGATTGGGTGAGTGGATGGGTGGGTAAGCAAGATGGTGGGTGTGTGAGTAGGTGAATGAGCGAGTGAGCGGGTGGGTGGACGAGCGGGTGGGTGGGTGGGTAAGCAGATGGCAGGTGTGTGAGTGGGTGAGTGAGCGGGTAAGTGAGCGGGTGGGTGAGTGGGTGGGTAGGTGAGCGGGTGGGTTGGTGAGTGGATGGGCGGGTGAGTAGGTGGTTGGTGAGTGTGTGAATGAAGGAATGGGTGGATGGTGAGTGAGTGGTTGAGAGCGTGGGTGACCGAGTGAGTGGGTGGACGAGTTGGTGGACGAGTGAGTGGTGAGCAAATCGGCGAGCGAGTTGGTGAGCCGGTGGTGAGTGGGTGAGCGAGCAAGCGGGTAGGTGTATGAGTGGTGGGTGGGTTAGGAGGTGAGTGGCTGGGTGAGCGAGTGGGTGAGCAGGCGGTTGAGTGGTTGGGTGGTGAAGGGGTAGGTGAATTGCTGGATGGTGAATGGGTAACTGGCTGGTGGGTGAGTGGGAGGGTGAGTGAGTGGATGAGCGGGTGGGCGAGTTGTGAGCGAGTGGCAGCGCTGCTCGTGAAGCTGTGAGTCTGTGTGTCTCTGTTTAAGCCTCCGTGTCTCTGTGCGAGTCTGTGAATCATGAGGTGAGTTTATTTGCGAGTCTTAGCGTGCGTCTTTGTGCGAGTTCACGAGTCTCCGTGTCTCTCTCAGGACCCCCTGGATGCGTTGAGGCAGCTCTGATCGCGTAACTGTGAATCTCTCAAGGCGGAGTTCTCCAGCGGCGAGTCTCGCATCTCGTCCTGGACTCGCACCCAGGAGTCCTTCGCCCAGGAGCTCCTGGATCTGCTCCACTGCCAGGACCACTGCGTGCATCTCCACGGCAACCGCCGTAGCAATCGCGGCAACCAACATCACCGCGATGGTCACCGTAGAGACCGCCATGATTATAACAACTTCCATCGCCATAGCAGCAACCACCATCACCACAGTAATCACCGTAGTTACCACCATCACTGTCGCAGCAACCACAGCGTAGAAACCACAATCAGTCTAGCAACAACCACCATCACCACAGCCACCAATATGGCAATGACAACACAGCAATCACCATCAACATAGTTGCAATCACAGCATATAAACCACATTCACTCTAGCAGCAAACCAACATCACCACAGCAATCATCGTAGTAACCACCGTCACCAAAGCAACCACCATAACTGGAACCCAATAGGAATGAGTCATTATGTTGATGATGTTGACGATGATGTTTTTGTTGCTGCAAGTTGCCAATCAACTTTTTTCTAAACTCAAATGAAGAAACACCATCTCTACCCCCCTTTCCTCGCACTCGGTTGCCTAGCGACGCCGTGTGTGCTGTAAGTACCAATAATAAGTTCATAGTTCATTTATTTGGTATAGCCCTGTGAGCCATTCGGCTCTTGAATCGGGTGCAACCGCAACAAACAAAAAACATGAACAAGAAAACGTCTTAAAGTGATTATGTGACTGTGCAAACAGAAAATACAGGAAAAAAATATCAAAATATTCCTGAAATAGCACCGTACACCAACGCTGTGCGCAAAAATCCCAGTGGGATGCAAGTCAAAATAACAACAACAACCACAAGACAACTAAGATTAAGGCCATCAGTCAACTCCGTACTACAATAAAAAACATGGCCAAAACAAAAAAAACATTTCGAAATCACCAAAATAAAAGCCATAAATCCAATGTAACAGTGATCATAGGGACTGTGACCGAATTTTTTACAATAAACTACATAAATTAATTATAACACCAAAATCTAGAGCCATATTTTAGGCCACTGAATAGCAGTGGCAGCTAGGGTTGTACAACTCCTCTAGAGCAGTTTTGAGTGAAGATCTCATAGGTAGTGATTCAAGTTGCAGTTTATTGGCAATAGCATTCCAGACCCTACGGGCATCAATAGCAAAGGCCCTTCCTCCAGTTTTAGTACGGAAATAGGGAATGTGAAGCTGGTAAATAAACACCGAGTTGTCTCCAAAGTGCGTGTCTCCGTGATCTCTCTCCCTGCTATACTAAGGTTTTTAAATTTTTCCCCCCTGATTCTGCTGAAGATTTCCTCTTCATACTTCCTCGTCTCCTTGTTCTCGAGTGCCTCTTCTCATTGCGTTCTGGATGTCCATTTTAATTTTAGTCGTAGGTTGCATAGTACCAACCACTGAGGCATGGACAGTCCTAAACATGGGATTGGAAACTGCAAAACAGGGAGTAACTCTTCTTTTGAATAAAACAATGAATGCGGTGTGGGAAGCTGCGAATCTCAAGTAACGGTGGGCTCACCTCCCCATTATCGGGAGTCAGGTAATGGTGGCTTGGTCACAGGAAGATGCGCTTGAGAGTCTTCCACTCTGGTGGTGGGTGTCCATCTCGGACCCCATTAAAACCGACAGTGGCCTGGTTTCAGCCAGCTGATGAAAGTTGTAATAAATAATTTCATCATCGCTTGCAGTTGGGGTTGGCATCGTCCCCCTCTCCTACTTATGCCCATCCATCCTGGGTTTAACCAGGCTGGATTGTGAGCTCACATCACGTGAGCTCTTCCAACGGGCAATGCTTGAGTTGACTGGGTCATCTAGCCAACATACCCAGCCTCCACATGCTCAAGTAGCTTATGTTGGGGCAGATAGAGAGTTATAAACGGACATCACACAGGCTGGAAAAGAGATGGATTGATGCAGTAAAGGAGAATGTGGAGCCGAGTGTATTTGCTAAAGACGGCGCTCAGGGGAGAGCTGCATTTTGGGGACATGGGTGTTACGAGATAAGAAATAGGCTGAGCCATTTTCCCAAAGAGCACTTGACTCTAGAGCCTGTATGGCTATTAGGGGTTCTTTGTCTCAGCTTTTTGTGTGGAGGAGAGGGAAAGAGTGCTCTTAGCAGAGAGAGAGAATTTCAAATATGATAATAACAATGTTGTCCATCTATCTGCGATAACATCACCGGCATCCCAAGACTTTTTTTTAAGCCTGCCCTGGAACAGCTGACCATTTCCATGAAACAGGTGTTTGGCTTTGTGTGGGAGGGAACCGGAGTACCGGGAGAAACTCCACCTTGCACATGAGAGAATAACACTCACAGTTCTGCAACCAGATGGAATTCACAGACCCACTTGCTGTACTGCTAGATAAAGGCCTTCCTATGTATTATCTGTAGTAATGCTTTTTTTTCTAGATTTGAAGCTTTCGTGACTGCAAGGATCCATACTCTTTGGTTCAATTCGGTAAAGTCACGTAGGTAAAAAAGAAAATAACAAAAATCACGACGTTTCGGCCACAACACAAGTGGCCTTCATCAGGTGAAGGGACCGTGCTGTCATGAGGACAGCGTTGGAGTGAAAACAGCCAAGCCCAGGTCGCGTCATTTAAGCTGTGTGGGAGGAAGAAAAACGCTTGACAAAGAAATTAGCATAAAAATGAGCATGATGTACGTAGGAGGTGCATGGGCCATGATGGACCAGCACCGTGGGGGGGGAGGGGGGGAGTAGAGTGAGTGAGTGAGTGTAGTGAGTGAGTGAGTGGAGTGAGTGAGTGGAGTGAGTGGAGTGAGTGAGTAAGTGGAGTGAGTGGAGTGAGTGAGTGGAGTGAGTGATTTAGAACATCTTTCCAATGATTGCTTAATTTGAAACCATCCTCTTGGTTGAAATTGTGTCTGTGTATGTAAATCTGAATTGCCTCGTGGACAAATCTCTGATAAAAACCCGTGGGTTTGCAGAGAACCTTGGTATCGGAGAAAACTATATCGTGATCACCCACAGCATTGTAACAGTGGTCACCTACGGCAGAATAATGCGTTCTGCCGTGTTTCAAATCTGATTTGTACTCGCGAATTCTGTCAGACATGTCGCTTCGTCTCCCCGATATAGCAATCACCACAAGTGCAGCTCAATTTGTAAACCGCGGGGTACTGTAAGTCAGGAACGACATCCTTCACGGATGGGATCAGGTCACGGATTTTGTGCACTGTATTGAACCGGACCTGGATCTTGTGTTTGTTTGGAATTTTGGAGAACTTTTTAGTAACGCCTGCTATATATGGTAGAGTGATGGTTTTGACCGGAGTATCAAGTGGTTGTTTCGGTATGGAGGGAGAAACAGCTTGGCGGATGGTATGGTCAGAGTATCCGTTTCTCTTGAGGGCCAGGTGTACATGTTTTAATTCACTGGTCAGGTGTTGTTGGTCCGAAATGCAATGTGCCCTGTGGTATAATGTTTTGATGAGATAATTATTTTGATCTGGGTGGTGGTGGGAATCAGGTTTCAAGTAGGAATCTGTGTGGGTGGGTTTCCTCTAGACAGAATGCCCCAGTGAGCCATCAGGTCTCCTCTCAAACAGAACATCCAAGAATGGTAGCTTGCCATTTTTCTCCACTTCCATGGTGAATTTGATGGCGGGATGTCTAGAATTGATGTGGTGTAGAAAAAGGTTCAAAGCTGGGAGGCCATGAGGCCAAATGACGAAAGTGTCATCCACATATCTCTTCCACAGGGAAGGTCTGAGGGTGGAAGTCTGGATGGCGTCTGATTCAAATTTCTCCATGAAAACATTGGCTATCACTGGTGATAAGGGAGAACCCATGGGGGTACCCTCATTTTGTTTGTAGAAGCTGCCATTCCAAGTAAAGTAGGTAGGTATTGGTGAGGCAGTGTCTAATCAGCACAGGTGTATCGGGGTCTAGTCCATGTTGGACCAAATTTTCAATTATTTCAATAGTATCAGGTACCGGGACCTTGGTGAACAGAGAGACCACATCGAAGCTTGACAAGGATATCGTCAGGGGACAGTACAACGTCTTTGACCATAGAGACCAAATGAGCTGAGTTAAGTACTGCTGAGGAGGTCTTGCCAGTGAAAGGTAGCAAGGTATCTGACAGAAAACGTGCTAGCTTATAGGTAGGGGAGTTGATCGTGGATACGATGGGTTGTAGTGGAGTGCATTCTTTATGAATCTTGGGGAGACCATAGAATCTAGGGGGTCTTGCAGCAGAAGGTTTTAAGGAGGGACGTTTAGTTGGTTCGATTAGGGAGGTCGAACTTGTGATGATCTTGTTGGTTTTTATAGTTAGGCTATTAGTAGGGTCATTTTTAATGTTTGAGTAACTTCAATCGTTGAGTAGGTTCTGGATTTTGTTGTTGTACAATCTTTATCCATAATTACAGTAGCGTTGCCTTTGTCGGCTGAGAGGATGACTATATCACTTCTGGTTTTTAAATTCGCGAGTTCAGAGCGTTCATTTTTGCTTGTGTTGCTAATGGGTTTCTTAGCATTATTCTTAGCTCTTTCGGTAAAGTCACGTTGAAGGGAAACAATAAATAATAAAATATATATAAAACAATAAAAAAAATTCTCACGACGTTTTGACCATAACACAAACGGTCGTCATCAGGGGTGGCGGTTTGCATAAATTTATTTATTTTTAAACGGTGCATTTATATATTTATAAAAAAAACGTCAGCGCCACGCGCAGCGATTTGGCAGTTTATTTAGAAGGAGTAGTCCATCTATGTTCTGAAAAGAGGAGGGGGGAGACGAAAAATTAATGTATGCTGTCTGAAAGCCACTGTATGCGTGAACAATCAATTAAGACCTGAAATGGTTTATCAAATCTTTCCAATGATTGCTAAGCCAGAATCCATTTTCTCGGTTGAAATTGTCTCTGTGCTTGTATATGTGGATAGCCTCATGAACGAATCTCTCATGGTAGCCAGATGGCTTACAAAGAACACCGTTTAAAATACACCGTTTAAAAATAAATAAATGTATGCAAACCGACACACCTGATGACGATGGTTTGTGTTATGGTCGAAACGTCGTGAGAATTTTTTTATTGTTTTATATATTTTATTGTTTCCCTTCAACGTGACTTTACCGAAAGAGCTAAGAATATGAATTACTGCAGGCACGAAAGCTTTAAATCAAAATTTCTTAGCATTCTTAAGAATAGTGGCTATTTCAGCTCTCGCAACGTATGCTTGGATATGTCCTATGCCTTTAAGGGCCGCATCGACCTGAGAGATGATATCTACAGGAATATGTTTCGGGGTGACAGCAAAATTTAGCCCTCTAGCCAGTACTGTTTTCAGATTGTCCGAAATCGGGGTGCTACTCTGATTAATGACGATTTTGTTAACGTCTAGTTTTGTTATATGTGGGACTGGGTTCTTCTTCGATAGGTGGTTGAATTAAGAAATCAGGTTAGCTTTGTATTTGACTGAAAGTGAATCGGCAGAAGAAGCAGTCATGTTGTCTACGTGGTTCCAATCAGCAGGTGACATTTTTTGTGTTAGCGTTAAATGAGCTTGTAGGAGAGTCCTGTCTAAAGTATCGAGTCAAAACGGAGTAGTCTTATCCTCTCTGAGATTAAAGATAGGCTGGCCTTAAACAGAATCTGTTTAGAATTCGGTGAGGATACAGCAGCAGATGTTAGTGTGAAAGCGATGGGTATTACCTTGTTTTCGCGGAATCTTTTGAGGAAGGTCAGCGTCTCGATGAGCTTTGACTTATTGTCCCGTTGTCTGTTGAAATCTCTAACAGATAGGTGAAAGCCCTCCCCGTAGAGGTTATCAATTCTAGATTTGAAGCTTTCGTGGCTGCAAGGATCCATACTCTTTGGTTCTATTCGGTAAAGTCACGTAGGTAAAAAAGAAAATAACAAAAATCACGACGTTTCGGCCACAACACAAGTGGCCTTCATCAGGTGAAGGGATTGTGCTGTCATGAGGACAGCGTTGGAGTGAAAACAGCCAAGCCCAGGTCGCGTCCTTTAAGCTATATGGGAGGAAGCAAAACGCTTGACAAAGGAATTAGCATAAAAATGAGTATGATGTACATAGGAGGTGCATGGGCCATGATGGACCAGGAGCGGGTGGGGACCATGACGGACCAGCAGCGGGGGGGGGGGGGGGGGGGAGTAGAGTGAGTGAGTGGAGTTAGTGAGTGGAGTGAGTGGAGTGAGTGGAGTGAGTGAGTGGAGTGAGTGAGTGGAGTGAGTGGAGTGAGTGAGTGGAGTGAGTGAACGGAGTGAGTGTGTGGAGTGAAATAAGCAGCTGTGAAAGTTTGGAATACCACTACTTGAAGAAAAAAAATTACTGTACCATTGAAAATTAGTTTAATGTGTGGTTTGATTTAGAACATCTTTCCAATGATTGCTTAATTTGAAACCATCCTCTCGGTTGAAATTGTGTCTGTGTTTGTAAATCTGAGTTGCCTCGTGGACAAATCTCTGATAAAAACCCGTGGGTTTGCAGAGAATCTTGGTATCGGAGAAAACTATATCGTGATCACCCACAGCTATGGCAGAATTCGTTCTGCCGTGTTTCAAATCTGATTTGTGCACGCGAATTCGGTCAGAGACAAACATTAAACTAATTTTCAATGGTACAGTATTTTTTTTTTCAAGTAGTGGTATCCCAAACTTTCACAGCTGCTTATATCTCTCCACTCACTCCACCCACTCACTCTCCACCCACTCCACTCTCCACCCACTCCACTCTCCACCCACTCCTCCACTCTCCACCCACTCCTCCACTCTCCACCCACTCCTCCACTCTCCACCCACCCACTCCTCCACTCTCCACCCACCCACTCCTCCATTCTCCACCCACCCACTCCTCCACTCTCCACCCACTCCTCCACTCTCCACCCACCCACTCCTCCACTCTCCACCCACCCACTCCTCCACTCTCCACCCAGCCACTCCTCCACTCTCCACCCACCCACTCCTCCACTCTCCACCCACCCACTGCTCCACTCTCCACCCACCCACTCCTCCACTCTCCACCCACTCCTCCACTCTCCACTCTCCACCCACTCCTCCACTCTCCACTCTCCACCCACGCCTGCACTCTCCACCCACTCCTCCACTCTCAACTCTCCACCCACTCCTCCACTCTCCACTCTCCACCCACTCCTCCACTCTCCACTCTCCACCCACTCCTCCACTCTCCACCCACTCCTCCACTCTCCACTCTCCACCCACTCCTCCACTCTCCACTCTCCACCCACTCCTCCACTCTCCACCCACTCCTCCACTCTCCACTCTCCACCAACTCCTCCACTCTCCACTCTCCACCCACTCCTCCACTTTCCACCCACTCCTCCACTCTCCACCCACTCCTCCACTCTCCACCCACTCCACCACTCTCCACTCTCCACCCACTCCTCCACTCTCCACCCACTCCTCCACCCTCCACTCTCCACCCACTCCTCCACCCTCCACTCTCCACCCACTCCTCCACTCTCCACTCTCCACCCACTCCTCCACTCTCCACCCACTCCTCCACTCTCCACCCACTCCTCCACTCTCCACTCTCCACCCACTCCTCCACTCTCCACTCTCCACCCACTCCTCCACTCTCCACTCTCCACCCACTCCTCCACTCTCCAGCCACTCCTCCACTCTCCACTCTCCACCCACTCCTCCACTCTCCACCCACTCCTCCACTCTACACTCTCCACCCACTCCTCCACTCTCCACCCACTCCTCCACTCTCCACCCACTCCTCCACTCTCCACTCTCCACCCACTCCTCCACTCTCCACCCACTCCTCCACTCTCCACTCTCCACCCACTCCTCCACTCTCCAGCCACTCCTCCACTCTCCACTCTCCACCCACTCCTCCACTCTCCACCCACTCCTCCACTCTCCACCCACTCCTCCACTCTTTGAACAAGGCGAGAACTAAAGCGACCAGGATGAGTTTCATTTGCAAGAGAGACCTGGATCAGCCAAATTACCAAAGCTAAATAAAACACAGAGTTACAGTAATTAAAGCAAATATACTATTTTCTTCTTTCGATAAAGCATATATAAACAATAGAAAGACAACTGCTGTCTCGTGAAAAATCGACGTAATGGAGCAAAAGGGATGATAGAATGTGAGTAATGTGCGACATGGATGTCCTCTGCCCCCTACACGACTGAACATTTTCTTTGACTACGTAGTTTGAGACGATTTCCATGGATGTACCAGTAGAATTTATCTGGTATAGATATAATGGGAGGCTGATCGATGCCTGAGCCGGTCATGGTATGGCTCTCTATTGTTAAACCATATTATGAATGCAGATGATCTGGTGATTACTGCCCACTCTAAGGAGAAGTTGGAGACACTACAGCTAAACATGAAGCATGCTACTAAAATATGGGCCGTTACCATCAGCCCCACGAAAACAAATCACCTCCCTGGGTATTTTACATCATAAAAATGCTCCCTTCCTCAATTCCTCATGTATTTGGGGCACCTGAGGAGAGAGTGGAGTGGGCAGTGTGCTGATGATCAAGTCCGTTTTGGGAGCCGAGGTCTCATTTAAAATAATTCGAGCAGCATTATATTTTCATCAGCTGCTCAACAGTGTGGAAGCTACCTGGCATGTCACTCCATAAAAATCTTCATGTCTTCTCGGCCACAGTTATACCCTCCCTTATCTCTCTCGAAAGGAACATTAAGGTTAGCTTGCCCACGATCTATTCAGGGTTTAACCAGACTGGACTTTGTAAGCTCACAGATTCCTAGAATATCTGGACAAATGCCCATCTGTGGGCTCCTCCAGCAAGCGAGGCTGCGTTGATTGTGTCATGCAGTCTGTATGCAGTCACGGCATCCCCAAGCAGCTTCAATTTGGCTGGATAGATGGTGCTAAATGGGCGTGGTACGGGGTAGAGAAGAGATGGACTGATGTGGTGCAGAAGGATGTGGAGCTGATTGGTCTTATTGATGACTGGTATCAGCAGTGTCACGATCGGCTTCTGTGGAGGAGGTTCATGAAAGGCGCTGCTGGGGAGGTGGAGGCAGTTGCCCTCCAGCAACAGCATAGGGCAGAGGAGCGAGGCTCAAAACAACGAGCAGAGCGCCAAACAACTGACACAAATAAAGTTGGCACAGTGGGGAGCACGGCTGTTGCATCTGCCCATCATCTTCCTAAGTCAATCCATGGCACCTGCGTCTATTACATGACCTCCTGCCAGCCAGCCTTCGACACTTCACGTGGCCTCAAAATGCACCGAGCATGGCACAAGTGCTGTGGTGATGTCACCGCCA
Organism: Petromyzon marinus; assembly: GCF_048934315.1. Classification (NCBI taxonomy): domain Eukaryota; kingdom Metazoa; phylum Chordata; class Hyperoartia; order Petromyzontiformes; family Petromyzontidae; genus Petromyzon; species Petromyzon marinus. The sequence continues at coordinate 245,502 of NW_027423224.1, forward strand.
CTTAGGGGTGAACGACGGTTGTTGCGTTGTTGTTGTGCGTGTGTGCACGGACGCATGTACGCCTGTGAGTCTCGTGTATGGAGAGATAAAGAGGCAGCCGGGCGGGGTGCTGGCCATTCACCCCGTGTGCCATTCAGAGCTTCATAGGCGCTTGCCCCAACATTCTGGTAAGGCTATACAGCGGATGATTGTCGCTGTTGTGTGTGTGTATGGACGTTCACCCCCCTCCCACCGCCCCCGTGTGTGCAGGGACTCATTACGCCCCCTCCCGACAAGCAGACCGGCATCCGGACTAAAGGTAAGTGACAATAACAGATTTTTTTTCCATTTAAGTAACTTTATGTTTTGCTCACAATACAGTATTTATTAGAGTGTTGCATGCAAATGTACGATATTTTGTCTTATATATGACTTTGTTGATGTTCTATGGGGTATGTTTGTCTTTCTGAGTAATGTTTTAATTAGGGTGGTGTCATTTTCACAATTTTCCCAATATTTTTAAATGGCCGACTTGCGCTTCAGCAATTTTCGGAACCAATGGCTAAATCTCTTCATCTTCTTGGGCTTGGTGGTGGTGGCAGAAGTGGTGGTGGAAACGGTTGCGGTGGTGGAAGCTGTGGCAGCGGCGGTGGAAGTGGCGTCGGTGGTGGTGGCATTGTACATTTGAGACACGGTCCATATTAGCTCTTTCAGCTGGCTACGGAGATGCAGGTTCTCTTCTTGCAGCCTCTTTTCCCCATGCCACATGTCCTCGTGACGCACCAGCTTCCCGCGCAGCCTAAACTGTTCCTGCCCTCTCTGCGAATTCAGGAAGTTCAACTTCCTCAGGTGGGCATGCAGCGACCTCCGGAGATCTTCGTTTTCACAGCGCAGCGACATTTGCCGCTGTGCTGCATTGCAGTCTCGGAGAAAATCCGCATGGAGAGACTTGCTCTCCCTGCAAGGCACTCTCGTGGGCTCCAGCTCCAATTGGCGCTCTTTAAGCTGTTGAACCAGGCTCCTGATCTCTCTCTGGAGAGTCTCTCGGTTCTCCATGAACTCCTCCAGCTGATGCTGTAGCTCCAGACGGAGCATCTTGCTCTTCTGACAGAGCTCCACATTCTGCAGGCCCATCCTCTCCGTAGACAGCGTCGTGGTCTCATGGTCAAAGTCTGAAATGGAAAGCGTAAAAAGAAGATATATGAAGATCCCCATCCCAAGCATGGCCAAGACCAGAACGCCAACGATCAGCAGCACCATGCTCAGTTCGAGTTGACGGCACGCGGGACAGAAGCAAGTGTGAGACACGTCACGAAGGGGCGTGTTATTTATCGTGACGTCATTACCGGATGTGACGTACACTATGACGTAACAGCCATCTCTGCCCACTTATTGTCAATCATTGCCCACCACGTGACTCCACGGCCCTGCCCCTAACCACACAGCTCCTCCCCCATACTCTTCTTCCGCGCGAGAGGCGGCGCGCGGTCGGCCCCGCGTCCGCTTCCCGCCATTCTTGCAATGGGCGGCGGGGCCGCTCAGGGTGGGGCGCGGGGGGCGGGGGCGAGTTCACTCCACGTCACGAGTCGGGAGGAGGGACGAGGGGGAGGGGCCAGGAGGGACGAGGGGGAGGGGCCAGGAGGGACGAGGGGGAGGGGCCAGGAGCGGGAGGGGGGGGGAGCTGAGAGCTGCGAAAGTTTGGGGTACCACTACTTGAAAAATATACTGTACCACAGAAATTAGTTTATGTTTAGTTCGATTTAGAACATCTTTCCAATGGTTGCTTAATTTGAAACCAACTTCTCGGTTGAAATTGTGTCTGTGTTTGTAGATCTGAATTGCCTCGTGAACAAATCTCTGATAAAAACCCGTGGGTTTGCAAAGAACCTTGGTATCGGAGAAAATTATATCGTGATCACCCACATGGTTGTAACAGTGATCAGCAAAGAATTCGTTTTGCTGTGTTTCAAATCTGATTTGTGCTCGCGAATTCGGTCAGAGACATGTCGCTTTGTCTCCCCGATATAGCAATCACCGCAGGTACAACTCAATTTGTAAACCCCGGGGTACTGTAAGTCAGGAATGCCATCCTTCACGGATGGGATCAGATCACGAATTTTGTGTACTGTATTGAACCGGACCTGGATCTTGTGTTTGTTTAGAATTTTTGAAATCTTTTTAGTAACGCCTGCTATATATGGTAGTGTGATGGTTTTGGCCGGAGTATCAAGTGGTTGTTTCTGTATGGAGGGAGAAACAGCTTGGCAGATGGTACGGTCAGAGTAACCATTCCTTTTGAGGGCCAGGTGCACATGTTTTAATTCACTGGTCAGGTGGTGTTGGTCCGAAATGCAATGAGCCCTATGGTATGAAGTTTTGATGAGAGAATTCTTTTGGGCTGGGTGGTGGTGGGAATCAGGTTTCAAGTAGGAATCTGTGTGGGTGGGTTTCCTGTAGACAGAATGCCTCAATGAGCCATCAGGTCTCCTCTCAAACAGAACATCTAAGAATGGTAGCTTAAATTTCGATTTAAAGTTTTCGTGACTGCAAGGATTCATCTTCTTTGGTTCTTTCGGTAAAGTCACGTAGAATGAGAATAAAATAATAAATTGATAAAATAAAATAACACAATAATATTCTCACGACGTTTCGGCCACAACACAAGCGGCCTTCATCAGGTGAAGGGGACGAGACTGTCTGGAGGACAGCGCTGGAGTGAGAAAGCCACGCTGAGATCACGACCTTTAAGCTGTGTGAGAAGAAACAAAGCGCCTGACAAAGGAATTAGCATTTAATTTAGCATTGAAATGGCTGAGTGATTAGCTTGTGACTGGTCACAGAAAAGGCTATATTAAAGTTAAAGCATACACATCCGCAAAGGCACCCCTTGACAAAGGAATTAGCATAGAATTTAGCATTGAAATAGCTAAGTTAAAGTATACACATCCGCAGAGGCACTCCTTGACAAAGGAATTAGCATAGAATTTAGCATTGAAATAGCTGAATGATTAGCTTGTAACTGGTCACAGAAATAGCTATGTTAAAGTCAGAGCATATACATTCACCGAGGCACCTAGTACAAATCAAACAGGAGAATTTAGCATTGAACTAGGCGAATTTAGCATTGAAATAACTGAGTGATTAGCTTGTGACTGGTCACAGAAATGGCTGTTGAAGTTAAGGCCTACACATCTGAGCTATTCACTGTAACTGGGTATACAATACAATATATAATGAATACTATATCATGAACCAAAAAAAATACTAAAATATAAATTACCTCAATGTTATCAATAAACTCTATATTCTCCAATCAGCTAAGCTACCAACAATAAGTCGTTATATATCACAATGCTATATGGCGAAAAATGGGTGGATTCTTACCCTCAACTTTAGCAACACGGATAGCTTAACCGTGGTTAATGGTATGGTTTACAACATGGAGTATAACAGCGCCTCGCAGCTGTCTCTCTCCCCCTCCTCTGTTCCGACCATCGATGAACTCGTCCGTCTGAACGGGACCCGTAGCTATCCGTGGTGCTAAAGTTGAGGGTAAGAATCCACCCATTTTTCGCCATATAGCATTGTGATATATAACGACTTATTGTTGGTAGCTTAGCTGATTGGAGAATATAGAGTTTATTGATAACATTGAGGTAATTTAAATTTTTGTGTTTTTTATTGGTTCAGTATATAGTATTCATTATATATTGTATACCCAGTTACTGTGAATAGCTCAGATGTGTAGGCCTTAACTTCAACATAGCCATTTCTGTGACCAGTCACAAGCTAATCACTCAGTTATATCAATGCTAAATTCGCCTAGTTATTTCAATGCTAAATTCTCCTGTTTGATTTGTACTAGGTGACTCGGTGAATGTATATGCTCTGACTTTAACATAGCTATTTCTGTGACCAGTTACAAGCTAATCACTCAGCTATTTCAATGCTAAATTCTACGCTAATTCCTTTGTCAAGGGGTGCCTTTGCGGATGTGTATGCTTTAACTTTAACATAGCCTTTTCTGTGACCAGTCACAAGCTAATCACTCAGCCATTTCAATGCTAAATTATGTTAATTCCTTTGTCAAGGCGCTTTGTTTCTTCTCACACAGCTTAAAGATCGCGATCTCAGCGTGGCTTTCTCACTCCAGCGCTGTCCTCCAGACAGTCTCGTCCCCTTCACCTGATGAAGGCCGCTTGTATTGTGGCCGAAACGTCGTGAGAATATTATTGTGTTATTTTATTTTATCAATTTATTATTTTATTCTCATTCTACGTGACTTTACCGAAAGAACCAAAGAAAATGGTAGCTTACCATCTTTCTCCACTTCCATGGTCTTGTTCTTCTGACAGAGCTCCACATTCTGCAGGCCCATCCTCTCCGTTTGCAGCGTCGTGGTCTCGCGGTAAAAGTATGAGATGGAAAGCTTAAAACGAAGATAAATGAAGATCTCCATCCCAAGCATGGCCAACAGCGGAACGCCAACGGTCAACAGCGCCATGCTCAGCTCGTGTTGACGGCACGCGGGACGGAAAGAAGTGTGAGGCACGTCACGAAGGGGCGTGTCCTATATTACCGGATGTGACGTACAGCCATCCCTGCCCACTTATTGGCAATCATTGCCCACCACGTGACTCCACGGCCCCGCCCCTTACCGCGCAGCTCCTCCCCCATACTCTTCTTCCGCCTTCCCCACGTGACGCGAAGCGAGCCAATCACGCGAGAGGCGGCGCGCGGTAGGCCCCGCGACCGCTTCCCGCCATTCTTGCAATGGGCAGCGGGGCCGCGCAGGGGGGGGGGCGGTGGGGGCGGGGGGGGCGGGGCTGAGTTCACTCCACGTCGCGAACGGGAGGAGGATTGACGAGGGGGAGGGGCCAGGAGGGACGAGGGGGAGGGGCCAGGAAGGACGAGGGGGAGGGGCCAGGAGCGGGAGGGGGGAGCCGTGGCGCCGCTCTTGGGCCGCGAGGCCTCCCTCTGGATCCGCGGCGCCACGCGGAGACCGCGACAGCAGCAGCAGCAGGAGGTGGTGGTGGTGTTTGTGGTTGTAGGCACGGGAGAGGTGGTGGTGGTGTTTGTGGTTGTAGGCACGGGAGAGGTGGTGGTGTTTGTGGTTGTAGGCACGGGAGAGGTGGTGGTGGTGTTTGTGTTTGTAGGCACGGGAGAGGTGGTGGTGGTGTTTGTGGTTGTAGGCACGGGAGAGGTGGTGGTGTTTGTGGTTGTAGGCACGGGAGAGGTGGTGGTGGTGTTTGTGGTTGTAGGCACGGGAGAGGTGGTGGTGGTGTTTGTGGTTGTAGGCACGGGAGAGGTGGTCACGGACAGGCGGTGAGTGCCGGTTGATGGAGGGGGGGGGGGGTGAGGGAGTGGATTGCAGGGTGAGTGAGTTAATGAGGAGAATTAATAGGTGAGGAGGGTGAGTGAGTTGAAGGGTGAGGTGAGTGAGTGGGTGAGTGGTGAGTTCACGACAGGGAGATTGGGGCTGAGTGAGTGAACGCAGCGCACGGTAAAGATCCCCTGAGAGCATTCGCAAGAGTTGGACATTGAGTGCCGCTGTCAGGGTCCACACGCAAATTACTCACTTGGCATGATATACAAATTAACCATTGTAAACGATAACTTTAAAACAAGTCCGCTATTTGTCAGAACTAATGCGATGTGCATTTAGCATATTTGTAGCACTTCATAACCAACGTCAACATCGTCATTTAGAGTAACCATTAGTCCATACGTGTCACTTGCTAGTAGTCCCCGGGTCAATCACAACTTTGCCGTGCGTGCAGGCTTTGTCTCTGGCTGCTCGCTAGGGCTGCGATGCCTTTCCATGCCACAAGATGACGTTCATTGCTCCTTCCACACCGCGACAATATTTACTGCAGTGTTCTATAACGCGGTAGTTGCGTTGCTGAAGAACACCGCGTTGTGTAAACTCCCTCGTTACAATGACTAATACAGGGTAAAGCACAGTCCGTGATAACAGCGTGAGATGCGTGTGTCGGCTGAACAAAGACTGAGGCGCGTTGGGAGCATCAGGAAGCATCCAGCAGCATCCCAATGCCTCGTGTGACGCTGTGCCCAGGCAGCCGTACAACCGCACATTCCTACTCGCGCGACGTGGTTCTGTTGACTCAACCACTTAGCATCCACGTTATAAAACGTGTTCCCTATTACATTCATCGTGCTATATCCAAATGGCGTTATGAAAACACGCGTTAAGGCAGAACGAACTCTATAAACTATTTTTATTTTACCAGGTGAGACTCACTGAGCTATCTGGCTGTTTTCCAGAAGCGACCTGTCCTCAAATGATAGATCAGCTAAATGGCTAATCACGTTAGAAATGTGTAGCACCAGCCACAAATACTCTAGACATGGGATCCCCTTTGACAGGGTCAGTGTCTACTTAGATTCACTCACTCCGCCTATTGTCATGTGGCGTGTGCAGCTGCGTCGTGACACTTGGTAGAGTGCTGTCTTTGAGGCAGAGAGCTTTACAATCGCGTGCAGTGGTTAATTTGCTTAACAGCTTTACACCGAACTCCTTGCTTGTGGTAAAACATGTTTGTGACTTTGCTGATTGAGAACTATGCAGATTTAGATTTATAGTAACATGTACTTGGTGTGAGATGAACTTCCAAACAATTTCCTTTGCTCAACATCTTGGAATTAATGTCTTTTTAAATGGTCAGCTTAAGTGATTCCGTGATATTCTTAGTTTTTTCGGTAAAGTCACGTTGAAAAGAAACAACAAAATAATAAAATATATATAAAACAAAAAAATTCTCACGACGTTTCGACCATAACTCAAACGGTCATCTTCAGGTGTGTTGGTTTGCATAAATAAATTTTTAAACGGCGCATTTATTTATTTATAAAAAAACGTTAGCGCCACGCGCAGAGATTTGGCAGTTTACCCAGGACTAGTCCATCTATATTTTGAAAAGAGGAGGGGGGAGACGAAATTTTTTATAATGTATGCTGTCTGAAAGCCACATATACAAGCACAGAGACAATTTCAACCGAGAAGATGGATTCTATCTTAGCAATCATTGGAAAGATTTGATAAACCATTTCAGTTCTTAATTGATTGTTCACGCTTACAGTGATATTATATTGCCTGATTATTTTAATTTTTAATGTAGTCTACATGCTCTTCTGGGGATATTACCCCACATTTACCATTCATTGATGTTCCCTTTGACATTGGTAATTGACATTGTCACACCATAGTAATTCATGGGCAATTATGTAATTATCTCTGTCTCTCTCTCTCTCTGCATCTGTCTGTGTGGGTGTCTCTCTCTGCCGGTGTGTTTTTCTCTATATGCGTCTCTCGTGTGTCTCTTTGTGTGTGCCTCTCTCTGTGTGTGGATGTCTCTCGGTGTCTGTGTCTCTCTTTCCTTTTCCACGATGTGGTGTTGTATTTACATGCAAATTCTACCTCTAGCCCCGCCCACTTACCCTTGGGCTGAGCTTATCTCAAGCCAATATAACTTCGTGTTTCAGCAGCTTTCTCGCTATATTTTTTCACCTGATGATGATTGCTTGTGTTGCGATCGAAACGTCGTGATCTATTATTTTTTCTACCTACGTGACTTTACAGAAAGAACCAAAGAGTATTGTGATTGTAATTTTGATTGTGATCGTTGTGGTGGAGGTGGTGATATTGATGGTGGTGTTAACGATAGCGGTGATTTTGGTGGTTGTAATGGTGGTATTGATGGTGGTAATGGTGGTTGACTATTACCCCTCTCGTGTCCTTCCACCACCAGGTTTAAGAATCTGCTGGTGTCTGTGCTGGAGGTGGACGTCGGATATCTGTGCGGTCTGGAGCGGTGGACAATAGGCTTCTGCAGCTCAACCAGGTGGACGCACTGGGCAGGGGGCAAGATGGTGGTGGCCTTAGAGACCCACTTACTCCCACAGAGAGCCATAGACTCACTCACAGAGTACACTCACACAGAGAGCCAAAGTCTCACTGACACAGAGTCATAGGCTCACTCACATGGAGACACATAGACTCACTCACACAGAGAACCATTGATTAACTCATTGTTTTTTTCGGTAAAGTCACTAATGTAGAAATACCATAAAATTATATTAAAATAAATCAATCACGACGTTTGGACCACAACACAAGCGATCTTGCAACACAAGATCTTGCAACACAAGATGGCTTGTGTTGCGGTCGAAACGTCGTGATTGATTTATTTTAATATAATTTTATGGTATTTCTACATACGTGACTTTACCGAAAAAAACAATGAGTAATTTATGCAGTCACGAAAGCTTTAATTCTTTATTAACACACTTCTACGGGGAAGTTACCTTTACAATTCTGTACTAAACTAATTGCGCCCCCTTACATTTTCCTGCCCCTCCCTCTTCTGCTGCTGCCGTGCCCCTTGCTTTCTTCGGACCCTCCCCCCACCTCTACTACTTATTTTAAGCCTCTGTCAGTTCATCCCTCCGGCCCCATTTTTCTTGCTTCTCTGTCCGTCTTTCCTCTTCTTACCTCTTGTGTCCCTGTATATGTATTTCTGCTATATTATACCTCATATTTGTTCACTCTGTCTATGCTGGTATGTTCAACCCAGAGGATGAACACGAAATTTAGCACTCTTCTGAAATTCGTGGTCTGCCAGGCAAGTGTCTAACTGTGTCGTTGGCCGACTGGTATTGCATCACGTAAATTTTTCTTAGGTTTTTTGAATTCTCGTCTCTCATCTTCTTGTTGTATTTACCTCCGTGCAGTTTAACGCTCTCTATGTGTTTGCGTTGATGTCACCCTATTTGCTATTTGTTTTTACACCTGATGAAGAGCGCTTGTGTTGCAGTCGAAACGTCTTGCTTGATTTATTTTAATATAATTTTATGGTATTTCTACATACGTGACTTTACCGAAAAAACAATGAGTTAATCAATGGTTCTCTGTGTGAGTGAGTCTATGTGTCTCCATGTGAGTGAGCCTATGGCTCTGTGTCAGTGAGACTTTGGCTCTCTGTGTGAGTGTACTCTGTGAGTGAGTCTATGGCTCTCTGTGGGAGTAAGTGGGTCTCTAAGGCCACAACCATCTTGCCCCCTGCCCAGTGCGTCCACCTGATTGAGCTGCAGAAGTCTATTGTCCACCTCCAGCACAAACACCAGCAGATTCTTAAACCTGGTGGTGGAAGTAAGGACACGAGAGGGGTAATAGTCAACCACCATTACCACCATCAATACCACCATTACAACCACCAAAATCACCGCTATCGTTAACACCACCATCAATATCAGCACCTCCACCAGAACGATCACAATCAAAATTACAATCACAATACTCTTTGGTTCTTTCGGTAAAGTCACGTAGGTAGAAAAAAAATAATAGATCACGACGTTTCGATCGCAACACAAGCAACCATCATCAGGTGAAAAAATATAGCGAGAAAGCTGCTGAAACACGAAGTTATATTGGCTTGAGATAAGCTCAGCCCAAGGGTAAGTGGGCGGGGCTAGAGGTAGAATTTGCATGTAAATACGACACCACATCGTGGAAAAGGAAAGAGAGACACAGACACCGAGAGACATCCACACACAGAGAGAGGCACACACAAAGAGACACACGAGAGACACATACAGAGAAAAACACACCGGCAGAGAGAGACACCCACACAGACAGATGCAGAGAGAGATAGACACAGAGAGAATTACATAATTGCCCATGAATTACTATGGTGTGACAATGCCAATTACCAATGTCAAAGGGAACATCAATGAATGGTAAATGTGGGGTAATATCCCCAGAAGCGCATGTAGACTACATTAAAAAATAAAATAATCAGGCAATAGAATATCACATATGGGTTCAGTTTAAAGTTTACTTATGACAAATAATACTGAAATAATTGTGCTCCATAGATTATCTTAATGGTCACGTTACATAACCATCACGGAATCACTTAAGCTGACCATTTAAAAAGACATTAATTGCAAGATGTTGAGCAAAGGAAATTGTTTGGAAGTTCATCTCACACTAAGTACATGTTACTATGAATCTAAATCTGCATAGTTCTCGATCAGCAAAGTCGCAAACATGTTTTACCACAAGCAAGGAGTTCGGTGTAAAGCTGTTAAGCAAATTAACCACTGCACACGGTTGTAAAGCTCTCTGCCTCAAAGACAGCACTCTACCAAGTGTCACGACGCAGCTGCACACGCCGCATGACAATAGGCGGAGTGAGTGACTATGTAGACACTGACCCTGTCAAAGGGGATCCCATGTCTAGAGTATTTGTGGCTGGTGCTACACATTTCTAACGTGATTAGCGATTTAGCTGATCTATCATTTGTGGACAGGTCGCTTCTGGAAAACAGCCATATAGCTCATTGGGTCTCACCTGGCAAAATAAAATAGTTTATAGAGTTCGTTCTGCCTTAACGCGTGTTTTCATAACGCCATTTGGATATAGCACGATGGATGTATTAGGGAACACGTTTTATAACGTGGATGCTAAGTGGATATAACGCGATTGAGTCAACAGAACCACGTCGCGCGAGTAGGAATGTGCGGTTGTACGGCTGCCTGGGCACAGCGTCACACGAGGCATTGGGATGCTGCTGGATGCTTCCTGATGCTCCCCACGCGCCTCAGTCTTTGTTCAGCTGACACACGCATCTCACGCTGTTATCACGGACTGTGCTTTACCCTGTATTAGTCATTGTAACGAGGGAGTTTACGTAACGCGGTGTTCTTCAGCAACGCAACTACCGCGTTACAGAACACTGCAGTAAATATTGTCGCGGTGTGGAAGGAGCAATGAACGTCATCTTGTGGCATGGAAAGGCATCGCAGCCCTAGCGAGCAGCCAGAGACAAAGCCTGCACGCACGGCAAAGTTGTGATTGACCGGGGGACTATTAGCAAGTGACACGTATGGACTAATGGTTACTCTAAATGACGATGTTGACGTTGGTTATAACGTGCTACAAATATGCTAAACGCACATCGCATTAGTTCTGACAAATAGCGGACTTTTTTAAAAGTTATCGTTTACAATTGTTAATTTGTATATCATGCCAAGTGAGTAATTTGCATGTGGACCCTGACAGCGGCACTCAATGTCCAACTCTTGCGAATGCTCTCAGGGGATCTTTACCGTGCGCTGCGTTCACTCACTCAGCCCCAATCTCCCTGTCGTGAACTCACCACTCACCCACTCACTCACCTCACCCTTCAACTCACTCACCCTCCTCACCTATTAATTCTCCTCATTAACTCACTCACCCTGCAATCCACTCCCTCACCCCCCCTCCATCACCCGGCACTCACCGCCTGTCCGTGACCACCTCTCCCGTGCCTACAACCACAAACACCACCACCACCACCTCCTGCTGCTGCTGTCGCGATTTCTCCCCATGAGCGAAGCTCCGTGGCGAAGGTGTCAGGAATTAATTCGGATTGATGGATCTGTTGGTAATTTATGCGATTAGAAGTACAATCCAAGACAAAATAGTTTAGATGGAAAAATTATTACTATACTTATAAACGACGGATGGTTATCACTCGGTCTGTCACGATACCTTCACGGCCACCGATGGTTCCCGTCTTGAGAATTAGGCCTTTGTCAATGACGCGTGTGTTTTTAGTGATATGGATGGTGTACAGTAGGCCAGTGTTTCGCCACGGAGCTTCGCTCACGGGGAGAAATCGTATTAAACCGGTTTCCTTATACAATTCCGTCCACGAATTAATTAATTTCCCGTGAGACAGCATGCACCCCACCGCACAACCTCAATCCAAGCCATTTCTGTAATCATCTGATCTTGCCGATGGATCTATTGATATATTTGTGCCTTTGGGAATAACTGTTTTGATCGCCTTTTCGTATGAATTTCGTCATGTAATCTTTAAGCACCTTCGTTAATGATCGCCGCACATACTCGCGTACTCTACAGAATACTCAACTGTTCCATGACCCAATGTGCTAACAACGTGATAAGGTATATTCTTATTTTTTTCGGTAAAGTCACGTTGAAGAGAAACAACAAAATAACAAAATATATATAAAACAATAAAAAATTCTCACGACGTTTCGACCATAACTCAAACGGTCATCATCAGGTGTGTCGGTTTGCATAAATTTATTTTTAAACGGCACATTTATTTAATTATAAAAAAAACGTTGGCGTCACGCGCAGCGATTGGCAGTTTGCCCAGGACTAGTCCATCTATTTTTTTTAAAAGAGGAGGGGGGAGACGAAATTTTTTATAATGTATGCTGTCTGAAAGCCACTGTAAGCATGAACAATCAATCAAGAACTGAAATGATTTATCAAATCTTTCCAATGATTGCTAAGATAGAATCCATCTTCTCGGTTGAAATTGTCTCTGTGCTTATATATGTGGATAGCCTCATGAACGAATCTCTCATGGAAGCCAGATGGCTTACAAAGAACCTCCGTCTTGGAAAAGTCAATGGCATGTGAGCCTACTGAATTAGAACAATGATCTGCTACGGCCGAGGTGTTGGTCCTACCGTGTTTAAGGTCTGCTTTATGTTCACGAATGCGGTCCGAGACATGGCGTTTGGTTTCTCCAATGTAACTACTACCACAGAGGCAACTTAGTTTGTAGACACCAGGGTATTGTATGTCCGGAATCACATCTTTTACAGACGGAACCAGATCACGGATTTTATGTAATGTGTACAAGCACAGAGACAATTTCAACCGAGAAGATGGATTCTATCTTAGCAATCATTGGAAAGATTTGATAAATCATTTCAGTTCTTGATTGATTGTTCACGCTTACAGTGGCTTTCAGACAGCATACATTATAAAAAATTTCGTCTCCCCCCTCCTCTTTTAAAAAAAAAATAGATGGACTAGTCCTGGGCAAACTGCCAATCGCTGCGCGTGACGCCAACGTTTTTTATAATTAAATAAATGTGCCGTTTAAAAATAAATTTATGCAAACCGGCACACCTGATGATGACCGTTTGAGTTATGGTCGAAACGTCGTGAGAATTTTTTATTGTTTTATATATATTTTGTTATTTTGTTGTTTCTCTTCAACATGACTTTACCGAAAAAAATAAGAATATGAATTACTGCAGTCACAAAAGCTTTAAATCAAAACGTGATAAGGGTTTCTTATGGATCTCTGAATGAACGCCATACTGTGTGTGCACATTCCAGTATAATCTTTCATAATAGAGTATCAAGGTTTGTTTTGTTTAGATGTTTAACGACTCTCTCTCTCTCTCACCAACTGAGCTCGCGTTATGCGGCGGAATTAACCACAGGTGCTGTTGTCAAAGTGAAACAACGCAGTCGTGATGGTTACTGTGATGATACTGTGTTGAAATTCCAAGATCGAGATTTCGCATATTATATTAGAATTAAAGTTTAATTAGAAAATAAAATTGATTAACGCATAAGTGATTGTGTGATTCTTTCCTGAAATCTATGCATAAGAACTGGTTCTGCGTAGAGATATGAACTTGGTGACCTTACATAAACACTCTAATCCATACTCAGTAAATATTAAAGCAAGAATAATTGTATTATACTAATCGATAATACGAAGTTAAACAATGAAGCCGAGTTGACTCTGGCATACTCGCATCACACTAACATAACTGCATACGATTAATTATATTATCCCGATTGATAACCAACCCTCGTCAACGAGGCGGGGCCTGATTATCTTAAAGGCTGTCATTAACAACCACACCCACTCGCATAATTTATATGCATGATTACCCAAATTAACATAATTGCAGATAAATTATGCAAATTTAAAACTTCATTTAATATTACTATTTTCATCAAATTTTCATTACCCACATATACAACAACCTCGACATCGTCCTGCCATCCGTCGACAAAGACGACTTGTCTTCTCTCAAAGTTTCAAGATGCATCCAGGCCCACCTGCTCTTGCAACGACATAAGGGGTTGGCGGCGTATACTGTACCTAGTGAGATGCGTGATACACCCGAAGATGTGGAGCCCATCCAAGCCTGTGCTTCAACCCAAGGCGGAGGCTGGCGGGGGGGGATGGCATGGTGTGACAGGATGAACAACTTCGATGGCAAGATACCTCTCCTCATCCTGAGAGCGGGCACCACAGTCATCCACCTGACTGTCCACCACTCCACTGCACCCGAAGGCGAGTCGCCTTCGGCCCCTGAATCCACCTCACTCATTACGTTCGGTCGGTTTTCATTCCCGTCGTGTGTCGGTGCATGAGGGTTCAGATTTTGCTCAGGCTGACTGGCTGCTCCGACCGGGTCGGTGATTGGAGTTGGTCCATAGAGCGATTGCTGTGACCGCAGGTTCATCCGCTGTTATCGGATTGATAGAGGGGGTTGAAATCAGAATGTTCGTCGATACTGGTGCATCCGCGACTATCATTTCCAAGTTGATTTTTAACATTCTGCCCCCTAAATGTCGTACCTTATGTCCCGTCAGGGTTCCGTGCTTTTATGCAAATGGCTGCTCATTGGGCCTCACTGGGAAAATAAGAGCGGAGGTGTGTATTGGAGATATTAAATTGACGAGGCCAGTTCTTGTATCAACGTCCCTTGCTGTTCATTGCTTGCTCAGGACTGACTTCTTGAGGCAGATGCCCCTGAAAATTTTGATCGATCAAGGTTCCCTTGAGTTACCATTGGGCCATCGAATTGCCTTTTGCCTTCTCCCACTCGATTGTTCTTTGCCAACGCTACTGTACAAGCGCTTGCGAGTAAGACCGTAAAGATTCCCCCCAGCATGCAAATGTTGGTTCCTTTACGATTGCGCAAGCCGCTAGACCAGGAGGCGACTGAGGGTGGAATTCTTCTAGGATCCTCAAACAAAGACATTCGTGGTTTGCCGTTGGTGGGGGCCCAAACTATCATATCCAATTGACAGGAACCGCTCATTCAAGTCCTGAAGGCAGGGTTGGACATGTTTGTCATTCAGGAGGGCACCGTGCTAGCTCACGTGTCGTCCATGCTTCACGAGGGAAACATCATTGGCGGTGTAGGGGGTCACGTTGAATACGAAGCCGCAACAGGTTTCTGATGAAAAGTGGATGGATACGCTTTGTTCCGAAAATTCGGAATTGTTCGAGTCCCAGAGTCACCACATCGATATGGGCGACGCCGCTCCCATCCAGCAGAACCCCTACCGGCTGAGCCCTATGGAAAAAGAACACGTACAGCTGGCAGTTGATGAAACGTTGGCCGCCGATATTATCTCACCATCCACCAGCCCGTGGGGAGCCCCGATTGCTCTTGTTAAAAAGGCAGGATGGTAGTTTGCACTTCTGTGTTGACTTCTGTAAGCTTAATAAGATCTCTGTAGCTGACCCGTACCCTCTTCCTCGGATGGACGATTCCTTGGACGCTCTCGCAGGGGCATATTATTTTTCGACTCTTGACCTATCTTGATTTTCGCAGTTGCCCTTGGATGAATCCTCTAAACCGAAGACAGCTTTTCGCACATCACAAGGCTTATTTGAATTAAATCAGCTTACGATGGGTCTTCACTCCACTCAGCTACGTTCCAGCGATTGACGGAACTAGTTCTGGCAGGCCTTCAGTGGGACTCATGCCTAATATATCTGGACGATGTTATCGTTTTTAGCCGTACGTTTGAAAAACATCTGCAGAAGTGTCAACCTGCTCCAAAAATGGGTACGGTATCTTGGCCACATAGTCAGTAAATCAGGGATAGCGATGGACCTGAACAAAACCACATGTGTCCATACTTGGCTGACCCCCACGTCGGTGGGGAAGGAGGTGCGGAGTTTCATTGGATTTGCATCCTATTACCACCGTTTTGTCACCGGGTTTGCCACGATCGCCAAACCTCTCCACGCCCTGACGGCAAAAGGTCAGAAGTTCCATTGGGGGCAGTAGGAGGAGGCCACATTTGTTGTGCTCTGGGATGGCTTGGTGAACGCCCCTCCCCTCCACTACCCCGACTTTTCCTTGCCGTTCATCCTTGATACGTATGCTAGCAACACCGGAATTGGCGCTGTTCTGTCTCAAGTCGTTATGGCATGGAAAGTGTTGTAGCATATGGCAGCAGAGTCATGTCTCCGGCGGAACTTTTGGCAACTGTTTTTTTTTGTGCAACAGTATCACGCCTATCTTTATGGCAGACGCTTTGAGATGCTCTCTGACCATGCAGCGCTACAGTACGCGCTGCATATTGAGCAACCATCTGACCAATTTTCATGTTGGTTGGAAGTCCACCAGGACTATTCCATTACTGTTTCCTTTTGTAAAGGTACCCAACACACGAACGCGGATGCCCTTTCGTGATTACCAACGAGCGACGGGTGAACGTGTTTCTCGGGCCGGGGCGCTGTAAGGCACCTGCTGAAGACTCGCCTCGTCCCCTTCTGGCATTGGCTGAGGTTGACATCTCTGAGGAAAGCCGACGGTCCTGTTGCGCATGACGCCGTTATTGGCATGAACCATGCAGACTTCGGACGCCTTCAGGTGGAAGACGCTTCCCTGTTCAAGTTACAACGCCGTGTCAAGGAGGTGGACGGGGGTGGTAAATCGACGGGGTGTAGCCTCTGTCATCCTCAGAGGCAGATTGCTCATGCATTGGAATGGAGGATTGACACGTTACAACATTGTCGTGCCTACTGCCCTACGGAGTAAAGTCATCTGGGCTGTGCATGAGCGACTGTTGCACCTTGGGGTGCATAAGATGCTAGCCACACTTAAGCTCGACTTCTTCTGGCCTGGCATGGTGGAAGATGTCGCTATTGTATTCAAGGGGTGTGTGCAGTGTGCACGGCGGAAACCCCCGTCCAAACTCTGCTGTCCACCATTGCAATCCATTCAGGTTTCCCGCATAAATGAGCTGGTCGCTCTTGTTATCCTTGGTCCATTTCCTACCACCCCTCGTGGCAATAAGTATTTACTGGTGGGCGTCGAATATTTTAGCCGATGGCTTGGCCGCCGCCCAACCAATCGGATTTGGCCATCACCGAGGCATTCCTTGATTGCTATGTGATGGACAAGGGGGGCCCTGAGCATCTTCTGACCGATCAGGGCAAGGAATTTTCTTCAAAATTGCTGCGGGAGGTGTACGACTTGTTGGGAACAAATAAAATACGCACGTCACCATACCACCCCCAGACGGATGGAATGGTGGAGCGGCTGCAGAGGACTCTGACCTCCATGTTGAGTCATCAGGTCAGTGAGTCCCAGCTTGACTGGGACTTGCATGTTACCGGGGTCCTGGCTGCCTATAGAATGGCCCCTCACCCATCCACCGGCTTCTCACCATTTTTTAAATGTATGGAAGAGAACACGACCCCCAGATTGATGTCCAATTATGAGCCGAGCCAAACAAGGCTAAATCTAAAATTTCGGAGTCCATGCGCTTTACCCTTCAGAGGCTTTCAGAAGCACGCGAGGCTTCCAGAGAGAATTCCAATTCGTGCCAATTGTCAAATGAGCAGCTGAGGGGTCTCCATCTTTCCGGACATGAGTGGGCTTCAGGCGACAGAGCCTGGCTGCACTGTCCCCACATACTGGTGGGTACTTCACCGAAATTGTTTAAACCCTGGAGGGGGACGTTTGGCGTGATTCGGGTCGTTTGGCTTCAGTGTGAAAAAAATTTGCTTGGGTCGGCGGAGTTGGTTTGTACATCCCTCTCGCCTCAAGCCTTTCATCACGCTGCGTGAATTCATCCCATCTACACTACACAGGGGCCAAGTGTCAGATGTGTCTGGCGAGCTGAGGTGTGTACCCACTGAGGTTGGTTCTCAGGGGAGTCATGTGATCCCATCCTCAGATGCCGCACGTTTAACATCCCCCAAGCCGCCACCGGCGCCATCTTCACAAGCTTCGGGAGCGGAAGGCTCGTCTGCCCGGCCGACTGCTCTTTGCTCGATGGGACATTTTGAAATTCCCCCTGGGACCCCCGAGGAGAGTACGCCCACCTCTCCTGGGAGCCTGGCCACAAGAACTCGATCAAAGACTCTTCGGTTTTTGTATATATTGTATATATTGTATAGATGGGTTGAAGTATTTATTTGTTGATGCACACTAACGGGTTGTTCGTTTTGTTCTTTTATTGAAGGGGGAGTTGACAAAGGGGCCCCAAGTGAGGGCTAGGGGGGGTCACGTGGTTGGGATCCAGATCCTGCTCTAGGATTCTGTAAGGTGTTCGTGACCAAGGGTGGAGCCAGCCATGCCGCAGAGAATATAAGCCAGGTCCCGAGAGGGACCAGGGTTGTTGTTGTTTTTCATCCTGGAAGAAACATTCGTCGACGGTCTACGTTCTATGATCTACGTTCTCCGTTCAACGAGTCTCCAACACGTGTACCTGGACCCGAGCTGTTGGTCCCGGTCTGTAGTAGCTAGTTACTTTGTAATTAGTGTAGTTAGCCTGGTGGTCACCACCATAGGTTGTTATTCTAAGGGGAAGTTACCCTGTGTGTTGGAGTTAAATAAATGTGTTGCCTCCAAGTCTACGTCTGCGACTCAGTTGAACTCACTACACATTTACAACTTAGAGCGTTATTACTACGGCTATCAGTCAGCCCTGATGGTTTCCACCTTATCGCTCCACAATTAGTTTGTCCCAATCTCGTCCACCTTGTTCTTTGTGCATCCCCGGGCAAGTGCGGAGATCGCGGGCCTCGCTCCCCTAATATACCCCCTTGGCCCCGCCCCTATCAGACAGTGCCCCCACTCCACTGTGGCAAGTGTATTGTTTATTGGATAATTTATTATCATCAATACAGTACCTTCCGGCCACCTGTTTCTAATTATCTCAACGTGTACGCTCTAGAACTTTCTCTTTACAGTTCCCTACACAAATACAATGTCACTGCTTATAGTCAACACATCTTCTATCCTCTCACATATATTCCTTCTGCATTCTCCAATCCGTACTCACCAGCAACGTGAATTATGATGAAAAAGCAACAATCGACAACTCACTTGGCATTGAAAAACCCTCTCCCAGCCTTGTTATGATAAGTTATTTTCGTGATCCTGTTCAGGTAATGCTATGAACAATTGTATATTTCTCTGTGCACTTGCACCATCCTGGATCCATGGTACCACCGTCAAATAATCATTGCAAATTCATCACCTTAATACAGCAGTGACATTTTTCCTACGGTGTTGAAGTAGACAGTGCCTCCAACTGATGAAGCAATTAAATTCTGAGTATTCCAGATGTTGGCTCTACAGATATCCATAGATTTACAGACGTTCGGATTACGGAATTTCGCGTTCATGCAATTGACAAATTATGGACATTTTTCTATTTACGAAATCGAATTTCCATGTTAACGAAATTTTACACGGCACACGCCATGAAAGCATCAAAGAAGAAGCACCCAGGAGGATACGTCATCCATCCGCGACACTGTCACAGTATATCCCTACAGCTCACCAGTAACGCCTCACATCGCCTTTCTAGGCATTCCAACATGCAGATCGTTTGGTGAGTTCCCTTAAAAGTATGGATCCTTGCAGTCTCGAAAGCTTGAAATCTAGAATTAATTATTCGTCTTAAATTAGTTGTTATTCAATCTTCTTAACATTTATGTACTTTCTTATTATTTCTGATTTGTCAATATGTGAACAATTTTTGGTTAGGAGTGGGGTGGAATGATTGTCTAAAACTCATCCCTAAGTTTTTGTGTTGAATATAATGGGAAAATATTTTCTGATCACGAAATTTTGTTTGACTCGTGTTTTTTCCAGAACTCATCCATTTCTAAAGTAGAGGGAAGCCAGTACTATGCATGATGTTCTCAGGCTCATGTCTAATCTGACATTATCATGTTGGAGGACTTCTGACATCCGACTGATGACGTTCATGATGGTCATGGCCTTTCTTTTAGTGAACAGAAAAACACATTGTATCAGTTCAATACTGTAAAATACAGTAATTGAGAAAAAAAGGCAATCGGAGGGGTAACCATCTCGTAAATATTAAAAATGAAATGTTTTTGTTTAAAAGAGCCTGCGGCAGTGGCACCAGGTCAATGGCAATTATGAATGCCTATCATTGTTGGCACTTTCCAAGGAATAGCTCATGTTAATGTCCCACAAAGAGGTACTCATCAACTCCAGAGGGATGAAAGGATGATTCAGTACCTTATCGAGATATTAAGTTATTATCTTTAATGCTAGCTCTCTGTCTTATTGGACCCCTCACCCTCCAAAAACTATTGACAATGGCCATCAAAACCATTTGGAACAATATGACATGGTTCAAACGAATAACTGCCCACTGGAAGCATTTCTGAAGACAACAGATGAATAATTTAAAGAATGCAGAAATCTCTTGTCAACCTTAATTCACTGTGTTCCACTAAATCTTCTCATCTCAACTAATTTTTTTCATCTGCTTCCTTTTTCCCTTCCATAATTTGGCCACTATTGCATTGTTAATGTTGACCTTACATCTGATGTGCTAGATTATCACCTGCCAACTCTAGTTGGCAGGTGATTATCTAGCTAGTTTTATATATAGGATTTTTTACAGAAAAAACTTTTTTTGCCGTTGGTCAGTTCCATTCTTTGTCCAATTTTAGCTCAAAAGAGAATGCGTCCTGCCTTGAATCTCGTTGAAAATTTCACGCACAACGAGGCTGCTACAGAGAGCAATGCACATTATACCATCGGCAAGCCAATGTTTTATTCGTATATGTGACATTTAGTAAGATCAAGTGCAGATGCAAATGTAATTTCATTATTTGTGCAGTCATTGATGACCTGGCTGAGGCCATGAAATATCTGCACTAGAAAAGTCGCTCAATAACGGGAAGCTGATGAAGGATATTGGCAGTACCAGCTTCGCGCTCTGCCCTTGGAGCTGCCTGGCTACTGTTTTCATGCCTTCTTGACTGATAGCATGACTGAACTATTAATGGGGATGATATAACGCTCTAACGTTGTTCACGTCTCACAGCCGGAATACTGCCGACTGCTTCGCTCCTGACAAAGCGCTGATACACCGCTGGATCGAGTAGGATGGTCCTTGTGGCGAGGCTCTCAAAGTGGAAGATACCAAATCAGCTTCAACCCAATGGTGGTGTTTAGGAGAGCATTTATCTATGAGTATATATAGGCTGGCTGACAGATATGAAGTTATTCCTTCGGTGGTAATAAACAACAACAATAATAATAATTGTTACCCTTTGTCATACCACTTATGGGTGAAGTCTTTCCATACTGGATAAGTCGTGCAGATTGCTTGACCATACTCCATCATGCTTGTCAACGTGGGTTGATGACGAGAAGGCTCAAGGCCAGTTTGCTTGATGGTAACTATGACTGAGAATCAAACTAAAGTGGTCTGATTCATATTGCAATGGCCAACCATTGTGCCACCGTTACACTCGTATGCATAAGTTAACAGGGAAAAAAAAAACTATACCGTTTTTGTTACTGTGAATAAAATGACAAAATAACATTGCCACTTTGGTCAACTCGTCGTCTTGAAATTACGGAATGTACAAATCTAAAGTCTTAGGTATAATGGAAAGAAGGGTTTTGCTAATTGGGCGATCTCAGAATGGGTAGCAGGTGGCAATCCTAATCAAATGCCATTTTTCATATTTCGTGTGTTTAGGTCTGTTGTAGACAAAAAACGGCCTGCGATGAAACATGTCCTCTATTCCGACATGTGTAAAGAAGCTCATTCGCAGGGTACATTTTCATGATGATTTATTTCACGATAACATATTTACAGGCGAGAGTACGACTCACACGTTTCACAAGGCTATAACTACCGCAGTCCTGGTGGTTTCTAATAGAGTAATATCGAACAGTCTTTGTTGATGGTTTCTCCCATGTAGATCTCCAACAGTCGGCCCCGATGTCGTCCACCTGCAGTTGTTCTTCAGTCCCCAAGGAATCAACCCATTCGCGGGCCTCGCTCCCCCTTATATACCCCTACGGCCACGCCCTGGTAACTTCCAGCACTTGCCCCTGGTAGATTCTATCAGCAAACTCTATCGTCATCTACTTCCCTTCTCTTCGATGGCAAAGGTTATAGTGGTGTCAGTGTTGATGGGTGGAGACAGGTACAGGGTACTTTACGGGGGAAGGTTCGTAAAAGTCGTACTCCTGCGTTGTAAATACTTTATCGTGAAATAAATCATCAAGAAATTGGAACCTGCAAAGGAACTTCTTTACACATGTGAGTGTAAGCCTGAGTACAATCTCACGTGTTGTTGCTGTAGAGTATTTTCATTTTACCAGTGGGTCAATGAGATAAGGGGATGGTGATTAAGGTAGTGAGTGATAGGATGGGTGGGTCATTCTTGAGAGCATGAAAAAGTGCGTGAGTGAGGTTGACACAGTGAATGATCAGGTGATTGTGTGAATGATCAGGTAAATATATGACTCATGAGGAGGGAGAGGGAGCATTTATGTAAGTCATAGAGTAAGGGAAGTGGGTGAGTTCATAATGGAGTGAGTGAGTACCAGTTTATTTAGTTGAACAAGGCGAGAACTAAAGCGACCAGGATGAGTCTCATTTGCAAGAGAGACCTGGATCACCCAAATGACCATAGCTAAATAAACACACAGAGTTACAGTAATGAAAGCAAATATAAATAATACAAAACAACTGATGCGTCACATGGGAAATCGACGTAATGGAGTTAAGGGATGATAGAATATTTGAGTAAGGTGCGACACGGGTGTCCTCTGGCCCTTTCACGACTTAACATTTTTTTTGACTACGTAGTTTGAGACGATTTCCATGGATGTACCAGTAGAATCTATATCTGGTATAGATATAATGGGAGGCTGATCGATGCCCCAGTCCGGTCATGGTTTGGCTCTCTATTGTTAAACCATATTATGAATGCGGATGATCTGGTGATTACTTCCTACTCTAAGGAGAAGTTGGAGACACTACAGCTAAACATGGAGCATTCTCCTAAATTATGGGCCGTTACCATCAGCCTCACAAAAACAAATCACCTCCCTGGGTATTTTACATCATCAAAATGCTCCCCTCCCTCAATTCCCCATGTGTTTTGGGGCAGTTGTGGAGAGAGTGGAGATATTTCCGTACTTGGGCAGTGTGCTGATGACCAACTCTGTTTCAGTAGCCGAGGTCTCACTTCGAATCATTCGAGCGGCATTCTATTTTCATCAGCTGCTGAATACTGTGTGGAAGCTACCTGGCATGTCACTCCATACAAAACTTCATGTCTTCTGGACCGCAGTTATGCCCTCCCGTATCTCTCTCGAAAGGAACATCTGCACTGGGTGAAACATTTTGGTTAGCCCACGATCTATCCAGGGTTTAACCAGACTGGACTTTGTGAGGAGCTCAGATTCCTGGAATATCTGGACAAATGCCCATCTGTGGGCTCCTCCAGCAATCGAGGCTGCGTTGGTTGTGTCATGCAGTCCGGATGCACAGCCACGGCATCCCCAAGCAGCTTCAATTTGGCTGGATAGATGGTGCTAAATGGGCGTGGTACGGGCTAGAGAAGAGATGGACTGATGTGGTACAGAAGGATGTGGAGCTGATTGGACTTATTGATGACTGGTATCAGCAGTGTCACGATCGGCTTCTGTGGAGGAGGTTCATGAAAAGCGCTGCTGGGGAGGTGGAGGCAGTCGCCCTCCAGCAACAGCATAGGGCAGAGGAGCAAGGCTCAAAACAACGAGCAGAGCGCCAAACAACTGACACAAATAAAGTTGGCACAGTGGGGAGCACGGCTGTTGCATCTGCCGATCATTTTCCTCAGTCAATCCATGGCACCTGCGTCTATTTACATGACCTCCTGCCAGCCAGTCTTCGACACTTCACGTGGCCTCAAAATGCACTGAGAATGGCACAAGTGCTGTGGTGATACTCTTTGGTTATATTGGATGAAGTCACGTAGGTAAAAAATAAAATAACAAAAATCACGACCTTTCGGCCACAACACAAGCGGCCTTCATCAGGTGAAGGGACGAGACTGTCTGGAGGACAGCAAAAGCTTTAAATCTGCTGTGGTGATGTCACCGTCACTTAGGGGTGAACGACGGTTGTTCCGTTGTTGTTGTGCGTGTGTGCACGGACGTATGTACGCCTGTGAGTCTCGTGTATGGAGAGAGAAAGAGAGGCAGCCGTGCGTTGTGCTGGCCTGTGTGCCATTCTGAGCTTCATAGGCGCTGCTCACTAACAGCGCTTGCCCCAACATTCTGGTAAGGCTATACGGCGAATGATTGTCGCTGTTGTGTGTGTGTATGGACGTTCACCCCCCTCCCACCGCCCCCATGTGTGCAGTTTTAGGGACTCATTACGCCCCCTCCCGACAAGCAGGCCAGCATCCAAACTAAAGGTAAGTGACAATAAAAACAGATTTTTTTTTTCCATTTAAGTAACTTTATGTTTTGCTCACAATACAGTATTTATTACATTGTTGCATGCAAATGTACGATATTTTGTCTTACATATGACTTTGACAATGTTTCCATGTTTTGCTGAACCGTGATAACATCTTTAAAAACTTACAGTATCTGGATTTAAATACAGTACACTATTGTATTCAGACTTATGAACCGTTCGACTTACGGACAGTTCTCAGGAATGGAACCGATAAGTTGTATTATTCGCTAACAGCACCTTCCATTGGTATGGTTGACTACATACAATGCAAAGAAAGTTAAATATAGATACATATATATTGTACAGCACTTTCCCCAATAGTATGTTGATGTTCTATGGGGTATGTTTGTCTTTCTGAGTAATGTTTTAATTGGGGCGGTGTCATTTTCACAATTTCCCCAATGTTTTTACATTGGCCGACTTGCGCTTCAGCAATTTTCGCACCCAATGGATAAATCTCTTCTTCTTCTTCTTGGGCTTGGTGGTGGCAGAAGTGGTGGTGGAAGCTGTGGCAGCGGCGGTGGAAGGGGCATCGGTGGCATCATGGTACATTTGAGACACGGCGCATTTCAATTCTTTCAGCTGGCTACTGAGATGAAGGTTCTCTTCATGCAGCCTCTTTTCCCCATGCCACATGTCCTCGTGACGCACCAGCTTCCCGCGTAGCCTAAACTGTTCCTGGCCTCTCTGCGGATCCAGGAAGTTCAACTCCGTCAGGTGGGCGTGCAGCGACCTCCGGAGATCTTTGTTTTCACAGCGCAGCGACATTTGCCGCTGTGCTGCATTGCAGTCTCGGAGAAAATCCGCATGGAGAGACTTGCTCTCCCTGCAAGGCACTCTCGTGGACTCCAGCTCCAACTGGCACTCTTTAAGCTGTTGAACCAGGCTCCTGTTCTCTCTCTGGAGAGTCTCTCGGTTCTCCATCAACTCCTCCTGCTGCTGCTGTAGCTCCAGACGGAGCATCTTGTTCTTCTGACAGAGCTCCACATTCTGCAGGCTCATCCTCTCCGTAGACAACGTCGTGACCTCATGGTCAAAGTCTGAAATGGAAAGCGTAAAAAGAAGATAAATGAAGATCCCCATCCCAAGCATGGCCAAGACCAGAACGTCAACGATCAGCAGCACCATGCTCAGCTCGTGTTGATGGCACGCGGGACGGAAGGAAGTGTGAGACGCGTCACGAAGGGGCGTGTTATTTATACAAACGTCATTACCGGATGTGACGTACGCTATGACGTAAAGCCATCCCTGCCCACTTATTGGCAATCATTGCCCATCACGTGACTCGACAGCCCCGCCCCTAACCGCGCAGCTCCTCCCCCATACTCTTCTTCCGCCTTCCCCACGTGACGCGAAGCGAGCCAATCACGCGAGAGGCGGCGCTCGGTAGGCCCCGCGTCCGCTTCCCGCCATTCTTTCAATGGGCGGCGGCGCGCAGGGGGGGGGCGGTGGGGGCGGGGCCGAGTTCACTCCACGTCGCGAGTCGGGAGGAGGAGGGAGGGGGAGGGGCCAGGAGAGACGAGGGGGAGGGGCCAGGAGGGACGAGGGGGAGGGGCCAGGAGGGACGAGGGGGAGGGGCCAGGAGGGACGAGGGGGAGGGGCCAGGAGCGGGAGGGTGGGGGCCGTGGCGCCGCTCTTGGGCCGCGAGGCCTCCCCCTGGGCCCGCGGCGCCACGCGGAGACCGCGACAGCAGCAGCAGCAGGAGGTGGTGGTGGTGTTTGTGGTTGTAGGCACGGGAGAGGTGGTGGTGGTGTTTGTGGTTGTAGGCACGGGAGAGGTGGTGGTGGTGTTTGTGGTTGTAGGCACGGGAGAGGTGGTGGTGGTGTTTGTGGTTGTAGGCACGGGAGAGGTGGTCACGGACAGGCGGTGAGTGCCGGGTGATGGAGGGGGGGGGGATTGCAGGGTGAGTGAGTTAATGAGGAGAATTAATAGGTGAGGAGGGTGAGTGAGTTGAAGGGTGAGGTGAGTGAGTGGGTGAGTGGTGAGTTCACGACAGGGAGATTGGGGCTGAGTGAGTGAATGCAGCGCACGGTAAAGATCCCCTGAGAGCATTCGCAAGAGTTGGACATTGAGTGCCGCTGTCAGGGTCCACACGCAAATTACTCACTTGGCATGATATACAAATTAACCATTGTAAACGATAACTTTAAAAAAAGTACGCTATTAGTCAGAGCTAATGCGATGTGCGTTCAGCATATTTGTAGCACGTTAACCAACGTCAACATCGTCATTTAGAGTAACCATTAGTCCATACGTGTCACTTGATAATAGTCCCCGGGTCAATCACAACTTTGCCGTGCGTGCAGGCTTTGTCTCTGGCTGCTCGCTAGGGCTGCGATGCCTTTCCATGCCACAAGATGACGTTCATTGCTCCTTCCACACCGCGACAATATTTACTGCAGTGTTCTATAACGCGGCAGTTGCGTTGCTGAATAACACCGCGTTGTGTAAACTCCCTCGTTACAATGACTAATACAGGGTAAAGCACAGTCCGTGATAACAGCGTGAGATGCGTGTGTCGGCTGAACAAAGACCGAGGCGCGTGGGGAGCATCAGGAAGCATCCAGCAGCATCCCAATGCCTCGTGTGACGCTGTGCCCAGGCAGCCGTACAACCGCACATTCCTACTCGCGCGACGTGGTTCTGTTGACTCAACCACTTAGCATCCGCGTTATAAAACGTGTTCCCTAATACATCCATCGTGCTATATCCAAATGGCGTTATGAAAACAGCGTTGAGGCAGAACGAACTCTATAAACTTTTTATTTTACCAGGTGAGACCCCTCTGAGCTATGTGGCTGTTTTTCAGAAGCGACCTTTCCACAAATGTGTGCAGTGGTTAATTTGCTTAACAGCTTTACACCGAACTCCTTGCTTGTGGTTAAACATGTTTGCGACTTTGGTGATTGAGAACTATGCAGATTTAGATTTATAGTAACATGTACTTGGTGTGAGATGAACTTCCAAACAATTTCCTTTGCTCAACATCTTGGAATTAATGTCTTTTTAAATGGTCAGCTTAAGTGATTCCGTGATGTTTATGTAACTTGACCATTAAGATTATCTATGGAGCACAATTATTTCAGTATTATTTTTCATAAGTAAACTTTAAACTGAACCCATATGTGATATTATATTGCCTGATTATTTTAATTTTTAATGTAGTCTACATGCTCTTCTGGGGATATTACCCCACATTTACCACTCATTGATGTTCCCTTTGACATTGGTAATTGGCATTGTCACACCATAGTAATTCATGGGCAATTATGTAATTCGAGCAGGTATTTTTAGGACACTCACCCATGGGGGACCATTTTCAAATGTATTGCCTTAATTTAATAATACAAATAATTTATATATAATTTGACAGTTCTTATAATTGTATTGCAGAAACATCTGTGTGTCTCTCTGTGTCGTTCTCTCTGTGTCTATCTCTCTCTGTGTCTCTCTCTTTGGGTGTCTCTCTTTCGGTGTGTGTTTTTCTCTATATGTGTCTCTCTCTTGTGTGTGGCTCTGTGTGTGCCACTCTCTGTGTGTGGATGTCTCTCGGTGTCTGTGTCTCTCCTTTTCTACGATCCGGTGTTGTATGTATATGCAAATTCCACCTCTTGCTCCGCCCACTTACTCTTGGGTTGAGCTTATCTCAAGCCTATATGACTTCGTGTTTCAGCAGCTTACTCGCTATATTTTTTCACCTGATGATGGTTGCTTGTGTTGCGATCGAAACGTCGTGATCTATTATTTTTTCTACCTACGTGACTTTACAGAAAGAACCAAAGAGTATTGTGATTGTAATTTTTATTGTGATCGTTGTGGTGGAGGTGGTGATATTGATGGTGGTGTTAACGATAGCGGTGATTTCGGTGGTTGTAATGGTGGTATTGATGGTGGTAATGGTGGTTGACTATTACCCCTCTCGTGTCCTTACTTCCACCACCAGGTTTAAGAATCTGCTGGTGTCTGTGCTGGGGGTGGACGTCTGGATATCTGTGCGGTCTGGAGCGGTGGACAATAGACTTCTGCAGCTCAACCAGGTGGACGCACTGGGCAGGGGGCAAGATGGTGGTGGCCTTAGAGACCCACTTACTCCCACAGAGAGCCATAGACTCACTCACAGAGTACACTCGCACAGAGAGCCAAAGTCTCACTGACACAGAGCCATAGGCTCACTCACATGGAGACACATAGACTCACTCACACAGAGAACCATTGATTAACTCATTGTTTTTTTCGGTAAAGTCACGTATGTAGAAATACCATAAAATTATATTAAAATAAATCAATCACGACGTTTCGACCGCAACACAAGCGATCTTGTGTTGCAAGATCTTGTGTTGCAAGATCGCTTGTGTTGCGGTCGAAACGTTGTGATTGATTTATTTTAATATAATTTTATGGTATTTCTACATTAGTGACTTTACCGAAAAAAACCAAGAGTAATTTATGCAGTCACGAAAGCTATAATTCTTTATTAACACACTTCTACGGGGAAGTTACCTTTACAATTCTGTACTAAACTAATTGCGCCCCCTTACATTTTCCTGCCCCTCCCTCTTCTGCTGCTGCCGTGCCCCTTGCTTTCTTCGGCCCCTCCCCCTCCCCCCACCTCTACTACTTATTTTAAGCCTCTGTCTGTTCATCCCTCCGGCCCCTTTTTTCTTGCTTCTCTGTCCGTCTTTCCTCTTCTTACCTCTTGTGTCCCTGTATATGTATTTCTGCTATCTTATACCTCGTATTTGTTCACTCTGTCTATGCTGGTATGTTCAACCCAGAGGATGAACACGAAATTTAGCACTCTTCTGAAATTCGTGGTCTGCCAGGCAAGTGTCTAACTGTGTCGTTGGCCGACTGGTATTGCATCACGTAAATTTTTCTTAGGTTTGTTGAATTCTCGTCTCTCATCTTCTTGTTGTATTTACCTCCGTGCAGTTTAGGGCTCTCTATGTGTTGCGTTGATGTCACCATATGTGCTATTTGTTTTTTACACCTGATGAAGATTGCTTGTGTTGCGGTCGAAACGTCGTGATTGATTTATTTTAATATAATTTTATGGTATTTATACATACGTGACTTTACCGAAAAAACCAATGAGTAATTTATGCAGTCACGAAAGCTTTAATTCTTTATTAACTATTGATTAACCCACACAGAGAACCATAGAGTCACTCGCACAGACTCGCACAGAGAGACATAGACTCACTCACGCAGAGAACCATATGCAGTATATCCACGTTTTTTATGTAATGTGTTTTGCTTAGCGCACCCCACACCCACTATAACGCGAGTAGCAGTGTAGCACATGACGGACTGCTCTTATGAGTGGTGTGGGTGTTGGCAGCATTGTTCTGTATTGCTGGGAGCTGATGCTGTACCGGTGCGCGCTGTGTTACGTGGCGTGTCATCCTCTTCCTCAGCCTTTGTTCCAGCATCTGTGTGTAGTGTCATCTCACTCACTCCCTTATAGTTTTCACTCACCATATCTCCCTTTCACGTCCTTTGTATGTATATTGATGAATGTAACGCAATTTTTTATTATTATTTGGCTGCTATAAATTTCCACGTCATAAGCCACTTCATTCAGCTATAATTTGTGGCCAGTTCGCTTCTGATAAAGAAGCTAATAGCTTAGAGGGCTTTACTTGGTAAGATAAAAAATAGTTTATTTTTTGGTGATTTGCTTACCTTTCCTATACTTTGCACTTCGATTGTGTTTTTGCATCGTTTGTTCTTGTAACTTTCTGTACCACCCCAACTGGAAATCTGTGAAAAAGGGCTTTTTAGATTCCTCCAGTATAAATAAAGATTATAATATAGATCTTCTACATATACACAACACATTTAAAATAAACATAGAAAACAGTGTACTGTACTCTCAATTAAAAATAATAATAAAAGTTTGTGCTGAAACGGAGCCTCCCCCTTTACCGTTATTCCTTGTAGAAAAGTTTTCTGCTTCACGTAAAATAGCTTTAAGCAGCAATTTTCGACAACGCAACCCCCACGTTAAGCAAGGATATGTGCACAAGCTTGTGTGCATGTGTGGGTATGCGTATCATTCGGTAATTGTATAGTGTTTCGCGTATTACGCGATGAACTTGACAACACCGGGACCGATTAACTAAACTGGTTTTGGGCTAACCCTAGGTCGACTCAGCCTCCAACGAATACCTGGTGCGGTGTGTAAACATCACTACTCGGGAGATAAAGGCGGCCAGGTATGGTGCTAGCCACCCACCTCATTGTGTACCGTGCTGGCTTTCATAGGTGCTCGCTAAAGCACTTGCCTCAAGAGTCTGTTGAGGTTATACAGACAACCTTTGTCTTTGTGTTTAATGTTTTAATTGGTGGTGGTGTAATTTTAAATGTAATTTTTTTTATGGCCGACTTGCACTACGGCCACTTCTGGACCCAACAAATAAATATGTTCCTCTTCTTGGTGGCAGTGGTGGTGTATATTTATAGAGTGCCTTCTCTCTTGACATAACAAGCACAAGGTGGTGACAGAATGGAATGATTTAGATGGCAGCGGTGTACAAAGATTGAGGAATGAGTGACAGCGATAGACGGTGAAGGGATCAGAGAAGAGTAGGGACGAGAAGGAGTGGAGGCTTAAGGGGAGAGAAGAGGTAGAGAATGGGAAATGGAGAAGAGGTGGGGCTTTATGAGAGGAATGGAAGAAGGTTAAATAGAGGGACCATAAATGAGATGTGGCACAGAGAGAAGGAGGGACAGAGAGAGACAGAGAAGATTGGGAACAAAGAGGATGAGAGAGGACATGGAAGGAGATGAGAGGCAAAATTAGGTAGGGCAAGTCCATGGAGAGGTTTAAAGACCAGCGACAGGTATTTGAAAAGACAGCGGTAGTGAACGAGAAGCCATTGGAGTTGAAGGAGGAGAGGCAAAGTGTGAGAATTAAAGGGGAGATTGAAAATAACTCGTGCAGAAGAATTGTTTAATTTGTTGGGAGGGGAGTGAGGAAACCAAGAAGAAAATTACATTTGTAATTAGAGGTAGCTCTTTACATTATGAGACCTCCTTTGCCAGTAACAAGATATAGGAATAGGTTTTACCCTTTTAACTGGCACAAAAACTGACACCTTTATTCAAGGCATCATGTTTGCAATAACCACAACACAAGCAGTCAAAATGCAAACAAAAAAGACAACTCTGATAATAATATGCACTGTCCTTGAATTTGATTGGTCCACACCCGAGACGGCTTTCTTTAGAGCCTAGTCTCCATTGGTGTTGGACCAGAAGACGCCAAAAGGCATACTTCCGAGACGGCTTTCTTTAGAGCCTAGTCTCCATTGGTGTTGGACCAGAAGACGCCAAAAGGCGTACAACTCAAAAACAGCGCACTATCAGAGTATTGAGGGCTCAGAGTGAGCATTTACATTATGAGACCTCCTTTGCCAGTAACAAGATATAGGAATAGGTTTTACCCTTTTAACTGGCACAAAAACTGACACCTTTATTCAAGGCATCATGTTTGCAATAACCACAACACAAGCAGTCAAAATGCAAACAAAAAAGACAACTCTGATAATAATATGCACTGTCCTTGAATTTGATTGGTCCACACCCGAGACGGCTTTCTTTAGAGCCTAGTCTCCATTGGTGTTGGACCAGAAGACGCCAAAAGGCGTACTTCCGAGACGGCTTTCTTTAGAGCCTAGTCTCCATTGGTGTTGGACCAGAAGACGCCAAAAGGCGTACAACTCAAAAACAGCGCACTATCAGAGTATTGAGGGCTCGGAGTGAGCATTTACATTATGAGACCTCCTTTGCCAGTAACAAGATATAGGAATAGGTTTTACCCTTTTAACTGGCACAAAAACTGACACCTTTATTCAAGGCATCTTTGCAATAACCACAACACAAGCAGTCAAAATGCAAACAGAAAAGACAACTCTGATAATAATATGCACTGTCCTTGAATTTGATTGGTCCACACCCGAGACGGCTTTCTTTAGAGCCTAGTCTCCATTGGTGGTGGACCAGAAGACGCCAAAAGGCATACTTCCGAGACGGCTTTCTTTAGAGCCTAGTCTCCATTGGTGTTGGACCAGAAGACGCCAAAAGGCGTACAACTCAAAAACAGCGCACTATCAGAGTATTGAGGGCTCGGAGTGAGCATTTACATTATGAGACCTCCTTTGCCAGTAACAAGATATAGGAATAGGTTTTACCCTTTTAACTGGCACAAAAACTGACACCTTTATTCAAGGCATCATGTTTACAATAACCACAACACAAGCAGTCAAAATGCAAACAAAAAAGACAACTCTGATAATAATATGCACTGTCCTTGAATTTGATTGGTCCACACCCGAGACGGCTTTCTTTAGAGCCTAGTCTCCATTGGTGTTGGACCAGAAGACGCCAAAAGGCGTACTTCCGAGACGGCTTTCTTTAGAGCCTAGTCTCCATTGGTGTTGGACCAGAAGACGCCAAAAGGCGTACAACTCAAAAACAGCGCACTATCAGAGTATTGAGGGCTCGGAGTGAGCATTTACATTATGAGACCTCCTTTGCCAGTAACAAGATATAGGAATAGGTTTTACCCTTTTAACTGGCACAAAAACTGACACCTTTATTCAAGGCATCTTTGCAATAACCACAACACAAGCAGTCAAAATGCAAACAGAAAAGACAACTCTGATAATAATATGCACTGTCCTTGAATTTGATTGGTCCACACCCGAGACGGCTTTCTTTAGAGCCTAGTCTCCATTGGTGTTGGACCAGAAGACGCCAAAAGGCGTACTTCCGAGACGGCTTTCTTTAGAGCCTAGTCTCCATTGGTGTTGGACCAGAAGACGCCAAAAGGCGTACAACTCAAAAACAGCGCACTATCAGAGTATTGAGGGCTCGGAGTGAGCATTTACATTATGAGACCTCCTTTGCCAGTAACAAGATATAGGAATAGGTTTTACCCTTTTAACTGGCACAAAAACTGACACCTTTATTCAAGGCATCTTTGCAATAACCACAACACAAGCAGTCAAAATGCAAACAGAAAAGACAACTCTGATAATAATATGCACTGTCCTTGAATTTGATTGGTCCACACCCGAGACGGCTTTCTTTAGAGCCTAGTCTCCATTGGTGTTGGACCAGAAGACGCCAAAAGGGTAAAACCTATTCCTATAGAGGTAGCTCTGTTAGATCCACTTCTATGGGTGACTGTCTAATACATTTGCGGTTCATAAAACAGTGCCCCAACCACTGCGCCACCATTCCCCACGCGAATTTACACACACAGATACAAAGATCCCCCGTGTAGCCCGTATAGCCATAACAGACTGTGTGACCAAGTACTGTGAGCGAGCACATACGGATTGGTGGCCAGCACCACGCCTGGCCACCTTATCTTCAGAATGGCGATGTTTACACATCGCACCAGGTACTCATTTGAGGCTGAGTCGACACACAATAACACAAAGACAAAGATCCCCCATATAGCCTAAACAGACTGTTGTGAATTGCTATTTGCAAGCACCTTTGAAGGCTGGCAAGGCACACGAGGGGGTGGATGGCCAACACCACGCTCGGCCGCCTGTATCTCCGCCTGTATCTCCCGAGTGTGTGGCTGAGTCGATACACAGATGTACACACACACGCGTTTACACACAGTATCACGTGTAAATGTCACAGGGACTTTATCACCACAAATAACTGTCAGCGCGTGATTTTATATAACAATTTTAAGGATTTCAACTGCACGGCCGTGCATACACCTGTGGACCCCTAAGTCGTATGTGCTGTGCAACTTTAGGACTTGTAAATATTCCCATGCACAGATCTTCTCGATGCGATTATGTTTTTAATTTAAGAGGATTATCATCGTTAAAATTTTTCCAAAGGTGCGTGTGTATGTATAAAAAGGATTTGATCAAGACTTGTCACACTAGACTTTCGCGACTACAATGTAGAATAGCAATGCATGGTGCTGTTTTTGTTTTATTTTAATTACTTAGATTTGCTCGGGGAGGGTACATGCGGAGTGTTTTTGTATCTGAATGTGTAAACGTAGAAATAATTAACCGACTGCTTAATTAGCTGATATCTATCTGCTTCACCGTTACACTCAACGGGAAGTGAATTACTTGGTTCATTGAGAACAGGGACATACTATTTGTAAGGGTTCAACACGACACTTGTGGCAAAGCAGAGCTCTAGGGCTGAAACCAATCAAACCTCCACACCCTCACTCTCTGACAATTCGCCTGTCGTGTTTACTGCTGTGGATTCATATTCTGTATGTAGTTTTTGGTTTACATGTACACGATTGTCAAATACCACACGCATGCATGTGAGCACACAAGCAATAAATAGAGTTATATTCTTGGTTCTTTCGGTAAAGTCACGTAGAAGGGAAACAATAAAATAATAAAAATATTATACAATACAATTCTCACGACGTTTCGACTGCAACACAAGCAATCATCATCAGATGTGAAAACAACAACAATAAAATATGGTTGTGTACACACCCACACACATATATAAGAGAAATGTATACATCGACACGTAGAACATCTTAACAACTCTTATTAAATTTTGATTTAAAGCTTTCGTGACTGCAGGGATTCATATTCTTGGTTCTTACCAATATATACACTGCACCAACTAAGGCCGGGTCAACCTAGGGGTAGCTCAGAACCACGCATGGCCGCCTGTGTCTCCCACGTGCTGACGTTGATGCACTGCACCAGCTAAGGCCGGGTCATCCTAGGGGAGGCTCAGTACCGTTTCATATGTTCGTCACTGATGTTAGCCGTGAGTGGACATTCAACTTGGGCATCCTGGTTAGTGACAATGCGCTGACCATTC
This sequence comes from Petromyzon marinus, assembly GCF_048934315.1. NCBI lineage: Eukaryota > Metazoa > Chordata > Hyperoartia > Petromyzontiformes > Petromyzontidae > Petromyzon > Petromyzon marinus. The sequence continues at coordinate 280,676 of NW_027423224.1, forward strand.
TACTACTGCTCCGCAAACAAGCAATTTATATAGAGACATTTGGTATGTCGTTTTTTAAATGCACGCTATATATACATACCCCTTTCAATTATAGGGTGCACATGTGCGTGTGGTTTGTTCACCCGTGTGTGCATGGTGCATGTGGTCCTTTACACGTGATCATCATTTTTGCAACTGAATTAAGTCTCGAGACTCCCCTTCGCACCAGTGCCGGACGATCCTAGTAGCACAAGTAGCTACAAATGATACGGGCCCCGCACTTTCAAGAACCCCGCGCGAAATGCTTTCAAGCTATCAATTCCGGTCCAGCGATTCTGCACTTGCTCTATTACTATCATACTATACTGCCTTCAACTTTTGTGAACGACTGGGTGTTTAAGTTTAGTGATTTGTCGTATTATCTTACTGTATAGCAAATGAAAAAATACAATAACTTTACTATGCAAGTTAAAAATCTGTGTTTTAATGTTTAGGTCTTTTTTTATTTACGGCCCCTTTATAACATTTGCTACAGGCTCCGCACGAGCTTAATCCGGCACTGCTTCGCACACAAGTGCACTCGCCAGAGACACCGCAGTGCTGTGGCAACTTCACTATTCCCACATTTCGCTTGACTTCCTATGACAAACGCCAATTACAATTTAGCTAAAGCGTGATGTAAAGCCATTGTAACGCCTGCCAGGGCTTCATTGCTCACTCGATATTTTCCGCAAAGCTGATGGGCCAGCTTGGAGTAGTAGGGGTGATCGGCATAAGGTACTACCACTAGAGTACAAGATACGTCTTTTAGTAATAATCCTATGCGATTGTACTCTGTTCTTCCATCTTATAATCATATGAAGATGTTTATAAGCAAGAGGGCACAGTACTGCGACATGGATGTGGCGTGATCAAAATTATTCCTGGAACATTGTTCCGGAGTGACCCGGCTGAAATAAATCAATGAGTGTCGCCGTGAACACTAAAATATCACTGAGTTCAGCAATTTTGCCGCCTATTTTACAAAGTAGATCCGTGGTACGTGAGCACAGCAACGAAAAAAACAGACAAAACCATCAAGATTGCAGATAACGAGTCCAAGGGGTATTGCACAGCTAACGAAACGAGGTATTTGATGGTCGTTAACGAGACACAGGAATATAAAAAACGTAGAATGCGTTATTACTGAAAGATGAAACAGACGAATAACTTTGGGTAAGAGTGCGGGTGCTACTGCCCAGAAGATATAAGTAGCTTTGTCTCCGTCATATATGCGTATTTATTCATAAAAACATAATTCTTTTTACAGAACCCATTGTCCCCACGTTATTCTGAAGCGCATCTTATCAGCAGAATTGATTCAGTACAAGCAAACTCTGGACAGGTTTCGACATTCAGTATCCCATCAGCAGAGTTAGGGTGGCTTGAATCATCGCTGGGGAACTTCCAGATGGTAAAGACAAGGACCGTCCCTTGAATAATATGTATCCTAGTTCCATACAAATCTGTTTTAATACTTAAACAGAATGAGCATGAATTATATGAAGCAGACATTTCTTCGTAATTTAACTGTGTGGAGCCGGTCGCCACCTGGTGGACACACAACGATTGCATGTTGGCTGGGCGCTCATTCTCTGCTGCTGTCCTCAATATCCAGAAATCCACTTTCCGTGCCATCCGAGCTGTTTACTGCCTGTCATTTAAATGTGCAAATAACAATAGAACCAATCACAACAGAAACATCAACGCAGGCTGGATACAAATACGTTTAACAACACAAAAAGGGTGTGCATTGCTGGTGCACAAATCTATTTTCACCGAATTTTGACTTCAAACTTTCGTGACTGCAGGACTTAATATTCTTGGTTATTTCGGTAAAGTCACGTAGATATAAAATAAAAAAAATATGAAGACCGCTTGTGTTGCGATTGAAACTTCGTGGGTTTTTTGCTTTTATTATTTTCAATTTATTATTTTCAATTTATTATTTTAAATACAAATGTTCCTAAAATTTACTATTTATGTATTTATGTTCTATCTACGTGACATTACCGAAAGAACCAAGAATACTATTTTCACTGATTCTATTGTGAAATCTTTTGTTTCCAGCCTGCATAATTTATATTTGTTATGATTGGTTTTCTCATCATTTACAGATTGGGTTACTGTTGCCTTTAGCCAACCGTCAATGGGGTCACTATAGTGTAAAGGTCATCTCCATATATGGGGTTGCCAGAGCCATATAGCAAGAGAAAGTATTGATGACTGTCCTGCACTGATGAGTCCTAATTAGACGAATCCGGCCCATAGTTGCCTTTGTCTCACTGCTGCCTGTTGCTGGGACTGCCACCACGTGTCCTCAACTCTTTGAGTCTGTGGTCTAAACGACGACATGGCCACAAATTCAGTTCTTCTGAGCTGGTGGTCTAGATACGTTTGAGAGCGTGTAAACATTCATACTGCACACATCTGTATGATTCTGCATCTAAGACGACTCCCTGTACCTTCCAATGCCGTGAATCCTACACGTGGAGGGTGATGGTGGTGACGATGGTGAAAGTGGTGACGGTGGTAATGATGGTGTGGGTGGTGACGTTGGTGACTGTGGTGACGGTGGTAACGATGGTGAAAGTGGTGACGGTGGTGACGGTGGTGACGATGGTGACGGTGGTAACAGCGCTGACACTGGGACGCCTGCACGGCGCGACTGCCTCTCAAGGGCAAGGCTGGGCCACTTGGTTTGCGAGGAATGCAATCCCCTTTGCATTTCTAAAGGGCACCCCCAGTGGCAACGGTTTCTTTTTTTGCACGATAAGGCGACTCAGCATTTCACCTGCAAGTGGCTTTGCTCTGCACGTAGGGGTGCTGATTGCTCGATGTAAAATGCAATTGAGTAATGTCCGATTATCACGGTTGGCTAAGCACGGTGCGAAAGAAGTTCGACATACAAGAATCTTATTGCAGCCTCGTAATTTAATAACACACCGATCCACATTCTCGCATTTAGCCACAAACACACGCGCGCAGTAGAGCACACCCACAGTTGAGCACACCCACAGCTAGACGATAACGCGTGCTGCTCTCGAGTTATCTGCTTTCATCTGGCTCTCGTGATCGCCGGCCTTGCCTCGTCACAGCTGCTGTGGAGTCGCCTTTGTGCAGAATATAAATAACAACATAGAAACGCATACAGCCCCTGTCTACTGATCTATTTTATCATCTGTAAAACAAGTAATCCTGATTTGTTTACAGATGTTTTACTAACTAAAAGTCTATCCTACCAAGAGCGGGTGAGTGAGCGGATGGGTGTGAGTGGGTGAGCGGGTGAATGTGTATGGATGGGTGGGTGAGCAGGTGAGTGGTGAGTGGGTGGGTGGTGAGTGGTTGGGTGGGTGTGTGAGTGAGTGGGTGAGCGAATGGGTGGTTGAGCGAGTGGCAGGTGTGTGAGTGGGTGGGTGAGTGAGCAGGTGGGTGGTTGAGCACTTGGGTTGGTAAGCGGGTATGGTTGGTGGGCGGGTGGGCAGGCGGGTGGGTGAGAGTGTGAGTGGGTGAGCGGGTGGGTAAGCAGATGGTGAGTGTGTGAGTAGGTGGGTGAGTGAGCGAGTGAGCGGGTTGGGTGGGTGAGCAGGTGGGTGGATAAGCAGATGGCAGGTGTGTGAGAGGGTGGGTGAGTGAGCGGGTGAGTGAGCGAGTGAGCGGGTGAGTGAGCGGGTGGGTGGGTGAGCGGGTGGGTGGGTGAGCAGTTGGGTAGGTGAGCGGATGGGTTGGTGAGTGGGTGGTGAGTGTGTGAATGAATGAAGGAATGGGTGGATGGTGAGTGGGTGAGTGGTTGAGAGCGTGGGTGAGCGAGTGAATGGGTGGACGAGTGAGTGGTGAGCAAATCGGCGAGCGAGTTGGTGAGCCAGTGGTGAGTGGGTGAGCGGGTAGGTGGATGAGTGGTGGGTGGGTTAGGGGGTGAGCGGTTAGGTAGTGAGTGGCTGGGTGAGCGAGTGGATGAGCGGCTGGGTGAGCGAGTGGGTGAGCGAGCGGTTGAGTGGGTGGGTGGTGAAGGGGTAGGTGAATGGGTAACTGGCTGGTGGGTGAGTGTGAGGGTGAGTGGGTGAGCGGGTGGGCGAGTTGTGAGCGAATGGCAGCGCTGCTCGTGAAGCTGAGTCTCTGTGAGTCTCTGTGTAAGCCTCCGTGTGTCTCCGTGTCTCTGTGTGAGTCTGTGAATCATGAGGTGAGTTTCTTTGCGATTCTTTGCGTGCGTCTCTGTGCGAGTCCCCGAGTCTCCGTGTCTCTCCCAGGACCCCCTGGATGCGTTGAGGCAGCGCTGCTCACGTAGCTGTGAATCTCTCAAGGCGGAGTTCTCCATCGGAGAGTCTCGCGTCACGTCCCGGACTCGCACCCAGGAGTCCTGCGCCCAGGAGCTCCTGGATCTGCCCCACTGCCAGGACCACTGCGTGCATCTCCACGGCAACCGCCGTAGCAATCGCTGCAACCAACATCACCGCGATGGTCACCGTAGAGACCGCCATGATTATAGCAACTTCCATCGCCATAGCAGCAACCACCATCACCGCAGTAATCACCGTAGTTACCACCATCACTGTCAGCAACCACAGCGTAGCAACCACAATCAGTCTAGCAACAACCACCATCACCACAGCCACCAATATGGCAACTACAACACAGCAATCACCATCAACATAGTTGCAATGACAGCATAGAAACCACATTCACTCTAGCAGCAAACCACCATCACCACAGCAATCATCGTAGTAGCCACCGTCACCAAAGCAATCACCATAACTGGAACCCAATAGGAATGAGTCGTTATGTTGATGATGTTGACGATGATGTTTTTGTTGCTACAAGTTGCAAATCAACTTTTTTCTAAACTCAAATGAAGAAACACCATCTCTACCCCCCCCCCCCCCCCCCTTTCCTCACGCTCAGTTGCATAGCGACGCCGTGTGTGCTGTAAGTACCAATAATAAACACCGAGTTGTCTCCAAAGTCCGTGTCTCCGCGATCTCTCTCCCTGCTATACTAAGGTTTTTAATTTTTGCCCCCCTGATTCTGCTGAAGATTTCCTCTTCATACTTCCTCGTCTCCTTGTTCTCGAGTGCCTCCTCTTCTCATTGCGTTCTGGATGTCCGTTTTAGTTTTAGTCGTAGGTTGCATAGTACCAACCACTGAGGCATGGACAGTCCTAAACATGGGATTGGAAACTGCAAAACAGGGAGTGGCTCTTCTTTTGAATAAAACAATGAATGCGGTGTGGGAAGCTGCGAATCTCAAGTAACGGTGGGCTCACCTCCCCATTATCGGGAGTCAGGTAATGGTGGCTTGGTCACAGGAAGATGCGCTTGAGAGTCTTCCACTCTGGTGGTGGGTGTCCATCTCGGACCCCATTAAAACCGACAGTGGCCTGGTTTCAGCCAGCTGATGAAAGTTGTAATAAATAATTTAATCATCACTTGCAGTTGGGGTTGGCATCGTCCCCCTCTCCTACTTATGCCCATCCATCCTGGGTTTAACCAGGCTGGATTGTGAGCTCACATCACGTGAGCTCTTCCGACGGGCAATGCTTGAGTTGACTGGGTCATCTAGCCAACATACCCAGCCACCACATGCTCAAGTAGCTTATGTTGGGGCAGATAGAGGGTTATAAACGGACATCACACAGGCTGGAAAAGAGATGGACTGATGCAGTAAAGGAGAATGTGGAGCCGAGTGTATTTGCTGAAGACGGCGCTCAGGGGAGAGCTGCATTTTGGGGACATGGGTGTTACGAGATAAGAAATAGGCTGAGCCATTGTCCCAAAGAGCACTTGACTCTAGAGCCTGTATGGCTATTAGGGGTTCTTTGTCTTAGCTTTTTGTGTGGAGGAGAGGGAAAGAGTGCTCCTAGCATAGAGAGAGAGAGAATTACAAATATAATGATAATAACAATGTTGTCCATCTATCTACGAAAACATCACCGGCATCCCAAGACTAATTTTTTAAGAAATTCCTGCCCTGGGACGGCTGACCATTTCCAAGAAACAGGTGTTTGGCTTTGTGTGGGAGGGAACCAGAGTACCGGGAGAAACTCCACGTTGCACATGAGAGGATAACACTCACAGTTCTGCAACAGATGGAATTCACAGACCCGCTTGCTGTACTGCTTGATAAAGGCCTTCCTACATATTATCTGTAGTAATGCTTTCTTGCTATATTTCATCCTTACCCCCATTATGGGTTGGTGAAGCGAGGGGGGCAGGACCGATTCTTCTGTCACTCGACTGATTTCAGGCCATGGGTTTCTAGTGCCGGTGCTCTAAGCACTGCAGCTGCTCCACCCGATATTCCTGTGCAACGTTGCACGTAAGATATTCTATCGCTATGGATTTTCCAGATGAAATATTTTCTGAAATGAAAAATGCAATGCAGTAAAAATAGAAAAACTGCCACGACACGGTGGGCAGGTGTGAGATAGAATGGATTAAAATGATCACGGCTGAACACCCATCCCGAGCACACCGTAGTGGTGTTCACTTCATCTGGTGGCGAGATGTTAACTAACACCTTGTGAAAGACCCAAGGCAGATCCCTGGGTTTGATCTTACAAGAAGCTCATGGTTCACCCTAAACCGCATCCACTGCACAAACCATGGCAGATGCGGATACCGGATGTACAAATGGAAAATGAAAAACTATCCAGTGTGCGACTGTGGTCATCCAGAACAGACCAATCAACATACAATGATGCAATGCCCGATTCCAAATATGAAGGAAACATGACAGGGACACACTGCTCTACTCTTGACGTGGTTATCTGGCTTGACCACCTGAATGTGAGTTTGTACTTGTTACTCTGCACCTATATCAGCCATACGAAAAGAATAAGACGAAATGATAGGGGAGGGAGAGGTAGAGAATGGGAAATGGAGAAGCGGTGAGGCTTTAAGAGAGGAACAGAATGAGGTTAAGGAGGGGGACTACTTAATGTGCTGGGGAAGATTATTCCAGTGTAGGTGTGCAGGGAGAAGGATTGGATGCAGGGAGATGGAGGAACAGAGAATATTGGGAATGGAGAGGACGAGAGGGGACATGGAAGGAGATGAGAGGCAAGAGAAGGTGGGGCAAGGCCATAGAGAGATTTGAAGATGAGCATCAGACATTTGAAAAGACAATGGTCGTGAACGGGAAGCCAGTAAAGTTGATGGAGGAGAGGCAAAGTGTGAGAATAAATGGGAGATTGAAAATAACTTGTGGGAAGTCTTTTTTATTTGTTGGAGGGGAGTGAGGGCTGATGCAGGGAGGCCAAGACGACGAGAATTGGTGGTCCAGACGCTTAAAAATGAGAAAATGAACTAGCAGTGGGATAATAGTGGGAGGTATTAGTGATATAGTGGACGTGGCAAGTTATTAATTTGGCGGATCTAAATGGTAGTGGGCTGGGTTAGTGGTGGAGTGGGGGCTACGACTGGAGTGGGCAGGGCTAGTGGTGAAGTGGGTTGGACTAATTGAGGAAGTGGGCGGGCCTTGTCGCGGAGTGTGCGGGTCTAGTCGGGAATGGGCATCTCTAGTGGTAGAGTGGGCGGGGCTAGTGGGGGAGTGGCTCTGTGTACGAGTCTGGACGTTTTCGTGAGTCTGTAGCTTTGAGTTGATATACGAGCCTCTTTGTGAGTGTGTTTGTCGAAGCGAGACTGTCTGTGTGCCTCTGTGCGAGTCTATGCACATGGCCTGGCACAAGCGTCGTGGTGATGTCACCGCCACTTAGTGGCGAATGGCGGTTGTTATTGAGTCTATGCAACCCTGTACGTCTAGCTCAGTGCGAGTACATTTCGCTGTTTGTCTTTTTGTATCAACATGCGTCTTTATATATCAATGTGAGTCTGTGGATCTCTGTGAGTTTATGGGTCTGTCTGAAACTGAGTGTCAGTGGAAGGCATTTGACTGGTAAGCCCTGTGATATCCACTTTTGTGGGCCACTTTCTAACACAAATGCTTGCACTGCATCATGATATATCCAAACAGATTATATTATTAGTCTCGTGACACCATTAGTAGGTCGATGAAAGTATTGGGTACAATATCAAAAATATGCAATAATATTGAAACCTTTAAATGGCAACGCCGCATGAGTAACCAGGAGAGTCCTCTTGTGAGTTACACCGAGTTTGTATTCTCCAGCACGTAGTCCATGCGAGAAGTTTGAATGCTTGACAAGCAAGAGAAGGAAGTGGAGTGAGCCATATGGAAATTTACTAAACCTCCTGCACCAAAAGCTCAATGCGCTGAAACTGAGAGCGCAGGAGTGGGGGTCACTGGGAGTCTCTTCTCTGTTTCCGTGTTTCATCATCACCACCTACATCACGGCTACCCCCAGATACAAATACAACACAAATCCCCCATATACAGTACACACACACAAGGAAACCATACACAGATCCCTCATGTAGTCTACACAGGCTGTTGGGGAAAGTGCAGTTAGTGAGCACCTATTCAGGCTGACATGGCACACGAGGGTGTGGTGTGGCCAGTGCCATGCTCGGCCACCTTTGTCTCCGCACTGCTGATGTTTACACACTGCGATGGGTACTCGGTTAAGGCTGAATATACACACTAAAAGCAGAATCTGAATATTTATACTGGAGTAATCCAATGAGTGGAGTCAAGACAGGACAGGAAGTTACAACAACCAATATAAATACACGATAAGAGTGCAAACTATAGTAAAGGTGAACAAATCACTTAAAAATATGGAAACAAAATAAACTCTGTTTTATCATACCAGGTAAGGCCCAGAGCTATTATCTTGTTTTTCAGAAGCGACCTGGCCACATATAATAGCTCGAGGAAGTGGATTACCACTTGAAATTTATAGTAGCAAAATAATCTAAACGGATGTTTCTAAATGTGGAGGGAAAAACTGGAGGTCCCAGAGAAAATCTCCATGTGTCCACGGAGAGAACTTGAACACTCCACATGTACAGCAGGTATCAGGGTCGGACCCCCAAACTCCTGCATACCAGCCGAGGAAGATAGCATCACACCACCGTGGCGTCACTTAATAATACATAATAGCATGCAAGTCCAAATTACATCAGATCCCAAGCTTTGGAAAGGCAGTAAAACAACAGCAATACACATTTCCAGACCACACCGAGACAATGACAGTCTCCCAATAAAATTGTACATTTAAATTTAATTATTGGTACATTTTCTGGGTTCTTTCGGTAAAGTCACGTAGAATGGAAATAAAAAAATAAAGATAAAACAATAAATTAAAATTCTCCCTCAACGTTTCGGCCACAACACAAGTAGCCTTCTTCAGGTGAAGAAACAGAACTGTCGGGACAACAGCGCTTCAATGAACACTGCTAAGCTTGGCAGCGTCTTTAGGAAAACTACCCATATGGATGCTTACTTAAAACCGGATTCCCACCACCATCCATCCCAGAAGAATTCCCTCATCAAGACTCTATACCATAGAGCCCAATGCATTTCCGACCAGGAACACATTGCCAGTGAACTCGAGCACGTACATCAAGCTCTCAAGGCTAATGGTTACTCCGACTACACAATCCACAAAGCCATCACTCCAACCAAGAAGAAGGATCCTCTTGAGGAGCCATTCAAAACCATCACCTTACCCTACATTGCGGGGGTCACAAAAAAGATCCTGAATAAACACAAGATCCAGGTCCGATTCAACACAGTACATAAAATCCGTGATCTGGTTCCGTCTGTAAAAGATGTGGTTCCAGACATACAGTACCCGGGCGTCTACAAACTAAGTTGCCTCTGTGGTAGCAGCTACATTGGAGAAACCAAACGACATATCTCGGACCGCATCCGTGAACATAAAGCAGACTTGAAGCACAGTAGGACGAATACCTCAGCCGTGGCAGATCACTGTTATAATTCAGTGGGCTCACATGACATTGACTTCTCCAAGACGGAGGTTCTCTGCAAGCCATCCGGCTACCATGAGAGATTCGTTCATGAGGCCATCCACATATACAAACACAGACAATTTCAACCGAGAAGATGGATTTTGGCTTTGTAACCATTGGAAAGACGTTATAAACCATTTCGGTTCTTGATTGATTGTATTTTACGGTGACTTTCAGACCGCAGTCCATTCGCTGGCACTGCCTCTTAGTACCTTTCACACGACGGTCAATGGTATGGTTTTTAGCATGTTGTATAATAATAAATAGTATAACAGTGTAATGTTTAACATAATTCATAAGGCAATATATAGTATCGTAATTGTATAGTGAATATACAGCAGTGTTGTATAGAGTAGGGTTGGTAGAATAATACATAGTGTAATATTACAAGTCTAATATTTTATAGTCTAAAGTATAGGGTAGTGTATAGTAATGCATTGTATAATTCAATGGTGGGGTTTGTCTATGGCAGTGTATATTACGGTGTATAGTCGTGTAATATATTTAAAAAAGTTTAATTGGAGGCATATCAATATAATGCATAATGTTAGAGCTTACATTGGGCTGTATATACGATATTATACAATGTAGTTTAGATTGGAAGGTTGTAATGTATAGTAGTCTAGTTTATAGCATAGTTGTAATGCAACACAGGATAGAGCAGCGCATCATGGCTGTTTCTCTTTCTCCCCCCTCCTCCGTTCCGAGCATAGATGGACTCGTCCGACTGAACAAAGCTTGCCGCTTTCCGTGGTGCTAACATTGAAAAGAAACCGCTACTTTTTTCGTCATAGAATTGTAATGTATAGTAACTCATTGCTAGTAGCTCAGCTGATTGGATAGTATATTGAGTTTATTGATAATGTTGATGTATACTCTTTAGTTATATTTGGTAAAGTCACGTAGGTAAAAATAAAATAACAAAAATCACGACGTTTTGGCCACAACACAAGTGGCCTTCATCAGGTGAGGGACTGGACTGTCCAGAGGACAGCGTTGGAGTGAAGACAGCCAAGCCCAGGTCGCGTCCTTTAAGCTGTGTGGGAGGAAACAAAAGACGCCTTGACAAAGGAATTAGCGTAAAATGATGTACTGGACCGGCACGGTTGGGGAGGGGGGGGGGGATTTTACATAATGTTGGTGTGAAGGGAAATAACCTGCTTTTAAAGTTTGGGATACCACTACTTGAAAAAATATACTGTACCATTGAAAATTAGTATAATGTTTGGTTTGATTTAGAGCATCTTTCCAATGATTGCTTAATTTGAAACCATCCTCTCGGTTGAAATTGTGTCTGTGTTTGTAAATCTGAATTGCCTCGTGGACAAATCTCTGATTAAAACCCGTGGGTTTGCAGAGAACCTTGGTATCGGAGAAAACAATATCGTTATCACCCACAGCGTTGTAAGTGATCAGCTACGGCAGAATAATTTGTTCTGCCGTGTTTCAAATCTGATTTGTGCTCGCGAATTCGGTCAGAGACATGTCGTTTCGTCTCCCCGATATAGCAGTCACCACAGGTGCAGCTCACAGCTTAAAGGACGCGACCTGGGCTTGGCTGTATTCACTCCAACGCTGTCCTCTGGACAGTACGGTCCCTTCACCTGATGAAATCCACTTGTGTTGTGGCCGAAACGTCGTGATTTTTGTTATTTTATTTTTACCTACGTGACTTTACCGAATAGAACCAGAGTATGGATCCTTGCAGTCACGAAAACTTCAAATCTAGAATATTGATGTAGTTTATATTTTAGTTTTTTTATCAGTTTACTATTTGGTATTCATTATACAGTGTAGTGCATACCCAGTTACTTTACGTTAATAGCTCAACTTATTGAAGAATATATTGAGTACATGTATTATATTGATGTAGTTTATTCTTAGTTCTTTCACATCGGCTTATTGTACGACAGTTGGGTAGTTGCAGTTCTTTAGCGTCAATATATTAAATGCCTCTGTTGATATGTAAACTCTGACTTTAACATAGCTACTTCCGTGACCAGTTACATGCTAATCTCCCAGTTACATGCTAATTTCTGACTTTAACACTCTGCTAATCCAACACATTAACACAGCTAGATCAATGATAAATTCTTCTGTTGATATGTAAACTCCTTTGTCAAGGCGCTCTGCTCCTCCCACCCAGCTTAAAAGACGCCGCCAAGCTTAGCAGTGTTCATTGAAGCGCTGTCGTCCTGACAGTTATGTTTCTTCACCTGAAGTAGGCTACTTGTGTTGTGGCCGAAACGTCGTGAGAATTTTATTTTATTATGTTTTATTTTTATTTTTTTTTTCCATTCTACGTGACTTTACCAAAAGAACCAAGAAGATGAATCCCTGCACTCACAAAAGCTTTAAATCGAAATTTATTGATACATTGTTAAGCATTCCGAGGCTGTTGAAGTGCTGTTATTCGGTATATAGATATATGTTGACATAGAAATTTGAAATATCAGGTGTATTTTTTAACCTGTTTTTTTACCTGGATAGCCTAATTTGCAAGTGTGACCTGACACCAAAAAATAAAACTAATAAATTAGAGCAATGAAGCAAAGAGAAATCAGAGCAAAAACAACTTTAATGCAAGAAATGAACATTCCACAATCATTAAATTTCGATTTAAAGCTTTCGTGACTGCAGGGATTCGTATTCTTGGTTATTTCGGGAAAATTCTCACGACGAAATGTCGTGAGAATTTAAGTTAAATTTTTATTATTTTATTATTTCCCTTCTACGTGACTTTACCGAAAGAACCAAGAATATGAAACAATCATTAATTAAACAAAATAAATCACATTACGGTTGCAACACAAGCGCCCGTCTTCAGGTGACAATCGCGATAGCCGCGATGTCTGCTGCGAGCAGCACGATGTCTGCAGCAGACACACCAATTGAAAGTTAAAATACATACATTTTAAACAGACATAGGGTGACTATCGAAGTCATACGTAAAGTGGCTAGGATATGTGCATGTTGTGTGATACACACCTCTATGTACGCACCAGTGATGTGCGGTGAGGTCAATGGCTGGGGAGGCACTGGCTAGTGTCAGAGCCAGATTCACATAGAGGGCGTGGCCTCACGGAGGGGGGCGTGGCCTCACGGAGGGGGTGCGTGTTAGACACGTCCCCCTCAGTTATAGCTGCCTCCTCTGGTGCTTTTTCATTGCAATTTCATGACGAGACCAGCGAGCCTAAATATATTTATACACATACGTGAAATAAGTTACCTCGAGTATGGAAGGCGAGGACATGAAATGAAGGGGTCTACAAACATTACACACACGAACATATGCACACACAATTTGTGAAGTAGTGAATGCGAGGTGTGCAAGTCTCACACTAGCTCTTTACATCTGTGCAGTCCAGGCTGAAGCCTCTTCATTTCCTCGGTGCCAATGCCGCAGTCAAACAGGTTGAGTGTCTCCACAGGTTCCTCTCGATGCAGCAGGATCGAGGTGATGGCAGCGCAGTCTGGCAGGGACAGCATTGTGAATGACAGGTCTATCTCAGTCATGGACCGAGTGGCATCACTCATGGACTTGCGGTCGTGCAGCTCGTGCACACAGTGCAGGAGACTGATGAGCCTGTGTTTGTCAACCTTCTGATTTTCCATGTTGTGATTGAGCCACTCGATTATTTCCTTTTGAGAATCTGCAGATGGAGGATCCAAGATACCCTCAAAGAACATCCATGGAGTGCTTGATGCTAGTCCACAAAAAAACCTCTGAAACACATCAAACCTCCCATCTTTGCTGTCCTCAATAGCTTTGATTATGTCACTCACTGGCCGTGTTGAATGTGTCAAATGCATGGCTATTGCTGCAAAGAATTCCTGGATTGTTAAGTGTGAAAACGAATAACAACTCCCTTATTCTTAGTTCTTTCGGTAAAGTCACGTTGAAGGGAAACAACAAAATAATAAAACGTGACTTTACTGAAAGAACTAAGAATATGAATTACTGCAGTCACGAAAGCTTTAAATCAAAACAACTCCCTTGTTTAATGCCCTCACATGTGAACACTTTGTTGATGAATGTACTTCCTAGTTCAGAAGAACTAACAACACACTCTTCTAGATCTTTTTGGCTGAACACCTGGATGTTTTGCTGAACCCCTTTCAGAGCCATATTTGCAAGAGACAATAAAATTTCCTTGGCTCCGTGGCTGCCACGTCCATGGTGTTCTACGAGCCCAAACACGTATTGTGTGAAGAGGTCGGTCATTGATTTGAGGATAATCTCAGAATGATCAGACTTTTGTAAATGTTCCTTCAGTGTAATGGCTGCTATATGACAGAATGAAGGGTTCTGGGACAATGTATTCACTGTTTCATTTTCCTGCAGGAGCTTGAGTACTCTTTCTGCTAGATTCCTATCTTTGTAAAAATTGCGTAAAAATTATATTTTATCCTCATGGGAAAACCCAGCAATTTCAACAGCTCGATCAACATTCACTCCACTCAGCTGCGCCATGGCAATAGGTCTGGTCGTTATCAAGACCGAGGCCTTGGGCAAGAGGTTTCCATTCACTAGTGCAGCAATGATGCCTTCTACTGTTGCCGTCTTACGTGGATCAGTGCAAGCATTGGCATAGTGAAGGCACTTTCCAAAGTCATCCAACCCATCCATAACAAAAAGGGTTCTCTCTTGGTTTGCGTAAACCTCATCCGCTTTTTTTCCCAAACATGAGTGCAGCACAGAAAACAGCTCTGCGAGTGACACCTCTCCAACATCATTTATCTCCCTGAACGTTATGAGCACGATGTGCTCAAAGCGTCGTGCAAACACTCTCTCACCTGACAGCAGGCTGTGCACAATGAATTTGCTCAACATGGTTTTACCGCTGCCTGGAGTCCCAACTACAATAACCAGTCGGGGGTGTGTTTATTTTCCAATGAGATCAAAGATATTATTGTAAGTCATCCCTTCTCTCTGTGCTCTCTTCATCAGCTCCTTGTGCTGTTTGCCTCTCGCTAGTAACTCGTGCTGCTTGGTTTCTTGATGGCGGTAGTAGGGAACCAGAATTGGCTTCACCATTCTCTCCAGCAAAAATACTGCAGGTTCTCCAGGTCGTGCGTTGTAGTCTCGTGTTAATGATGTCAGCTTCAGCAAGAATTCTCTGTAATCATCACCAGGGTTATCTAAATTAAACAAATCATTTAAAAAACAAATTAGTTTCATTTACACTAAAAAAACATTCCTATAACAGACAAATATGTTTAAAATAAACTACGTAAAAAAAAGCATATTTCATCATGGAAAATGTATTGCCATCATGTACATCACAAATTATTGTGTGGACATTTTCCCGATGTGTATTCTACATATCTCAACAAAAATTTACCACCACTTGTCTTGTTTGTTTTGCATGTGAAACAAGATAGTACCACCACATTTGAAATTACGATGTACATCAGCATAATCCCAACCTAATGCTATCAATTTGTGTCTAAAATGCACTGCTGCCTTGTCCTACAATTATTATTTTTTGTTGTTTAGGATGTTGAATTTTTCTTTTTATATTTCACTGGTATTGGGGTTGTGTTTCCTTTTCCATTTCAAGCTGGCCTACATCACCTAGCAAGGGGGCTACACTGTGGTTGAGTGCAGTACACCAGGCACGGTCCTAGCAGCAGAGAAGATGAAGTGCTTTCACCTCCACAACAGCCACATGAATTACAGAATTCGTAGCATCCCACGTGTTGCATCGTAGGTTCACTTAAACTTCAAATAATCTGGTTACTGCATCATCAGCAAGCACTGTGGCATCCACTACATTGGGGAGTGTCGATTTCCAATAGCAAATTTGCTCAACAACTTCCATCTGCTTTCCAAGTAAACACTGAACCCAGAGGCGCACCACTTGGGCAATGTTGACCATAAGAACCGTGATACCTCTGTATCTGATGTTATTTTTATCTCTCGGGAATCATATATTCAGAGTCATTTAATCACGTCGACTTTTTTTCTAAATGAGAGGGATACAAATTTGACGTTTAATCTGGAGTGAATTATAACCAATCCAGTTTCAGTTTCATTTATTTTGTATAGCCCTGTGAGCCATTCGGCTCTTGAATCGGGTGCAACCGCAACAAATAAAAACAGGAAAAAGAAACATCTTAAAGTGACTACGCGCAAACAGAAAAATCCAGGAAAAAACAGCAAAGTCTTCCAGAAAAAGCACTGTATATCAATGCTGTGTGCAAAAATCCCAGTGGGATGCAAGTCAAACAATAACAACCATAAGACAATTTAGAGTAAAGTTATCAGTCTAACTCTGTACTACAACAAACAAATATGGCTAAACCAAAACGTTTTCGAAATCACCAAAAGAAAGCTATAAAAGCAATGGAACAGTGATCATAAGAACTGATTGAAATTTTACAATAAACGATATAAATAGCATGTACTACCAAACTTTGCAGCCATAGCTGGCTGCATGAGTCACTCCATAACAGCAGGAGTATCAGTAGGAGTGTCAACATTTTTAAAGAGTTAAGAGGATAGAGTAGGTTCCGTTTCATGAGTCAATGGCAATAAAAGGCTGGGTGTCCTTAGAAATAGCAGTGATAGCTAGTCAATATAAAAAAATTAGGAGTAAAAAATGTCCACAAAGGAGGAGACATTGTACTGAGAAGAGCAGATAGCCAAGGACGGAGCCATGTGGAACACCATAGAATGGGGGCTTCTGAACGGAAGGCAGTCATTGCTTGGAAAAAATAGGGCTCACTTTTAGAGGGTGAAGCAGAAGCAGTGGGGAAGTGTGTGAGAGATGCCTGCGTAGCAATGCCGATTCAAGAGGATGGAGTAGAAGCAGCTTCCATAATTTAAGAGAGGTGGTCATTCACCCTGCAGTTTCAACGACATGGCCTTGGTGGAATCCAGATTGTACCAAGTCATGGAGACCATGGCAGCAGATGGGTTTGCTGCCATGGCCAAACATTTTGGGCTTGACACTTGAAAGAGCTTCATAGCTCATTACATTTTTCCAGCTGAAATAAAATGTCTGTGTCTGAAGAGGTGAGAGAAAATCACCATGTTTAAGTCTTTTGCAAGGAAAATGAGGTGTAGGATAGGACAGAAATTCAGGAATGTTGGGGTCCAGTGTGGATGTAATGTTTTGATACTGACACACATTTCCATTATCCATCCATCCTTTCCTCCAAGTTGCTGATTCCTTGTACATACCCTGCTATGGAATGGAATATTAATGTCCTCCTTCTGAGAGGAATGTTGTCATGCAAGGGTGGTGCAGTTTGCTAATATTAAATGACAATTCATATCAGTTCAAAGCAATTATTTCACTTAAATTTGCCAGAGACATGCAAATGAATATGTGAAGTTTAGCATCACTCACGAGAAGCTGCTCCAGGGATGGCTTTACCCGCAGTTCAGCTCAGATCGACACCCATCACGTTGAGCTGCTGCTCATGCTGTGATATCCACTGATCCATGAGAGGGATCTCGGATCTCAGCGGCACCAGCACGGCTTCAATGAATCTCATGCACACTTCTTCTCCCTTGCCGAGCACCAGGTCAACCAGGTGCCGTGTTCGCACAATGGGGTCATTCTCGTTTTTGAGGGACGCGTATTCGCCGTACAGGACTATCTCTGTTTGACAGGAATGGTCAAGCACTTCTGAAGACTTCGCCTGGAGGTATTCCTGCAGTTTCACTTTGTTGGTTCTAATAATCTCATATGCAGGATCATTTGATGCCATCACGACCAATGCATCGAGTCACCTGAGGAAAATGAAAACAAACCACGTGTCACCTGTAAGCATAGTCATGTAATTTTAGCCAGGTAAAAGAAATAATAATTATAAAAATAAAATGTTGCTACTAAATTCTAAGAGGTCTCGGTTAGGTACAATTGTGACTCTAGCTATTTGATCGTGAATACATTGGGTTATTTAAATTGTAATAAAAGCTTAAAATTGTTATTGGAATATATAGAAATACGTAAAATTGCATCGAAACACTTTAGGCATCTCAAAACACTCTTCAGTACAAGCATTTGAACATTCACATGAACACAACACTACGATAAAAAAAGTAAAATGTAAACCTAATTCAAAACACCACACAGGTTTAGCAGATTAAGCAGCTGTGTGACACCACGTGCTCACTGCCTCGACCATCGTGATGCCACGCAGACGGCGAATTGCGCTGTAATGTGCAATGATGGAGATAGCGTCACCTCTAGTTGAGTGACGATTAGAGGGTGGGAGCCAGGTTTGATCTTGGGTACTCCCTATGTAGTGGGCACTCCCATGCTCTCAATGTATGGGTAGAGGGTGCTCTGAGGTTGTCTAGAAGTGGTATGACGTCACATACCGCGTTCCCAGCAACGGCTGGCGGGGCCGTTTGTGAGGGGGCCGGGGGAGCTGACGGAGGGAGCCGACGGGGCCGGGGGGGGGGGGGGGCGACGGAGCCGGGGGCGGGGGGCGACGGAGCCGGGGGGGGGCGACAGAGCTGGGGGGGGCAACGAAGCCGGGGGGGGCGACGGAGCCAGGGGGGGGGCGTGGGCGACGGAGCCGGGGGGGGGCAATGGAGCCAGGGGGGGGCGATGGAGCCAGGGGGGGGCGATGGAGCCAGGGGGGGTTCGACGGAGCTGGGAGGGGGGGGGGCGACGGAGCCAGGGGGGGGCCGACGGAACAAGGAGGAGGGGGCGACGGAGCCGGGGGGGCGGGGGGCCGGACGGAGCCAGGGGGGGCCGACGGAGCTGGGGGGGCGACGGAGCCGGGGGGGGGGGGCGACGGAGCCGAGGGGGGGGGCGATGGAGCCGGGGGGCGGGGGGGGGCGATGGCGCGAGCAGAGGGAGCCGACACTGACTTTCTCATACATTATGCACTGACTCACTCACACATCATGCACTGACTCGCTCATCATGCGCTGACTCGCTCATCAGGCGCTGACTCGCTCATCATGCGCTGACTCACTCACACATCATACACTCGCACAACCACTGACCCATTCACTCATCATACACAGGTTCACTCATCGTGTGCTGGCTCACTCGCACATCATACACTCACTCTGCCGCTGAATCACTCACACATCATACACTGACTCACTCATCATGCGCTGACTAACACGTCATACACTCACTCAACCTAATACTAACTCACTCATCATACGCTGACTCGCACATCATACACTCACTCAACCTAATACTGACTCAATCATCATATGCTGACTCGCACATCATACACTCACTCACGCTGCTGCTGACTCACTCACACATCATACACTGGGAGTGTCGTGCTGCCAGCTATGGCTGCAGGTTTTGTCGTACGTGTTATGTATATCGTTGTTAAATTTAAAATCACAGTTCTTATGATTACTGTTGTTACATTGTTTTTTTAGCTTTATTTTGGTCTGGTTGTGGTGTAATAGTTTTCTGCAATGTAGATTCATATTTTGTTTGTTGCGGTTGCACCCGACTTAAGAGCCGCATGGCTCACAGGGCTATACCTAATAAATAAAACTTGAAAACTTGAATACGCTTCACGGAAATGAGTAAACATGACCTTTTGTGGAGGTAGTGTTTGTGTGGGAAAGCCAAAACTTAAAGTACACACATGAGGCAGCGTCAATGTTACTGTAATGTTCATTATGTTAAATAAATCACTTATACAGGACAGCAGTGGTCCATGCGTCTGTGCAGCCACCTTCCTACGTCTTTGAATCTCCACCTACATTGTCTCTTAGGAATCCTTCAAAATGAGCGGCACGTTACATCATCATCAGCAGCCATTGTCTCTCTACCGCTGAATGAACGCCCCCCTATATTTGTTTAACGTGAGAAATTAATGAAAAAAAGTCTTAATTTAACATTTTTTATTAGTATCAATAATAACGAAGCATCTGGTCAGTGAGTATGCACCACGTGCATTTACAACAGCATGCAGAGCATGAGACTATAACGAGTTTTGTACATCATGTTTGTAAACCCAAGTAATCCATTCTTTAGTATGAGATATTTATACATTTAACTCTTTGTGTATTGAGCTGTGTGTATTGCATTGCTGCAAACTAAATATCTATACTGTACATATACAGGCCGGTCTGACTTAACCAGCGTTCTTTTTACAAGAATGTGCTATAACAAGCAATATTAATTTATCCCTGGGGTGTCACTATATACGTATGATTTTATGAGTAGTCAAAGAGTACGAGGAGATAATGTAATAGGGAGAAGGGGGTGAGGGCGTGGGCTTAGTCGCTTTTTCTCTCATAAAGCACACATCTCCACAGGAAATGAAAAAAATAACACCTGGCAAATGGACATACATTGATGTTTACGCCCAAGGCGCAACAACTCTATTGGTTTCACTATCGTACAGCTCCACGCTACACACAGCAGACGCGTGCTCCCTACAGAGGATAAACTGTCGAGCGTCTTCTACGCCGACAGCACGAGCTTCAACACAAACATCCCCCATGTAGCTCCACAGACTGGTGGGTCAAGTGCTGTTAGTGAGCCTCTTTGAAGACCCGCACGCAAAGTGGGGTAGAAATGGCCAGCACCACACCTGGCCACGTTTGTCTCATAGGTTATACTGATTACCCATTGTACCAGGCACTCATTTAATGCAGACACAACCTAGAGGACCCAAAACCAGTGTAGATATCACGTGCTATTGATAACTGTGGCTGAGTTTGTTGTGCAGCATGGCTCGCCACAAACACACATAGGCGATGTACACAAACATACAAGATACAAATGGGAAAAATCTCCCATATCGTTTTTTACATTATTGGGATTAGTTCTGCTAGCGAGCACCTAAGAAGGCCAGTACGGCACATGAAGGGGTGGGTACATAAACACAATAACAATAAAAGCCATTCGCCACTCAAAATTGGTAACGTCAACAAAGTGTTTGTGCCAGGCTAAGTGCACATTGAGGTCATGTGGACTGTCGAAGGCTCATGGGCAGGAGGTTACAGGATAGATAAAGGTGTCATGGGTTGAGTGACAGGGATGACTGGCAGATCTACCACCTGTGCTCCCTACTGTTCCACCTTGCTGCATTTTACTCATTCTGCACTCCGCTCGTTGTTGTGAGCATCACTCCTCCGCCCTCCGTTATTGCTGGAGGCGGACATCCTTCACAAAACTCCTCCAGAGACGCTGATCTTGAAACCACTGGTCGAGCTGTTGGCAAGCCCAAACAGCTCCACCATCCTTCTGTTACACAGCAGTCAAACTCTTGCCTATAGCGATAAGCCCCTTATATCTGGACAAACAGAAGCTGTTTGGGTACACAGTGACTGGGCATTTGGGCTACATGACTCAGCCAATGCTGCCTCACCTGCCTTAGTATCTCACTGATGGGCATTTGTCCAGATCATTCAAGGATCTAAGCTGCTCACATAATCTAGTTTGTTAAGCCCACGGTGGATCGTAGACAACTTGGATATGCAAAACCAGTGTGGATGTTCCTTTAAAAGGGATCCAAATTTCTCAAATGTAGAGAAGGGAGGGAATATCTGGCTGAGAAGACCCAGAGCTTTACATGGAGCGACAGGCAATGCAGCATTCACAGTGTGTTACGCAGCTGAGATAATTATGTTCAACCGATTCGGAGCATGACCTCTGCTGCCAAACTGGAGCTAGTCACATGCACCCTTTCCAGGTATGGAAAATTGTTCTGCTCTGTCAAAAACTGCCCCACTGGTCATGGGGAGTGGAGGGATGGGAGAATACGATGACACAGAATACCCAGGCAGGTGCTTTGTTTTATGTGGGGATGAACGTAAACCCCATTTCTTAGTAGTACTCTCGAAGTTCAACAAAAGTTTCTCCAGCTCATACTGGATATAATTCTTATGGTGGGGATGGTTGTAATGTGGAGGTGGGCAGTGGTAATGCACACTCCTGTCTAATGAGGAACCAACAGTTTGGGACAATTTCAAGATTATGTAAACAACGCCGCCAAGACCTGCCCAACAACCTGTTGCAATATTGGAAATGAATGGATTAGTGATTAAACGTGGTGTTTAATTGAAAAAAGAACGTAAAAACTGCTACAAGGGCCTAAGAAGGCAATGCAAAACTCAGATCTGGCATGAACAGAGGGGGCCTGATGGAAAAGCTGCAGCAGTTGAATAATAACTCTCAGTCAAATAAAGGATGACTTTGCAAACTTCAGTCAGCTCAGGGGAGCCTACTTCAATATTTCCTGCGCAATTACAAATGCCAGTGGCAAGCTCCTCAGCAGTTGAAGGCAGAAACTAGCATGCTAGAAGTAATTATGCTCCCAAATGCAGAATCGCTCTTCGTCATATCCCTTTGAAGAGCTCATGCAAGCCACAGCAACCAAAGACCCTACACCTTCTGCATTGAGCCATTTGAGTATAAAGTGAGAGGTACCCTAAGAAAAATGAAAGAAATCACTAGTATCCAACACTTGCAATATCAGAGCAGAAATGCTGACACCCAGAGGCTCAACTATCATCACATGGGTGAGTAAGATCTTTTAACACACGTGGAGGGCAGGCTTGAAACCAGCTTTCAATGATGCAGCCTTTTTGGTTGGACTGCAGGCAGTCTTACTCGTGCCGTGTCAGTCATAGAGGTTGTTGGACCATGCTTATATTTGCCTCAAGCAAGTCTTGACGAACAAAGTGGGGCATAATCTGCTGAGTAGTGTAGTGGAGGCTGTGAAATGAGAAATAATCAATTAGAGTGCCTTTAAAAAGAGCCTCTGTCAAGGTGATGTGCACATCAGTGAGATACAATCATCATTGGGAACAAGGTGGTGTACATTCAGCCTACATTTCTAAAGAGAGAACATACAGTGATGATCACAGGAGAAATCTGTGGATGGTAAGTGACAGGCCCAAATAATTGCATCAAAAGAAAAGGGAATGAGTGACCTCCGAATGAGTAAAGGTTGATTAGAAGTTCCAACTGGAAGCCTTGGTTGCTGGGCGGAGAATGAGTGAAGGGGAGTAAAGCGAGATGGTAGGGACGATATAGGAGAACATTGGGAGGGGAATGAGATGATGGGAGAGGCAAACAGGAGCGT
The DNA here is from genome assembly GCF_048934315.1 of Petromyzon marinus. Classification (NCBI taxonomy): domain Eukaryota; kingdom Metazoa; phylum Chordata; class Hyperoartia; order Petromyzontiformes; family Petromyzontidae; genus Petromyzon; species Petromyzon marinus. The sequence goes on from NW_027423224.1 coordinate 303,622, forward strand.
GTCCATGGTGGAACTTGAAGACAGCAAAGGGGATATTGTGCTTGATGCAGAAATTAATCGGATACCAGTGGAGGGATCAAACACGATCACAGCTTTACCAATTAAAAACCAGGCAACAGAAACAAACATGAGTACAGTATTCCCAAAGACAAGACTGTCACACTATATAAAGTCCCACTCATTTCATGGATCGTTATTAAACAAAGGTGTCGCTTTAATCGACATTGTGAACTCGGGATGTTACGGGACAATGAGTCCCATAGGCAACGCCACGGGCTGAAGGGCACAGTGGGGGCTATCACTCCCTCGACTGACTGTGCGCGAGTAACAGACTTCAGCCTCTATTGACGATCTCTGTGAACAGGGAGGTGGAAGCCAATAGAGTTCATGTCAACAACAAAAACCGTGACCTTTAAAGAGACAATGCTCCTGTTAAAATACTATTGACAGTACATTACCATTTTTACATGCTTCAGAGTACTATACCGATTTTAGAAGCAGCGTTGCTTTGTAGATTGATTTTGTTACTGATGGAGATAGTAAAAAAAGCATGTGGCAAGATGAGACGTTCATTCGAATGTCCTAGCCCCTTGGCATAGCCCCTAGGCTCGAGCACAAGACACTGATACTATTTTACTCAACACCCACCTCTATAACCCCCCTAATCGCTCCCCCTCAATCCCGCTATGTCCCCCTCCCCCCATAGCGATGTTATTTATCTTCCAAAAAAACTTCTTCGATAACACCGCTTTGAAATGAAATGTTTATAGTAAGAGACGATTCAGGCAATGGCCCTTTTGTCACAGCACTTCAGTCTCCTCGACTTGTGACATCGGCACCACCCATGAGGAGGCCGCATTTGTTGCACTCCAAGATGGCTTGGTGAACGCCCCTCCCTGCCACTACCCCGACTTTTCCTTGCCGTTTGTCCTTGATACAGATGCTAGTAACACTGGCATTGGAGCTGTTCTGTTTCAAGTTGTCAATGGCGTCGAGAGTGTTATCGCATAAGGAAGCAGAGTGCTGTCTCCGGCTGAACAGCGGTACTGTGTCACACGCTGATAACTGTTAGCTATCGTGTTTTTCTTGCAACAGTATCTTCCATATTTGTATGGGAGAGACTTTGAGATGCGCTCGGACCACGCGGCGCTGCAGTACGCGCTGCAGGTTGACCAGCCATCTGGCGAACTTTCATGCTGGTTGGAGGTCCTCCAGGACTACTCTTTTCAGGTTACCTATCGCAAAGGCTCCCATCACACGAACGCGGACGCCCTGTCGCGATTACCCACGAACGAGAGTTGCGCAAGTTTTTCGGGCTCCGGTCGCTGTAAGCCGCGCAACGAAAACTCGCCCCCTACCCTTACGGCATCGGCCGAGGTTGTAACATCTGAGGGGGCTGGGGATCCAGTGGCGCGTGATGCTGTCATTGGATTGGACCACGACGAATGGGGGTGCCTCCAGGTTGAGGACGCTTCCCTGCTTAAATTGCGATGCCGTGTCAAAGAGACTGATGGGGGCGAGGATCGATGGGGTGTCGCCTCTTTCATTCTCAGAGGCGGATTGCTCATGCATTGGGGCGGAGAGATGCGATGTTCCAACATTATTGTGCCCACCGCCCTGCGGAGTAAGGTCATTTGGGTGGTGCACGAGCGTCTGTTGCACATGGGTGTGCATAAACTAGCATTGGCCACACGTAAGTCGGATTTCTTCTGGCCTGGCATGGCTGAGGATGCTGCCAATTTGTTGAAGGGGTGTGTGCAGTGCACGCGGTAGAAGCCGCTTGTGGGAATAAATATTTTCTGGTGGGAGTCGAGTATTTCTCATGATGGCCTGTGGCCTGGCCGCTTCCCAAACAGTTGGCGGCAAAGATCACTGAGGCATTCCTCAATGGCTACGTAATTGTAGTGGCATGGTTGAACATGATCGCCACTAATCATAGCCGTCAGTACTAGCTTGTGTCAGTAGGGAGCAGAGGGGAGGCTGAACCTGCTGGATTAATGATGACGGGCCGTTGGCCAAGGCAATCCCTGGGGGAGCATCGTGACCAACGGTCGGGACCCCAGATCCCGGGAAGGGGGCTGGGGAGATGATGTCATTCTCCAGACCCTCGGAGACGGTCCTAGAAGGAAGGCGTGGCCAGGGGCGGAGTGAGCCAGGAGCCTATATATAAGTCAGGTCCCTGAGCGGTCCCAGCAGTTGTTGTCCGGCCGAAGACTGAAGAGCATCCTGGAGCCCTGAAGAGAAGAGCCCAATGGGCAGAGCAGAACCCCTGGCTAGGGTCGGCTCGAGCTTATACCAGTGAAAGCTCCAGCTGATAACCCGTGAAGACTCAAGGGAAGACTCAAGCCCCAGCAGTATAGATGCCGTGATAGCCAGTGAGAGGCAAGCTAGTCTGGAGGGACTACCTCCATAGAGTATTGGGTGAAAGGGGCCATTACCCCATTGTGTAATAACCTGTTAATGTTATAATAAATGTGTTGCCTCAGAGTAAGATTCCTCCAGTTTATTACCCACTACATTATGGACAAGAGTGCTCCCGAACGTCTTCTGAACAATCAGGGCAAAACATTTTCTTCAAAATTATTGCAAGAGGTGTGCGTTAGTTGTGAACCAAGAAAGTACGCATGTCACCGCACAATCCGCAGACGGATGGTATGGTTGAGGTGGCTGCACAGGACTCTGACCTCCATGTTGAGTCATCAGGTCAGCGAGAACACGACCCCCTGATTCATGTTCAGTTACAAGCCGCACCCAACAAGGCAAAATCTTAAATCTCTGACTCCGTGTGCTGCGAAGTGCGGGAGACTTCCAGGGTAAATTCTGATTTGTGCCGATTGGCCAATGAATGGCTGAGGGGCTTCCGTACTTCAGTGCAACCAAGCTCTGGGGACAGAGCTTGGTTGCACTGTCCACAGGTACCGTTGGGTACATCGCCCAATTTGCTCAAACCCTGGAGAGGGCTGGTTGATGTGATTCGGGTCATTCGACTGCAGTGTGTCCAGATCCGCTTGGGGCGGCGGAGTTGGTTTGTACACTCCTCTTGCCCTAAGCCCTTTATTGCTCCCTGTGAGTTTGTTCCATCTCCACACTGTGGGCGCCGAGGGACAGATGTGTCCGGCGAGCTGGCATGTGTGCACGTTGAGGTTGGTCCTCAGCGGAGTCGTGTGCTTCCTCCCTCAGGTGCCGCGCGCCTGATGTCCCCCAAGCCGCCGCCTGCGCTGTCTTCACTTGATTCGGGAGAGGAAAACCCGTCGACCCGGCCTACTGCTCTTCGACTGGACAGTTGCATATTCCCCCTGGGACCTCCAGAGAGAGTGAGCCCACCTCCACTGGAGACCCAGCCACGAGGACTCGCTCAAAAACTCTTCGGATTTTGTGACACCCATGCACACACACTCCCACACCATCAGTTGCTTGTCACACTCAGTAGGCCATATCGGTTATTGGCTGAACCTAGCCTTTGTTGTGCTTATGGGTATTGTTACACAGTGAGGATGGGAGTTGTTGGTGATGGAGGGGATTCCGTGCATTCGCGTTTTATACTTTCTCGTGTTGTTCTGTACATTTGTAGCTAGTGTATATATTGTATAGGTGGGCTTGGGTATTTATATGCTATTTGTTATTGTTAATTATTGAGGCACACATAGCGTTTAGTCACTTTTACTCGCTTTTTATCACCTTATTCACTTAAGCAACCATTGGAAAGATGTTCTAAATCATACCAAACATTAAACTAATTTTCAATGGTATTTATCCAAATAGTGATATACCAAACTTTCATAGAAGCTTATTTCACTTCACACCTACATTTGTAAACTCCCGCCCCGTGCCGGTCCTCTACGTTCCACTTAACACCCCCTCCCCCCCCGTGCCGGTCCTCTTGTGCGTTACGGTCATTTTATGCTAATTCCTTTGTCAAAGTATTTTGTTTCCTCCCACACAGCTTAAAAGGACGCGACCTGGGCTGGACTGTCTTCACTCCAACGCTGTCCTCATGACAGTACGGTCCCCTTCACCTGATGAAGGCCACTTGTGTTGTGGCCGAAACGTCATGAATTTTGTTTTTATTTTTTACCTACGTGACTTTACCGAATAGAACCAAAGAGTATGGATCCTTGCAGTCACGAAAGCTTCAAATCTAGAACTTATTCACTTGGTTAGTTTTAAGGGGGAGTTGACAGCCAGGACGGCTGAATGCTACGAATGGGGGGGGGAGGGGGGTAATGTAGTGACATCGGGAATGCCACTGTGTAGTGCCGGCCTGAGAGGCACGGCGTGCGATGTAATTACATCACCGACACCCCATATATGTGGGTGTAGTACCAGCCTTAGTGGGGCTTGATGAGCGCTGAGTCATGGCGCTGAGTGGCACCACGTGTGGCGTGCAGTGCTGTTCTCTATAGGAGGGGTGTGAAAGTGTCAGCCATGAATGAGGTTAATGTGGGCCATTGCACTTTGTTTGACCCTGGAAGGTACATGACGGGTAAATTCTACACAGGGGCCACAAGTTGGGGTTAGTGGGTAGTCACGTGTCAGGGCGAGATCTTGCAATAGGAATTGAGAAGGTAGTTGTGGCCAAGGGCGGAGCCGGCCACGACTGGTAAGCATATAAATCGGGTCCCCAGAGGGACCGGGGTTCAGCTTTGCTGTTGTCTTCTGAAAGATCTACATTCAACGTCCGTGAAGAGTCACCAACACATGGGCAGGACTCAAGCTGGAGTCCTGCTCGTTGTAGCTATCCCAGAGTGTTAGTGCAGATAGCCTGGTGGTTCACCACCATAGGTTGTTATCTGGTAAAAGGGAAGTTACCCCTTCGTGTTGGTATAAATAAATTTGTTGCCTCCAAAGAGTATGTCTGCGACTCAATTGAACCGACTACACAATGGTGCAAAGGTCAGTAAAGTGACCGAGGCCACCAGGTGCTGTACCAGTATACCACATCAGATTAACAAGGGGCTCAGTGGTGGCAACAAGTTATCCCCTTCACCTGGAATGCAGGAGGTCGTGGGTTCGATTCCAACCCCAACGCCTGGATATTTGGAGTTTGCATATTCTCCCCGTGGTGGCGTGGGTTTTTCTCTGGATCCTCGAGTTTTTTTCCCTCCACATTTAGAAATATGCGTTTACAGTATTTGGCTGCTACAAATTTCCACGTGATAAGCCACTTCGTTGAGCTATGATTTGTGGCCAGGTTGCTTTTGAAAAATAGCTATATAGCTCAGTGGTCCTTACTTGGTACAATAAAATAAAAATCTGCCGATTCCTGGAGTTATACTATAGGAAGGCCTGGGTACCCAAGGGACCAGGTTACACCATTTGTCAGTTCAATGAAAAATCGACAAACAATAAATCCAACAAACACACCCAGTGCTGAAATGCACTGAAAAACAGTAAATGTACCAGAATGAAGCAGTACACATCTTGTCAAGTTGTATTTATACAACAAAGATAACTAAAGAAAAATAACCAAATCCACAATTAGATGTGGATGTGATAATAAAGTAAAGCCCTTCTGGATAATGGACACCCTATGCCCTGTCGGTCGTGTTGATTTTTTACCATATTTCACCACGCCGACTAGTGCGGGTTGGTGAAGCGAGGGGGGCAGAACTGATTCATTTGTCACTCGCCTCTGGATTTAGTCCATGGGTGTGTAGTGATGTGCGCTAAACACTGTGCAATTGGACGACCCCACATGCCCTGGGCACCCTTTCGCATGAGATATTCAAACTCAATCTATTTTGCAGGTGAAATATTTCTGAAATAAAAATGCAATGAAGGAAAACAGAGAAACTGCCATGACACGGTGCACAGGTGTGAATTAATATATTATAATAATCAGTCACACGACTGACCATACAAGGCAAGCACACCATGGTGGTGCTCGCTTCATCCACCCAGCAACACACTTCAGCGCAATTGTTTCCCAGCGCCTATCTCGTGACTCGGTATGGGAATCGCTGCGGCGGTGTCCGCTCGTGCAGCTCCATGCGACCCACAGCAGACGAGCGCTCCCTATAGAGGATCCACGGTCGCGCGTCGTCTATGCCTACAGCACGAGCTCCGACACAAACATCCCCCATGGAGCTCCACAGACTGGTGGGGCAAGTGCTGTTATTGAGCTCCTATGAATGAAGCAGTACACATCTATGAAGGCCGCTGTGAAGTGTCGAGTCGCCCCGCGTCTCTCGCCCCTGACGCGGCCCAGTTCCCCGTGTAGCCTCCTCTGCTGTGCTCTCAGCCTCTGGCCCTTACGCAGCAGAAAGGAGAGGGGTGGAGGGGTGACGGGAGGAGTGAAAGGAGCGTTGAGGGGAGGGTTGGGGGGAGGATCGGTGGGAGGGGTGGGAGGGGTGGGGTGGGGTGGGTGGGGTGGGGTGGGTGGGGTGGGGTGGGTGGGGTGGGTGGGGTGGGGTGGGGTGCCCCTTGCTTTCTTCGGCCCCTCCCCCCACCTCTGCTACTTATTTTAAGCCTCTGTCTGTTCATCCATCCGGCCCCTTTTTTCTTGCTTCTCTGTCCATCTTTCCTCTTCTTACCTCTTGTGTCCCTGTATATGTATTTCTGCTATCTTATACCTCGTATTTGTTCACTCTGTCTATGCTGGTATGTTCAACCCAGAGGATGAACACGAAATTTAACACTCTTCTGAAATTCGTGGTCTGCCAGGCAAGTGTCTAACTGTGTCGTTGGCCGACTGGTATTGCATCACGTAAAATTTTCTTAGGTTTTTTGAATTCTCGTCTCTCATCTTCTTGTTGTATTTACCTCCGTGCAGTTTAACACTCTCTATGTGTTGCGTTGATGTCACCTTATGTGCCATTTGTTTTTACACCTGATGAAGATCGCTTGTGTTGCGGTCGAAACGTCGTGCTTGATTTATTTTAATATAATTTTATGGTATTTCTACATATGTGACTTTACCGAAAAAAACAATGAGTTAATCAATGGTTCTCTGTGTGAGTGAGTCTATGTGTCTCCATGTGAGTGAGCCTATGGCTCTGTGTCAGTGAGACTTTGGCTCTCTGTGTGAGTGCACTCTGTGAGTGAGTCTATGGCTCTCTGTGGGAGTAAGTGGGTCTCTAAGGCCACCACCATCTTGCTCCCTGCCCAGTGCGTCCACCTGGTTGAGCTGCAGAAGTCTATTGTCCACCACTCCAGACTGCACAGATATCCGACGTCCACCTCCAGCACAGACACCAGCAGATTCTTAAACCTGGTGGTGGAAGGACACGAGAGGGGTAATAGTCAACCACCATTACCACCATCAATACCACCATTACAACCACCAAAATCACCGCTATCGTTAACACCACCATCAATATCACCACCTCCACCACAACAATCACAATCAAAATTACAATCACAATACTCTTTGGTTCTTTCGGTAAAGTCACGTAGGTAGAAAAAATAATAGATCACGACGTTTCGATCGCAACACAAGCAACCATCATCAGGTAAAAAAATATAGCGAGAAAGCTGCTGAAACACGAAGTTATATTGGCTTGAGATAAGCTCAGCCCAAGAGTAAGTGGGCGGGGCTAGAGGTAGAATTTGCATGTAAATACAACACCACATCGTGGAAAAGGAAAGAGAGACACAGACACCGAGAGACATCCACACACAGAGAGAGGCATACACAAAGAGACACACGAAAGACGCATACAAAGAAAAACACACCGGCAGAGAGAGACACCCACACAGACAGATGCAGAGAGAGATAGACAGAGCGAATTACATAATTGCCCATGAATTACTATGGTGTGACAATGCCAATTACCAATGTCAAAGGGAACATCAATGAATGGTAAATGTGGGGTAATATCCCCAGAAGAGCATGTAGACTACATTAAAAAATAAAATAATCAATCAATATAATATCACATATGGGTTCAGTTTAAAGTTTACTTATGAAAAATAATACTGAAATAATTGTGCTCCATAGGTTATCTTAATAGTAAAGTTACATAAACATCACGGAATCACTTAAGCTGACCATTTAAAAAGACATTAATTGCAAGATGTTGAGCAAAGGAAATTATTTGGAAGTTCATCTCACACCAAGTACATGTTACTATAAATCTAAATCTGCATAGTTCTCGATCAGCAAAGTCGCAAACATGTTTTACCACAAGCAAGGAGTTCGGTGTAAAGCTGTTAAGCAAATTAACCACTGCACACGGTTGTAAAGCTCTCTGCCTCAAAGGCAGCACTCTACCAAGTGTCACAACGCAGCTGCACACGCCGCATGACAATAGGCGGAGTGAGTGAATCTAAGTAGACACTGACCCTGTCAAAGGGGATCCATGTCTAGAGTATTTGTGGCTGGTGCTACACATTTCTAACGTGATTAGCCATTTAGCTGATCTATCATTTGTGGACAGGTCGCTTCTGGAAAACAGCCACATAGCTCAGTGGGTCTCACCTGGTAAAATAAAAATAGTTTATAGAGTTCGTTCTGCCTCAACGCGTGTTTTCATAACGCCAATTGGATATAGCACGATGAATGTATTAGGGAACACGTTTTATGACACGGATGCTAAGTGGATATAACGCGATTGAGTCAACAGAACCACGTCGCGCGAGTAGGAATGTGCGGTTGTACGGCTGCCTGGGCACAGCGTCACACAAGGCATTGGGATGCTGCTGGATGCTTCCTGATGCTCCCCACGCGCCTCAGTCTTTGTTCAGCCGACACACGCATCTCACACTGTTATCACGGACTGTGCTTTACCCTGTATTAGTCATTGTAACGAGGGAGTTTACACAACGCGGTGTTATTCAGCAACGCAACTACCGCGTTATAGAACACTGCAGTAAATATTGTCGCGGTGTGGAAGGAGCAATGAACGTCATCTTGTGGCATGGAAAGGCATCGCAGCCCTAGCGAGCAGCCAGAGACAAAGCCTGCACGCACGGCAAAGTTGTGATTGACCCGGGGACTATTAGCAAGTGACACGTATGGACTAATGGTTACTCTAAATTACGATGTTGACGTTGGTTATAACGTGCTACAAATATGGTAAACGCACATCGCATTAGTTCTGACAAATAGCGGACTTTTTTAAAGTTATCGTTTACAATGGTTAATTTGTATATCATGCCAAGTGAGTAATTTGCGTGTGGACCCTGACAGCGGCACTCAATGTCCAACTCTTGCGAATGCTCTCAGGGGATCTTTACCGTGCGCTGCGTTCACTCACTCAGCCCCAATCTCCCTGTCGTGAACTCACCACTCACCCACTCACTCACCTCACCCTTCAACTCACTCACCCTCCTCACCTATTAATTCTCCTCATTAACTCACTCACCCTGCAATCCACTCCCTCACCCCCCCTCCATCACCCGGCACTCACCGCCTGTCCGTGACCACCTCTCCCGTGCCTACAACCACAAACACCACCACCACCTCTCCCGTGCCTACAACCACAAACACCACCACCACCACCTCTCCCGTGCCTACAACCACAAACACCACCACCACCTCTCCCGTGCCTACAACCACAAACACCACCACCACCTCTCCCGTGCCTACAACCACAAACACCACCACCACCTCTCCCGTGCCTACAAACACAAACACCACCACCACCTCTCCCGTGCCTACAACCACAAACACCACCACCACCTCTCCCGTGCCTACAACCACAAACACCACCACCACCACCACCTCCTGCTGCTGTCGCGGTCTCCGCGTGGCGCCGCGGGGCCAGGGGGAGGCCTCGCGGTCCAAGAGCGGCTCCACGGCTCCCCCCCTCCCGCTCCTGGCCCCTCCCCCTCGTCCCTCCTGGCCCCTCCCCCTCGTCCCTCCTCCTCCCGCTCGCGACGTGGAGTGAACTCAGCCCCGCCCCCACCGCCCCCCCCCCTGCGCGGCCCCGCTGCCCATTGCAAGAATGGCGGGAAGCGGTCGCGGGGCCTACCGCGCGCCGCCTCTCGCGTGATTGGCTCGATTCGCGTCACGTGGGGAAGGCGGAAGAAGAGTATGGGGGAGGAGCTGCGCGGTTAGGGGCAGGGCCGTAGAGTCACGTGGTGGGCAATGATTGCCAATAAGTGGGCAGGGATGGCTGTTACGTCATAGCGTACGTCACATCCGGATAATGACGTTTGTATAAATAACACGCCCCTTCGTGACGCGTCTCACACTTCCTTCCGTCCCGCGTGCCGTCAACACGAGCTGAGCATGGTGCTGCTGATCGTTGACGTTCTGGTCTTGGCCATGCTTGGGATGGGGATCTTCATTTATCTTCTTTTTACGCTATCCATTTCAGACTTTGACCATGAGGTCACGACGCTGTCTACGGAGAGGATGAGCCTGCAGAATGTGGAGCTCTGTCAGAAGAACAAGATGCTCCGTCTGGAGCTACAGCAGCAGCAGGAGGAGTTGATGGAGAACCGAGAGACTCTCCAGAGAGAGAACAGGAGCCTGGTTCAACAGCTTAAAGAGTGCCAGTTGGAGCTGGAGTCCACGAGAGTGCCTTGCAGGGAGAGCAAGTCTCTCCATGCGGATTTTCTCCGAGACTGCAATGCAGCACAGCGGCAAATGTCGCTGCGCTGTGAAAACAAAGATCTCCGGAGGTCGCTGCATGCCCACCTGACGGAGTTGAACTTCCTGGATCCGCAGAGAGGCCAGGAACAGTTTAGGCTACGCGGGAAGCTGGTGCGTCACGAGGACATGTGGCATGGGGAAGAGAGGCTGCATGAAGAGAACCTTCATCTCAGTAGCCAGCTGAAAGAATTGAAATGCGCCGTGTCTCAAATGTACCATGATGCCACCGATGCCCCTTCCACCGCCGCTGCCACAGCTTCCACCACCACTTCTGCCACCACCAAACCCAAGAAGAAGAAGAAGAGATTTATCCATTGGGTGCGAAAATTGCTGACGCGCAAGTCGGCCAATGTAAAAACATTGGGGAAATTGTGAAAATGACACCGCCCCAATTAAAACATTACTCAGAAAGACAAACATACCCCATAGAACATCAACATACTATTGGGGAAAGTGCTGTACAATATATATGTATCTATATTTAACTTTCTTTGCATCGTATGTAGTCAACCATACCAATGGAAGGTGCTGTTAGCGAATAATACAACTTATCGGTTCCATTCCTGAGAACTGTCCGTAAGTCGAACGGTTCATAAGTCTGAATACAATAGTGTACTGTATTTAAATCCACATTCTGTAAGTTTTTTAAGATGTTATCACGGTTCAGCAAAACATGGAAACATTGTCAAAGTCATATGTAAGACAAAATATCGTACATTTGCATGCAACAATGTAATAAATACTGTATTGTGAGCAAAACATAAAGTTACTTAAATGGAAAAAAAAATCTGTTTTTATTGTCACTTACCTTTAGTTCGGATGCTGGTCTGCTTGTCGGGAGGGGGCGTAATGAGTCCCTAAAACTGCACACACGGGGGCGGTGGGAGGGGGGTGAACGTCCATACACACACACAACAGCGACAATCATTCGCCGTATAGCCTTACCAGAATGTTGGGGCAAGCGCTGTTAGTGAGCAGCGCCTATGAAGCTCAGAATGGCACACGGGCCAGCACAACGCACGGCTGCCTCTCTTTATCTCTCCATACACGAGACTCACAGGCGTACATACGTCCGTGCACACACGCACAACAACGGAACAACCGTCGTTCACCCCTAAGTGGCGGTGACATCACCACAGCAGATTTAAAGCTTTCGCTGTCCTCCAGACAGTCTCGTCCCTTCACCTGATGAAGGCCGCTTGTGTTGTGGCCGAAACGTCGTGATTTTTTGTTATTTTATTTTTTACCTACGTGACTTTATCCAATAGAACCAAAGAGTGTCACCACAGCACTTGTGCCATGCTCGGTGCATTTTGAGGCCACGTGAAGTGTCGAAGGCTGGCTGGCAGGAGGTCATGTAAATAGACGCAGGTGCCATGGATTGACTAAGGAAAATGATCGGCAGATGCAACAGCCGTGCTCCCCACTGTGCCAACTTTATTTGTGTCAGTTGTTTGGCGCTCTGCTCGTTGTTTTGAGCCTTGCTACTCTGCCCTATGCTGTTGCTGGAGGGCGACTGCCTCCACCTCCCCAGCAGCGCTTTTCATGAACCTCCTCCACAGAAGCCGATCGTGACACTGCTGATACCAGTCATCAATAAGTCCAATCAGCTCCACATCCTTCTGTACCACATCAGTCCATCTCTTCTCTAGCCCGTACCACGCCCATTTAGCACCATCTATCCAGCCAAATTGAAGCTGCTTGGGGATGCCGTGACTGTGCATACGGACTGCATGACACAACCAACGCAGCCTCGCTTTCTGGAGGAGCCCACAGATGGGCATTTGTCCAGATATTCCAGGAATCTGAGCTCCTCACAAAGTCCAGTCTGGTTAAACCCTGGATAGATCGTGGGCTGACCAAAATGTTTCACACCAGTGCAGATGTTCCTTTCGAGAGAGATACGGGAGGGCATAACTGCGGTCCAGAAGACATGAAGGTTTGTATGGAGTGACATGCCAGGTAGCTTCCACACAGTATTCAGCAGCTGATGAAAATCGAATGCCGCTCGAATGATTCGAAGTGAGACCTCGGCTACTGAAACAGAGTTGGTCATCAGCACACTGCCCAAGTACGGAAATATCTCCACTCTCTCCACAACTGCCCCAAAATACATGGGGAATTGAGGGAGGGGAGCATTTTGATGATGTAAAATACCCAGGGAGGTGATTTGTTTTTGTGAGGCTGATGGTAACAGCCCATAATTTAGGATAATGCTCCATGTTTAGCTGTAGTGTCTCCAACTTCTCCTTAGAGTGGGAAGTAATCACCAGATCATCCGCATTCATAATATGGTTTAACAATAGAGAGCCATACCATGACCGGACTGGGGCATCGATCAGCCTCCCATTATATCTATACGAGATATAGATTCTACTGGTACATCCATGGAAATCGTCTCAAACTACGTAGTCAAAAAAAATGTTAAGTCGTGAAAGGGCCAGAGGACACCCGTGTCGCACCTTACTCACATATTCTATCATCCCTTAACTCCATTACGTCGATTTCCCATGTGACGCATCAGTTGTTTTGTATTATTTATATTTGCTTTCATTACTGTAACTCTGTGTGTTTATTTAGCTTTGGTCATTTGGGTGATCCAGGTCTCTCTTGCAAATGAGACTCATCCTGGTCGCTTTAGTTCTCGCCTTGTTCAACTAAATTAACTGGTACTCACTCACTCCATTATGAACTCACCCACTTCCCTTACTCTATGACTTACATAAATGCTCCCTCTCCCTCCTCATGAGTCATATATTTACCTGATCATTCACACAATCACCTGATCATTCACTGTGTCAACCTCACTCACGCACTTTTTCATGCTCTCAAGAATGACCCACCCATCCTATCACTCACTACCTTAATCACCATCCCCTTATCTCATTGACCCACTGGTAAAATGAAAATACTCTACAGCAACAACACGTGAGATTGTACTCAGGCTTACACTCACATGTGTAAAGAAGCTCCTTTGCAGGTTCCAATTTCTTGATGATTTATTTCACGATAAAGTATTTACAACGCAGGAGTACGACTTTTACGAACCTTCCCCCGTAAAGTACCCTGTACCTGTCTCCACCCATCAACACTGACACCACTATAACCTTTGCCATCGAAGAGAAGGGAAGTAGATGACGATAGAGTTTGCTGATAGAATCTACCGGGGGCAAGTGCTGGAAGTTACCAGGGCGTGGCCGTAGGGGTATATAAGGGGGAGCGAGGCCCGCGAATGGGTTGATTCCTTGGGGACTGAAGAACAACTGCAGGTGGACGACATCGGGGCCGACTGTTGGAGATCTACATGGGAGAAACCATCAACAAAGACTGTTCGATATTACTCTATTAGAAACCACCAGGACTGCGGTAGTTATAGCCTTGTGAAACGTGTGAGTCGTACTCTCGCCTGTAAATATGTTATCGCGAAATAAATCTACATGAAAATGTACCCTGCGAATGAGCTTCTTTACACATGTCGGAATAGAGGACATGTTTCATCGCAGGCCGTTTTTTGTCTACAACAGACCTAAACACACGAAATATGAAAAATGGCATTTGATTAGGATTGCCACCTGCTACCCATTCTGAGATCGCCCAATTAGCAAAACCCTTCTTTCCATTATACCTAAGACTTTAGATTTGTACATTCCGTAATTTCAAGACGACGAGTTGACCAAAGTGGCAATGTTATTTTGTCATTTTATTCACAGTAACAAAAAATGGTATAGTTTTTTTTCCTTGTTAGCTTATGCATACGAGTGTAACGGTGGCACAATGGTTGGCCATTGCAATATGAATCAGACCACTTTAGTTTGATTCTCAGTCATAGTTACCATCAAGCAAACTGGCCTTGAGCCTTCTCGTCATCAACCCACGTTGACAAGCATGATGGAGTATGGTCAAGCAATCTCCACGACTTATCCAGTATGGAAAGACTTCACCCATAAGTGGTATGACAAAGGGTAACAATTATTATTATTGTTGTTGTTTATTACCACCGAAGGAATAACTTCATATCTGTCAGCCAGCCTATATATACTCATAGATAAATGCTCTCCTAAACACCACCATTGGGTTGAAGCTGATTTGGTATCTTCCACTTTGAGAGCCTCGCCACAAGGACCATCCTACTCGATCCAGCGGTGTATCAGCGCTTTGTCAGGAGCGAAGCAGTCGGCAGTATTCCGGCTGTGAGACGTGAACAACGTTAGAGCGTTATATCATCCCCATTAATAGTTCAGTCATGCTATCAGTCAAGAAGGCATGAAAACAGTAGCCAGGCAGCTCCAAGGGCAGAGCGCGAAGCTGGTACTGCCAATGTCCTTCATCAGCTTCCTGTTATTGAGCGACTTTTCTAGTGCAGATATTTCATGGCCTCAGCCAGGTCATCAATGACTGCACAAATAATGAAATTACATTTGCATCTGCACTTGATCTTACTAAATGTCACATATACGAATAAAACATTGGCTTGCCGATGGTATAATGTGCATTGCTCTCTGTAGCAGCCTCGTTGAGCGTGAAATTTTCAACGAGATTCAAGGCAGGACGCATTCTCTTTTGAGCTAAAATTGGACAAAGCATGGAACTGACCAATGGCAAAAAAAAAATTCCGTAAAAAATCCTATATATAAAACTAGCTAGATAATCACCTGCCAACTAGAGTTGGCAGGTGATTATCTAGCACATCAGATGTAAGGTCAACATTAACAATGCAATGGTGGCCAAATTATGGAAGGGAAAAAGGAAGCAGACGAAAAAAATTAGTTGAGATGAGAAGATTTAGTGGAACACAGTGAATTTAGGTTGACAAGAGATTTCTGCATTCTCTAAATTATTCATCTGTTGTCTTCAGAAATGCTTCCAGTGGGCAGTTATTCGTTTGAACCATGTCATATTGTTCCAAATGATTTTGATGGCCATTGTCAATAGTTTTTGGAGGGTGAGGGGTCCAATAAGACAGAGAGCTAGCATTAAAGATAATAACTTAATATCTCGATAAGGTACTGAATCATCCTTTCATCCCTCTGGAGTTGATGAGTACCTCTTTGTGGGACATTAACATGAGCTATTCCTTGGAAAGTGCCAACAATGATAGGCATTCATAATTGCCATTGACCTGGTGCCACTGCCGCAGGCTCTTTTAAACAAAGACATTTCATTTTTAATATTTACGAGATGGTTACCCCTCCGATTGCCTTTTTTTCTCAATTACTGTATTTTACAGTATTGAACTGATACAATGTGTTTTTCTGTTCACTAAAAGAAAGGCCATGATCATCATGAACGTCGTCAGTCGGATGTCACAAGTCCTCCAACATGATAATGTCAGATTAGACATGAGCCTGATAACATCATGCATAGTACTGGCTTCCCTCTACTTTAGAAATGGATGAGTTCTGGAAAAAACACGAGTCAAACAAAATTTCGTGATCAGAAAATATTTTCCCATTATATTCAACACAAAAAATTAGGGATGAGTTTCAGACAATCATTCCACCCCACTCCTAACCAAAAATTGTTCACATATTGACAAATCAGAAATAATAAGAAAGTACATAAATGTTAAGAAGATTGAATAACAACCAATTTAAGACAAATAATTAATTCTAGATTTCAAGCTTTCGCGACTGCAAGGATCCATACTTTTAAGGGAACTCACCAAACGATCTGCATGTTGGAATGCCTAGAAAGGCGATGTGAGGCGTTACTGGTGAGCTGTAGGGATATACTGTGACAGTGTCGCGGATGGATGACGCATCCTCCTGGGTGCTTCTTCTTTGATGCTTTCATGGCGTGTGCCGTGTAAAATTTCGTTAACATGGAAATTCGATTTCGTAAATAGAAAAATGTCCATCATTTGTCAATTGCATGAACGCGAAATTCCGTAATCCGAACGTCTGTAAATCTATGGATATCTGTAGAGCCAACATCTGGAATACTCAGAATTTAATTGTTTCATCAGTTGGAGGCACTATCTACTTCAACACCGTAGGAAAAATGTCACTGCTGTATTAAGGTGATGAATTTGCAATGATTATTTGACGGTGGTACCATGGATCCAGGTTGATGCAAGTGCACAGAGAAATATACAATTGTTAATGGCATTACCTGAACAGGATCAGGAAAATAATTTATCACAACAAGGCTGGGAGAGGGTTTTTCAATGCCAAGTGAGTGGTCGAATGTTGCTTTTTCATCATAATTCACGTTGCTGGTGAGTATGGATTGGAGAATGCAGAAGGAATATATGTGAGAGGATAGAAGATGTGTTGACTATAAGCAGTGACATTGTATTTGTGTAGGGGACTGTAAAGAGAAAGTGCTAGAGCGTACACGTTGAGATAATTAGAAACAGGTGGCCGGAAGGTACTGTATTGATGATAATAAATTATCCAATAAACAATACACTTGCCACAGTGGAGTGGGGGCACTGTCTCATAGGGGCGGGGCCAAGGGGGTATATTAGGGGAGCGAGGCCCCCGATCTCCGCACTTGCCCGGGGATGCACAAAGAACAAGGTGGACGAGATTGGGACAGACTAATTGTGGAGCGATAAGGTGGAAACCATCAGGGCTGACTGATAGCCGTAGTAATAACGCTCTAAGTTGTAAATGTGTAGTGAGTTCAACTGAGTCGCAGACGTAGACTTGGAGGCAACACATTTATTTAACTCCAACACACAGGGTAACTTCCCCTTAGAATAACAACCTATGGTGGTGACCACCAGGCTAACTACACTAATTACAACGTAACTAGCTACTGCAGACCGAGACCAACAGCTCGGGTCCAGGTACACGTGTTGGAGACTCGTTGAACGGAGAACGTAGATCATAGAACGTAGACCGTCGACGAATGTTTTTTCCAGGATGAAAAACAACAACAACAACCCTGGTCCCTCTCGGGACCCGGCTTATATTCTCTGCGGCATGGCTGGCTCCACCCTTGGTCACGACCACCTTACAGAATCCTAGAGCAGGATCAGGATCCCAACCACGTGACCCCCCCTAGCCCTCACTTAGGGCCCCTTTGTCAACTCCCCCTTCAATAAAAGAACAAAACGAACAACCCGTTAGTGTGCATCAACAAATAAATACTTCAACCCATCTATACAATATATACAATATATACAAAAACCGAAGAGTCTTTGATCGAGTCCTTGTGGCCAGGCTCCCAGGAGAGGTGGGCGTACTCTCCTCGGGGGTCCCAGGGGGAATTTCAAAATGTCCCATCGAGCAAAGAGCAGTCGGCCGGGCAGACGAGCCTTCCGCTCCAGAAGCTTGTGAAGACGGCGCAGGTGGCGGCTTGGGGGATGTTAAAACGTGCGGCATCTGAGGATGGGATCACATGACTCCCCTGAGAACCAACCTCAGTGGGTACACACCTCAGCTCGCCAGACACATCTGACACTTGGCCCCTGTGTAGTGTAGATGGGATGAATTCACGCAGCGTGATGAAAGGCTTGAGGCGAGAGGGATGTACAAACCAACTCCGCCGACCCAAGCAAATTTTTTTCACACTGGAGCCAAACGACCCAAATCACGCCAAACGGCCCCCTCCAGGGTTTAAACAATTTCAGTGAAGTACCCACCAGTATGTGGGGACAGTGCAGCCAAGCTCTGTCGCCTGAAGGCCACTCATGTCTGGAAAGATGGAGACCCCTCATTTGACAATTGGCACGAATTGGAATTCTCTCTGGAAGCCTCGCGTGCTTCTGAAAGCCTCTGATGGGTAAAGCGCATGGACTCCGAAATTTTAGATTTAGCCTTGTTTGGCTCGGCTCATAATTGGACATCAATCTTGGGGTCGTGTTCTCTTCCATACATTTAAAAAATGGTGAGAAGCCGGTGGATGGGTGAGGGGCCATTCTATAGGCAGCCAGGACAACGGTAACATGCAAGTCCCAGTCAAGCTGGGACTCACTGACCTGATGGCTCAACATGGAGGTCAGAGTCCTCTGCAGCCGCTCCACCATTCCATCCGTCTGGGGGTGGTATGGTGACGTGCGTATTTTCTTTGTTCCCAACAAGTCGTACACCTCCCGCAGCAATTTTGAAGAAAATTCCTTGCCCTGATCGGTCAGAAGATGCTCAGGGCCCCCCTTGTCCATCACATAGCAATCAAGGAATGCCTCGGTGATGGCCAAATCCGATTGGTTGGGCGGCGGCCAAGCCATCGGCTAAAATATTCGACGCCCACCAGTAAATACTTATTGCCACGAGGGGTGGTAGGAAATGGACCAAGGATAACAAGAGCGACCAGCTCATTTATGCGGGAAACCTGAATGGATTGCAATGGTGGACAGCAGAGTTTGGACGGGGGTTTCCGCCGTGCACACTGCACACACCCCTTGAATACAATAGCGACATCTTCCACCATGCCAGGCCAGAAGAAGTCGAGCTTAAGTGTGGCTAGCATCTTATGCACCCCAAGGTGCAACAGTCGCTCATGCACAGCCCAGATGACTTTACTCCGTAGGGCAGTAGGCACGACAATGTTGTAACGTGTCAATCCTCCATTCCAATGCATGAGCAATCTGCCTCTGAGGATGACAGAGGCTACACCCCGTCGATTCCCACCCCCGTCCACCTCCTTGACAAGGCGTTGTAACTTGAACAGGGAAGCGTCTTCCACCTGAAGGCGTCCGAAGTCTGCATGGTTCATGCCAATAACGGCGTCATGCGCCACAGGACCGTCGGCTTTCCTCAGAGATGTCAACCTCAGCCAATGCCAGAAGGGGACGAGGCGAGTCTTCAGCAGGTGCCTTACAGCGCCCCGGCCCGAGAAACACGTTCACCCGTCGCTCGTTGGTAATCGCGAAAGGGCATCCGCGTTCGTGTGTTGGGTACCTTTACAAAAGGAAACAGTAATGGAATAGTCCTGGTGGACTTCCAACCAACATGAAAATTGGTCAGATGGTTGCTCAATATGCAGCGCGTACTGTAGCGCTGCATGGTCAGAGAGCATCTCAAAGCGTCTGCCATAAAGATAGGCGCGATACTGTTGCACAAAAAAAACAGTTGCCAAAAGTTCCGCCGGAGACATCACTCTGCTGCCATATGCTACAACACTTTCCATGCCATAACGACTTGAGACAGAACAGCGCCAATTCCGGTGTTGCTAGCATACGTATCAAAGATGAACAGCAAGGAAAAGTCGGGGTAGTGGAGGGGAGGGGCGTTCACCAAGCCATCCCAGAGCACAACAAATGTGGCCTCCTCCTACTGCCCCCAATGGAACTTCTGACCTTTTGCCGTCAGGGTGTGGAGAGGTTTGGCGATCGTGGCAAACCCGGTAACAAAACGGTGGTAATAGGATGCAAATCCAATGAAACTCCGCATCTCCTTCCCCACCGACGTGGGGGTCAGCCAAGTATGGACACATGTGGTTTTGTTCAGGTCCATCGCTATCCCTGATTTACTGACTATGTGGCCAAGATACCGAACCCATTTTTAGAGCAGGTTGACACTTCTGCAGTTTAAAGTTGAGATTCGCCGCAGGCATGTTAAGAAAGACAGCACGTAACCATTCCAGATGTTTTTTAAACGTACGGCTAAAAACGATAACATCGTCCAGATATATTAGGCATGAGTCCCACTGAAGGCCTGCCAGAACTAGTTGCGTCAATCGCTGGAACGTAGCCGAGTGGAGTGAAGACCCATTGTAAGCTGATTTAATTCAAATAAGCCTTGTGATGTGCGAAAAGCTGTCTTCGGTTTAGAGGATTCATTCAAGGGCAACTGCAAAAATCAAGATAGGTCAAGAGTTGAAAAATAATATGCCCCTGCGAGAGCGTCCAAGGAATCGTCTATCCGAGGAAGAGGGTACGGGTCAGCTACAGAGATCTTATTAAGCTTACAGAAGTCAACACAGAAGTGCAAACTACCATCCTGCCTTTTTAACAAGAGCAATCGGGGCTCCCCACGGGCTGGTGGATGGTGAGATAATATCGGCGGCCAACGTTTCATCAACTACCAGCTGTACGTGTTCTTTTTCCATAGGGCTCAGCCGGTAGGGGTTCTGCTGGATGGGAGCGGCGTCGCCCATATCGATGTGGTGACTCTGGGACTCGAACAATTCCGAATTTTCGGAACAAAGCGTATCCATCCACTTTTCATCAGAAACCTGTTGCGGCTTCGTATTCAACGTGACCCTCTACACCGCCAATGATGTTTCCCTCGTGAAGCATGGACGACACGTAAGCTAGCACGGTGCCCTCCTGAATGACAAACATGTCTAACCCTGCATTCAGGACTTGAATGAGCGGTTCCTGGTAATTGGCTATGATAGTTTGGGCCCCCACCAACGGCAAACCACAAATGTCTTTGTTTGAGGATCCTAGAAGAATTCCCCCCTCAGTCGCCTCCTGGTCTAGCGGCTTGCGCAATCGTAAAGGAACCAACATTTGCGTGCTGGGGGGAATCTTTACGGTCTTACTCGCAAGCGCTTGTACAGTAGCGTTGGCAAAGAACAATCGAGTGGGAGAAGGCAAAAGGCCATTCGATGGCCCAATGGTAACTCAAGGGAACCTTGATCGATCAAAATTTTCAGGGGCATCTGCCTCAAGAAGTCAGTCCTGAGCAAGCAAGGAACAGCAAGGGACGTTGATACAAGAACTGGCCTCATCAATTTAATATCTCCAATACACACCTCCGCTGTTATTTTCCCAGTGAGGCCCAATGAGCAGCCATTTGCATAAAAGGGGACAGAATGATAAAAATCAACTTGGAAATGATAGTCGCGAATGCACCAGTATCGACGAACATTCTGATTTCAACCCCCTCTATCAATCCAATAACAGCGGATGAACCTGCGGTCACAGCAATCGCTCTATGGACCAACTCCAATCACCGACCCGGTCGGAGCAGCCAGTCAGCCTGAGCAATATCTGAACCCTCATGCACCGACACACGACGGGAATGAAAACCGACCGAACGTGATGAGTGAGGTGGATTCAGGGGCCGAAGGCGACTCGCCTTCGGGTGCAGTGGAGTGGTGGACAGTCAGGTGGATGACTGTGGTGCCCGCTCTCAGAATGAGGAGAGGTATCTTGCCATCGAAGTTGTTCATCCTGTCACACCATGCCATCCCCCCCCCCGCCAGCCTCCGCCTTGGGTTGAAGCACAGGCTTGGATGGGCTCCACATCTTCGGGTGTATCTCGCATCTCACTAGGCACAGTATACGCCGCCAACCCCTCATGTCGTTGCAAGAGCAGGTGCGCCTGGATGCATCTTGCAACTTTGAGAGAAGACAAGTCGTCTTTGTCGACGGATGGCAGGACAATGTCGAGGTTGTTGTATACGTGGGTTATGAAAATTTGATGAAAATAATAATATTAAATGAAGTTTGAAATTTGCATAATTTATCCGCAATTATGTTAATTTGGGTAATCATGCATATAAATTATGCTAATTCGTTTTAATTTATGCGAGTGGGTGTGGTTATGGTAATGACAGCCTTGATGATAATCAGGCCCTGCCTCGTTGACGAGGGTCAGTTATCACTCGGGATAATACAATTAATCGTATGCAGTTATGCTAGTATGATGCGAGTATGCCAGAGTCAACTCGGCTTCATTGTTAACTTCGTATTATCGATCAGTATAATATAATTATTCTTGCTTTAACATTTACTGAGTATGGATTAGAGTGTTTATGTAAGGTCACCAAGTTCATATCTCAACGCAGAACCAGTTCTAATGCATAGATTTCAGGAAAGAATCACACAATCACTTCTGCGTTAATCAATTTTATTTTCTAACTAAACTTTAATTCTAATATAATATGCGAACTCTCGATCTTAGAATTTCAACACAGTATCATCACAGTAACCATCACGACTGCGTTGTTTCACTTTGACAACAGCACCTGTGGTTAATTCCGCTGCATAACGCGAGCTCAGTTGGTGAGAGAGAGAGAGAGAGTCGTTAAACATCTAAACAAAACAAACCTTGATACTCTATTATGAAAGATTATACTGGAATTTGCACACACAGTACGGCGTTCATTCAGAGATCATAAGAAACCCTTATCACGTTGTTAGCACATTGGGTCATGGAACAGTTGAGTATTCTGTAGAGTATGCGGCGATCATTAACAAAGGTGCTTAAAGATTATATGACGAAATTCATACGAAAAGGCGATCAAAACAGTGATTATTCCCAAAGGCACAAATATATCAATAGATCCATCGGCAAGATCAGATGATTACAGAAATGGCTTGGATTGAGGTTGTGTGGTGGGATGCATGCTGTCTCACGGGAGATTATTTAATTCGTGGACGGAATTGTTTAAGGAAACCGGTGTAATACGATTTCTCCCCGTGAGCGAAGCTCCATGGCGAAGGTGTCAGGAATGAATTCGGATTGATGGATCTGTTGGTAATTTATGCGATTAGAAGTACAATCCAAGACAAAATAGTTAAGATGGAAAAATTATTACTATACTTATAAACGACGGATGGTTATCACTCGGTCTGTCACGATACCTTCACGCCCACTGATGGTTCCCGTCTTGAGAATTAGGCCTTTGTCAATGACTCGTGTGTTTTTAGTGATATGGACGGTGTACAGTAGGCCAGTGTTCGGAACGAATTCTTTGCGTCAAGCAGACGCCAGACTGGTCGTGTGGTGGGGGGCAGAGTACATCATACGTATCGTTTATTTCTTCTTTCACGGCAGTCGGTTCGGGTTCGGTTGACGTAGGTTGACGAGTTGACACGTTATTGTAGTTGCGATGGTCGTCGGTAGATTGCTGGCTGCTGGCACGGTGGTGTCGTTGGCGTGGTGACCACTGGTTGCACTATCGGGCGCTGGCGATACGCGTTCGTTGCGATGCTACTATTGATGGTGCGACTCGCACCGTGTAGCCCCGTCACTAAACAGTGAGTCCCGCCATTCTGGCGGGCGGTAGAGACTTCTTCTGCGTCGGTGGTGGTGGATCTTCTGCAGGGATGAGTTGAGCTGGTAAGCTGGTCTTGTCCGCTTGCCGATGAGCTGCTCTGCCAGCAACAACAGCGGCTGCTGCTGCACTCTGCTGCTGAGAGTCGCTCTGCTTCTGAGAGTCGCTCCGCTGATGAGAGTCGCGCTCTGCTGATGAGAGTCGCGCTCTGCTGATGAGAGTCACACTCTGCTGATGAGAGTTGCTCTCTGCTCATAGCAGCAACAGCGGCTGTTGCTGCTTCTGCCTCTGCCTCTCCGATGAGAGGATCAGCTCCGACGACCCACTACCGTTTCAATGCTGTAGTGTCCTATTTTATGCCAAAATCCCTCCTCTTGGCTCCTCCCCACAAGGCGGAGCTTCTTTTTATTTAGCTGTGTGTCATGGTCTT
Organism: Petromyzon marinus; assembly: GCF_048934315.1. Taxonomy (NCBI): domain Eukaryota; kingdom Metazoa; phylum Chordata; class Hyperoartia; order Petromyzontiformes; family Petromyzontidae; genus Petromyzon; species Petromyzon marinus. The sequence continues at coordinate 327,492 of NW_027423224.1, forward strand.
GAGTGTGTGTCCGTATGTGCGTCCGTATGTGTGTCCGTCCGTATGTGGGTCCGTGTATGTGTCATTAACGGCATGGTTCGGTTGCCCTCCTCTTTCCGTAAGCCATAACAACAGGTGTTACTAATTGTCTCAAGGGCCTCTCTATGTCTTACACAATCTGGAGGGCGATGTGCGTCATGTATGACCTTCCCCGACGCCCAAAAGTTGGTTAAGGTTTTTAAGTTACATTTTATCCCACCATAGTTCATTCCATCATAGTCTTACAGTTATGATTCTGTATGTGATTCGAGGTCTGTTGTGTTAGTTTTCCATCGTGGTGTTTGATTTCATTTCAAGGGAAGGTGCTGTCTTGCACGTATGCATATTCTTATCATGTGCTACAGGAAGACAAAGGCGGCCGGGAGACTCTTTTTCTTTGGCCCCCGGTTTAACATCGCTCAAACATCATTTCGTTTTACGTCCATCAAGTTCAGTTTGTTGTAACTCTGTCCGCCGGACGCACCTCTCGGGTTATACCGAGATTCGCGTTGTTATGATGGAGGTATTATTTATTTAAAAATAATAATTTTTATCTTGAGTTATGAGGCAAGTTCCTCAATTCTGTGACATATCCCTTGGTTCTGTAAGGTTATATAACGGAATATAGTTTACGGTGAATAGCGTTAACATTGATGTTATGTATGAATTATGTATTGTGATTTCTTCAACTTAAAACCTGTTCGCCTGGTTTTGCTGACACACGTTGCGCACTCCAAGGCAATTCTCCCCACGCCCCCTCCCCTTTGCTTGCACGTGTGGTGTGTGTGTTGTTCATTAGGCTTCAGCTCTCCCTTGAACCCCGATAGCCGGTGATAATTCCTTGCCTTCTGGTGTTATCTTTTCTCCCTCACGCTGCGGGGAGACAAAGGCGCCTCTCGCCTCTCCGTTGCCCTTGGCTTACCATAACTCAATTATTCTTTGTTTATGTTCAACAAGGTGGTGATTCACCCCGCTATCCTGGCCCTTCTCCAGCCGTTATTAATTTCTGTGTGACTACGTCGTGCAATATCTTAAACTTAATTTGTCCGCTGAGGTCCGCTGATGCCCTCGCTCACAAGGAATCTCCCCCCACCCCCTCTCTGCCCGCGCGGGCATGGCGTGCCATTCGTCCAGCGGTGGTGGGGGGGGGGGGTGTTTACGGAGTTGTATATATTGGTGTTGTGAAAATTGATGCAAAATAATAAAAAAAAATGAAAATTGTAATTTACATAATTCATCCGAAATTATGTTAATGTGTGCAATTATGCACATAAATTATGCTAAATCGATAGATAATCATATTAATTTATGCGAGTGGGTGTGGTTATGTTAATGATGGTCTTTATGATAATTAGGTCCCGGTTCGTTGTTTAGGGTTGTGTCATCAACAGAATTAATACAATTATTCTTATGCAGTTATGCTAGTGTGATGCTAGTACGCCAGATTGGTCAATTCGGCTTCATAGTTTATCTTCGTATTGTCGATCAGTATAATACAATTGTTCTCGCTTTAACGTTTACTGAGTGTGTATTAGAGTGTTTATGTAATAGGTCACCAAGTTCATATCTCAATCGCAGAACCAGTCTTATGCAGCAATTTAGAAAGAAATCACACAACTACTTTTGCGTTAATCAATTTTATTTTCTAACTAAACATTAACTTTATAAGTTATTAAAACATGCAAATGCTATGCTAAACAAAAGCTTACACATTATAATATGAACGATTATTATGCTTGAAATCGTCAGCACAGTATCACAGGCGATTGATTAAGATGCAACGATATTCATATAAACACACGATAAAAACAGTGATTATTTCCAAAGGCATAAATGTAACAACAGATCCACCGGACAGATTATAGGATTACCGAAATGGCTTAGAGTGAAGGTGTGTGGCGGGACGTGCTATTTCACGGGAGATTAATTAATTCGTGAACAAGATTGTATCATCAGAAAACCGGTTTAGCACGATTTCTCCCCGGGAGCATAGCTCCGTGGCGACAGTGCCAAGGATTAATTTGTAGTGATGGATCGGTTGGTAATTTATGCGATTAGAAGTACAGCCCAAAACAAAATATTAAAGAAGAAAATTACGAATATGCTTATAAACGGAGTGTTCACCCTTGTCCGCTGTGGTGCCCTCACGGCAACTGATGATCTACGAACTTGAATATTGGCTTTTTGGTCAAGGACCCATGTATGCGTAAGTGATATGAATTGTCTTGGGGCGTCAGTGTTCGGAATTAATTCTTTATGTTAATGCAGACCCCTGACTTGTCGTGTAGTGGGGGGCAATGTGCGTCATACGTATTCGTTGATTCTTTCAAGGTAGTCGGTTCGGTTCGGCCCACACACAGGTTGACAGGTTGACGAGTTGACAAGTTGACACAGGTTGAAAAGTTGACACGTAGTTGTAGTTGCGACTGGCCTTCGGTAGATGGCGAACACAGCACGCCCGTGGCGGCGCCGTGGTGTGCTGTGGCTTTGATGGCTCGCTGCTCTCTGGTGGCTGACGGCGCTCTGTGGCTGACGGCGCTCTGTGGCTGAAGGCTCTCTGGGGCTGATGAGCAGTTGAGCTGGCCCGCTGATAAGTCGAGCTGCTCTTAGCCCTTGCTGATGATGAGGTCGTAGCAGAGCCGACCCGCAGATCGTAGCTGGTGATGAGCCGAGTTGCTCTTAGCCAGCTGATGAGCTCGGTTGATGAGCCGAGCCGAGCTGGTGAACTCAGCTGATGAGCTGAGCTCCGCTGATGGTAGCTCAGCTGAGTTCCGGACAAACTCAGCTGAGTTCCTGACGAACTGAGTTTTCAATGTTGTAGCGTTCTCTTTTATGCCAAAATCCTTCCTGTTGGCTCCTCCCCACAAGGTGGGGCTTCTTTTGATTTAGCGGTGTGTCATGGTCTGGAACGTGTGTTCGTATGTGTGTTCGTCCATATGTGTGTCCTTGTGTGCACCATTTACGGCATAGTTCTGCACAACCTTCTTCTTCTATAAACCATAACAACAGGTGCACCAAATCGTCTCACAGGTATCTCTGTCTGTCTTACACAATATCTCCTTTGGCCTTCCCTTTCCATAAACCAAAAAAAACCACAGGCGTTACAAATCGTCTCAAGGCATCTTTCTGTGGCTCCCTCCTCTCAGCTTGCCCATGGCGGCGTGTTATCCTGGCTGCGGTGGCGGAGCGTTATCTACGTTTTCCCATCCTTGTGAATGCAGGTGACTGGAATAATTGCTTGGCGTCTGTCCGCTCTCTCACACTACGATTTAGACAAAGGCCCTCTGCTTCTCTCCCCACGCCCTTGAGTCAACACTGTCCTAATATTCGCCTACGTCCTAAGGCTACAGAATTCATTTTGACTTTAGTAAAACTCTGTGTTTGTCATGCTCTTCGGTCAGGTTGTACAGAAACTTATTAAAGATTAATTAACATTCAGTATTGGATTAACAAATGGGCAATGGTTCATTTATGTAGCTCGTAACTTGGTCTCCAATTAGAGCGAGTGTGAGGATCGATAACTTTAGCCTACTCGTTGTTGAATTCCAACTTTTAACGTTACTGTAGTAGCATTGCAGGTCTATGGTTTTTAGCTGCTTCTATGTCTATCTGCTCTCTGCCTCTCTCCTCTCTGCCTGCACTTGGTTAAATTATTACTTGTTTTATGTTCAAGGTAGTTTACGGAGTCCTGGCTTTCTCGTGAGCGTAGGTGGCCGTCATTATTCTGTTTGGCTCTGGTTTCTATCATTTATTTATATATTTCAATTCAACGGCCCTTTCTCCATTTTACGTGTGGTGTGCGCGTAATTCATTATGCCCTATTTCTCCCCTGGATAAGGTTGCGAGTCCGTCATCCTGGCCCTCCTTCCGTTTTATTAATTCTCAACACCTGGTGTTTTGCGGGTGCAGTTAGCTGCGTGTTTCCTTTATTAAAAAGACATATCTACCAGCAAATTTTATTAATTTTAATTTTGGTCACTATTATTAAAAATGTATATGCAAATTAGATTATTGATATAAATTATGGAAAAAGGTACATATCCAACAGAGTCCTAGCCTTCCCTTGAACACAGATAGCCGGTGATAATTCCTTGCCTTCTGGTGTTATCTTTTCTCTCTCACGCTGCGGTAATCTCTCTTTCCCTCTGTTGCCCTTGAGCGCCGGTGGTTGCGATAATTGCTTGGCGTGGTTTCTGTCCTTGAGTCCACACTGCATCATTATTTGCTTAAGTCCTCTCTTCTGTCTGCTGTGAGTCTGGCGTACGTGTTTTCATTATTATTTCTTGTTAAAAATTATCGGCAAATATTAATTTTCATTTTGGAAAAAGGGGCATATACAACAAGGTCCTTTGCCAATGTCAATACTCTCTCGAGGACCAGTGAGTCGACTCCATTGTGGTCCATCTTCGGGAAGGCAGCCTTTGCTAGCGCCAATAGTGTGCCATGGAAGGTGAGGGGCATCTAGGCCTCCCCTCTCCTCTGCGCAGCAAACTTATGGCGAGCGTTTGATGGCGGTTCGTAGATTGCCACCATTTGAGCACAGGCTTGTTGTAGCGTGGCCCTCGCCGATGGCGGGATGGTGAGAAACGCCACTAGGGCATCGTTGTCAAGCACCGCGGGCAGCACTCTCAGCACCTCTGCCTCCATCCACCCCGCCAAGTCACAGTTTGTCTAGAACCGGCGCCTGGGGGATGAAATCTCAACAGGCGAACTCGACGCAGTCTCAGATTTTACGAGCTCTCCGCCCCGCTCCACGAACAAAATGGCGGCCGAATACACGGGCTGCACCACGGAGCTTTCCCGCTGGCGGGAAATGGCGATGGGATGCTCGACCCCGCGGAGTCATGCGTCGGCGGGCTGTATCCCTTTAATTACGCACGAGACGGGGTTTCACTCCGCGGGCACACTCACCGCAGCACGTCCGCCCCTGAGCCCGCGTAGCGCGTCAAAAGCGTAAAGCGGTCAGTTCCACTAAGTGAATCATGAATATGCGGGGGGCAGCAGCAAAGTCGGGGGTACAGGGGAGCGAGGAATTGGGGGGCCGTAGCCCGCACCCGACAGAGCAGTCGGGAGCAGTAACTCGGTCACGATGGAGGAGTCGGGAGACAACGGCCCCGACAAGTGTGTGTGATGAGTGTGTTAATGTTTTTGAGTGGGTCAGAGGATGTGTCTGTGTGTGTGAGTGGGTTGCTGAGAAGATGGAGTCTGCCTCAATGGCCCGCGATCACAAATCCCTATTTAGCTCCATCAAAAAAGTAACCTGCAGTGCCACAATTATTACCATCATTAGGAGAAAAAACGATGATCCAATCTGCGACCCCCAGGAACAGGTTTGCAGATTTGCTGAGCATTTATGTGAGGTCCTGGGGGAGGGGAAATCCCTCAGCCTGGAAAACATCATGGGACAAAATTGGTATGACCCTGCTGAGGCTGCGGTGCCTCAAATATTGGAAAAGGGAAGTCACCCCCTGTGAGTGGCTGGCTGAGGTGCTATTTGTTGAGGAAGAACTAAGGCCGATCCAGAGTCTGAGATCAGGAAAGGCACCGTACAGAGATGATCTCCGAAGAGAAATGCTGAGGGATGGTGGCGGTTGTGCACAGACTGCCCGACATGACATCATAACAAGAGTCTGGGCCACTGGACGGGTTCGGCAGGATTGGAAGGATGCCCTGGTAGTCCCCCTATTTAAGAAGGGGGACCGCACAGACTTTAACAACTACAGGGGCATATCACTCCTCAGTGTGCCTGGAAAGGTCCTGGCAAGGATTATTCAACATTGCCTTGCTAGGCACGCTGAGGAGAGGCTTGCAGAGCCCCAATGCGATTTCTGGAAAGGGCGGTCCTGCACAGATGCCATCTTTTCTGTCCGTCTGCTACAGCAGAGGTGTAGAAAATTCCAACAAGACCTACATCTCTGCTTCATTGACCTGGTCAAGGCCTATGATACCATCAGCAGGCCTGGGCTCTGGGTTGTTCTTCGTGCTTTCAGAGTCCCTGACCCTCTGCTCACGCTCATTAAGGACCTTCATGATGGTGAGCGGGCCCGGGTAAAACTACGTGGCCTGGAGTCAGAGCCATTCCCTGTACACCTTGGGGTGCGACAGGGATGTCCTCTGGCTCAAACATTATTTAACATCTATTTCGACCACGTAGCTCGTGAAACCTTCAGTAGCTGAACCGGAGGAATTTCCATCTGGTACAGATACAATGGGAGTCTGATCGATGCCCGGGTGTGGTAAAGGGATGGCTCCCTATTGGTCAATTACTTTATGTATGCCGACGACATGGTAATTGCGGCTATCTCAGAGGAGGACTTGGAGGCACTGCTGCTGAAACTGGAGTGTTCCACTAAGAGGTGGGGCCTTACCATGAGCCCTACCAAAAGGAAGCACCTGCCTGGGTATTTTGTACCATGGGCACTCCACCCCCACAACTCCCAATCGGTGATGGGGCAGTTGTGGAGAGAGTGGAGCGTTTCCTATACCTGCGCAGTGTGCTCATGACCAGCTCCGGTTTAACTGCAGAGGTCTCACTCCGAATCTGTCGAGTGGCATTATCTTTTCATTGTTTGCGTAATGCTGTGTGGAAGATACCTGGTCTGTCGCTCCGCACGAAGCCTCAGGTCTTCTCGGCCACGATCATTCCTTCCCGTCTCTACGCTTGCGAAACGTGGACCCCCCTAATGGAACATCTTCGCTGGTTGGAAACATTCAGGCTGGCCTGTCTACTATCCATACTCGGTTTAAACAGGCTGGATTGTGTGAGGAGCTCACAAATCCTAGAAAGATCTGGACAAAGTCCCATCGGTGAGCATGAGAGATTCGTTCATGAGGCCATCCACATATACAAGCACAGAGGCAATTTCAACCGAGAAGATGAATTCTGGCTTAGTAACCATTGGAAAGATATTTTAAACAATTTCGGTTCTTAATTAATTGTATTTTACGGTGACCGTCAGACCGCAGCTCTTTCGCTGGCATTGTGACTGTTTCTCTCTCTCCCCTCCTCCCTTCCGAGCATGGATTGACTCGTCCGCCTGAATGTCGCTGTCCGTGGTGCTGGTGTTGAGTGGAAGAAAAAACGCATTTTTCACCATATAACATTGTGATATATAACGACGTATTGTTAGTTGCTCAGCTGATTGGAGAGTATATAGAGTTTAATGATAACATTGAGGAGCTTATATTTTAGTTTTTTATTGGTTTACTATATGGTATTCATTATATAGTGTAATTTATACCCAGTTACTGTATGATTAATAGCTCAGCTTATTGAAAAATATATTAAGTACATTTATTATATTGATGTGATATAGACTTAATTTTTTCACATCGGTTTACTTTATGATAGGTGGTTAGTTGGAGGCCTTTATCGTCCATATACGAAATGCCTCTGTTGATATGTAAACTTTGACTTTAACACAGCTATTTCTGTCACAAGCTAATCCCTCTGCTATTTCAATGCTAAATTCTCCTGCTCTGATATGTAAACTCCTTTGTCAAGGCTCTTCACGCCTCTCACCGAGCTTAAAAGACGCTATTGTTTACTTTATGATAGTTGGTAGTTGGAGGCCTTTATCGTCCATATACTAAATGCCTCTGTGGATTTGTAAACTTTGACTGTAACACAGCTATTTCTGTCACAAGATAATCCAGACATGGGCAAAGTACGGCCCCCGGGCCGTATATGGCCCGTTGGGCTTTTCATCAGGCCCGCCGAACTTGTCCAAATATTATTATTAAATAAAATTTTACCTTTCTCCAGTAATGCCCCCATTAGATGGCGCACTTTAACCGGGAGTTTCAACATGTTTTTTTAATTGTTCATGTTCGTGCAATTTGTTAAATTGCCGTGCAAATAAATGCTTTGCTACCTGTTAAAGACCAAATCCTTTCATGTAATGATTTTTACATGTCATTTTAATTAGTTCACACAAACACTCCATCCATCTGTTCCTGGCCCGGCCCCTCTGTCAAATTTTAGAACCCATTGTGGCCCGCGAGTCTCAAAATTTGCCGACCCCTGAGCTAATTCCCTCAGCTTTTTAAATGCTAAATTCTCCTGCTTTAATATGTAAACTCTTTTGTCAAGGCTCTTCACGCCTCTCACCGAGCTTAAAAGACGCTGCGAATCTTAGCAGCGTTAATTGAAGCTCTGTCGTCCCGACAGTTCTGTTCTTTCACCTGAAGAAGGCTACTTGTGTTATGGCCGAAACGTCGTGAGAATTGTATTATCTTATTTTATTTTATTATTTTATTCTCATTCTACGTGACTTTACAGAAAGAACCAAAGAAGATGAATCCTTGCAGTCACGAAAGCTTTAAATCGAAAGATGGCACCCTGTCACTTAACTTCCTCTCCCCACTCACGCACTTACACTGACGCACACTCACTCTCCCACTCACACACACATTCACACACTCAAACACACTCGCTCACCCACACACTCACCCACACAGCCACTGACCCACTCACACAGTAACACACTCACACACTCATACACAATCCCTCAACCCCACACTTATCCACACATCCACTGACCTACTCACATATACATTAACACTCTCATCACACACACTCAAACACACACACTCACCCACACAGCCTCTGACCCACTCACACACAGTAACACACTCACGCACTTACAGACACTCCCTCACCCACACACACACACTGATGCACTCACACTCACACACAGCCACTGACCCACTTACACACAGTAACACACACACACGCTCACAATACATTCCCTCACCCACACACCCACTGACCCACTCACACACACACTCACACAGTAACACACTCACACACAGTAACACACACTCCCTCACAAAGATCAAAGACCCCCCGTATAGCCTTAACAGACTGTAGGGGAAAGTGCTGTTAGCGAGCACCTATGAAGGCCGGAACGGTATACGAGGAGGTAGGTAGCCAGCACCACGCCCGACCGCCTTTGTCTCCCAAGTGGCGATGTTTACACACCGCACCAGGTACTCATTTAAGGCTGAGTCGACCTAAGGGAGGCCCAAGACCAGTTCAAATAATCGTTACTGGTGTTGGCCGTGAGCGGGAATCGAACCCGAGTCGTGAGGTTCATAGAAAAGTGCGCTAAACGCTACACTACCGCTCCCCAGACCCAGGTGCCACGGGTCGACTTACTGAGATGACTGGCTGATGCATCACCTGTGCCCCCTACTGTGCCAAATTGCTGTGCTTTAGCAACCCGGCGCTCCGCTCATTGTGAGCGTTGCTCCTCCGCCCTCTGTTGTTGTTGGAGGGCGACTGCCTCCAACTGCCCAGAAGTGTCCTTCACAAGCCTCCTCAGCAGAGGCCGATCTTGACACCTATGTTACCAGTCATCGGCATGTCCACTCAGCTCCACGTCCTCCTGTACCACATCACTTCATCTCTTCTCTAGCCCGTGTCACGCCCGTTTATCCTCCTCTATCCGGCCGAACAAAAGCTGTTTAGGCATGTTGTGATTGGGCATGCGGGTTACATGACCTAGCCAACGCAGCCTTGCCTGCCGGAGGTGCTCACCGATGGGACTTTGTCCAGATCTTTCTAGGATTTGTGAGCTCCTCACACAATCCAGCCTGTTTAAACCCAGGATTGATAGTAGGCAGGCCAGCTTGAATGTTTCCAACCAGCGAAGATGTTCCATTAGGGGGGTCCACGTTTCGCAAGCGTAGAGACGGGAAGGAATGATCGTGGCCGAGAAGACCTGAGGCTTCGTGTGGAGCGACAAACCAGGTATCTTCCACACAGCATTACGCAAACAATGAAAAGATAATGCCACTCGACTGATTCGGAGTGAGACCTCTGCTGTTAAACCGGAGCCGGTCATGAGCACACTGCACAGGTATAGGAAACGCTCCACTCTCTCCACAACTGCCCCATCACCGATTGGGAGTTGTGGGGGTGGAGTGCCCGATGGTACAAAATACCCAGGCAGGTGCTTCCTTTTGGTAGGGCTCATGGTAAGGCCCCACCTCTTAGTGGAACACTCCAGTTTCAACAGCAGTGCCTCCAAGTCCTCCTCTGAGATAGCCGCAATTACCATGTCGTCGGCATACGTGAAGTAATTGACCAATAGGGAGCCATCCCTTTACCACACCCGGGCATCGATCAGACTCCCATGGTATATGTACCTGATGGAAATTCCTCCGGTACAGCTATTGAAGGCTTCACGAACTACGTGGTCAAAATAGATGTTAAATAATGTTTGAGCCAGAGGACATCCCTGTCGCACCCCAAGGTGTACAGGGAATGTCTCTGACTCCCGGCCACGTAGTTTTACCCGGGCCCGCTCACCATCATGAAGGTCCTTAATGAGCGTGAGCAGAGGGTCAGGGACTCTGAAAGCACGAAGAACAACCCAGAGCCCAGTCCTGCTGATGGTATCATAGGCCTTTACCAGGTCAATGACGCAGAGATGTAGGTCTTGTTGGAATTTCCTACACCTCTGCTGTAGCAGACGGACAGAAAAGATGGCATCTGTGCAGGACCGCCCTTTCCAGAAATTGCATTGGGGTTCCGCAAGCCTCTCCTCAGCGTGCCTAGCAAGGCGATGTTGAATAATCCTTGCCAGGACCTTTCCCGGCACACTGAGGAGTGATATGTCCCTGTAGTTGTTAATGTCTGTGCGGTCCCCCTTCTTAAATAGGGGGACTACCAGGGCATCCTTCCAATCCTGCCGAACCCGTCCAGTGGCCCAGACTCTTGTTATGATGTCATGTCGGGCAGTCTGTGCACAACCGCCACCATCTCTCAGCATTTCTCTTCGGAGATCATCTCTTTACGGTGCCTTTCCTGATCTCAGACTCTGGATCGGCCTTAGTTCTTCCTCAACAGATAGCACCTCAGCCAGCCACTCACAGGGGGTGACTTCCTTTTCCAATATTTGAGGCACCGCAGCCTCAGCAGGGTCATCCCAACTTTGTTCCATGATGTTTTCCAGGCTGAGGGATTTCCCCTCTCCCAGGACCTCACATAAATGCTCAGCAAATCTGCAAACCTGTTCCTGGGGGTCGCAGATTGGATCACCGTTCTTTCCCCTAATGATGGTAATAATTGTGGCACTGCAGGTTACTTTTTTGATGGAGCTAAATAGGGATTTGTGATCGCGGGCCATTGAGGCAGACTCCATCTTCTCAGCAACCCAAACACAGACACATCCTCTAACCCGCTCAAACACATTAACACACTCATCACACACACTTGTCGGGGCCGTTGTCCCCCGACTCCTCCATTGTGACCGAGTTACTGCTCCCGACTGCTCTGTCGGGTGCGGGCTACCGCCCCCCAATTCCTCGCTCCCCTGTACCCCCGACTTTGCTGCTGCCCCCCGCATATTCATGATTCACTTAGTGGAACTGACCGCTTTACGCTTTTGACGCGCTACGCGGGCTCAGGGGCGGACGTGCTGCGGTGAGCGTGCCCGCGGAGTGAAACCCCGTCTCGTGCGTAATTAAAGGGATACAGCACGCCGACGCATGACTCCGCGGGGTCGAGCATCCCATCGCCATTTCCCGCCAGCGGGAAAGCTCCGTGGTGCAGCCCGTGTATTCGGCCGCCATTTTGTTCGTGGAGTGGGGCGGCGAGCCCGCAAAATCTGAGACTGCATCGAGTTTGCCTATTGAGATTTCATCACCCAGGCGCCGGTTCTAGACAAACTGTGACTTGGCGGGGTGGATGGAGGCAGAGGTGCTGAGAGTGCTGCCCGCAGTGCTTGACAACGATGCCCTAGTGGCGTTTCTCACCATCCCGCCATCGGAGAGGGCCACGCTACAACAAGCCTGTGCTCAAATGGTGGCAATCTACGAACCGCCATCAAACGCTCGCCATAACTTTGCTGCGCGGAGGAGAGGGAAGGCCTAGATGCCCCTCACCTTCCATAGCACACTATTGGCGCTAGCAAAGGCTGCCTTCCCGAAGATGGACCACAATGGAGTCAACTCACTGGTCCTCGAGAGAGTATTGACATTGGCAAAGGACCTTGTTGGATATGCCCCTTTTTCCAAAATGAAAATTAATATTTGCCGATAATTTTTAACACAGCAGACAGAAGAGAGGACTTAAGCAAATAATGATGCAGTGTGGACTCAAGGACAGAAACCACGCCAAGCAATTATCGCAACCACCTGCGCTCAAGGGCAACAGAGGGAAAGAGAGATTACCGCTGCGTGAGAGAGAAAAGATAACATCAGAAGGCAAGGAATTATCACCGGCTATCTGTGTTCAAGGGAAGGCTGGGACTCTGTTGGATATGTACCTTCTTCCATAATTTATATCAATAATCATATTTGCATATATATTTTTAATAATCGTGACCAAAATTAAAATTAATAAAATTTGCTGGTAGATATGTCTTTTTAATAAAGAAAACACGCAGCTAACTGCACTCGCAAAACACCAGGTGTTGAGAATTAATACAACGGAAGGAGGGCCACGATGACGGACTCGCAATCTTGTCCAGGGGAGAGATAGGGCCTAATGAATGACGCGCACACCACACGTAAAACGGAGAAAGGGCCGTTGAATTGAAATATATAAATAAATGATAGAAACCAGAGCCAAACAGAATAATGATGGCCACCTACGCTCACGAGAAAGCCAGGACTCCGTAAACTACCTTGAACATAAAACAATTAATAATTTAACCAAGTGCAGGCAGAGAGGAGAGAGGCAGAGAGCAGATAGACATAGAAGCAGCTAAAAACCATAGACCTGCAATGCTACTGCAGTAACGTTAAAAGTTCGAATTCAACAACGAGTAGGCTAAAGTTATCGATCCTCACACTCGCTCTAATTGGAGACCAAGTTACGAGCTACATAAATGAACCATTGCCCATTTGTTAATCCAATACTGAATGTTAATTGATCTTTAATAAGTTTCTGTACAACCTGACCGAAGAGCATGACAAACACAGAGTTTTACTAAAGTCAAAATGAATTCTGTAGCTTTAGGACATAGACGAATATTAGGACAGTGTTGACTCAAGGGCGTGGGGAGAGAAGCAGAGGGCCTTTGTCTAAATCGTAGTGTGAGAGAGCGTACAGACGCCAAGCAATTATTCCAGTCACCTGCATTCACAAGGATGGGAAAACGTAGATAACGCTCCCCCACCACAGCCAGGATAACACGCCGCCATGGGCAAGCTGAGAGGAGGGAGCCACAGAAAGACGCCTTGAGACGATTTGTAACGTCTGTGGTTTTTTTGGTTTATGGAAAGGGAAGGCCAAAGGAGAGATTGTGTAAGACAGACAGAGATGCCTGTGTAACGATTTGGAACACCTGTTGTTATGGTTTATGGAAGAAGAAGGTTGTACAGAACTATGCCGTAAATGGCGCACACAAGGACACACATATGGACGAACACACATACGAACACACGTTCCAGACCATGACACACCGCTAAATCAAAAGAAGCCCCACCTTGTGGGGAGGAGCCAACAGGAAGGATTTTGGCATAAAAGAGAACGCTACTACATTGAAAACTCAGTTCGTCAGGAACTCGGCTGAGTTTGTCCGGAACTCAGCTGAGCTACCATCAGCGGAGCTCAGCTCATCAGCTGAGTTCACCAGTTCGGCTCGGCTCATCAACCGAGCTCATCAGCCGGCTAAGAGCAGCTCGGCTCATCACCAGCTACGATCTGCGGGTCGGCTCTGCTACGACCTCATCATCAGCAAGGGCTAAGAGCAGCTCGACTTATCAGCGGGCCAGCTCAACTGCTCATCAGCCCCAGAGAGCCTTCAGCCACAGAGCGCCGTCAGCCACAGAGCGCCGTCAGCCACCAGAGAGCAGCGAGCCATCAAAGCCACAGCACACCACGGCGCCGCCACGGGCATGCTATATGTGAGCCATCTACCGAAGGCCAGTCGCAACTACAACAACGTGTCAACTTTTCAACCTGTGTCAACTTGTCAACTCGTCAACCTGTCAACCTGTGTGTGGGCCGAACCGAACCGACTACCTTGAAAGAATCAACGAATACGTATGACGCACATTGCCCCCCACTACACGACAAGTCAGGGATCTGCATTAACATAAAGAATTAATTCCGAACACTGACGCCCCAAGACAATTCATATCACTTACGCATACATGGGTCCTTGACCAAAAAGACAATTTTCAAGTTCGTAGATCATCAGTTGCCGTGAGGGCACCACAGCGGACAAGGGTGAACACTCCGTTTATAAGTATATTCGTAATTTTCTTTTTTAATATTTTGTTTTTGGCTGTACTTCTAATCGCATAAATTGCCAACCGATCCATCACTACAAATTAATCCTTGGCACTGTCGCCACGGAGCTATGCTCCCGGGGAGGAATCGTGCTGAACCGGTTTTCTGATCATACAATCTTGTTCACGAATTAATTAATCTCCCGTGAGATAGCACGTCCCGCCACACACCCTCACTCTAAGCCATTTCGGTAATCCTATAATCTGTCTGGTGGATCTGTTGTTGTTGCTATGAGCAGAGAGCAACTCTCATCAGCAGAGTGTGACTCTCATCAGCAGGGTGCGACTCTTATCAGCAGAGCGCGACTCTCATCAGCAGAGCGCGACTCTCATCAACGGAGCGACTCTCAGCAGCAGAGTGCAGCAGTAGCAGCCGCTGTTGTTGCTGGCAGAGCAGCTCATCGGCAAGCGGACAAGACCAGCTTACCAGCTCAACTCATCCCTGCAGAAGATCCACCACCACCGACGCAGAAGAAGTCTCTACCGCCCGCCAGAATGGCGGGACTCACTGTTTAGTGACGGGGCTACACGGTGCGAGTCGCACCATCAAAAGTAGCATCGCAACGAACGCGTATCGCCAGCGCCCGATAGTGCAACCAGTGGTCATCACGCCAACGACACCACCGTGCCAGCAGCCAGCAATCTACCGACGACCATCGCAACTACAATAACGTGTCAACTCGTCAACCTACGTCAGCCGAACCCGAACCGACTGCCGTGAAAGAAGAAATAAACGATACATATGATGTACTCTGCCCCCCACCACACGACCAGTCTGGCGTCTGCTTGACGCAAAGAATTCATTCCGAACACTGGCCTACTGTACACCATCCATATCACTAAAAACACACGAGTCATTGACAAAGGCCTAATTCTCAAGACGGGAACCATCAGTGGCCGTGAAGGTATCGTGACAGACCGAGTGATAACCATCCGTCGTTTATAAGTATAAGTAATCATTTTTCCATCTTAACTATTTTGTTTTGGATTGTACTTCTAATCGCATAAATTACCAACAGATCCATCAATCCGAATTAATTCCTGACATCTTCGCCACGGAGCTTCCCTCACGGGGAGAAATCGTATTAAACCGGTTTCCTTATACAATTCCGTCCACGAATTAATTAATCTCTCATGAGACAGCACGCACCCCACCCCACAACCTCAATCCAAGCCATTTCTGTAATCATCTGATCTTGCCGATGGATCTATTGATATATTTGTGCCTTTGGAAATAATAACTGTTTTGATCGCCTTTTCGTATGAATTTCGTCATGTAATCTTTAAACACCATCGTTAATGATCGCCGCATGTACTCGCGTACTCTACAGAATACTCAACTGTTCCATGACCCAATGTGCTAACAACGTGATAAGGGTTTCTTATGGATCTCTGAATGAACGCCGTACTGTGCGTGCAAATTCCAGTATAATCTTTCATAATAGAGTATCAAGGTTTGTTTTGTTTAGATGTTTAACGACTCTCTCTCTCTCTCACCAACTGAGCTCGCGTTATGCAGCGGAATTAACCACAGGTGCTGTTGTCAAAGTGAAACAACGCAGTCGTGATGGTTACTGTGATGATACTGTGTTGAAATTCCAAGTTCGAGAGTTCGAATATTATATTAGAATTAAAGTTTAGTTAGAAAATGAAATTGATTAACGCATAAGTGATTGTTTGATTCTTTCCTGAAATCTATGCATAAGAACTGGTTCTGCGTTGAGATATGAACTTGGTGACCTTACATAAACACTCTAATCCATACTCAGTAAATGTTAAAGCAAGAATAATTGTATTATACTGATCGATAATACGAAGTTAAACAACGAAGCTGAGTTGACTCTGGCATACTCGCATCACACTAGCACAGTGGTTCTTAACCTGGGTTCGATCGAACCCCAGGGGTTCGGTGAGTCGATCTCAGGGGTTCGGCAGAGCCCCCGCCACAGAGGTCCGGACACACTTGAATTATTGTGTAAATTTGTGATGACACACACGGCCCGCTTGGCCATCACTGGCTGCAGATGATCATGCTACACTGCTTGGCCAATCAGCGCTGCGGGGAATTTAGTGCGTACTCAGTAGTCAACGTGTGACTGTTGTTGTCGTACGTCGTGTGATTTCTTTAATATTTTATCCATACTAACTATGTCGGGCAAAAGAAGAAAGTGGTCGGACGAATATGTACAACATGGATTCTCATGTATCACGGAACGTGATGGGAGTGAGCGTCCTATCTGCATGATTTGCAACGCCAAGTTGAGCAACTCTAGTCTTGCACCGGCAAAACTAAAGGAACACTTCTTGAAGCTGCATGGAGACGGGGAATACAAGAACACAACACTTGCTGAATTCAGGGTGAAGAGAGCCAGATTCGATGAAAGGGCCACTCTGCCTGCTCTTGGATTTGTACCTGTTAACAAACCGATCCTGACAGCATCGTACGAAGTTGCTTACCTGATCGCAAAGCAGGGCAAGCCACACACCATTGGTGAAACACTTGTGAAACCAGCTGCATTAAAGATGGCGAATCTGATACTCGGAACAGCGGCCGAAGGTAAATTATCCCAAATTCCCCTTTCAAATGACACCGTCAGTGACAGAATAGAAGACATGAGTAAAGACATCTTGGCTCAAGTAGTCGCGGATCTGATTTCAAGCCCGGCAAAATTCAGCCTTCAACTCGACGAAACCACAGACGTTTCTGATCTAAGCCAGCTTGCTGTTTTTGTACGCTATGTGAAAGACGACATGATAAAAGAAGAGTTTTATTTTGTAAGCCTCTTACAACAACAACGAAGGCAGCCGATGTGAAGAAGCTTGTGGATGACTTCTTCAGAGACAACAATCTTTCATGGGATATGGTTTCTGCAGTTTGTACGGACGGAGCTCCAGTCATGCTGGGAAGAAAGTCTGGTTTTGGTGCGCTAGTAAAGGCCGATGCACCACACATCATTGTGACGCATTGTATTCTGCACAGGCATGCGTTGGCAACAAAAACCTTACCTCCAAAAATGGCAGAAGTATTAAAAACTGTGGTGGAATGTGTGAACTATGTGCGAAAAAGTGCTCTGAGGCACCGCATCTTCAGTGAGCTCTGTAAAGAAATGGGCTCTGAATTTGAGGTACTTCTGCTCCATTCTAATATTCGGTGGTTATCCCGGGGACAGGTGCTGAATCGTGTTTTTGCCATGCGTGTGGAATTAGCCCTGTTTTTGCAAGAGCACCAACACTGCCATGCAGATTGCTTCAAAAATCCTGAGTTAATTCTCATTTTAGCGTACATGGCTGATATATTCGCAGCTCTCAATCATCTCAATCAGCAGATGCAGGGTGGTGGAGTCAATATCATGGAAGCGGAAGAACACCTGAAGGCTTTTCAAAAAAAGCTACCGTTATGGAAACGACGAACAGAGAACAATAACTTCGCAAACTTCCCGCTTCTGGACGACTGTGCAAGTAAGATCGAAGATGTGTCTGGAATCGGAGATATTTCTATATCCACGGAACTGAAGCAAACAATTGCCACGCACTTAGATGAGCTTGCAAAGTCTCTCGACGGATATTTCCCTACAAGAGAGTCATATCCAGCATGGGTGAGACAGCCGTTCACGTTTTCTGTTGAAACAGCAGATGTCAATGATGAATTCCTCGACGAAATCATTGAAATTCAGCAGAGCCAGGTTCAACAGCAACTCTTCAGAACAACAACGCTCTCAACGTTTTGGTGTCGACAAATGAACAAGTATCCAGTTATTGCTAAGAAAGCCCTGGATTTTTTTTTATACCATTTGTTACAACATATCTTTGTGAGCAATCCTTTTCGAGGATGCTGGACATAAAAACGAAGAAAAGGAACAGACTTTGCTGTGAAAATGACATGAGAGTGGCACTTGCCAAGGTGAAGCCATGCATATCTGAACTGATCTCTCAAAGGCAACAGCAGAAGTCACATTGATTTCCAGGTATGTAATTTGTTGTGAGTTTATGCATTGTGTTGGTTTTATTCTTTGAACAAGGTAATGTTCATGCACGGCTCATTTTGTGTACCAGTAAAAAACATATCTATGTCTTGAATTTGAAAAAAATCACATTTTATTTTTCACTAAAGAGGGGTTCGGTGAATGCGCATATGAAACTGGTGGGGTTCGGTACCTCCAACAAGGTTAAGAACCACTGCACTAGCATAACTGCATACGATTAATTATATTATCCCGATTGATAACCAACCCTCGTCAACGAGGCGGGGCCTGATTATCATAAAGGGTGTCATTAACATAACCACACCCACTCACATAAATTAATACGATATAAAGCTTTCGTGACTGCAATGATTCATCTTCTTTGGTTATTTCGGTAAAGTCACGTAGAATGATAATAAAATAATAAATTGATAAAATAAAATAACACAATAATATTCTCACGACGTTTCGGCCACAACACAAGCGGCCTTCATCAGGTGAAGGGGGCGAGACTGTCTGGTAGGACAGCGCTGGAGTGAAAGAGCCACGTTCAGATACGGCCTTTAAGCTGTGTGAGAGGAACAAAGCGCCTTGACAAAGGAATTAGCATATAATTTAGCATTGAAATGGCTGAATGATTAGCTTGTGACTGGTCACAGAAATAGCTATGTTAAAAGTTAAAGCATACACACCCGCAGAGGCACCCATTGTTAAAGGGATTAGCATAGAATTTAGCATTGAAATAGCTAAGTTAAGGCATACACATCTTGACAATGGAATTAGCATAGAATTTAGCATTGAGATAGCTGAGTGATTAGCTTGTACCTGCTGCAGAAATAGAGCTTGTACCTGCTGCAGAAATAGCTACGTTAAAGTCAGAGCATACACATTCACCGAGGCCCTTAGTACAAATCAAACAGGAGAATTTAGCATTGAAATAACTAGGCGAATCCAGCATTGAAACAACTGAGTGATTAGCTAGTGACTGGTCACAGAAATGACTACACATATGAGCTATTCACAGTACTATATAGTGAACCAATAAAAACTAAAATATAAATTACCTTCATGTTATCAATAAACTCTATATTCTCCAATCAGCTAAGCTACCAACAATAAGTCGTTATATATCACAATGCTATATGGCGAAAAAATGGGTGGATTCTTACCCTCAAATTTCAGCACCACGGATAGCTACGGGCCCCGTTCAGACGGACGAGTTCGTCCATGGTCGGAACAGAGGAGGGGGAGAGAGACAGCTGCGAGGCCCTAGTATGCTCCATATTGTAAAACTATACCATTAACCGTGGTGTGAGAAGTATTAAGAGGCAATGCTGGCGAAAGAGCTGCGGTCTGAAGGTCATCGTAAAAATACAATTAATTAAGAACAGAAATTATTTAAAACATCTTTCCAGTGGTTACTAAGCCTGAATCCATCTTCTCGGTTGAAATTGTCTCTGTGCTTGTATATGTGAATGGCCTCATGAACGAATCTCTCATGGTAGCCGGTTGGTTTGCAAATAACCTCCGTCTTGGAGAAGTCAATGTCATGTGAGCCCACTGAATTATAACAGTGATCTGCCACGGCAGAGGAGTTCGTCCTACCGTGTTTCAAGTCTGCTTTGTGTTCGCGGATGCGGTCCGAGATATGTCTTTTGGTTTCTCCAATGTAGCTACTACCACAGAGGCACTTTAGTTTGTAAACGCCCGGGTACTGTATGTCTGGAACAGCATCTTTTACAGATGGAACTAAATCACGGATTTTATGTACTGTGTTGAATCGGACCTGGATCTTGTGTTTGTTCAGGATTTTGGAGATCTTTTTAGTGACCCCTGCAATGTAGGGTAAGGTGATGGTTTTGAGTGGCTCCACAAGAGGATCCTTCTTCATGACTGGAGTGATGGCTTTGTGGATTGTGTAGTCGGAGTAGCCATTAGCCCTGAGAGCCTGGTGTACGTGCTTGAGTTCACTGGTAATGTGTTCCTGGTCGGAAATGCATTGGGCTCTATGGTATAGAGTCTTGATGAGGGAGTTCTTCTGGGATGGATGGTGGTGGGAATCCGTTTTCAAGTAAGCATCTGTATGGGTAGCTTTCCTGTAGACAGAGTGGCTCATTGAACCATCATGTCTTCTTTTAATTAAGACATCCAAAAAGGGTAGTTTGCCATCTTTTTCGACCTCCATGGTAAATCTGATGGCTGGGTGTATGGAATTGATGTGGTCGAGGAATTGGTCTAGAGCAGGCTGGCCATGTGGCCAGATGACAAAGGTGTCATCAACGTACCTCTTGCATAAGGTCGGGCGTAGATTGGCAGTCTGGATGGCGTCAGTTTCAAATTTGTCCATGAATACGTTGGCTACAACCGGAGATAAGGGGGAGCCCATTGGGGTGCCCTCACTTTGTTTGTAGAAAGTTCCATTCCAGGTGAAGTAAGTGTTGGTTAAGCAATGTCTTACCAGGGGGGGTACATCAGTATGCAGTCCTTGATGAACCAGGTCTTCAATGATAGCGATGGTGTCAGGTACCGGGACTTTGGTGAACAAAGACACCACATCAAAACTGACAAGCAGGTCGTTTGGGGACAGGGTAATGCCTTTGATTGTCGATACCAGGTGAGTAGAATTTAGTACCGCAGAGGTGTTTTTTCCAGTGAAAGGTCGCAGTATATCAGCAAGAAAACGTGCCAGTTTGTAGGTGGGGGAGCTGATAGTAGAGACGATGGGACGAAGGGGTGTATCTTCTTTGTGTATCTTTGGAAGGCCATATAATCTTGGTGGTCTGGCAGCAGAGGGCTTCAACGAGAACTGTTTGATCTCATCAATTAATGCTGTTGAATCAGAGATTATTTTGTTCGTTTTGGTGACCAGGCTGTTGGTGGGATCTCTTATTATTTTTGTGTAGCTGCCATCGTTGAGTAGTTCTTGAATTTTGTTGTTATATTCTGTTTTGTCCATGATGACAGTGGCATTGCCTTTGTCGGCTGAGAGGACGACAATATCATCCCTATTTTTTAATTGAGATAATTCAAAACGTTCGTCTTTGCTGATGTTGCTGGGTGGCAACTTAGCGTTTTTGAGGGTTGCAGCGATTTCAGATCTTGCTACGTCTGCAGAGATGTGACTCAAGCCCTTGAGTGCAACGTCGACATGGGCAATGATATCATTAACCGGTAAGTGTCTCGGTGTGACAGCAAAGTTTAGACCTTTAGTTAAAACGGATTTCAGACCATCAGAAATGGAACTGTTACTGCGATTAATTACGACTTTGTTGACGTCTATCTTTTCGGTGTGTGGATCCGATTTTTTGCTGGAGAGGTGATTGAATTTGGAAATCAAATTGTCCCTACATTTGTTCGACATAGTGGCAGCCAAAGAGGTAGTCATATTATCTACATGTTCCCAATCCGATGTAGACATTGTTGCTGTCAATTTTAAGTGTGATTTGTAGAGTGTCTTGTCTAACTGATCGAGTTCGGTGCGTGTAAGTCTGATTTTTTCCGAGATAAGAGCGAAGCTAGTTCTAGCTAGAATTCGTTTTGCATTGAGAGAAGTTGCAACAGCAGAGGTTAGTGTAAATGCGGTTGGTATTACCTTAGAGTCGCGGCATCTCTTCAGAAAGGTGAGAGACTCGATTAGTTGAGCCTTCTTATCCCGAAGTCTGTTGAATGATCTTAAGGATGTGTGGAATCCCTCCCCGTAGAGGCGGTTAAATTTCGATTTAAAGCTTTCGTGACTGCAATGATTCATCTTCTTTGGTTCTTTCGGTAAAGTCACGTAGAATGATAATAAAATAATAAATTGATAAAATAAAATAACACAATAATATTCTCACGACGTTTCGGCCACAACACAAGCGGCCTTCATCAGGTGAAGGGGGCGAGACTGTCTGGTAGGACAGCGCTGGAGCTGATAGCGTTTACAAACTAAAGTGCCTCTGTGGTAGTAGCTACATTGGAGAAACTAAAAGACATATCTCGGACCGCATCCGCGAACACAAAGCAGACTTGAAACACGGTAGGACGAACTCCTCTGCCGTGGCAGATCACTGTTATAATTCAGTGGGCTCACATGACATTGACTTCTCCAAGACGGAGGTTCTTTGCAAACCAACCGGCTACCATGAGAGATTCGTTCATGAGGCCATTCACATATACAAGCACAGAGACAATTTCAACCGAGAAGATGGATTCAGGCTTAGTAACCACTGGAAAGATGTTTTAAATCATTTCTGTTCTTAATTAATTGTATTTTTACGATGACCTTCAGACCGCAGCTCTTTCGCCAGCATTGCCTCTTAATACCTCTCACATCACGGTTAATGGTATAGTTTTACAATATGAAGCATACTAGGGCCTCGCAGCTGTCTCTCTCCCCCTCCTCTGTTCCGACCATGGACGAACTCGTCCGTCTGAACGGGGCCCGTAGCTATCCGTGGTGCTGAAATTTGAGGGTAAGAATCCACCCATTTTTTCGCCATATAGCATTGTGATATATAACTACTTATTGTTGGTAGCTTAGCTGATTGGAGAATATAGAGTTTATTGATAACATGAAGGTAATTTATATTTTAGTTTTTATTGGTTCACTATATAGTACTGTGAATAGCTCAGATGTGTAGTCATTTCTGTGACCAGTCACTAGCTAATCACTCAGTTGTTTCAATGCTGGATTCGCCTAGTTATTTCAATGCTAAATTCTCCTGTTTGATTTGTACTAAGGGCCTCGGTGAATGTGTATGCTCTGACTTTAACGTAGCTATTTCTGCAGCAGGTACAAGCTCTATTTCTGCAGCAGGTACAAGCTAATCACTCAGCTATCTCAATGCTAAATTCTATGCTAATTCCATTTTCAAGATGTGTATGCCTTAACTTAGCTATTTCAATGCTAAATTCTATGCTAATCCCTTTAACAATGGGTGCCTCTGCGGGTGTGTATGCTTTAACTTTAACATAGCTATTTCTGTGACCAGTCACAAGCTAATCATTCAGCCATTTCAATGCTAAATTATATGCTAATTCCTTTGTCAAGGCGCTTTGTTCCTCTCACACAGCTTAAAGACCGTATCTGAACGTGGCTCTTTCACTCCAGCGCTGTCCTACCAGACAGTCTCGCCCCCTTCACCTGATGAAGGCCGCTTGTGTTGTGGCCGAAACGTCGTGAGAATATTATTGTGTTATTTTATTTTATCAATTTATTATTTTATTATCATTCTACGTGACTTTACCGAAAGAACCAAAGAAGAGAAATTAATACGACATTAGCATAATTTATACGCATGATTACCCAAATTAACATAATTGCAGATAAATTATGCACATTTCTAACTTCATTTAATGGTAATATTTTCATCAAATTTTCATAACCCACATATACAACAACCTCCACATCGTCCTGCCATCCGTCGACAAAGACGACTTGTCTTCTCTCAAAGTTTCAATATGCATCCAGGCGCACCTGCTCTTGCAACGACATGAGGGGTTGGCGGTGTATTCTGCGCCTAGTGAGATGCATGATACACCCGAAGATGTGGTGCCCATCCAAGCCTGTGCTTCAACCCAAGGCGGAGGCTGGCGGGGGGGATGGCATGGTGTGACAGGATGAACAACTTCGACGGCAAGATACCTCTCCTCATCCTGAGAGCGGGCACCACAGTCATCCACCTGACTGTCCACCACTCCAATGCACCCGAAGGCGAGTCGCCTTCGGCTCCCGAATCCACCTCACTCATCACGTTCGGTCGGTTTTCATTCCCGTCGTGTGTCGGTGAATGAGGGTTCAGATTTTGCTCAGGCTGACTGGCCGCTCCAACCGGGTCGGTGATCGGAGTTGGTCCATAGAGCGATTGCTGTGACCGCAGGTTCATCCACTGTTATCGGATTGATAGAGGGGGTTGAAATCAGAATGTTCGTCGATACTGGTGCATCCGCGACTATCATTTCCAAGTTGATTTTTAACATTCTGCCCCCTAAATGTCGTACCCTATGTCCCGTCAGGGTTGCTCATTGGGCCTCACTGGGAAAATAACAGCGGAGGTGTGTATCGGAGGTATCAAATTGACGGGGCCAGTTCTTGTATCAACGTCCCTTGCTGTTCCTTGCTTGCTCAGGACTGACTTCTTGAGGAAGATGCCCCTGAAAATGTTTATTGATCAAGGTTCCCTTGAGTTACCATTGGGCCATTGAATGGCCTTTTGACTTCTCCCACTCGATTGTTCTTTGCCAACGCTACTGTACAAGCGCTTGCGAGTAAGACCGTAAAGATTCCCCCCAGCACACAAATGTTGGTTCCTTTACGATTGCGCAAGCCGCTAGACCAGGAGGCGACTGAGGGGGGAATTCTTCTAGGATCCTCAAACAAAGACATTCGTGGTTTGCCGTTGGTGGGGGCCCAAACTATCATATCCAATCACCAGGAACCGCTCATTCAAGTCCTGAATGCAGGGTTGGACATGTTTGTCATTCAGGAGGGCACCGTGCTAGCTCATGTGTCGTCCATGCTTCACGAGGGAAACATCATTGGCGGTGTGGGGGTCACGTTGAATACGAAGCCGCAACAGGTTTCTTATGAAAAGTGGATGGATACGCTTTGTTCTGAAAATTCCGAATTGTATGAGTCCCAGTCACCACATCGATATGGGCGACGCCGCTCCCATCCAGCAGAACCCCTACCGGCTGAGCCCTAAGGAAAAAGAACACGTACAGCTGGCAGTTGATGAAACGTTGGCCGCCAATATTATCTCACAGTCCACCAGCCCGTGGGGAGCCCCGATTGCTCTTGTTAAAAAGCAGGATGGTAGTTTGCACTTCTGTGTTGACTTCCGTAAGCTTAATACGATCTCTGTAGCTGACCCGTACCCTCTTCCTCGGATGGACGATTCCCTGGACGCTCTCGCAGAGGCATATTATTTTTCGACTATTGACCTATCTTGATTTTCGCAGTTGCCCTTGAATGAATCCTCTAAACCTAAGACAGCTTTTTGCACATCACAAGGCTTAATTGAATTAAATCAGCTTCCGATGGGTCTTCACTCCACTCGGCTACGTTCCAACGATTGACGGAACTAGTTCTGGCAGGCCTTCAGTGGGACTCATGCCTAATATATCTGGATGATGTTATCGTTTTTAGCCGTACGTTTAAAAAACATCTGGAATGGTTACATGCTGTCTTTCTTAACATGCCTGCGGCGAATCTCAAATTTAAACTGCAGAAGTGTCAACCTGCTCTAAAACTGGGTTCGGTATCTTGGCCACATAGTCAGTAAATCAGGGATAGCGATGGACCTGAACAAAACCACATGTGTCCGTACTTGGCTGACCCCCACGTCGGTGGGGAAGGAGGTGCAGAGTTTCATTGGATTTGCATCCTATTACCGCCGTTTTGTCACCGGGTTTGCCATGATCGCCAAACCTCTCCACGCCCTGACGGCAAAAGGTCAGAAGTTCCATTGAGGGGAGTAGGAGGAGGGCACATTTGTTGTGCTCTGGGATGGCTTGGTGAACGCCCCTCCCCTCCACTACCCCGACTTTTCCTTGCCGTTCATCCTTGATACGTATGCTAGCAACACCGGAATTGGCGCTGTTCTGTCTCAAGTCGTTATGGCATGGAAAGTGTTGTAGTATATGGCAGCAGAGTGATGTCTCCGGCGGAACTTTTGGCAACTGTTTTTTTTATGCAACAGTATCGCGCCTATCTTTATGGCAGACGCTTTGATATGCTCTCTGGCCATGCAGCGCTACAGTACGCGCTGCATATTGAGCAACCATCTGACCAATTTTCATGTTGGTTGGAAGTCCTCCAGGACTATTCCTTTACTGTTTCCTTTTGTAAAGGTACCCAACACACGAACGCGGATGCCCTGTCGCGATTATCAACGAGCGACGGGTGAACGTGTTTCTCGGGCCGGGGCGCTGTAAGGCACCTGCTGAGGACTCGCCTCGTCCCCTTCCGGCATTGGCTGAGGTTGACATCTCTGAGGAAAGCCGACGGTCCTGTGGTGCATGACGCCGTTATTGGCATGAACCATGCAGACTTCGGACGCCTTCAGGTGGAAGACGCTTCCCTGTTCAAGTTACAACGCCATGTCAAGGAGGTGGACGGGGGTGGGAATCGATGGGGTGTAGCCTCTGTCATCCTCAGAGGCAGATTGCTCATGCATTGGAATAGAGGGTTGACACGTTACAACATTGTCGTGCCTAATGCCTTACGGAGTAAAGTCATCTGGGCTGTGCATGAGCGACTGTTGCACCTTGGGGTGCATAAGATGCTAGCCACACTTAAGCTCGACTTTTTCTGGCCTGGCATGGTGGAAGATGTCGCTATTGTATTCAAGGGGTGTGTGCAGTGTGCATGGCGGAAACCCCCGTCCAAACTCTGCTGTCCACCATTGCAATCCATTCAGGTTTCCCGCATAAATGAGCTGGTCGCTCTTGTTATCCTTGGTCCATTTCCTACCACCCCTCGTGGCAATAAGTATTTACTGGTGGGCGTCGAATATTTTGGCCGATGGCTTGGCCGCC
This sequence comes from Petromyzon marinus, assembly GCF_048934315.1. Taxonomy (NCBI): domain Eukaryota; kingdom Metazoa; phylum Chordata; class Hyperoartia; order Petromyzontiformes; family Petromyzontidae; genus Petromyzon; species Petromyzon marinus. The sequence goes on from NW_027423224.1 coordinate 354,236, forward strand.
GCCCAACCAATCGGATGTGGCCATCACCGAGGCATTCCTTGATTGCTATGTGATGGACAAGGAAAGCCCTGAGCATCTTCTGACCGATCAGGGCAAGGAATTTTCTTCAAAATTGCTGCGGGAGGTGTACGACTTGTTGGGAACAAATAAAATACGAACGTCACCATACCACCCTCAGACGGATGGAATGGTGGAGCGGCTGCAGAGGACTCTGACCTCCATGTTGAGCCATCAGGTCAGTGAGTCCCAGCTTGACTGGGACTTCCATGTTACCGGGGTCCTGGCTGCCTATAGAATGGCCCCTCACCCATCCACCGGCTTCTCACCATTTTTTTAATGTATGGAAGAGAACACGACCCCCAGATTGATGTCCAATTATGTGCCGAGCTAAACAAGGCTAAATCTTAAATTTCGGAGTCCATGCGCTTTACTCTTCAGAGGCTTTCAGAAGCACGCGAGGCTTCCAGAGAAAATTCCAATTCGTACCAATTGTCAAATGAGCAGCTGAGGGGTCTCCATCTTTCCAGACATGAGTGGGCTTCAGGCGGCAGAGCCTGGCTGCACTGTCCCCACATACTGGTGGGTACATCACCGAAATTGTTTAAACCCTGGAGGGGGCCGTTTGGCGTGATTTGGGTCGTTTGGCTCCAGTGTGAAAAAAATTTGCTTGGGTCGGCGGAGTTGGTTTGTACATCCCTCTCGCCTCAAGCCTTTCATCACGCTGCGTGAATTCATCCCATCTACACTACACAGGGGCCAAGTGTCAGATGTGTCTGGCGAGCTGAGGTGTGTACCCACTGAGGTTGGTCCTCAGGGGAGTCATGTGATCCCATCCTCAAATTCCGCACGTTTAACATCCCCCAAGCCGCCACCTGCGCCGTCTTAACAAGCTTCGGGAGCGGAAGGCTCGTCTGCCCAGCGACTGCTTTTTGCTCGATGGGACATTTTGAAATTCCCCCTGCGACCCGCGAGGAGAGTACGCCCACCTCTCCTGGTAGCCTGGCCACAAGGACTCGATCAAAGACTCATCGGTTTTGTATATATTGTATATATTGTATAGATGGGTTGAAGTATTTATTTGTTGGTGCACACTAACGGGTTGTTTGTTTTGTTCTTTTATTGAAGGGGGAGTTGACAAAGGGGCCCCAAGTGAGGGCTAGGGGGGTCACGTGGTTGGGATCCAGATCCTGCTCGAGGATTCTGTAAGGTGGTCGTGACCAAGGGTGGAGCCAGCCACGCCGCAGAGAATATAAGCCGGGTCCCGAGAGGGACCAGGGTTGTTGTTGTTGTTCATCCTGGAAGAAACATTCGTCGACGGTCTACGTTCTATGATCTACGTTCTCCATTCAATGAGTCTCCAACACGTGTACCTGGACCCGAGCTGTTGGTCCCGGTCTGTAGTAGCTAGTTACGTTGTAGTTAGTGTAGTTAGCCTGGTGGTCACCACCATAGGTTGTTATTCTAAGGGGAAGTTACCCTGTGTGTTGGAGTTAAATAAATGTGTTGCCTCCAAGTCTACGTCTGCGACTCAGTTGAACTCACTACACATTTACAACTTAGAGCATTATTACTACAGCTATCAGTCAGCCCTGATGGTTTCCACCTTATCACTCCACAATTAGTTTGTCCCAATCTCGTCCACCTTGTTCTTTGTGCATCCCCGGGCAAGTGCGGAGATCGCGGGCCTTGCTCCCCTAATATACCCCCTTGGCCCCGCCCCTATCAGACAGTGCCCCCACTCCACTGTGGCAAGTGTATTGTTTATTGGATAATTTATTATCATCAATACAGTACCTTTCGGCCACCTGTTTCTAATTATCTCAAAGTGTACGCTCTAGAACTTTCTCTTTACAGTCCCCTACACAAATACAATGTCACTGCTTATAGTCAACACATCTTCTATCCTCTCACATATATTCCTTCTGCATTCTCCAATCCGTACTCACCAACAACGTGAATTATGATGAAAAAGCAACAATCGACAACTCACTTGGCATTGAAAAACCCTCTCCCAGCCTTGTTGTGATCAATTATTTTCCTGATCCTGTTCAGGTAATGCTATGAACAATTGTATATTTCTCTGTGCACTTGCACCATCCTGGATCCATGGTACCACCGTCAAATAATCATTGCAAATTCATCACCTTAATACAGCAGTGACATTTTTCCTACGGTGTTGAAGTAGACAGTGCCTCCAACTGATGAAGCAATTACATTTTGAGCATTCCAGATGTTGGCTCTACAGATATCCATAGATTTACAGACGTTCGGATTACGGAATTTCGCGTTCATGCAATTGACAAGTTATGGACATTTTTCTATTTACGAAATCGAATTTCCATGTTAACGAAATTTTACACGGCACACGCCATGAAAGCATCAAAGAAGAAGCACCCAGGAGGATGCGTCATCCATCCGCGACACTGTCACAGTATATCCCTACAGCTAACCAGTAACGCCTCACATCGCCTTTCTAGGCATTCCAACATGCAGATCGTTTGGTGAGTTCCCTTAAAAGTATGGATCCTTGCAGTCGCGAAAGCTTGAAATCTAGAATTAATTATTAGTCTTAAATTAGTTATTTTTCAATCTTCTTAACATTTATGTACTTTCTTATTATTTCTTATTTGTCAATATGTGAACAATTTTTGGTTAGGAGTGGGGTGGAATGATTGCCTGAAACTCATCCCTAATTTTTTGTATTGAATATAATGGGAAAATATTTTCTGATCACGAAATTTTGATTTAAAAATTGTGTTTGACTCAAGAACTCATCCATTTCTTAATTCGACGGATGCCAGTATTATGCAGGGTGTTCTCAGGCTCATGTCTAATCTGACATTATCATGTTGGAGGACTTCTGACATCCGACTGACGACGTTCATGATGGTCATGGCCTTTCTTTTAGTGATCAGAAAAACACTTTGTATCAGTTCAATACTGTAAAATACAGTAATTGAGAAAAAAAGGCAATCGGAGGGGTAACTATCTCGTAAATATTAAAAATGAAATATCTTTGTTTAAAAGAGCCTGCGGCAGTGGCACCAGGTCAATGGCAATTATGAATGCCTATCATAGTTGGCACTTTCCAAGGAATAGCTCATGTTAATGTCCCACAAAGAGGTACTCATCAACTCCAGAGGGATGAAAGGATGATTCAGTACCTTATCGAGATATTATCTTATGATCTTTAATGCTAGCTTTCTGTCTTATTGGACCCCTCACCCTCCAAAAACTATTGACAATGGCCATCAAAATCATTTGGAACAATATGACATGGTTCAAACGAATAACTGCCCACTGGAAGCATTTCTGAAGACAACAGATGAATAATTTAGAGAATGCAGAAATCTCTTGTCAACCTTAATTCACTGTGTTCCACTAAATCTTCTCATCTCAACTAATTTTTTTCATCTGCTTCCTTTGTCCCTTCCATAATTTGGCCACCATTGCATTGTTAATGTTGACCTTACATCTGATGTGCTAGATAATCACCTGCCAACTCTAGTTGGCAGGTGATTATCTAGTTAGTTTTGTATATAGGATTTTTTACGGAAAAAACTTTTTTTGCCGTTGGTCAGTTCCATTCTTTGTCCAATTTTAGCTCAAAAGAGAATGCGTCTTGCCTTGAATCTCGTTGAACATTTCACTCACAACGAGGCTGCTACAGAGAGCAATGCACATTATACCATCGGCAAGCCAATGTTTTATTCGTATATGTGACATTTAGTAAGATCAAGTGCAGATGCAAATGTAATTTCATTATTGTGCAGTCATTGATGACCTGGCTGAGGCCATGAAATATCTGCACTAGAAAAGTCGCTCAATAACAGGAAGCTGTCTTGATTCAGATGAAGGATATTGGCAGTACCAGCATCGCGCTCTGCCCTTGGAGCTGCCTGGCTACTGTTTTCATGCCTTCTTGACTGATAGCATGACTGAAATATTAATGGGGATGATATAACGCTCTAACGTTGTTCACGTCTCACAGCCGGAATACTGCCGACTGCTTCGCTCCTGACAAAGCGCTGATACACCGCTGGATCGAGTAGGATGGTCCTTGTGGCGAGGCTCTCAAAGTGGAAGATACCAAATCAGCTTCAACCCAATGGTGGTGTTTAGGAGAGCATTTATCTATGAGTATATATAGGCTGGCTGACAGATATGAAGTTATTCCTTCGGTGGTAATAAACAAGGACAATAATAATTGTTACCCTTTGTCATACCACTTATGGGTGAAGTCTTTCCATACTGGATAAGTCGTGGAGATTGTTTGACCATACTCCATCATGCTTGTCAACGTGGGTTGAATGACGAGAAGGCTCAAAGGCCAGTTTGCTTGATGGTAACTATGACTGAGAATCAAACTAAAGTGGTCTGATTCATATTGCAATGGCCAACCATTGTGCCACCGTTACACTCGTATGCATAAGTTAACAGGGAAAAAAAACTATACCATTTTTGTTACTGTGAATAAAATGACAAAACTCGTCGTCTTGAAATTACGGAATGTACAAATCTAAAGTCTTAGGTATAATTGAGAGAAGGGTTTTGCTAGTTGGGCGATCTCAGAATGGGTAGCAGGTGGCAATCCTAATCAAATGCCATTTTTCATATTTCGTCTGTTTAGGTCTGTTGTAGACAAAAAACGGCCTGCGATGAAACATGTCCTCTATTCAGACATGTGTAAAGAAGCTCATTCGCAGGCTACATTTTCATGATGATTTATTTCACGATAATATATTTACAGGCGAGAGTACGACTCACACGTTTCACAAGGCTATAAATACCGCAGTCCTGGTGGTTTCTAATAGAGTAATATCGAAGTCTATATTGATGGTTTCCACCATGTAGATCTCCAACAGTCGGCCCCGATGTCGTCCACCTGCAGTTGTTCTTCAGTCCCCAAGGAATCAACCCATTTGCGGGCCTCGCTCCCCCTTATATACCCCTACGGCCACGCCCTGGTAACTCCCAGCACTTGCCCCCGGTAGATTATATCAGCAAACTCTATCGTCATCTACTTCCCTTCTCTTCGATGGCAAAGGTTATAGTGGTGTCAGTGTTGATGGGTGGAGACAGGTACAGGGTACTTTACAGGGGAAGGTTCGTAAAAGTCGTATTCCTGCGTTGTAAATACTTTATCGTGAAATAAATCATCAAGAAATTGGAACCTGCAAAGGAGCTTCTTTACACATGTGAGTGTAAGCCTGAGTACAATCTCACGTGTTGTTGCTGTAGAGTATTTTCATTTTACCAGTGGGTCAATGAGATAAGGGGATGGTGATTAAGGAACTGAGTGATAGGATGGGTGGGTCATTCTTGAGAGCATGAAAAAGTGCGTGAGTGAGGTTGACACAGTGAATGATCAGATGATTGTGTGAATGATCAGGTAAATATATGACTCATGAGGAGGGAGAGGGAGCATTTATGTAAGTCATAGAGTAAGGGAAGTGGGTGAGTTCATAATGGAGTGAGTGAGTACCAGTTTATTGAGTTGAACAAGGCAAGAACTAAAGCGACCAGGATGAGTCTCATTTGCAAGAGAGACCTGGATCACCCAAATGACCAAAGTTAAATAAAAACACAGAGTTACAGTAATGAAAGCAAATATAAATAATACAAAACAACTGATACGTCACATGGGAAATCGACGTAATGGAGTTAAGGGATGATAGAATATGTGAGTAAGGTGCGACACGGATGTCCTCTGGCCCTTTCACGACTCAACATTTTTTTTGACTACGTAGTTTGAGACGATTTCCATGGATGTACCAGTAGAATTTATATCTGGTATAGATATAATGGGAGGCTGGTCGATGCCCCAGTCGGGTCATGGTATGGTTCTCTATTGTTAAACCATATTATGAATGCGGATGATCTGGTGATTACTTCCCACTCTAAGGAGAAGTTGGAGACACTACAGCTAAACATGGAGCATGCTCCTAAATTATGGGCCGTTACCATCAGCATCACAAAAACAAATCACCTCCCTGGGTATTTTACATCATCAAAATGCTCCCCTCCCTCAATTCCCCATGTATTTTGGGGCAGTTGTGGAGAGAGTGGAGATATTTCCGTACTTGGGCAGTGTGCTGATGACCAACTTTGTTTCAGTAGCCGAGGTCTCACTTCGAATCATTCGAGCGGCATTATATTTTCATCAGCTGCTGAACACTGTGTGGAAGCTACCTGGCATGTCACTCCATACAAACCTTCATGTCTTCTGGACCGCAGTTATGCCCTCCCGTATCTCTCTCGAAAGGAACATCTGCGCTGGTTTGAAACATTTTGGTTAGCCCACGATCTATCCAGGGTTTAACCAGACTGGAATCTGTGAGGAGCTCAGATTCCTGGAATATCTGGACAAATGCCCATCTGTGGGGCTCCTCCAGCAAGCGAGGCTGCGTTGGTTGTTTCATGCAGTCCGTATGCACAGCCACGGCATCCCCAAGCAGCTTCAATTTGGCTGGATAGATGGTGCTAAATGGGCGTGGTACGGGCTAGAGAAGAGATGGACTGATGTGGTACAGAAGGATGTGGAGCTGATTGGACTCATTGATGACTGGTATCAGCAGTGTCACGATCGGCTTCTGTGGAGGAGGTTCATGAAAAGCGCTGCTGGGGAGGTGGAGGCAGTTGCCCTCCAGCTACAGCATAGGGCAGAGGAGCGAGGCTCAAAACAACGAGCAGAGCGCCAAACAACTGACACAAATAAAGTTGGCACAGTGGGGAGCACGGCTGTTGCATCTGCCCATCATTTTCCTAAGTCAATCCATGGCACCTGCGTCTATTACATGACCTCCTGCCAGCCAGCCTTCGACACTTCACGTGGCCTCAAAATGCACCGAGCATGGCACAAGTGCTGTGGTGACACTCTTTAGTTCTATTGGATAAAGTCACGTAGGTAAAAAATAAAATAACAAAAATCACGACGTTTCGGCCACAACACAAGCGGCCTTCATCAGGTGAAGGGACGAGACTGTCTGGAGGACAGCGAAAGCTTTAAATCTGCTGTGGTGATGTCACCGCCACTTAGGGGTGAACGACGGTTGTTGCGTTGTTGTTGTGCGTGTGTGCACGGACGTATGTACGCCTGTGAGTCTCGTGTATGGAGAGAGAGAGGCAGCCGTGCGTTGTGCTGGCCCGTGTGCCATTCTGAGCTTCATAGGCGCTGCTCGCTAACAGCGCTTGCCCCAACATTCTTGTAAGGCTATACGGCGAATGATTGTCGCTGTTGTGTGTGTGTATGGACGTTCACCCCCCTCCCACCGCCCCCGTGTGTGCAGTTTTAGGGACTCATTACGCCCCCTCCCGACAAGCAGACCAGCATCCGGACTAAAGGTAAGTGACAATAAAAACAGATTTTTTTTTTCCATTTAAGTAACTTTATGTTTTGCTCACAATACAGTATTTATTACAGTGTTGCATGCAAATGTACGATATTTTGTCTTACATGTGACTTTGACAATGTTTCCATCTTTTGCTGAACCGTGATAACATCTTAAAAAACTTACAGTATGTGGATTTAAATACAGTACACTATTGTATTCAGACTTATGAACCATTCGACTTACGGACAGTTCTCAGGAATGGAACCGCTAAGTTGTACTATTCGCTAACAGCACCTTCCATTGGTATGGTTGACTACATACAATGCAAAGAAAGTTAAATATAGATACATATATATTGTACAGCACTTTCCCCAATAGTATGTTGATGTTCTATGGGGTATGTTTGTCTTGCTGAGTAATGTTTTAATTGGGGCAGTGTCATTTTCATAATTTCCCCAATGTTTTTACATGGCCGACTTGCGCGTCAGCAATTTTCGCACCCAATGGATAAATCTCTTCCTCTTCTTGGGCCTGGTGGCGGTGGTGGCAGAAGCGGCGGTGGAAGGGGCATCGGTGGCATCATGGTACATTTGAGACACGGCGCATTTCAATTCTTTCAGCTGGCTACTGAGATGAAGGTTCTCTTCATGCAGCCTCTTTTCCCCATGCCACATGTCCTCGTGACGCACCAGCTTCCCGCGTAGCCTAAACTGTTCCTGGCCTCTCTGCGGATCCAGGAAGTTCAACTCCGTCAGGTGGGCGTGCAGCGACCTCCGGAGATCTTTGTTTTCACAGCGCAGCGACATTTGCCGCTGTGCTGCATTGCAGTCTCGGAGAAAATTCGCATGGAGAGACTTGCTCTCCCTGCAAGGCACTCTCGTGGATTCCAGCTCCAACTGGCACTCTTTAAGCTGTTGAACCAGGCTCCTGTTCTCTCTCTGGAGAGTCTCTCGGTTCTCCATCAACTCCTCCTGCTGCTGCTGTAGCTCCAGACGGAGCATCTTGTTCTTCTGACAGAGCTCCACATTCTGCTGGCTCATCCTCTCCGTTTGCAGCGTCATGGTCTCGCGGTAAAAGTCTGAGATGGAAAGCGTAAAACGACGATAAATGAAGATCTCCATCCCAAGCATGGCCAAGACCAGAACGCCAACGATCAGCAGCACCATGCTCAGCTCGTGTTGACGGCACGCGGGACGGAAGGAAGTGTGAGACACGTCACGAAGGGGCGTGATATTTATACCAACGTCAATACCGGATGTAACGTACGCTATGACGTACCAGCCATCCCTGCCCACTTATTGTCAATCATTGCTCACCACGTGACTCCACGGCCCCGCCCCTAACCGTGCAGCTCCTCCCCCATACACTTCTTCCGCCTTCCCCACGTGACGCGAAGCGAGCCAATCAGGCGAGAGGCGGCGCGCGGTCGGCCCCGCGACCGCTTTCCGCCATTCTTGCAATGGGCGGCGGGGCCGCGCAGGGTGGTAGGGGGGCGGAGGGAGGCGGGGGGGAGGGGCCAGGATGGACGAGGGGGAGGGGCCAGGAGAGATGAGGGGGAGGGGCCAGGAGGGACGAGGGGGAGGAGCCAGGAGGGACGATGGGGAGGGGCCAGGAGCGGGAGGGGGGGGAGCCGTGGCGCCGCTCTTGGGCCGCGAGGCCTCCCCCTGGGCCCGCGGCGCCACGCGGAGATCGCGACAGCAGCAGGAGGTGGTGGTGGTGTTTGTGTTTGTAGGCACGGGAGAGGTGGTGGTGGTGTTTGTGGTTGTAGGCACGGGAGAGGTGGTGATGGTGTTTGTGGTTGTAGGCACGGGAGAGGTGGTGGTGGTGTTTGTGGTCGTAGGCACAGGAGAGGTGGTGGTGGTGTTTGTGTTTGTAGGCACGGGAGAGGTGGTGGTGGTGTTTGTGTTTGTAGGCACGGGAGAGGTGGTGGTGGTGTTTGTGGTTGTAGGCACGGGAGAGGTGGTGGTGGTGTTTGTGGTTGTAGGCACGGGAGAGGTGGTGGTGGTGTTTGTGGTTGTAGGCACGGGAGAGGTGGTGGTGGTGTTTGTGGTTGTAGGCACGGGAGAGGTGGTGGTGGTGTTTGTGGTTGTAGGCACGGGAGAGGTGGTGGTGGTGGTGTTTGTGGTTGTAGGCACGGGAGAGGTGGTGGTGGTGTTTGTGGTTGTAGGCACGGGAGAGGTGGTGGTGGTGTTTGTGGTTGTAGGCACGGGAGAGGTGGTCACGGACAGGCGGTGAGTGCCGGGTGATGGAGGGGGGGGATTGCAGGGTGAGTGAGTTAATGAGGAGAATTAATAGGTGAGGAGGGTGAGTGAGTTGAAGGGTGAGGTGAGTGAGTGGGTGAGTGATGAGTTCACGACAGGGAGATTGGGGCTGAGTGAGTGAACGCAGCGCACGGTAAAGATCCCCTGAGAGCATTCGCAAGAGTTGGACATTGAGTGCCGCTGTCAGGGTCCACACGCAAATTACTCACTTGGCATGATATACAAATTAACCATTGTAAACGATAACTTTAAAAAAGTCCGCTATTAGTCAGAACTAATGCGATGTGCATTTAGCATATTTGTAGCACTTTATAACCAACGTCAACATCGTCATTTAGAGTAACCATTAGTCCATACGTGTCACTTGCTAATAGTCCCCGGGTCAATCACAACTTTGCCGTGCGTGCAGGCTTTGTCTCTGGCTGCTCGCTAGGGCTGCGATGCCTTTCCATTCCACAAGATGACGTGCATTGCTCCTTCCACACCGCGACAATATTTACTGCAGTGTTCTATAACGCGGCAGTTGCGCTGCTGAAGAACACCGCGTTGTGTAAACTCCCTCGTTACAATGACTAATACAGGGTAAAGCACAGTCCGTGATAACAGCGTGAGATGCGTGTGTCGGCTGAACAAAGACTGAGGCGCGTGGGGAGCATCAGGAAGCATCCAGCAGCATCCCAATGCCTCGTGTGACGCTGTGCCCAGGCAGCCGTACAACCGCACATTCCTACTCGCGCGACGTGGTTCTGTTGACTCAATCGCGTCATATCCACTTAGCATCCACGTTATAAAACGTGTTCCCTAATACATCTATCGTGCCATATCCAAATGGCGTTATGAAAACACGCGTTAAGGCAGAACGAACTCTATAAACTATTTTTATTTTACCAGGTGAGACCCACTGAGCTATGTGGCTGTTTTCCAGAAGCGACCTTTCCACAAATGATAGATCAGCTAAATGGCTAATCACGTTAGAAATGTGTAGCACCAGCCACAAATACTCTAGACATGGGATCCCCTTTGACAGGGTCAGTGTCTACTTAGATTCACTCACTCCGCCTATTGTCATGTGGCGTGTGCAGCTGCGTCGTGATACTTGGTAGAGTGCTGTCTTTAAGGCAGAGAGCTTTACAACCGTGTGCAGTGGTTAATTTGCTTAACAGCTTTACACCGAACTCCTTGCTTGTGGTAAAACATGTTTGCGACTTTGCTGATCGAGAACTATGCAGATTTAGATTCATAGTAACATGTACTTGGTGTGAGATGAACTTCCAAACAATTTCCTTTGCTCAACATCTTGCAATTAATGTCTTTTTAAATGGTCAGCTTAAGTGATTCCGTGATGGTTATGTAACTTGACCATTAAGATAATCTATGGAGCACAATTATTTCAGTATTATTTGTCATAAGTAAACTTTAAACTGAACCCATATGTGATATTATATTGCCTGATTATTTTAATTTAGTCTACATGCTCTTCTGGGGATATTACCCCACATTTCATTGATGTTCCCTTTGACATTGGTAATTGACATTGTCACACCATAGTAATTCATGGGCAATTATGTAATTCTCTCTGTGTCTATCTCTCTCTGCATCTGTCTGTGTGGGTGTCTCTCTCTGCCGGTGTGTGTGTCTCTATATGCGTGTCTCGTGTGTCTCTTTGTGTGTGCCTCTCTCTGTGTGTGGATGTCTCTCGGTGTCTGTCTCTTTCCTTTTCCACGATGTGGTGTTGTATTTACATGCAAATTCTACCTCTAGCCCCGCCCACTTACCCTTGCGCTGAGCTTATCTCAAGCCAATATAACTTCGTGTTTCAGCAGCTTTCTCGCTATATTTTTTCACCTGATGATGGTTGCTTGTGTTGCAATCGAAACGTCGTGATATATTATTTTTTTCTACCTACGTGACTTTACCGAAAGAACCAAAGAGTATTGTGATTGTAATTTTGATAGTGATCGTTGTGGTGGAGGTGGTGATATTGATGGTGGTGTTAACGATAGCGGTGATTTTGGTGGTTGTAATGGTGGTATTGATGGTGGTTGACTATTACCCCTCTCGTGTCCTTACTTCCACCACCAGGTTTAAGAATCTGCCGGTGTCTGTGCTGGAGGTGGACGTCTGGATATCTGTGCGGTCTGGAGCGGTGGACAATAGACTCCTGCAGCTCAACCAGGTGGACGCACTGGGCAACGAGCAAGATGGTGGTGGCCCTAGAGACCCACTTACTCCCACAGAGAGCCATAGACTCACTCAGAGAGCACTCACACAGAGAGCCAAAGTCTCACTGACACAGAGCCATAGACTCACTCACATGGAGACACATAGACTCACTCAAACAGAGAACCATTGATTAACCCACACAGAGAACCACAGAGTCACTCGCACAGACTCACACAGAGAGACATAGACTCACTGACGTAGAGGACTATATGCAGTACATCCTCGTCTTTTATGTAATGTGTTTCGCTTAGCGCACACCACACCCACTATAACTCGATTAGCACATGACGGACTGCTCTTATGAGTGGTGTGGGTGTTGGCAGCGTTGTTCTGTATTGCTGGGAGCTGATGCTGTACCGGTGCGCACTGTGTTACGTGGCGTGTCATCCTCTTCCTCAGCCTTTGTTCCAGCATCTGTGTGTAGTGTCATCTCACTCACTCCCTTATAGTTTTCACTCATCATATCTCCCTTTCATGTCCTTTGTATGTATTTTGATGAATGTAACACAATTTTTTATTATTATTTGGCTGCTATAAATTTCCACGTCATAAGCTACTTCATTCATCTATCATTTGTGGCCAGTTCGCTTCTGAAATAGAAGCTAATAGCTTAGAGGGCTTTACTAGGTAAGATAAAAAATAGTTTATTTTTTTGTGATTTGCTTACCTTTCCTATACTTTTCACTTCGATTGTGTTTTTGCATCGTTTGTTCTTGTAACTTTCTGTACCACCCCAACTGGAAATCTGTGAAAAAGGGCTTTTTAGATTCCTCCAGTATAAATAAAGATTATAATATAGATCTTCTACATATACACAACACATTTAAAATAAACATAGAAAACAGTGTACTGTACTCTCAATTAAAAATAATAATAAAAGTTATATTGTGCTAAAACGGAGTCTCCCCCTTTACCGTTTTTCCTTGTAGAAAAGTTTTCTGCTTGACGTAAAATAGCTTTAAGCAGCAATTTTCGACAACGCAACCCCCGCGTTAAGCAAGGATATGTTGCACTCACTTACACAGAGAGACATAGACTCAAACTTGATTTGGCACTTTCGTGACTGCAGGAATTACTCTTTGGTTATTTCGGTAAAGTCACGTAGACATAGACTCGCACAGAAAGCCATAAACTCACTCGAACAGAGAGACTTGGAGTCAATCACACAGAGCCATCGACTCATTCAAACACAGATGATGATAACAGATACCCATGAACTCACATTGAGACCCATGGACTCACACAGAGACCAGTAAACTTACCAGACCTGTAGACTCACAGAGACGCATAGACTTACAGAGAGGTATAGACTTACACAGAGACCCATAGACTTACAGAGAGGTAAAGACTTACACAGAGACCCATAGACTGGTGAGCGAGATTTGAACTCGGATCACCAGATTTGTAGCACAGCACATTCGCCGATACACTACCGTTCACCTTACACACTCACACACGCACTCACATGCTCACTCATTCACGCAACCAGACGCTCACTTACACATTCAATCAATCACTCAATCACTCACACACTCGCGTTTTATTGCATGTAGCAATATCTTCAGGAGCTAAATGTCAATTATTGAGGTCTGTTAAGATAAGCGAGTGTGTGGGTGTGTGGATGACATAGCAATAGTGGGTGAGTAGGTGAGTGAAGAGGTGAGCTCAGTAGCATGTTGCAGGTCTTCCCCAGGACAAGGCGGGTCATATTTAGGGTGTGTAACATGTTGATTGACTGGGTTGAGTGTTGTGTTTGTGAGCGAGTAGGTGAGCTCACTCGAATGTCGCAGGTCTCGCCCAGCGTTTTCCAATCAAAGATTAAACAGATGAATGAGTGGTGGGATTTTTGTTATTGTTTTCAGGTGAGCAGCACCACCTTAACACAAATATCTGTATTACACCTTCATACATGTAATAGCTGTGTCCGTCTTACACCTCCATTTTCTTAGAAGCCTCTGGATTTGACATAGGGCATCTTTTTCTGTGTGTGTGTGTCTGTGTGACCCAGTCCTGAACCTTCCCTCGGTCGACTCACCCTCTAAAGAGTACCTGGTGCAGTGTCTATAATAAACATCAGCAATTGGGAGAGACAAAGGTGGCCGCGTGCATGGTGTTGGCCACATCACATCCCCACAGCGGATTTTGGCGAACCATCGAACAAAGGCGGTCGCTGCATCGCACTTTCAGAAGCGCTTCTGCGGCCGTCTCGAACGCTCTTCCTTCTGATATTAGAAGCCACTGGAGCTGTGCACTTTTACATCTAGATTGAAAACTCATTTCTTTGGAACTACTTTTTGTGCTTACTTTGTTGCCCTTCCCCTGCACCTCCGATTAGCACGGTTGGCTACGTACCATGCAAAAGAAGTTCAACATACAAAATACATACCACCCCCTCGTGTGTTCCACAGCACAAGGCTCCACAACTTGCCCTAACATGTCTATTGAGGCTACTTTGGTGACCTGTGTGTGTGCATACTTAATTATCATTATTTTATTAAATGGCCTTCATCAACAAAGGACACGAGTCCATTGAGGGACGGGGACAGCGTGGGACCCTTCGTGGAGCCGATTCTCGCAATGGCGGAGGAAGAGTTGGAGGGATGCAGCAGAGGAGGGGGTGGCACCGCACGATGTTCGTGCTGAGAGTGAACGTGGCACTGGGGGAGGCTCCGGAGTTGGGCCTCTTCAGGGCGACTGGCGATAGAGTGGAGAAGTCGAGGTGAGAGTGACTCGGGGAATGGGGGTGAGGTGAGTGGAGGGGTGACTCGGGGAGTGAGATTAGTGGAGGGGTGACTAGGGGAGTGGACGTGCACCTGATTATGCACGAATGTGAGTGGACTGCCCGTGCATTCATCATCATTATGGGCATCATCACCAGTGGTAAATCCACTGTTTGATGAAGGCCTCCCCAAACCAACGTCACTTCTCGTGACGCCTGCGCTGTGACATTCGGCCCCAGCACCTCCTGTGCATGAGCTTCCCACCTCCTCCCCTCCAAGTTACTCTTGATCATCAGCCATCGTCACTTCCAGAAACGTTTTCATCTGCGTGTTGCTTTTTCCTTCTCATCATGGTCAACATGAGGAGGGATCTTACCTCTGTGTATGTTCTCTCATCTGCACGTTCCTCTGTCTTGGTGTGATTTCGAGCACGCGTCTCTGCATGCTTCTCTGCGCAGGGTTTGTTCTGTACGTGTTTTTTGAGCTGGTGGCCGCGTCTGAACCGTGTCGTGCCCGTCAGGATGCCACTCAATACAAAACAAATGGAAGGAGTGAAATTATCTTGGGACCACAGCCTTGTCTCAATTCTTCACCCCTGGTGTACAAGTCAGCAGCTGGGACCATCACTGCTATCCATTAATATGTACGGGCTGCTAAGGATTCTCTTCATCTCTGGGTCTCTACCTCTAAATGATGACTCTGAGTATTGACCGCAGTGCATTTCTCAGCTCTATCGAGTACCCGGTAAGATCGAGAAACTCTCAGCTCACACGGTGGCTTCGGGTGATCAGCCAATGAATACATCAGGATGTGCACCCTCATGAATAACAAACGTGCATTGCGGAAGGTGCCGACTGACTGCCATGCTGCATACTGCTGTATAAATAACCCACCCACACATGCACAAGCCTGTGTGGGTATGCGTATTATCCGGTAATTGTATAGTGTTTCGCGTATTGCGCGATGAACTTGGCAACACCAGTACCGATGACTAAAGTGGTTTTGGGCTAACCCGAGGTCGACTCAGCCTCCAATGAGTACCTGGTGCGGTGTGTAAACATCACTACTCGGGAGATAAAGGCGGCCAGGCATGGTGCTGGCCACCCTCCCCATTGTGTACCATGCTGGCTTTCATAGTTGCTCGCTAAAAGCACTTGCCTCAAGAGTCCGTTGAGGTTATACAGACAACCTTTGTGTTTGTGTTTAATGTTTTAATTGGTAGCGGTGTAATTTTAAATGTAATTTTTTTTCATGGCCGACTTGCACTTTGGCCACTTCCAGACCCAACAAATAAATCTGTTCCTTTTCTTGGTGGCGGTGGTGACGGTGGTGGCGGTGGTGGCTTTGGTGTATATTTATAGAGTGCCTTCTCTCTTGACATAACAAGCACAAGACGGTGACAGAATGGAATGATTTAGATGGCAGGGGTGTACAAAGTTTGAGGAATAAGTGACAGCGATAGACAGTAATGGGATCGGAGAAGAGTAGGGACGAGAAGGAGTGGAGGCTTAAGGGGAGAGAAGAGGTAGAGAATGGGCAATGGAGAAGAGGTGGGGATTTATGGGAGGAATGGAAGAAGGTTAAGTAGATGGACCATAAATGAGGTTTGGCACAAAGAGGAGGGACAGAGACAGAAGATTGGGAACAAAGAGGACGAGAGAGGACATGGAAGGAGATGAAAGAGGCAAAATTATGTAGGGCAAGTCCATGGAGAGGTTTAAAGACCAGCGACAGGTATTTTAAAAGACAGCGGTAGTGAACGAGAAGCCATTGGAGTTGAAGGAGGAGAGGCAAAGTGTGAGAATTAAAGGGGAGATTGAAAATAACTCGTGCAGAATAATTTTTTATTTGGTGGAGGGGAATGAGGGCAGATGCAGGGAAATCAAGAAGAAAATTACATTTGTAATTAGAGGTAGCTCTGTTATATCCACTTCTGTGGGTGACTGTCTAATACATATGTGGTTCATAAAGCAGTGCGCCAACCATAAATAACTCTGTCCGCGTGTGATTTTTTCTCACAATTTAAAGGATTTCAACTGCACGGCAGTGCGTACAACTGTAGACCCCTAAGTCGTATGCGCTGTGCAACTTTTAGGCCTTGTAAATATTCCCACACACAGATCTTCTTAATGCGATGTTTTTTTCAATTGTAGAGGATTATCATCGTTAAAATGTTTACTCAGGCACGTGTATATGCATAAACACGATTTGATCAAGACTTGTCACACTAGACTTTCGCGACTACAAAGTAGAGAAGTAATGCATGGTGCTGTTTTTGTTTTATTTTAATTACTTAGATTCGCTCGGGGAGGGTACATGCGGAGTGTTTTTGTATCTGAACGTGTAAACGTGACTTTACCGTAAAAAAAACAAGTATACTATTTTCACTGATACAATTGTGAAATCTATTGTTTCCAGCCTGCATAATTTATATTTGTTGTGATTGGTTTTATCATCATTTACAGATTTGATTACTGTTACCTTTAGACAACTGTGTATGGGGTCACCATAGTGTAAAGGTCATCTCCATATATGGGGCTGCCAGAGGCATATGACAAGAGAAATTATCGATTACCGTCCTGCACTAATGAGTCCTAATTAGACGAAACCGGTCCACAGTTGTCTTTGTCTCACTGCTGCCTGTTGCTGGGACGGCCACGTGTTCTCAACGCTTTGAGTCTGTGGTCTAAACCAGGGGTCCCCAACCCCCGGGCCGCGGACCGGTACCGGTCCGTGGCCTGTTAGGAACCGGGCCGCACAGCAGGAGGCGAGCGGTGGGCGAGCGATCGAAGCTTCATCTGTATTTACAGCCGCTCCCCATCGCTTGCATTACCGTCTGAGATCCGCCTCCTGTCAGATCAGCGGCGGCATTAGATTCTCATAGGAGCGCGAACCCTACTGTCAACTGCGCATGCCAGGGATCTAGGTTGCACGCTCCTTATGAGAAGTCGGAATCCGTAACTTATTATAGTCTGCGCGTGGCCTGCCTATTATTGTATTTACCACTTCCGTCCGCGCCTCTCTCCCGCACTGTGCACTTGTCTCAGTCACAGTTTTGGTGTAAAGCCCACAAGCTAACCCTCGCCAAAATGAGTAAAAAAGAAACGTCGTTGGAGAGCTTCTTTGAAAAGGGGGAAAGGCCCAATGATGACCCCCCCCCCACCAGTCCGTGAAAAAAATTTCTTCCACGAAACTGGTCCCTGGTGCCAAAAAGGTTGGGGACCGCCGGTCTAAACGACAACTTGGTCACAAATTCAGTTTTTCTGAGCTGTTGGTCTAGATAAGTTGGAGAGGGTGGGTGCATGCATGCTGCACACCTATGTATGGTTTTTCATCTAAGATGACTCCCTGTCCCTTTAAATGCCGTGAATCCTACACCTGGAGGGTGATGGTGGTAACGATGGTGTGGGTGGTGACGTTGGTGACGGTGGTAACGATGCTGAAAGTGGTGACGGTGGTAACAATGGTGTGGGTGGTGATGATAGTGACGGTGGTGACGATGGTGATGGTGGTGACGGTGGTGACAGCGCTGACACTGGGACGCCTGCATGGCGCGACTGCCTCTCAAGGGCAAAGCTGGGCCACGTGGTTTGCGAGGAATGCAATCCCCTTTGCACTTCTAAAGGGCACCCCCAGTGGCAACTTTTTTTTTTGCACAATAAGAAGGCGACTCAGCATTTCACCTGCAAGCGGCTTTGCTCTGCACGTAGGGGTGCTGATTGCTCGATGTAAAATACAATTGAGTAATGTCCGATTATCACGGTTGGCTAAGCACGGTGCAACAGAAGGTCGACATACATACAAGGATCTTATTGCAGCCTCGTAATTTAATAACACACTGATCCACATTCTCGCATTTAGCCACAAACACGCGCAGTTGAGCACACCCACAGCTAGACGATAACGCGTGCTTCTCTCGAGTTATCTGCTGTCATCTGGCTCTCGTGATCGCCGGCCTTGCCTCGCCACAGCTGCTGTGGAGTCGCCTTTGTGCAGAATATAAATTACAACGTAGAAACGCATACAGCCCCTGTCTACTGATCTATTTTATCATCTGTAAAACAAGTAATCCTGATTTGTTTACAGATGTTTTACTAACTAAAAGTCTATCCTCCCAAGAGCGGGTGAGTGAGCGGGTGAATGTGTATGGATGGGTGGGTGAGCAGGTGGGTGGTGAGTGGGTGGGTGGTGAGTGGTTGGGTGGGTGTGTGAGTGAGTGGGTGAGCGAATGGGTGGTTGAGCGGGTGGCAGGTGTGTGAGTGGGTGGGTGAGTGAGCAGGTGGGTGGTTGAGCACTTGGGTTGGTAAGCGGGTATGGTTGGTGGGCGGGTGGGCAGGCGGGTGGGTGAGAGTGTGAGTGAGTGGGTGAGCGGGTGGGTAAGCAGATGGTGAGTGTGTGAGTAGGTGGGTGAGTGAGCGAGTGAGCGAGTGAGCGGGTGGGTGAGCAGGTGGGTGGATAAGCAGATGGCAGGTGTGTGAGAGGGTGGGTGAGTGAGCGGGTGAGTGGGCGAGTGAGCGGGTGGGTGGGTGAGCGGGTGGGTGGGTGAGCAGTTGGGTAGGTGAGCGGATGGGTTGGTGAGTGGGTGGGTGGTGAGTGTGTGAATGAATGAAGGAATGGGTGGATGGTGAGTGGGTGAGTGGTTGAGAGCGTGGGTGAGCGAGTGAATGGGTGGACGAGTGAGTGGTGAGCAAATCGGCGAGCGAGTTGGTGAGCCAGTGGTGAGTGGGTGAGCGGGTAGGTGGATGAGTGGTGGGTGGGTTAGGGGGTGAGCGGTTAGGTAGTGAGTGGCTGGGTGAGCGAGTGGATGAGCGGCTGGGTGAGCGAGTGGGTGAGCGGGCGGTTGAGTGGGTGGGTGGTGAAGGGGTAGGTGAATGGCTGGGTGGTGAATGGGTAACTGGCTGGTGGGTGAGTGTGAGGGTGAGTGGGTGAGCGGGTGGGCGAGTTGTGAGCGAATGGCAGCGCTGCTCGTGAAGCTGAGTCTCTGTGAGTCTCTGTGTAAGCCTCCGTGTGTCTCCGTGTCTCTGTGCGAGTCTGTGAATCATGAGGTGAGTTTATTTGCGAGTCTTTGCGTGCGTCTCTGCGCGAGTCCCCGAGTCTCCGTGTCTCTCTCAGGACCCCCTGGATGCGTTGAGGCAGCTCTGATCGCGTAACTGTGAATCTCTCAAGGCGGAGTTCTCCAGCGGAGAGTCTCGCGTCTTGTCCTGGACTCGCACCCAGGAGTCTTTCGCCCAAGAGCTCCTGGATCTGCCCCACTGCCAGGACCACTGCGTGCATCTCCACGGCAACCGCCGTAGCAATCGCGGCAACCAACATCACCGCGATGGTCACCATAGAGACCGCCATGATTATAGCAACTTCCATCGCCATAGCAGCAACCACCATCACCACAGTAATCACCGTAGTTACCACCATCACTGTCAGCAACCATAGCGTAGCAACCACAATCAGTCTAGCAACAACCACCATCACCACAGCCACCAATATGGCAACTACAATACAGCAATCAACATAGTTGCAATCACAGCATAGAAACCACATTCACTCTAGCAGCAAACCACCATCACCACAGCAATCATCGTAGTAACCACCGTCACCAAAGCAACCACCATAACTGGAATCCAATAGGAATGAGTCATTATGTTGACGATGATGTTTTTGTTGCTGCAAGTTGCAAATCAACTTTTTTCTAAACTCAAATGAAGAAACACCATCTCTACCCCCCCCCCTTTCCTCGCGCTCGGTTGCCTAGCGACGCCGTGTGTGCTGTAAGTACCAATAATAAGTTCATAGTTCATTTATTTGGTATAGCCCTGTGAGCCATTCGGCTCTTGAATCGGGTGCAACCGCAACAAACAAAAAACATGAACAAGAAAACGTCTTAAAGTGATTATGTGACTGTGCAAACAAAAAATACAGGAAAAAAATATCAAAATATTCCTGAAATAGCACCGTACACCAACGCTGTGCGCAAAAATCCCAGTGGGATGTAAGTCAAAATAACAACAACCACAAGACAACTAAGATTAAGGCCATCAGTCAACTCCGTACTACAATAAACAAAAACATGGCCAAAACAAAAAAAAAACCTTTTCGAAATCACCAAAATAAAACCCATAAATGCAATGTAACAGTGATCATAGGGACTGTGACCGAATTTTTTACAATAAACTACATAAATTAATTATAACACCAAAATCTAGAGCCATATTTTAGGCCACTGAATAGCAGTGGCAGCTAGGGTTGTACAACTCCTCTAGAGCAGTTTTGAGTGAAGATCTCATAGGTAGTGATTCAAGTTGCAGTTTATTGGCAATAGCATTCCAGACCCTACGGGCATCAATAGCAAAGGCCCTTCAGTTTTAGTATGGCAATAGGGAATGTGAAGCTGGTAAATAAACACCGAGTTGTCTCCAAAGTCCGTGTCTCCGCGATCTCTCTCCCTGCTATACTAAGGTTTTTAAATTTTTCCCCCCTGATTCTGCTGAAGATTTCCTCTTCATACTTCCTCGTCTCCTTGTTCTCGAGTGCCTCTTCTCATTGCGTTCTGGATGTCCATTTTAGTCGTAGGTTGCATAGTACCAACCACTGAGGCATGGACAGTCCTAAACATGGGATTGGAAACTGCAAAACAGGGAGTGGCTCTTCTTTTGAATAAAACAATGAATGCGGTGTGGGAAGCTGCGAATCTCAAGTAACGGTGGGCTCACCTCCCATTATCGGGAGTCAGGTAATGGTGGCTTGGTCACAGGAAGATGCGCTTGAGAGTCTTCCACTCTGGTGGTGGGTGTCCATCTCGGACCCCATTAAAACCGACAGTGGCCTGGTTTCAGCCAGCTGATGAAAGTTGTAATAAATAATTTCATCATCGCTTGCAGTTGGGGTTGGCATCGTCCCCCTCTCCTACTTATGCCCATCCATCCTGGGTTTAACCAGGCTGGATTGTGAGCTCACATCACGTGAGCTCTTCCAACGGGCAATGCTTGAGTTGACTGGGTCATCTAGCCAACATACCCAGCCTCCACATGCTCAAGTAGCTTATGTTGGGGCAGATAGAGGGTTATAAACGGACATCACACAGGCTGGAAAAGAGATGGATTGATGCAGTAAAGGAGAATGTGGAGCCGAGTGTATTTGCTAAAGACGGCGCTCAAGGGAGAGCTGCATTTTGGGGACATGGGTGTTACGAGATAAGAAATAGGCTGAGCCATTTTCCCAAAGAGCACTTGACTCTAGAGCCTGTATGGCTATTAGGGGTTCTTTGTCTCAGCTTTTTGTGTGGAGGAGAGGGAAAGAGTGCTCTTAGCAGAGAGAGAGAATTTCAAATATGATAATAACAATGTCCATCTATCTGCGATAACATCACTGGCATCCCAAGACTAATTTTTTTTAAGCCTGCCCTGGGACGGCTGACTATTTCCATGAAACAGGTGTTTGGCTTTGTGTGGGAGGGAACCGGAGTACCGGGAGAAACTCCACCTTGCACATGAGAGAATAACACTCACAGTTCTGCAACCAGATGGAATTCACAGACCCACTTGCTGTACTGCTAGATAAAGGCCTTCCTATGTATTATCTGTAGTAATGCTTTTTTTTCTAGATTTGAAGCTTTCGTGACTGCAAGGATCCATACTCTTTGGTTTAATTCGGTAAAGTCACGTAGGTAAAAAAGAAAATAACAAAAATCACGACGTTTCGACCACAACACAAGTTGCCTTCATCAGGTGAAGGGACCGAGCTGTCATTAGGACAGCGTTGGAGTGAAAACAGCCAAGCCCAGGTCGCGTCATTTAAGCTGTGTGGAAGCAAAACGCTTGGCCAAGGAATTAGCATAAAAATGAGCATGATGTACGTAGGAGGTGCATGGGCCATGATGGACCAGCAGCGGGGGGGGGGGGGGGGGGGGGAGTAGAGTGAGTGAGTGGAGTGAGTGAGTGGAGTGGAGTGAGTGAGTGGAGTGAGTGAGTGGAGTGAGTGGATGGAGTGAGTGAGTGGAGTGAGTGAGTGGAGTGAGTGAGTGGAGTGAGTGTTTTAGAACATCTTTCCAATGATTGCTTAATTTGAAACCATCCTGTTTGTTGAAATTGTGTCTGTGTTTGTAAATCTGAATTGCCTCGTGGACAAATCTCTGATAAAAACCCGTGGGTTTGCAGAGAACCTTGGTATTGGAGAAAACTACATCGTGATCACCCACAGCATTGTAACAGTGATCAGCTACGGCAGAATAATTCGTTCTGCCGTGTTTCAAATCTGATTTGTGCTCGCGAATTCTGTCAGACATGTCGCTTCGTCTCCCCGATATAGCAATCACCACAAGTGCAGCTCAATTTGTAAACCGCGGGGTACTGTAAGTCAGGAACGACATCCTTCACGGATGGGATCAGGTCACGGATTTTGTGCACTGTATTGAACCGGACCAGGATCTTGTGTTTGTTTGGAATTTTGGAGATCTTTTTAGTAACGCCTGCTATATATGGTAGAGTGATGGTTTTGACCGGAGTATCAAGTGGTTGTTTCTGTATGGAGGGAGAAACAGCTTGGCGGATGGTATGGTCAGAGTATCCGTTTCTCTTGAGGGCCAGGTGTACATGTTTTAATTCACTGGTCAGGTGGTGTTGGTCCGAAATGCAATGTGCCCTGTGGTATAACGTTTTGATGAGATAATTATTTTGAGCTGGGTGGTGGTGGGAATCAGGTTTCAAGTAGGAATCTGTGTGGGTGGGTTTCCTGTAGACCGAATGCCCCAGTGAGCCATCAGGTCTCCTCTCAAACAGAACATCCAAGAATGGTAGCTTGCCATCTTTCTCCACTTCCATGGTGAATTTGATGGCGGGATGTCTAGAATTGATGTGGTGTAGGAAAAGGTTCAAAGCTGGGAGGCCATGTGGCCAAATGACGAAAGTGTCATCCACATATCTCTTCCACAGGGAAGGTCTGAGGGTGGAAGTCTGGATGGCGTCTGATTCAAATTTCTCCATGAAAACATTGGCTATCACTGGTGATAATGGAGAACCCATGGGGATACCCTCATTTTGTTTGTAGAAGCTGCCATTCCAAGTAAAGTAGGTAGGTATTGGTGAGGCAGTGTCTAATCAGCGCAGGTGTATCGGGGTCTAGTCCATGTTGGACCAAATTTTCAATTATTTCAATGGTATCAGGTACCGGGACCTTGGTGAACAGGGAGACCACATCGAAGCTTGACAAGGATATCGTCAGGGGACAGTACAACGTCTTTGACCATAGAGACCAAATGAGCTGAGTTAAGTACTGCTGAGGTCTTGCCAGTGAAAGGTAGCAAGGTATCTGACAGAAAACATGCTAGCTTATAGGTAGGGGAGTTGATCGTGGATACGATGGGTTGTAGTGGAGTGCCTTCTTTATGAATCTTGGGGAGACCATAGAATCTAGGGGGTCTTGCAGCAGAAGGTTTTAAGGAGGGACGTTTAGTTGGTTCGCTTAGGGAGGTCGAACTTGTGATGATCTTGTTGGTTTTTATAGTTAGGCTATTAGTAGGATCATTTTTAATGTTTGAGTAACTTCCATCGTTGAGTAGGTTCTGGATTTTGTTGTTGTACGAATCTTTATCCATAATTACAGTAGCGTTGCCTTTGTCGGCTGAGAGGATGACTATATCACTTCTGGTTTTTAAATTCGCGAGTTCAGAGCGTTCATTTTTGCTTGTGTTGCTAATGGGTTTCTTAGCATTATTCTTAGCTCTTTCGGTAAAGTCACGTTGAAGGGAAACAATAAAGTAATAAAATATATATAAAACAATAAAAAAAATTCTCACGTTTCGACCATAACACAAACGGTCGTCATCAGGGTGTGTCGGTTTGCATAAATTTATTTATTTTTAAACGGTGCATTTATATATTTATAAAAAACGTCAGCGCCACGTGCAGCGATTTGGCAGTTTATTTAGAAGGACTAGTCCATCTATGTTCTGAAAAGAGGAGGGGGGAGACGAAAATTAATGTATGCTGTCTGAAAGCCACTGTAAGCGTGAACAATCAATTAAGACCTGAAATGGTTTATCAAATCTTTCCAATGATTGCTAAGCCAGAATCCATTTTCTCGGTTGAAATTGTCTCTGTGCTTGTATATGTGGATAGCCTCATGAACGAATCTCTCATGGTAGCCAGATGGCTTACAAAGAACACCGTTTAAAATACACCGTTTAAAAATAAATAAATGTATGCAAACCGACACACCTGATGACGATGGTTTGTGTTATGGTCGAAACGTCGTGAGAATTTTTTTCTTGTTTTATATATATTTTATTATTTTATTGTTTCCCTTCAATGTGACTTTACCGAAAGAGCTAAGAATATGAATTACTGCAGTCACGAAAGCTTTAAATCAACATTTCTTAGCATTCTTAGGAATAGTGGATATTTCAGCTCTCGCAACGTCTGCTTGGATGTGTCCTATGCCTTTAAGGGCCGCATCGACCTGAAAGATGATATCTACAGGAATGTTTCGGGGTGACAGCAAAATTTAGCCCTCTAGCCAGTACTGTTTTCAGATTGTCCGAAATCGGGGTGCTACTCTGATTAATGACGATTTTGTTAACGTCTAGTTTTGTTATATGTGGGACTGGGTTCTTCTTCGATAGGTGGTTGAATTTAGAAATCAAGTTAGCTTTGTATTTGACTGAAAGTGAATCGGCAGAAGAAGCAGTCATGTTGTCTACGTGGTTCCAATCAGCAGGTGACATTTTTGTGTTAGCGTTAAATGAGCTTGTAGGAGAGTCTTGTCTAAAGTATCGAGTCAAAACGGAGTAGTCTTATCCTCTCTGAGATAAAAGATAGGCTGGCCTTAAACAGAATCTGTTTAGAATTCGGTGAGGATACAGCAGCAGATGTTAGTGTGAAAGCGATGGGTATTACCTTGTTGTCGCGGCATCTTTTGAGGAAGGTCAGCGTCTCGATGAGCTTTGACTTATTGTCCCGTTGTCTGTTGAAAGCGCTAACAGATAGGTGAAAGCCCTCCCCGTAGAGGTTATCAATTCTAGATTTGAAGCTTTCGTGACTGCAAGGATCCATACTCTTTGGTTCTATTCGGTAAAGTCACGTAGGTAAAAAAGAAAATAACAAAAATCGCGACGTTTCGGCCACAACACAAGTGGCCTTCATCAGGTGAAGGGACCGTGCTGTCATGAGGACAGCGTTGGAGTGAAAACAGCCAAGCCCAGGTCGTGTCCTTTAAGCTATGTGGGAGGAAGCAAAACGCTTGACAAAGGAATTAGCATAAAAATTAGCATGATGTACGTAGGAGGTGCATGGGCCATGATGGACCAGGAGCGGGTGGGGACCATGACAGACCAGCAGCGGGGGGGGGGGGGGGGAGTAGAGTGAGTGAGTGGAGTTAGTGAGTGGAGTGAGTGGAGTGAGTGAGTGGAGTGAGTGAGTGGAGTGAGTGAGTGGAGTGAGTGGAGTGAGTGGAGTGAGTGAGTGGAGTGAGTGGAGTGAGTGAGTGGAGTGAGTGGAGTGAGTGAGTGGAGTGAGTGAGTGGAGTGAGTGAGCGGAGTGAGTGAGTGGAGTGAGTGTGTGGAGTGAAATATGCAGCTGTGAAAGTTTGGAATACCACTACTTGAAGAAAAAATTACTGTACCATTGAAAATTTGTTTAATGTGTGGTTTGATTTAGAACATCTTTCCAATGATTGCTTAATTTGAAATCATCCTCTCGGTTGAAATTGTGTCTGTGTTTGTAAATCTGAATTGCCTCGTGGACAAATCTCTGATAAAAACCCGTGGGTTTGCAGAGAACCTTGGTATCGGAGAAAACTATATCGTGATCACCCACAGCGTTGTAACAGTGGTCAGCTACGGCAGAATTCGTTCTGCCGTGTTTCAAATCTGATTTGTGCTCGCGAATTCGGTCGCTGCTGGTCCGTCATGGTCCCCACCCGCTCCTGGTCCATCATGGCCCATGCACCTCCTACGTACATCATGCTAATTTTTATGCGAATTCCTTTGTCAAGCGTTTTGCTTCCTCCCACATAGCTTAAAGGACGCGACCTGGGCTTGGCTGTCTTCACTCCAACGCTGTCCTCATGACAGCACGGTCCCTTCACCTGAAAGGCCACTTGTGTTGTGGCCGAAACGTCGTGATTTTTGTTATTTTCTTTTTTACCTACGTGACTTTACCGAATAGAACCAACGAGTAAATGCTTTTTTTCTATATTTCACCATTACGCCCTGTATGGGTTGGTGAAGCGAGGGGGGGCAGGACTGATTCTTCTTCACTCGACTGCTTTCAGGCCATGGGTTTGTCGTGTGGTGCATCTAAGCACTGCAACTGCTCCACCTGATATTCCTTTGCACCGTTGCACGTAAGATATTCTATCGCAATGGATTTTCCAGATTAAATATTTTCTAAAATAAAAAATGCAATGCAGGAAAAACAGAAAAACTGCCACGACACGGTGGGCAGGTGTGAGATAGAATGGATTAAAATGATCACGACTGAACACCCATCCCGAGCACACCGTAGTGGTGTTCACTTCATCTGGTGGCGAGATGTTAACGAACACCTTGTGAAAGGCCCAAGGCAGATCCCTGGGTTTGATCTTCCAAGAAGCTCATGGTCCACCCTAAACCGCATCCACTGCACAAACCATGGCAGATGCAGATAGCTGATGCACAAATGGAAAATTAAAAACTCTCCAGTGTTCAACTGTGGTCATCCAGAACAGACCAATCAACATACAATGAAGCAATGTCCGATCCACATGACAATGACACACTGCGCTACTCTTGACGTGGTTATCTGGCTTGACCACCTGAATGTGAAATTGTAGTTGTTACTCTGCATCTACATCAGCCATCTGAAAACAGAAGACAAAATGATAGGGGAGGGAGGGGTAGAGAATGGGAAATGGAGAAGCGGTGAGGCTTTAAGAGAGGAACAGAATGAGGTTAAGGAGGGGGACTGCTTAATGTGCTGGGGAAAGTTATTCCAGTGGAGGTGTCCAGAGAGAAGGATTGGGCGTAGGGAGATGGAGGGACAGGGAAGATTGGGAACGGAGAGGACGAGAGGGCACATGGAAGGAGATGAGGGGCAAGATGAGGTAGGGCAAGGCCCTAGAAAGATTTGAAGATGAGCATCAGGCATTTTAAAAGGCAGCGGTAGTGAACGGGAAGCCAGTGAAGTTGAAGTAGGAGAGGTAAAATGTAAAAAATAAATGGTAGATTGAAAATAACTTGTGTGGAAGAATTTTGTATTTGTGGAGGAGAGTGAGGGTTGATTCAGGGAGACCAAGACGACGAGAATAACAGTGGTCCAGACGGTTTAAGATCAGAAAATTAACTAGGAGTGGGATAATAGTGGGAGGGATTAGTGGTATAGTGGGCGTGGCAAGCTGTGAAATTGGCAGATCTTAATGGTAGTGGGCTGGGTTAGTGATGAAGTGGGTTGGGCTAAGTGAGGGAGTAGGCGGGCCTCGTTGGGGAGTGTGCGGGTCTCATGATGGAATGGGCATCCCTAGTGGTAGAGTGGGCGGTGCTAGTTGGGGGGGGGGGGGGCTCTCTGTATGATTCTCTGGACGTTTTCGTGAGTCTGTAGCTTTGAGTTGATATGAGTCTCTTTGTGAGTGTGTTTGTCGAAGCGAGACTGTGTGCCTTGTGTGAGTCTATGCATCCCTGTAAGTCTCTAGCTCAGTGTGAGTACATTTCTCTGTTTGTCTTTTTGTGTCTATATGAGTCTTTATATCTAAATGTGAGTCTGCGGATATCTCAGTTTATGGGTCTGTCTGAAACCGAGTGTTAGTGGAATGCATTTGACTGGTAGCTCTGTGATATCCACTTTTGTGGGCCGCTATCGAACACAAATGCTTGCACTGCACCGTGAGATATCCAAACATTATGTTATTAGTCTCGTGACACCATTAGTACGGTCGATGATAGCATTGCGCACAATATCAAAACTATTCAATAACATTGAAATATTTAAATGGCAACGCCACATGAGTAACCAGGAGAGTCCTCTTGTGAGTTACACCGAGTTTGTATTCTCCAGCACGTAGTCCATGCGAGAAGTTAGAATGCTTGACAAGCAAGAGAAGCAAGTGGAGTCAGACAAATGGACATTTCCTAAACCTCCTGCATCAAAAGCTCCACGCGCTGACACTGGGAGCGGAGGAGTGGAGTCGCTGGGAGTCTCTTCTCTGTTCCCGTGTTTCATCATCACCATCTAAACCACGGCTACCCCCACACACAAGTACAACACAGATCCCCCATATACAGTACACACACACACACGAGGAAACATACACAGATTCCCCATGTAGCCTCCACAAGCTGTATGGGAAAGTCCAGTTAGTTAGCACCTATTCAGGCTGACATGGCACACGAGGGTGTGGTGTGGCCAGTGCCACGCTCGGCCACCTTTGTCTCCCCAGTGCTGATGTTTACACACTGCGATGGATACTCAGTTAAGGCTGAGTATATAAATATAAATCTACACTTAATAGCAGAATCTGAACATTTATACTGGAGTAATGCAATGAGTGCAGTAGAGACAGGACAAAAGTTACAACAACCAATACAATACAACACGATAAGAGTGCACAGTAAAGTAAAGGTGAACAAATCACTTAAAATATACAAATGAAACTAAACTCTTTTTTTTATCTTACCAGGAAAGGCCCAGAGCTATTATCTAATTTTTCAGAAGCAAGCCACTAATAATAGCTCGAGGAAGTGGATTATCACGTGAAAATTTATAGCAGCAAATACATGTAAACGGATGTTTCTAAATATGGAGAGAAAAACTGGAGAACCCAGAGGAAAAAAAAAACAAGTGACCACGGAGAGAACATGCAGACTCCAACTATACAGCAGGTGTCAGGGTCGAAATCCAACCCCTGAACTCTTGCATACCAGGCGAGGAAGATGACATCACACCACCATGGCGTTACTTAAACAAATACCTAAAAGTATGCAAGTTCAAATTGCATCAGTTCCCAAGCTTGGGAAAGGCAGTAAAACAACAGCAATAAACATTCCCAGACCACATCCAGACAATGACAGTCTGCCAATAAATGTATACATTAAAATTGAATTATTGATACGTTGTTAAGCATTTCGAGGCTGAAGTGCTGTTATTTGGTATACAGATGTGTATAATCAAAGATAAGAAATATCAAGTGTATTTGTTTAGCCAGGTTTTTAACCTGGATAGTTTCAATTGCAAGTGTGATCCGAGGCACCAAAATCGAAAACTAATCAATTAGAGCAATGAAAGAGAATTCAGAGTAAAACAACTTTATAACAATCGTTAGTACATTTCTTATATCTGAAGTCGGCTTGGAAGATTATTTTTAGACCGATCATAGCACAACTGAAAGTTAAAATGCATGAATATAAAAAAGATAGAGGGTGAATATTGAAGTCATACATAAATAGACGAGGATATCTGCATGAGTGTGATACACACCCCTATGTACGCACATTCATGACAAACATTCCTACTCAGTGAAACAATGGTGAGCTGCCAGACCATTTAAAAGCCACCGACACCCCTTCCACATGCCACCAACATCGCTTCCCTATACCACATATTCATAAATACACTTACACATTATTACACATTATTGGAATCACCACACTCATCAGCATCTTGGAGTCGCGTTCACCCTTGGCTCCATGTGGAGCTCACAGAGAAAGCTCCCAGCTCATTGTCGTCTCAGAGTCAGGGTCGACGATCGGAGCGGTGGAGGTAAAATGAGCCGGGCTGCTGTTCAAGTCGTGCGTGGACCAGCTCCATCTGCTGCAGGGCCAGCACGGCCTCTCAGCTTATATCTAAATATCCAGGCCTCCTCGGTGAGTCCATCTGCTCCTCAACTCCTGCTTCCCTTCCTCACTGAAGCGAGTGCCATCCACCCTGCAGCACAGAGAGAGGTTCACGCTGACGCGGGTTCACACAAAGACCCACGCTGCCCCCACAACAACCATGCTGGATGAAGGTCTCTCCATGCCATGAGAGCTGCTTCACCATACTTCACCACGCGGGTCAGTGCAGGCCTGTGATGGCAAGGACTGCAGATCTAGGATCGTAGTGAAGTACAACGGTGGATTGTGCTGCACACTGCAGTCTGTTGTCTGCAACTTAGCTCTGCTGCCTATAACTCCTGTGGTTATGCGCGGTGGTCACCCGTCTCAGCACTCCAGGCTAAAGCCTGCTTATCTTGCAGATTTAAGATCAGGCGCATTTCCAGTCGTTTGGACATGTTCATTGGTCTGATAATGAATATTGTGATTATTTGGAGGAGCGGGGTCAGCCAGGTGGGGTGTTGGCTGTTGTGCTGTTCGGTTCTGTGTTGTGTTGCATTGTGTTTCTAAGTTTGCTATTTTTTTTCATTCTTACCTGATGATGGTTGCTTGTGTTGCAATCGGAACGTCTATTCTATTATTATTTGATTTTATTTTCTACGTGACTTTACCGAAAGAACCAAAGAGAATATTAAATGCACTGGAATACACTCCACTACTCACTCCACTTCTGGCAATGGCTCTCATAGCACACAAACATGCTGTGAAGGTCAATTTCCAAAACGTTGCCTTTTCCATATTTTCTCCTGCTAAGGCCACAGTGTTACTGACGAATCTAAGTTGTTTTGTTTGTAGCAACAATCAGAGCGCGTATGAGACACAAGCTGCATAACTTACCCGAGCTTCCTCAATGCTTTGTTGGTGATCATGATGTCATGGAGAGCTGGGATCGATTTGTCCGTCAGTGAGACTACAGGGAGAGAAGAGGCACTGAGTGGGGTGAAACTGGAAAATAAAAGTGTACACACTCACAAGACATGGAGAGCAACTCAACACCTTTTAGTACAATAAGGGTGGAAATCTCGTAGAATCAGCTAAACAGAGGGAGTAATCATTTCGGACCCAGGAACGCAATCCTATTTGTCTATTAATTGTTTAATGTGGCTTTGTCCAACACGGCATTTTACAGGAACGTAACCCACCGCATTTGGCGAGGTCTGCAATATTTTGTATTAAAAATCGCGTTTGTCCATGCAAGGCCACTAGATACAGGCAGAGGAGCCAGAATATAAATCTGAATATTTATTTATATTAGAGAATCTGAAAAGCTAAAAAGCTCTTTTTCACAGATGTCCACGTAACCCATCACGAGGCAAAGGCTAGTTTAAACTGTATATTGGGTAAGGTTAAAATAATGTTCAAATGTATCGGGTTGGCGAATAAGAGCCATTGGTGATTTATGGCTTTAATAAGAGTTAGGTTGTGGTGTTATTAATGTAAACGTATGGGTGGGCAATTAATGTCAAGATTGCAGCCGTTCATTATATAAAATTCTTAATTGTAATCTATGACATTAAATACAGATGATCATTGATTATATCCAGAGCGTGCCTATCTGGGTTCCAACATCCGATGAAACCGGTAAAACCGCTCCAAAAGCTGAACCAGTCCGGCGATCGGCACAAAGTGCGTGACAAAACAAGCAGCTATGCTTTATTTCAGTGTCAAATAATATATACAGTTCATTACACACTACATACAACAACTTAAACAATGAAAATACTGCACGTATATAAATGTTTCATGACTAATAACTAGTCATAGAAACAGAAAGTATAAAGTGCGATCTGGTGAAAATTGAGTGGAATTCGGCATTCACCAGAGCACCGGTCTGAAGGCTGCATCAGTCCAACTATTGACAAACACAAGTTTTTGTTGTTGTCAAACACAAGTTGTTTAACAAGAGCATAGTACACACATCACCCCATGCAGAGTCTTTGATATTGGAGTGGTGAGTGCGGTTAGTAAATGTTGTGGCCAAAACGTCGCGATAATTTTATAATGTTTTATTTTTATTATTTTATTATTTCCATTCTACGTGACTTTACCGAAAGAACCAAGAAGAGTAAATAGTCACTTTTTACAGCAGGATATTCATTTTGTATTTGTATATTTACTTTTAGCGATTTTTAGATCGCAAACTATTTAATAACATTAAATATATATACAGAACACCTAAAAATATAATCGTATTTTTAGCTCTTTCGGTAAAGTCACGTTGAAGGGAAACAATAAATAATAAAATATATAAAGCAATAAAACATATATTGTTTTATATATATTTTATTGTTTCCCTTCAACGTGACTTTACTGAAAGAGTTAAAAATATGAATTACTGCAGTCACGAAAGCTTTAAATCAAAATATAATCGTATTTAAGAATATGCAAAAATAAGCTATTTTAAATAATTATGCGATTATCTGGTTGTGTTTGAAAATCTGGCTGCCGGATAATCGATGATCTAATATATTAACATAATATAATTTAAAACAATATCATTGGTTAGAGTTGGTTATGTGACCATTGTAATTGTATTGTTATTTAATAGTGGTTAACAGTGCTGTAATAAGTGTGGCTAATAACTTAATTGATAAGTGCATACAAATTAAGTTATAATCGACGTTAAATATACAACATTATCATGCTATACTGAGTATCTTGGTGTTTTGTGTCTGTATATGTGTATATATTTGTTTAGGTGTACTTATATTAGTGTGTGTGCATCAGGACATTACTCACACTAACGTCTCCAACCTCCCTTCTCTCTCCAACATCCCGTCTGCTAAAAGTCGGAGGCCGCTGTCTCCAATCTCGTTGCGACGCAGCCTAAACCCGGGTGGACGGGAGAAGGGACAGCGCTGACTCACTGAGCCCACGGGAACCGCGGAGTGAAACACGCGGTGAGTGAGGGACACTCACAATGGCGGTGCACGTGACCACAGCACACACGTTCATGAGCAAAGCTGCTCATTGTTTAATGCTTCTGTTAGACATTTTATATAGAATAGGTGGCATTCACAAATATCAGTTTACTCGCGATCATCCATTCAATTATACTGCACTGTACCTTTATAATATGAAGTGTTTGTGTTTATATAAACACAAAGTTACAAGAGAGGATCACACACAAGTGAAGTACATTTTCATCGAGAACACAGGGAGATGTTTTCAATTAATGTATCTGCTAACAATGTTGTGAATATGAATATTGCTTTAACCTATGTGATAAACTAAACAAATGTGTTAAGATTACAGTAAAACATTTTTAAAGTGGACTCGATTAAGCAGGACAGCAAGATTAAATGTGTTCACATTCAAATGTTTACTTCACAACGCGTTGCACCAATAATTAGCAGTTAGTGCACAGAGCGCAAGTGAGAAACGAACAGCAGAGCTTACCTGAGAATCTTCAAACCTATGTTGGCCTTGAGGATGACACTGAGAGAGGAACCCGACTTGTCCGTCAGTGAACAAAGATACAGACTGCAGGAAGAGAAGAGGTGGTTAGTCGGGGCAGAGCGGATGGGTGGAGGGTCGGGGCACAGAGTGGGGGATGGTGAGGGATGGTGAGAGGTGGTGGTGGTTGATGGGATAGTGGTTGAGGGTCGTGTTTGTGGAGACTGCACAAATTAACCTCGTGTCAACTTTAATAGGAGCTTGCAAATAGCAACTGCTGTTTAGATTTTTGGGTTGAATGTGATGTGTGTGTGAATGTCTACTATGTGTGCATTTGTGTAAGTCCATCTCTATGCGTGTTTGGTACATGTGTATCTTAGTGCATGCATATTTGTGTGCATGCGCATGCGCATGGGAAGTAGTGGTGCAGTGGTTAGCACAGTGAGCCACAAACCTGGTTCGATTGCCGCTCATGGCTAACTTCATTGATGAATATCTAAAACGGCCGTGGACCTCACCTAGGTCGACTCAGCCTTAAATTACTACCTGGTGTAGTAAGTAAACATCAGTTGGCTGAGTGTGGTGCTGGCCTCCCAACCCCTCATGTGCCGTTCTGGTCTTCATTAGGTGTTCCCGAACAGTATATGACCCAAAAGTCTGCTAAAAGTTATCTGTAGAATCTGTGTGTATGTATATATAGATCAAATAATCATGATTTAATTTCGATATTGCATCATTCTGTAAGCGGTCACACCTGAAAGCGTTTCATTTAACATCTCATCACAATGTAATTAAAGGAAACCCCCAGTGACAACTGTCTGGCACAAGGTAACTTAGCACCTGGCCTGCATATCGGCATTTCCACTACAACTGTTCCAGTAGCCTCTCATTCCTAATTTCCTCAGAACATCCTCCCATTTCCGCATCAAAAAATATATACAGTACATTATACACTACATACAACTTAAACAATGAAAATACTGCACTTATATACATTTTCATGACTAACAACTACAGTAATAGAAAGAGTAAATATACAGCTTGATCCGGCGAAAATTGCGTGCAGTTCGGCGTTCGCCAGAGCACCGGTCTGAAGGCTGCATCAGTCCGGCGATTGTCAAACACAAGTTGTTGTTGTCAACCACAAGTTGTTGTTGTCAAAAACATGTTGTTGTCAAACACATGTTGTTGTTGTTGTCAAACACAAGTTGTCAAACACAAGTTGTCAAACACAAGTCGATGTCTAACACAAGTTGTTGAACAAGAGCGTTGTACGCACATCACCCCATGCAGAGTCTTCGATATTGGAGTGCTGAGTGCGGTACAGTAAATAGTCACTATTTACAGCAAGATATTTATTTTGTCTTTGTATATTTAGTTAAGCGATTTTTATATCGTAAACTATTTGAAACAGTCAATATATATGCAGAACACCTAAAAACATAATCTTATTCAAGAATGTGCAAAAACAAGCTATTTTAAATAATGATGTGGTCATCTAGTGTTTTTTGAAAATCCAGTACCCCTCCCCTCCGATGCTGCTGGATAATCGATGATCTACTGTATTAACACAATATAGTTGAAACAATATCATTGGTTATAGTAGGTAATGTGACAATGGTAATTGCATTGTTATTCTTTGGGTCTTTCGGTAAAGTCACGTAGATAGAAAAATAATCAAATATTATTTTCTATCTACATGACTTTACCGAAAGACCTAAAGAGTATGAATTCCTGCAGTCACGAAAGCTTTAAGTCAATATGTAATTGTATTGTTATTTAAGTGGTTAACAGTGCTGTAATAAGTGTGGCTAATAACTTAATTGATGAGTGCATATAAATTAAGTTATAATCGACGTTTAAATACATTATTATGGTATAGTGAGTATATTTGTGTTTTGTGTCCGTATATGTGTATATATTTGTTTAGGTGTACCTATATTAGTGTGTGTGCATCAGGAAATTACTCAACACTAACGTCTCCAAACTCCCTTCTCTCTCCAACATCCCGTCGGCTAAAAGTTTGAGTCTGCTGTCTCTGATCTCGTTCTCACTCAGCCTAAACCCGGGTGGACAGGGGAAGGGACAGCGCTGACTCACTGAGCCCACGGGAACCGCGGAGTCAAACACGCGGTGAGTGAGGGACACTCACAATGGCGGTGCACGTGACCAGAGCACACACGTTCATGAGCAAAGCTGCTCATTGTTCAATGCTTCTGTGTTAGACATTTTATATATCATAGGTGGCATTCACAAAAAGGAGTTTACTCACAATCATCCATTCATTTATACTGCACTGTACCTTTATAATCTGAAACGTGTTTGTGTTCATAAGGGTGTTGTTTTGCAAGACCTCATCTTACAAAAAAGACAAAGATCCCCCGTGTAGCCTTAACAGACTGTAGGGGCAAGTGCTGTTAGCGAGCACCTATGAAGGCCGGAACGGCACACGAGGGGGTGGGTGGTGTTGTATATGGCCCTTTTTCCACAATTAAAATCAATAATAATATTTGCCGATATTTTTAAAATAGTAACTGAAATAAATAAATAAACACCGCTACGACAAGGACCAGCAAACAGCAACGGGAGATCGTAAAAAGGTCGTTTAAATAAATAAATAATAACCTCCGGGGCAAAGAGAGGTTAGCGACTATCTGCAAAATCTCCAGATTGCCAAAGGACAATTCACAAACAAACCTGTTTGATGTAACACAGCCGCCCGGGGTCACCAAGAGGGGAGGGGGGCAATCACGCGCGCGACCGCGGTGAGACAGCGGACGGGGAGGGCATCTGTTTTTTTCTCTCTCTCGCAAGAGACGCGGAGAGAGGAGAGGGAATTTCACATTTAAGCTCCGCAAAGGACAGCGAGACAGCGTTCGGAAGAAGACATCAAGCCAGCTCCGAGGCATGGCCTCGAGACATTAGCAATGGGTGCTGTGTCCCGCAGAGAAGAGGGGCGAGGGGACGTTAGGTGCTGAGTTCGGCATGGGCAGACAGAGTATCGCTGAAAGTTATTATACATTCATCCTGATGTTTTGAGTCGCTTGCAGAATCGAGGATTGCGATAAGCTGTATCGTACTAAGCTATCAGAGTTGTGTAAGAGGTGTGCAAATACAATTTTCAAGTTTTGAGAGTGAGCGACAATAGCACACTCGACAGTTCAACAAGACAACAGCTCAGCAAGCGCCAGAAGAGGGTGGCGAGCGGCAGGCTCCAAGGGGGCCCCGCGATCAACCGAGGATGAGAGGCTGGCAGAGTAGCGATGTGCCACCGAGTGTGAGTTCAGAGCTGAAAGAAATATCGCTAAAAGACTTTTATTCTACATTGAGTGCCAGCTGCCAGCAGCCAAGCGTGTGCTGACTTGGCTCATCCAGCAATGGAAAGAGCCTGACCAGCCGCCCATGAGCAAAAGAGTCAGCGAACCAGCAAAGAGCGCGTTCGAGCATCTCCACAGAGAGCACGTGCGGCGCAGCTACTACATCAGTGGAAAGAGACCGTATCTGCCAGCACGAGCAGCCAAGCCGACGCCCCGAGCAAGAGAACAAAGCAGTTCGTATAACCCTCCCCCCACACTCTCACCCTCACGACGCATCACCCTGCGTCTGCTTCACGAAGACACACAACACGCATATCGGGACAATCAAGAAGAGTGACATTCCAAGGTGCTGATCGTGAAGAACATTGCTGCCTATTGAGTTACGTGGATACAGTCATTTAGAAGTATCTCAGTCGTTCGTTTTCTTTTAATGGCATAATCTTGCCGATGAATCCATTGACGTATACTTTTGCCTTTGAGAATAATAATTGTTTTGACTGCCTTTTCGCATGAATATCGTCGGATGAACTACTAAGGACTTTTTATTCGTATTTTCCATATGCTCGTGGTACCCAGAGGAAGCAATCAATTGTTCCGTTACCCAATTAACAACGTGATTATTGAGGGTTGAAGAGATGGATCAATGAAATGAACATTGCCTGTAGTACTATGCTGACAATTTCAAGTACAAAAATTCCCATATTAGAGTGTTAAAGTTTTTGTGTAGAATAGCGTGCCTGCATGTTTTAACGACTCTCCCTATCACCAATTAAGCTCGCGTTACGCAGTGGAATTAATGATATGTGCAGTTGTCAAAGTGAAACAACGCAATCGTTGATGTTTACTGTGTTGATGCTGTGTTGAAAATTCCGAGCTTGAGAGTTCGCATATCCTTATGTTAAAGTTTTGTTTAGAATAAAATTGATTAACGCAGAAGTGGTTGCGTGTGTCCTTCCTGATTTCGTGCGTAATAATCTTATTTATAAGAACTGTATTCTGCGTTGAGATCTCAATTTGGAGACCTGACATAAACACACTAATACACTCAGTAAATGTTAAAACGAGAATAATTGTATTATACCGATCGATAATACGAAGTTAAACAAGGAAGCCGAGCTGACTCTGGCATGCTCACAGCACCTGCATAACTTCATACGAAGAATTGTATTATTCCGATTGATAATCCGACCCTCGTCAGCGAGGCGGGGCCTAATCATAATAACGGATTGCAATAGCATAATCACACACACGAGCATTAATGAATATGATTATATCTCGAATTAGCATAATTTATGCGCATAATTGCATCACCTAACATAATTGCGGATAATTACGCAAATTCCAAATTTCATTTAATTTTTATTATTTTCATCAAAATTTTCACAACCAAAATATACAACAGTGACCTACACCACCCCGACCGCCTTTGTATCCTTAGTGGCAATGTTTACACACCGCACCAGGTCCTCATTTGAGGCTGAGTCGACCTAGAGGGAGGCCCAGGTCCGGTTCAGATAATCGTCACCGGTGTTGGTCGTTAGCGGGAATCGAACCCGGGACGCCGGGTTCATAGCGTAGCGTAGCGCTAATCACGACACTACTACTCCTCGTCTACACACCTACATACACACACAGTAACGAAAGTAAATAACGCACATACATGCGTATATTCACTAATTTGTCCATGGCGCACTCATATCACTGGATGAATTGCGCCTCATGAATGTGAATCCTTATTATATGAAGATTCCTTGCATTCATTTTCATGTAAAAAAATACTGTCACATTAAAACTGCAGACTCAAACAGGGGTGTGTAAAGTGTGTACATGTGAGTGAGTGTGTGTATATTCATATATGAGAGTGTGTATATTAGTGTACATGTGTAGTGGAGTAGGAAGGTGCATAGTGGAAACAGCGTGATTACATAACACAGACAGTACGGGTTATGTTGGGTCAGCCTGTAGCGAAGGCAAATACAGTGCAGGTTATATTAGGGCAATTAAGCTGGGTGAGCCAAGGACGGCTGTGATTGGCTGGAGCTGTTGCCAAGTCTAGAGTCGCGCCTAAAGGTCTGGAGGAGAAGCAGGTGCGAACGACGAGGAGCGTGGTTGGGACGCGGACTAATTAATTGGGGAGTAATGAGAGCGGGGATAAATTGGGGGGTCGGCAATTGGAGCAAGGTTGTTGAAGTTGGAGAGCTTGGAGTGAACAGCGGGGAATTGAAGTTGGAGTCAACAGCAGGGAATTGAAGTGTGGAGAGCTTGGAGACAGAGAGTGGAGAGACAGAGTTTGAGAGACAGAGTTGGAGATGGAGCATGGAAACAGCATAGCGATAGCAGAGCTGAAGAAGAGAAGCAGCCAGCAGTGGAGAGAGCGTAGCGATGGCGGAGCTGAAGAAGAGAAGCAGCCAGCAGTGGAGAGAGCATAGCGATAGCGAAGCTGAACAGAGACGAAGCAGTTAGCAGTGGAGAGAGCATAGTGATGGTGATAGCGGTGAACAGAGACAAAGCAATTAGCAGTGGAGTGAGCATAGCGACGGTGATAGCGGAGAGCGGAGACAAAGAAGTTAGCGGCGGAGTAAGCGAAGTAATCATGGGGAGTGGAGAGACAAAGGTGGCGAGCGAGTCGAGTGAAGCACGGTGAGCGAGCCGTGACGACATGGATACTGTAAAATATTGAGGACATGCTGAAAGTTGTAAATAAAGCGGTGTTCGAAGAAAGACAAAAGTTGTCCGAGTGAAATCGAACACTACATTTCGTGTCAGAGTGACTACGAACCATGCCGAAATGTCAAGGAAGGCGGCCAAGAAGAAGAACGTGCCGGTGGACTCATCCGACGACAGCAACGATGAGGACGTGCTTGCCCGTGTCCTGCCAAGTGGCCGATACTCCTCCGGAGGGCCTGGTTGAACGAGAGTCTAGAGAATGAGACAGCGGTTCGAGCGAGGCCGAGACCCCCGCACCGTCGAGTGATTGGAGAGTCCTCATGGCCCAGTGGGAGGCCAGGATGGCGACATTGACGGAGGCGTTTAACCGCTTTGTGACATCGGACCAGGTGCAACCGACGGTGTCAAGTCGACCAGCAGATGTTGCCGCGGGGTCGGAGCGATTGGAGAAATCCGACGACGATGAAGCACCACCATCGGGAACAGCACGGCGACTTCATGTGCAGCGGTTCGAGGCCAAAGTTGGGGATTGGACGGCATTTACAAGACGGTTCCGAGCAGCTTATCAATCTCTGGAGTGGACTGAGGGTGCCGCTCTGCGGGCACTGCCGACGGCCCTCGATGATGATACCTTGGCGACATTTAATGGATTCCCTGCCACCGTCAGGTCAACACTGGATGGGGCATTCGCGGCAATGAGCAAGGTGTACGAGCCGCGGTCGGTCGCCAAACGTAGATTCCAGCAAAGGAAGCGGGAGGACACGGAATCCCCTCTTGCATTCCGCAGCGCGCTGTTGGCCCTCGCTCAAGTAGCATACCTGGCGATGGACCAGGAGGCCCTGGATTCCTTGCTGCAGGAGAAGCTTTTGCAGTTGGCCAAGGAGCTACGAGTCATCCTTTCGCTTCCTGACAGCAACAACGACGATGACATGTCTCTACAGATCGCCAGGAACATCAAAGTCAACCTGGACCTCCGCGATGAGCCAGCGGTGGTGGGTGCGCAGCTGCTGTTGCTGAGCGCTGCCGCGTCCGAGAGCGCGGTGGCGGTGGGCGAGGCACCGCCGATTGCAGCGGCGGCCGGGGTGCCACCCGCGGGCATGCTGCGTCGCCCCGCGGTGTATGGATGTACTACGAGTGCGGACGGAGAGGACATGTTGCCCGCGACTGCTGGTGGCGCAGGGGCGGCCTTCCAAGGGCGCCGACCAGCTACAACCGAGGATTCTCCCAGGACCGAGGATTCCGGGTGAGTCGCGATACATTCAATACACGGCCGCTCTTTCCACATCACCAATCTGCGTCATCTCACCCATTCACATCTCATTCATATGTTGTGCACGGTCAGGACGTGTGGGGCGCGTTGGTGCATCGTGTTTTGGGAGCTGCGCCAGGGTCGTCGGATGTGATGGCACTTATTCAAGGGGTGATGGTCAGAGTTATTGTTGACACGGTGGCTTCTGCGACCCTTATCTCGTTACAAACTTTTTGCTTATTGCCAACTTTGCCCCAGGCCCTAGAACCGGTTGATGGGCCGTGCATAGTAGCAAATGGTGGCAGTCTCGGTATTATGGGTTGTATGGTCGCGACGAATCAAATTGGCGAAGTGAGCGTTACGGGGAATATTTTGGTTTCCAAGGCCTTGGCGGTACCGTGTTTGTTGGGAACGGATTATTTGCAAAGGATGCCACTTAGAATTTCTATAGAGAAAGGGGTGTTTGGAATTGCCATCGGGAAAATGTCTAAAATTTTTGGGAACGCCTTCTAAGCTTGCGGTTGCGAATGCCGTGGTGCAGGCCATGGTGAGCCGCACCGTTCGCGTTCCGCCTGGCACGCAGATGCTTGTGCCGCTGCGCTTTAAAAAACAGTTGCCTTTCGGCGAGCAACAGGAGGGTATATTGCTGACGCCCTCAAATGCTGTATCACGGATGCCCACTTTGGTAGGGGCTTTGACTATTGTACCGGCAAATTGCGACCCTTTAATACAAATTGTAAACGTGGGACACGAATCGGTCGTCATTCTGGAGGGTACAACGTTGGCGCATGCAACGGCAGCGCCGGGTCCGGAAGGGGAGGCGTGTTTGGCAACGGGACAGAGTGAGATGTTGCCGGGTGATGGAGATGATCCGGACTGGTTGCGAGATCTATATATGCAAAACCCTGAACTAACGCCTGTGCAGCGGTCGCGTCTCTATGGGTTTCCCTTTGAATTCAAAGATGTGTTCAGCGTGATTACATGATAACACAGACACTACGGGTTATGTTGGGTCAGCCTGTAGCGAAGGCAAATACAGTGCAGGTTATATTAGGGCAATTAAGCTGGGTGAACCAAGGACGGCTGTGATTGGCTGGAGCTGTTGCCAAGGCTAGAGTGGCACCTAAAGGTCTGGAGGAGAAACAGGTTCGAACGATGCGGAGCGTCGTTGGGACACGGACTAATTAATTGGGGAGTAATGAGAGCGGGGATAAATTGGGGGGTCGGCAATTGGAGCAAGGTTGTTGAAGTTGGAGAGCTTGGAGTGAACAGCGGGGAATTGAAGTGTGGAGAGCTTGGAGACAGAGAGTTGGAGAGACAGAGTTTGGGAGACAGAGTTGGAGACGGAGCTTGGAAACAGCGTAGCGATAGCGGAGCTGAAGAAGAGAAGCAGCCAGCAGTGGAGAGAGCGTAGCGATAGCGGAGCTGAAGAAGAGAAGCAGCCAGCAGTGGAGAGAGCATAGCGATAGCGAAGCTGAACAGAGACGAAGCAGTTAGCAGTGGAGAGAGCATAGTGACGGTGATATAGGAGAGCAGAGATGAAGAAGTTAGCGGCTGAGTAAGCGAAGTAATCGTGGGGGAGTGGAGAGACCAAGGTGGCGAGCGAGTCGAGTGAAGCACAACGAGCGAGCCGTGGCGACATGGATACTGTAAAATATTGAGGACATGCTGAGAGTTGTAAATAAAACGGTGTTCAAAGAAAGACAAAAGTTGTCCGAGTGAAATCGAACACTACACATGTAAGGTCTAATAAATCTGAAAATCTAAATAGGCTCGAGGCTGGATGGTGCTTCTACCCAAGACTAACATGTATAACAACAGTTGTTGTAGCCTGCGGAGCTGCGTTATGGCAATGGAACAACATTCATCTCTATGCTCTACACCAACCCACACTGACAAGATTGGTGATGTCTGGTCAAATAACCCCCAAGACCTGCATGGTGTGGGAGTGCCTTATCCAGCAGTAGACTGACCAAAGGCTGTACTTGTACATGTGTAGGAGTGTGTGAGTTTATATGTACACTATGTGTACGTTTGTGTGTGTACATGTCTGTGTGTATATACGAGTGTCTTTGATTGTGTATTTATATGCGTTTAGGGGAATGGTGGGAAAGTCGTTGGCACATTACATTACAAACGAAGTGACCTGGGTTCAATATCCGTAAACAGCATCAGTGGTGAGTGATGAAAAAAAT
This sequence comes from Petromyzon marinus, assembly GCF_048934315.1. Lineage (NCBI taxonomy): Eukaryota > Metazoa > Chordata > Hyperoartia > Petromyzontiformes > Petromyzontidae > Petromyzon > Petromyzon marinus. Next base: position 397,430 of record NW_027423224.1, read on the forward strand.
TCTGGTCCTGGAACTCCCGTAGGGTGACTCTGCCTTAAATGAGTACCTGGTGGTGTGTCAACATCAGCAATGGGGAGAGAAATACAGCCAAGGACGGTGCTGGTCAGGGAAGTGCGATCAGCACTTGCCTCAAAAGTGTATGCAGGCTCCACGGGGAGATTGTCTTTGTGCTCTAAAGTGCAGTGTAATAGTGTGTGCTTGTTCCCTGTCACTGGCTTCACTTTCCCCACCAGTTTATATGGGCTACTTGGGGGATCATTGTCTCTTTAATGCTTTACAACTAAGATTAACACCCATTACCAATTAGCTGTCTCTGTAGTGGTGAGCACAATCACTGACCATGATCCACTGTGAACCAGGGGCTTGAATCGGACACGTGGATCAAACCGTTACCCTCACTCTCCACCGCAGTCGCAATCAGGGCTACATTTTCTCAGTATGGCCTAAGGTCACCTCACTCCCTGCATATAGTGCGAGGGCTATCATTATCGCTAATTAAATGTTGCTGAAGATGATGGAAAACTTTACAGCATCCATGAATATGCATAACTTTTTTTTTTCCTTTTGTACTTTAACGTACAGTGAGTGCAGCATTCATTGTGGACCCACCTACTCACTGTACATTTACTTACCCACTCACACTAATTCACTCATTCACCAACCCACTCACACACTAATTCACTCATTCACCAACCCACTTACACGCCACTCACATCCTCACTTAACTCCACATATTCACTCATCGATCCACCCACCAAGTCACCCACCAACTCAAGCAGGCACGCACTCACTCACCGAACCTCATCCCTCAGTGGATGAGTGGGAGTGGGTATGCGGCTGGAGAGTGAAGGTATGGGCAAGGGTGGGGGATGGGTTATGGAAAAGTGAAGGCAGGAGCAGATTGGGGGTTAATGGGAGGTATCAAGGGAGGGGTGAGCGTGGCGTGCGGGGAGAGGAGTGAAGTGAGTGAGGACAATGATGGCAGTGGAAAGGGGAAGAATTTGTCAAAATTTGTGTTCATGCTTGGGCTACGCAAGACCGAGTGTTTACGTGAGAATGGAGTTACATTGTACTGTATGCACAGTTAATAAGTGAGGATTCTTATAGACAAAGATCTGCCGTATAGCCTTAACAGACTGCTGGGGAAAGTGCCGTTAGGGAGCACCTATGAAAGCCGGCATGGCATATGATGGAGTGGGTGGCCAGTATCACGCCCGGCTGCTTTTGTCTCCCGAGTAGCGATGTTTTACACACTGCACCTGGTGCTCAATTGAAACTGAGTTGATATCACGCACAATTATGCACACACAATTTGTGAAGTAGTGAATGCAAGGTGTGCCAGTCTTACACTAGATGTTTACATCTGTGCAGTCCACGCTGAAGCCTCTTCATTTCCTCGGTGCCGATGCCACAGCCGAACAGGTTGAGTGTCTCCACAGGTTCTTCTCGCTGCAGCAGGATCCAGGAGATGGCAGCGCAGTCTGGCAGGGACAGCCTTGTGAATGACAGGTCTATCTCAGTCATGGACCGAGTGACATCACTCAGGGACTTGCGGTCGTGCAGCTCGTGCACGCAGTGCAGGAGACTGTTGAGCCTGTGTTTGTCAACCATCCGATTCTTCATGCTGCGATTGAGCCACTCGATTATTTCCTTTTGATAATCTGCAGATGGAGGATCCAAGATACCCTCAAAGAACTTCCATGGAGTGCTTGATGCCAGTCCACAAAAAAACCTCTGAAACACATCAAACCTCCCATCTTTGCTGTCCTTAATAGCCTTGATGACGTCATTCACTGGCCATGTTGAATGTGACAGATGCACAGCTATCGCTGCAAAGAATTCCTGCATTGTCAAGTGTGAAAATGAATAACAACTCCCTTGTTTAATGCCCTCACATGTGAACACTTTGTTGATGAATGTACTTCCTAGTTCAGAAGAACTAACAACAAACTCTTCTAGATCTTTTTGGCTGAACATCTGGATGTTTTGCTGAACCCCCTTCAGAGCCATATTGCCAAGAGACGATACAATTTCCTTGGCACAGCAGCTGCCACGTCCATGGTGTACTATGAGCCCAAACACGTATTGTGTGAAGAGGTCGGTCATTGATTTGAGGATAATCTCAGAATGTTCAGACTTTTGTAAATGTTCCTTCAGTGTAATGGCTGCTATATGGCAGAATGAAGGGTTCTGGGACAATGTATTCACTGTTTCATTTTCCTGCAGGAGCTTGAGTGCCCTTTCTGCTAGACTCCTATCTTGGTAAAATTTGTTTAAAAAATGCTATTTTATCTTTGTTGGAAAACCCAGTGATTTCAACAGCTCGATCAACATTCACTTGACTCAGTTGTTCCATGGCAATGGGTCTGGTCGTTATCAAGACCGAGGCCTTGGGCAAGAGATTTCCATTCACTAGGGCAGCAATGATGGCTTCTACTGTTGCCGTCTTACGTGGATCGGTGCACGCATTGGCATAGTCAAGGCGCTTTCCAAACTCGTCCAACCCGTCCATAACAAAATGGGTTCTCTCTTGGTTTGCGAAAACCTCATCCGCTTTGTTTCCCAAACATGAGTGCAGCTTAGAAAACAGCTCTGCCAGTGACACCTCTCCAATATCATTTATCTCCCTGAACCTTATGAGCACGATGTGCTCAAAGCGTCGTGCAAATACTTTCTCACCTGACAGCAAGCTGTGCACAATGAATTTGCTCAACATGGTTTTACCGCTGCCTGGAGTCCCCACTACAATAACCAGTCGGGGGTGTGTTTTTTTTCCAATGTGATCAAAGAGCTTCTTGTAAGTAATCCCTTCTCTCTGTGCTCTCTTCATCAGCTCCTCGTGCTGCTTGCCTCTCGCTAGTAACTCGTGCTCCTTGGTTTCTTGATGGCGGTAGTAGGGAACCAGAATTGGCTTCACCATCCTCTCCAGCAAAAACACTGCAGGTTCTCCAGGTCGTGCGTCGTAGTTTCGTGTTAATGATGTCAGCTTCAGCAATAATTCTCTGAAATCATCACCAGGCTTATCTAAATGACACAATTAATTTAACGAGCAGATCAGTTTCACTTACAATAAAAAACATATTCCTATAGCAGACAAATATGTTTAAAATAAACTATGTCAAAAAAGCGTAGCGAATTCATTCACCATGGATAATGCAGCAACATCATGTACATCATGAATTATTGTGTGGAAGTTTTCACGATGTGTATTCTCCAAATGCAATTTTTATAAACACTGTACCTTTTGTAAAAAAATATGTTTTATCATAACAAAAATGCTACCACCATGTGTCTTGTTTGTTTTGCCTGTGAAAAAGATAGTACCACATTTAGCATTACCGTGTACATCAGCATCATCACAACCTAATTCTATCAATCTGTGTGTAAAATGCACTGCTTGCCTTATCCTACAATTATCGATTTTTTTTTGTCTAGGATGTTGATTTTTTTTATATTTCACTGGTATTGGGGCTGTGTTTCCTCTCCCATCTCAAGCTGGCTTACATCACGTAGCACGGGGGCTACACTGGTGGAGTGCAGTACACCAGCCACGGTCCTAGCAGCAGAGAAGATGAAGTGCTGTCACTTCCACAAGAACAGACACATGAATCACAACACTCGTAGCATCCCACGTGATACATCGTAGGTTCACTTGAACTTCAACTAATCTGGCTACTGCATCATCAGCAAACACTGTGGCAGCCACTACATTGTGGAGAGTGTCGATTTCCAATGACAAATTTGCTCAACAACTTCCATCAGCTTTCCAAGGAAACATTGAACCCAGTCTCTCACCACTTGGGCAATGGTGACCATGAGTAGCCTGATCCCTCTGTATCTGATCTTATTTTAATTTCTCGGGAATCATATATTCGGAGTCATTATCTCCCGTGGACTTTTTTACAAATGACGAGGTCTACAAATTTGACGTTGAATCTGGAGTGAAGTATAACCAATCCAGTTTCAGTTTCATTTATTTTGTATAGCCCTGTGAGCCATTCGGCTCTTGAATCGGGTGCAACTGCAACAAGCAAAACCAGGAACAAGAAACATCTTAAAGTGACTACGCGCAAACAGAAAAATCCAGGAAAAAACAGCAAAGTCTTCCGGAAAAAGCACCATATATCAATGCTGTGTGCAAACATCCCAGTGGGATGCAAGCCAAACAATTACAACCATAAGACAATTTAGATTAAAGTTATCAGTCTAACTCTGTACTACAACAAATAAATATGGCTAAACCAAAACGTTTTAGAAATCACTAAAATAAAGCTATAAAAGCAATGTAACAGTGATCATAGGAACTAATTTAAATTTTACAATAAAAGATACACATAACATGTACTACCAAACTTTGCAGCCATAGCTTGCTGCATGAGTCACTCCATAACAGCAGGAGTATCAGTAGGAGTATCAACATTTTTCAAGAGTTAAGAGGAGAGAGTAGGTTCCGTTTCATGAGTCAATGGCATTAAAAGGCGGGGTGTCATTATAAATAGTAGTCATTTCTAGATTTAAAGCTTTCGTGACTGCAAGGATCCATATTCTGGTTCTATTCGGTAAAGTCACGTTAGTAAAAAATAAAACAACAAAAATCACGACGTTTCGGCCACAACACAAGCGGCCTTCATCAGGTGAAGGGACCAGGCTGTCTCGAGGACAGCGCTGGAGTGAAACACAGCCACGCTCAGACCGCGACCTTTAAGCTGTGTGCAAGGAAACAAGGTGCCTTGACAAAGGAATTAGCATAAAAATTAGCATTTGATTGGCCGACTTAGCATGATGAACGGTGTAGAGGTGGTTTACATGCGGGTGCACATTCCGGTTGGCGTGGGGGGGGAGGGGGAGTTTACCTATTGATGGTGTGAAAAAGGAATTTTTAAGAGCTGCGAAAGTTTGGGGTACCACTACTTGAAAAATATACTGTACCATTGAAAATTAGTTTAATGTTTGGTTCGATTTACAACATCTTTCCAATGGTTGCTTAATTTGAAACCATCTTCTCGGTTGAAATTGTGTCTGTGTTTGTAGATCTGAATTGCCTCGTAAACAAATTTCTGATAAAAACCCGTGGGTTTGCAAAGAACCTTGGTATCGGAGAAAATTATATCGTGATCACCCACAGCGTTGTAACAGTGATCAGCTACGGCAGAAGAATTCGTTCTGCCGTGTTTCAAATCTGATTTGTGCTCGCGAATTCGGTCAGAGACATGTCGCTTTGTCTCCCCGATATAGCAAGCACCGCAGGTAAAACTCAATTTGTAAACCCCGGGGTACTGTAAGTCAGGAATGACATCCTTCACGGATGGGATCAGATCACGAATTTTGTGTACTGTATTGAACCGGACCTGGATCTTGTGTTTGTTTAGAATTTTGGAAATCTTTTTAGTAACGCCTGCTATATATGGTAGTGTGATGGTTTTCACCGGAGTATCAAGTGGTTGTTTCTGTATGGAGGGAGAAACAGCTTGGCGGATGGTACGGTCAGAGTATCCATTCCTTTTGAGGGCCAGGTGTACATGTTTTAATTCACGGGTCAGGTGGTGTTGGTCCGAAATGCAATGAGCTCTTAAAAATTCCCTTTTCACACCATCAATAGGTAAACTCCCCCTCCGCGCCAACCGGCATGTGCACCCGCATGTACACCACCTCTACGCCGTTCATCATGCTAAGTCGGCCAATCAAATGCTATTTTTTATGCTAATTCCTTTGTCAAGGCACCTTGTTTCCTCGCACACAGCTTAAAGGTCGCGGTCTGAGCGTGGCTGTGTTTCACTCCAGCGCTGTCCTCGAGACAGCCTGGTCCCTTCACCTGATGAAGGCCACTTGTGTTGTGGCCGAAACGTCGTGATTTTTGTTGTTTTATTTTTTACCTACGTGACTTTACTGAATAGAACCAAAGAGAATAGCAGTCATAGCTAGTCAATATAAAAAAAATTAGGAGTAAAAAATGTCCACAAAGGAGGAGACATTATACTGAGAAGAGCAGATAGCCAAGGACCGAGCCACGTGGAACACCATATAATTGGGACTTCTGAACAGAAGGCAGTCCTTGCTTGCAAAAATAGGGCTCACTTTTAGAGGGGAAGCAGAAGCAATGGGGAAGTGTGAGAGATGCCTGCGTAGCCATGCCGATTCAATAGGATGGAGTGGTGTGTGGTATCCAAAGCAGCCCAAAAGTCAAGAACTAGAAGCAGCTTCCATAATTTAAGAGAGGTGGTCATTCACCCTCAATAGGGAAACAGTTTCAACGAAATGGCCTTGGTGGAATCCAGATTGTACCAAGTCATGGAGACCAAGGCAGCTGATGGGTTTGCTGCCATGGCCAAACATATTGGGCTTGACACTTGAAAGAGAGCTTCATAGCTCATTATATTCTTCCAGCTCAAATAAAATGCCTGTGTCTGAAGAGGTGAGAGAAAATCACCATGTTTTAGTCATTTGCAAGGAAAGGGAGGTGTAGGATAGGACAGAAATTCAGGAATGTTGGGGTACAGTGTGGATGCAATGTTTTGATACTGACACACATTTCCATTATCCATCCATCCTTTCCTCCAAATTTCTGATCCCTTGTACATACCCTGCTATGGAATGGAATATGAATGTCCTCCTCCTGAGAGGGATGTTGTTATGCAAGAGTGGTGCAGTTTGCGAATATCAAATGACAGTTCATATCAGTTCAAAGCAATTCCTTCGCTTAAACTTGCCAGAGACATGCGAATGGTTACGTGAAGTTTAGCATCACTCACGAGAAGCTGCTCCAGGGATGGCTTTACCCGCAGTTGTGCTCAGATCGACACCCATCACGTTGAGCTGCTGCTCATGCTGTGATATCCACTGACCCAAGAGAGGGATCTCGGATCTCAGTGGCACCAGCACATCTTTAAGGAATCTCATGCACACTTCTTCTCCATTGTTGAGCACCAGGTCAACCAGGTCCCGTGTTCGTGCCATGGGGTTATTCTCGCTTTTGAGGGACGCATATACACTGTCCAGGACTATCCCTGTTTGATAGGAATAGTCAAGCACTTCTGAAGACTTCGCCTGGAGGTATTTCTGCAGATTCACTTTGTTGGTTTTAATGCTCTCACATGCAGAAACTTTTGATGCCATCACGACAAATGCATCGAGTCACCTGAAGAAAATGAAAACAAACCATGTGTCACCTGTAAGCATAGTCGTGTAATTTTAGACAGGTACGGGAAAGAATAATAATTATAAAAATAAAATGTTGCTACTAAAATCTGAGAGGTCTCGGTTAGGTACAATTGTGACTTTAGGTATTTGATTGTGAATACATTGAGTTATTTAAATTGTAATGAAAGCTTAAAAATTGTCATTGGAATATATAGAAATACATACAATTGCATCGAAACACTTTAGGCATCTCAAAACACTCTTCAGTGCAAGCATTTGAACATTCACATGAACACAACACTACGATAAAGAAAAGTAAACCTAATTCAAAACACCACACAGGTTTAACAGATTAAGCAGCTGCGTGACACCACGTGCTCACTGCCTCGACCATCGTGATGCCACGCAGACGGCAAATTGCGTTGTAATGTGCAATGATCGGGATAGCGTCACCTCTAGTTGAGTGACGATTAGAGGGTGGGAGCCAGGTTTGATCTTGGGTAGTCCCTATGTAGTGGGCACTCCCATGCTCTCAATGTATGGGTAGAGGGTGCTCTGAGGTTGTCTAGCAGTGGTATGACGTCACATACCGCGCTCCCAGCAGCGGCTGGCGGGGCCATTTGTGAGGGGGCCGGGGGAGCCGACGGAGGGAGCCGATGGAGCCAGGAGGCCGACGGGGCGGGGGAGCCGGGGGGGGGGGCGACGGAACCGGGGGGAGGGGGGGGCGACAGCGCGGGCAGAGGGAGCCGACACTGACTTTCTCATACATCATACACTGACTCATTCACACCATGCACTGACTCACTCACACATCATGCACTGACTCACTCACACATCATGCACTGACTCGCTCACACATCATGCACTGACTCGCTCATCATGCGCTTACTCACTCACACATCATACACTCGAACAACCACTGACCCATTCACTCATCATACACAGGTTCACTCATCGTGTGCTGGCTCACTCGCACATCATACACTCACTCTGCCGCTGACTCGCTCACACATCATACACTGACTCACTCATCATGCGCTGACTAACACATCGTGCGCTGGCTCACACATCATGTACTCACTCAACCTAATACTGACTCGATCATCATACGCTGACTCGCACATCATACGTTGACTCGCACATCATACACTCACTCACGCTGCTGCTGACTCACTCACACATCATACACTGGGAGTGTCGTGCTGCCAGCTATGGCTGCAGGTTTTGTCGTACATGTTATGTTTATGGTTTGTTAATTTTAAAATCACAGTTCCTATGATTACTGCTGTTACATTGTTTTTGTAGCTTTATTTTGGTCTGGTTGTGGTTTAATAGTTTTCTGCAATGTAGATTCATATTTTGTTTGTTGCGGTTGCACCCGACTTAAGAGCCGCATGGCTCACAGGGCTATACCTAATAAATTAAACTTGAATACGCTTCACAGAAATGAGTAAACATGACCTTTTGTGGAGGTAGTGTGTTTGTGTGGGGAAGCCAAAACTTAAAGTACACACATGAGGCAGCGTCAATGTTACTGTAATGTTCATTATGTTAAATAAATCACTTATACAGGACAGCAGTGGTCCAGGTGTCTGTGCAATCACCTTCCTATGCCTTTGAATCTCCACTTGCACCGTCTCTTAGGAATCCTTCAAAATGAGCGGCATGTTACATCATCATCAGCAGCCATTGTCTCTCTACCGCTGAATGAACGCCTCCCTATATTTGTTTAACGTGAGAAATTAATGAAAAAAATTATTAATTTTACATTTTTTATTAGTATCAATAATAACGAAGCATCTGGTCAGTGAGTATACACCACGTGCATTTACAACAGCATGCAGAGCATGAGACTATAACGAGTTTTGTACATCATGTTTGTAAACCCAAGTAATCCATTCTTTAGTATGAGATATTTATACATTTAACTCTTTGTGTATTGAGCTGTGTGTATTGCATCGCTGCAAACTAAATATCTATACTGTACATATACAGGCCGGTCTGACTTAACCAGCGTTCTTTCTACAAGAATGTGCTATAACAAGCAATATTAATTTATCCCTGGGGTGTCACTATATACGTATGATTTTATGAGTAGTCAAATAGTACGAGGAGATAATGCAATAGGGAGAAGGGGGTGAGGGCGTGGGCTCAGTCGCTTTTTCTCTCATACAGCACACATCTCCACAGGAAATGAAAAAAATAACACCTGGAAAATGGACATACATTGATGTTTACGCCCAAGGCGCAACAACTCTATTGGTTTCACTATCGTGCAGCTCCACGCTACACACAGCAGACGCGTGCTCCCTACAGAGGATAAACTGTCGAGCGTCTTCTACGCCGACAGAACGAGCTTCAACACAAACATCCCCCATGTAGCTCCACAGACTGGTGGGTCAAGTGCTGTTAGTGAGCCCCTTTGAAGACCTGCACGCAAAGTGGGGTAGAAATGGCCAGCACCACACCCGGCCACGTTTGTCTCATAGGTTATACTGATTACCCATTGTACCAGGCACTCATTTAATGCAGACACAACCTAGAGGACCCAAAACCGGTGTAGATATCACGTGCTATTGATAACTGTGGCTGAGTTTGTTGTGCAGCATGGCTCGCCACAAACACACATAGGCGATGTACACAAACATACAAGATACAAATGAGAAAAATCTCCCATATCGTTTTTTACATTATTGGGATTAGTTCTGCTAGCGAGCACCTAAGAAGGCCAGTACGGCACATGAAGGGGTGGGTACATAAACACAATAACAATAAAAGCCATTCGCCACTCAAAATTGGTGACGTCAACAAAGTGTTTGTGCCAGGCTAAGTGCACATTGAGGTCATGTGGACTGTCGAAGGCTCATGGGCAGGAGGTTACAGGATAGATAAAGGTGTCATGGGTTGAGTGACAGGGATGACTGGCAGATCTACCACCTGTGCTCCCTACTGTTCCACCTTGCTGCATTTTACTCATTCTGCACTCCGCTCGTTGTTGTGAGCATCACTCCTCCGCCCTCCGTTATTGCTGGAGGATGACATCCTTCACAAAACTCCTCCAGAGACGCTGATCTTGAAACCACTGGTCGAGCTGTTGGCAAGCCCAAACAGCTCCACCATCCTTCTGTTACACAGCAGTCAAACTCTTGCCTATAGCGATAAGCCCCTTATATCTGGACAAACAGAAGCTGTTTGGGTACACAGTGACTGGGCATTTGGGCTACATGACTCAGCCAATGCTGCCTCACCTGCCTTAGTATCTCACTGATGGGCATTTGTCCAGATCATTCAAGGATCTAAGCTGCTCACATAATCTAGTTTGTTAAGCCCACGGTGGATCGTAGACAACTTGAATATGCAAAACCAGTGTGGATGTTCCTTTAAAAGGGATCCAAATTTCTCAAATGTAGAGAAGGGAGGGGATATCTGGCTGAGAAGACCCAGAGCTTTACATGGAGCGACAGGCAATGCAGCATTCACAGTGTGTTACGCAGCTGAGATAATTATGTTCAACCGATTCGGAGCATGACCTCTGCTGCCAAACTGGAGCTAGTCACATGCACCCTTTCCAGGTATGGAAAATTGTTCTGCTCTGTCCAAAAATGCCCCACTGCTCATGGGGAGTGGAGGGATGGGAGAATACGATGACACAGAATACCCAGGCAGGTGCTTTGTTTTATGTGGGGATGAACGTAAACCCCATTTCTTAGTAGTACTCTCGAAGTTCAACAAAAGCTTCTCCAGCTCATACAGGATATAATTCTTATAGTGGGGATGGTTGTAATGTGGAGGTGGGCAGTGGTAATGCACGCTCCTGTCGAATGAGGAACCAACAGTTTGGGACAATTTCAAGGTTATGTAAACAACGCCGCCAAGACCTGCCCAACAACTTGTTGCAATATTGGAAATGAATGAATTAGTGATTAAACGTGGTGTTAATTGAAAAAAGAACGTAAAAACTGCTACAAGGGCCTAAGAAGGCAATGCAAAACTCAGATCTGGCATGAACAGAGGGGGCCTGATGGAAAAGCTGCAGCAGTTGAATAATAACTCTCAGTCAAATAAAGGATGACTTTGCAAACTTCAGTCAGCTCAGGGGATATTTCCTGCGCAATTACAAATGCCAGTGGCAAGCTCCTCAGCAGTTGAAGGCATAAACTAGCATGCTAGAAGTAATTATGCTCCCAAATGCAGAATCGCTCGTCATATCCCTTTGAAGAGCTCATGCAAGCCACAGCAACCAAAGACCCTACACCTTCTGCATTGAGCCATTTGAGTATAAAGTGAGAGGTACCCTAAGAAAAATGAAAGAAATCACTAGTACCCAACACTTGCAATATCAGAGCAGAAATGCTGACACCCAGAGGCTCAACTATCATCACATGGGTGAGTAAGATATTTTAACACACGTGGAGGGCAGGCTTGAAACCAGCTTTCAATGATGCAGCCTCTTTGGTTGGACTGCAGGCAGTCTTACTCATGCCGTGTCAGTCATAGAAGTTGTTGGACCATACTTATATTTGCCTCAAGCAAGTCTTGACGAACAAAGTGGGGTATAATCTGCTGAGTAGTGTAGTGGAGGCTGTGAAATGAGAAATAATCAATTAGAGTGCCTTTAAAAAGAGCCTCTGTCAGGTGATGTGCACATCAATGAGATACAATCATCATTGGGAACAAGGAGGTGTACATTCAGCCTACATTTCTAAAGAGAGAACATACAGTGATGATCACAGGAGAAATCTGTGGATAGTAAGTGACAGGCCCAAATAATTGCATCAAAATAAAAGGGAATGAGCGACCTCCGAATGAGTAAAGGTTGATTAGAAGTTCCAACAGGAAGCCTTGGTTGCTGGGCGGAGAATGAGTGAAGGGGAGTAAAGCGAGATGGTAGGGACGATATAGGAGAACATTGGGAGGGGAATGAGATGATGGGAGAGGCAAGCAGGAGCGTGTCCATGGTGGAACTTGAAGACAGCAAAGGGGATATTGTGCTTGATGCAGAAATTAATCGGATACCAGTGGAGGGATCAAAACGAACACAGCTTTACCAATTAAAAAACAGGCAACAGAAACAAACATGAGAACATTATTACCAAAGACAAGACTGTCACACTATATAAAGTCCCACTCATTTCATGGATCGTTATTAAACAAAGGTGTCGCTTTAATCGACATTGTGAACTTGGGATGTTACGGGACAATGAGTCCCATAGGCAACGCCACGGGCTGAAGGGCACAGTGGGGGCTATCACTCCCTCGACTGACTGTGCGCGAGTAACAGACTTCAGCCTCTATTGACGATCTCTGTGAACAGGGAGGTGAAAGCCAATAGAGTTCATGTCAACAAAAAAACCGTGACCTTTAAAGAGACAATGCTCCTGTTAAAATACGATTACAGTACATTACCATTTTTACATGCTTCAGAGTACTATGCCCATTTTAGAAGCAGCGTTGCTTTTGTGTTACTGATGGAGATAGTAAAAAAAGCATGTGGCAAGATGAGACGTTCATTCGAATCCGTGTTCTCAATGTCCTAGCCCCTTGGCATAGCCCCTAGGCTCGAGCACAAGACACTGATACTATTTTACTCAACACCCACCTCTATAACCCCCCTAATCGCTCCCCCTCAATCCCACTATCTCCCCCTCCCCCCATCGCGATGTTATTTATCTTCCAAAAAAACTTCTTCGATAACACCGCTTTGAAATGAAATGCATATAGTAAGAGACGATTCAGGCAATGGCCCTTTTGTCACAGCACTTCAGTCTCCTCGACTTGTGACATCGGCACCACCCATGAGGAGGCCGCATTTGTTGCACTCCAAGATGGCTTGGTGAACACCCCTCCCCTCCACTACCCCGACTTTTCCTTGCCGTTTGTCCTTGATACAGATGCTAGTAACACTGGCATTGGAGCTGTTCTGTCTCAAGTTGTCAATGGCGTCGAGAGTGTTATCGCATAAGGAAGCAGAGTGCTGTCTCCGGCTGAACAGCGGTACTGTGTCACACGCTGATAACTGTTAGCTATCGTGTTTTTCTTGCAAAAGTATCTTCCATATTTGTATGGGAGAGACTTTGAGGTGCGCTCGGACCACGCGGCGCTGCAGTACGCGCTGCAGGTTGACCAGCCATCTGGCGAACTTTCACGCTGGTTGGAGGTCCTCCAGGACTACTCTTTTCAGGTTACCTATCGCAAAGGCTCCCATCACACGAACGCGGATGCCCTGTCGCGATTACCCATGAACGAGAGTTGCGCAAGTTTTTCGGGCTCTGGTCACTGTAAGCCGCGCAACGAACACTCGCCCTCTACCCTTACGGCATCGGCCGAGGTTGTAACATCTGAGGGGGCTAGGGATCCAGTGGCACGTGATGCTGTCATTGGATTGGACCACGAAGAATGGGGGCGCCTCCAGGTTGAGGACGCTTCCCTACTTAAATTGCGATGCCGTGTCAGAGAGACTGATGGGGGCGAGGATCGATGGGGTGTCGCCTCTTTCATTCTCAGAGGCGGATTGCTCATGCATTGGGGCGGAGAGATGCGATGTTCTAACATTGTTGTGCCCACCGCCCTGTGGAGTAAGGTCATTTGGGCGGTGCACGAGCGTCTGTTGCACTTGGGTGTGCATAAACTAGCATTGGCCACACGTAAGTCGGATTTCTTCTGGCCTGGCATGGCTGAGGATGCTGCTAATTTGTTGAAGGGGTGTGTGCAGTGCACGCGGTAGAAGCCGCTCGTGGGAATAAATATTTTCTGGTGGGAGTCGAGTATTTCTCATGATGGCCTGTGGCCTGGCCGCTTCCCAAACAGTTGGCGGCAAAGATCACTGAGGCATTCCTCAATGGCTACGTAATTGTAGTGGCATGGTTGAACATGATCGCCACTAATCATAGCTGGCAGTACTAGCTTGTGTCAGTAGGGAGCAGAGGGGAGGCTGAACCTGCGGGATTAATGATGACGGGCCGTTGGCCAAGGCAATCCCTGGGGGAGCATCGTGACCAACGGTCGGGACCCCAGATCCCGGGAAGGGGGCTGGGGAGATGATGTCATTCTCCAGACCCTCGGAGACGGTCCTAGAAGGAAGGCGTGGCCAGGGGCGGAGTGAGCCAGGAGCCTATATATAAGTCAGGTCCCTGAGCGGTCCCAGCAGTTGTTGTCCGGCCGAAGACTAAAGAGCATCCTGGAGCCCTGAAGAGAAGAGCCCAATGGGCAGAGCAGAACCCCTGGCTAGGGTCGGCTCGAGCTTGTACCAGTGAAAGCTCCAGCTGATAACCAGTGAAGACTCAAGGGAAGACTCAAGCCCCAGCAGTATAGATGCCGTGATAGCGTGATAGCCAGTGAGAGGCAAGCTAGTCTGGAGGGACTACCTCCATAGAGTATCGGGTGAAAGGGGCCATTACCCCATTGTGTAATAACCTGTTAATGTTATAATAAATGTGTTGCCTCAGAGTAAGCTTCCTCCAGTTTATTACCCACTACATTATGGACAAGAGTGCTCCCGAACGTCTTCTGAACAATCAGGGCAAAACATTTTCTTCAAAATTATTGCAAGAGGTGTGCGTTAGTTGTGAACCAAGAAAGTACGCATGTCACCGCACAATCCGCAGACGGATGGTATGGTTGAGGTGGCTGCACAGGACTCTGACCTCCATGTTGAGTCATCAGGTCAGCGAGAACACGACCCCCTGATTCATGTTCAGTTACAAGCCGCACCCAACAAGGCAAAATCTTAAATCTCTGACTCTGTGTGCTGTACCCTTCAAAAGCTTTCCGAAGTGCGGGAGACTTCCAGGGTAAATTCTGATTCGTGCCGATTGGCCAATGAATGGCTGAGAGGCTTCCGTACTTCAAAAGATGAGTAGGCACCTGGGTACAGAGCTTGGTTGCACTGTCCACAGGTACCGGTGGGTACATCGCCCAATTTGCTCAAACCCTGGAGAGGGCTGGTTGATGTGATTTGGGTCATTCGACCGCAGTGTGTCCAGATCCGCTTGGAGCGGCGGAGTTGGTTTGTACACTCCTCTTGCCCTAAGCCCTTTATTGCTCCCTGTGAGTTTGTTCCATCTCCACACTGTGGGCGCCGAGGGACAGATGTGTCCGGCGAGCTGGCATGTGTGCCCGTTGAGGTTGGTCCTCAGCGGAGTCGTGTGCTTCCTCCCTCAGGTGCCGCACGCCTGATGTCCCCCGAGCCGCCGCCTGCGCTGTCTTCACTTTATTCAGGAGAGGAGAACCCGTCGACCCGGCCTACTGCTCTTCGTGAGGAGCCGGATTCGACTGGACAGTTGCATATTCCCCCTGGGCCCTCCAGGGAGAGTGAGCCCACCTCCACTGGAGGCCCAGCCACGAGGACTCGCTCAAAAACTCTTCGGATTTTGTGACACCCATGCACACACACTCCCACACCATCAGTTGCTTGTCACACTCAGTAGGCCATATCGGTTATTGGCTGAACCTAGCCTTTGTTGTGCTTATGGGTATTGTTACACGGTGAGGATGGGAGATGTTGGTGATGGAGGGGATTCCGTGCATTCGCGTTTTATATTTTCGCGTGTTGTTCTGTACATTTGTAGCTAATGTATATATTGTATAGGTGGGCTTGGGTATTTATATGCTATTTGTTATTGTTAATTATTGAGGCACACATAGCGTTTAGTCACTTTTACTCGCTTTTTATCACCTTATTCACTTAAGCAACCATTGGAAAGATGTTCTAAATCATACCAAACATTAAACTAATTTTCAATGGTATTTATCTAAATAGTGATATACCAAACTTTCATAGAAGCTTATTTCACTTCACACCTACATTTGTAAACTTCCCCCCCGCCCCGTGCCGGTCCTCTACGTTCCACTTCACACCCCCTCCCCCCCTCCGTGCCGGTCCTCTTGTGCGTTACGGTCATTTTATGCTAATTCCTTTGTCAAAGCATTTTGATTCCTCCTACACAGCTTAAAAGGACGCGACCTGGGCTGGACTGTCTTCACTCCAACGCTGTTCTCATGACAGTACGGTCCCCTTCACCTGATGAAGGCCACTTGTGTTGTGGCCGAAACGTCATGATTTTTGTTGTTTTATTTTTTCCCTACGTGACTTTACCGAATAGAACCAAAGAGTATGGATCCTTGCAGTCACGAAAGCTTCAAATCTAGAACTTATTCACTTGGTTAGTTTTAAGGGGGAGTTGACAGCCAGGACGGCTGAATGCTACGAATGGGGGGGGGGGTAATGTAGTGACATCGGGAATGCCACTGTGTAGTGCCGGCCTGAGAGGCATGGCGTGCGATGTAATTACATCACCGACACCCCATATATGTGGGTGTAGTACCAGCCCTAGTGGGGCTTGGTGAGCGCTGAGTCATGGCGCTGAGTGGCACCACGCGTAGCGTGCAGTGCTGTTCTCTATAGGAGGGGTGTGAAAGTGTCAGCCATGAATGAGGTTAATGTGGGCCATTGCACTCTGGTTGAACCTGGAAGGTACATGACGGGTAAAGTCTACACAGGGGCCCCAAGTTGGGGCTAGTGGGTAGTCACGTGTCAGGGCGAGATCTTGCAATAGGAATCGGGAAGGTAGTCGTGGCCAAGGGCGGAGCCGGCCACGACTGGTGAGCATATAAACCGGGTCCCCAGAGGGACCGGGGTTCAGCTTTGCTGTTGTCTTCTGAAAGATCTACATTCAACGTCCGTGAAGAGTCACCAACACATGGGCAGGACTCAAGCTGGAGTCCTGCTCGTTGTAGCTATCCCAGAGTGTTAGCGCAGATAGCCTGGTGGTCCACCACCATAGGTTGTTATCTGGTAAAAGGGAAGTTACCCCTTCGTGTTGGTATAAATAAATTTGTTGCCTCCAAAGAGTATGTCTGCGACTCAATTGAACCGACTACATAATGGTGCAAAGGTCAGTAAAGTGACCGAGGCCACCAAGGGCTGTACCAGTATACCACATCAGACTAACAAGGGGCTCAGTGGTGGCAACAAGTTATCCCCTTCGCCTGGAATGCAGGAGGTCGTGGGTTCGATTCCTACCCCAACGCCTGGATATTTGGAGTTTGCATATTCTCCCCGTGGTGGCGTGGGTTTTTCTCTGGATCCTCGCAGTTTTTTTCCCTCCACATTTAGAAATATGCGTTTACAGTATTTGGCTGCTACAAATTTCCACGTGATAAGCCACTTCGTTGAGCTATGATTTGTGGCCAGGTTGCTTTTGAAAAACAGCTATATAGCTCAGTGGACCTTACTTGGTACAATAAAATAAAAATCTGCCGATTCCTGGAGTTATACTATAGGAAGGCCTGGGTACCCAAGGGACCAGGTTACAGCATCTGTCAGTTCAATGAAAAATCTAATAGCTTATTGGACTTTGCCTGGTTCATAAAATACTTTTTTAGTGTTTAACCTCACGTGACAAACAATAAATCCAACAAACACACCCAGTGCTGAAATGCACTGAAAAACAGTAAATGTACCAGAATGAAGCAGTACACATCTTGTCAAGTTGTATTTATGCAACAAAGATAACTGAAGAAAAATAACCAAATCCACAATTAGATGTGGATGTGATAATAAAGTAAAGCCCTTCTGGATAATGGGCACCCTATGCCCTGTTGGTAGTGTTGATTTTTTTACCATATTTCACCACGCTGACTAGTGCGGGTTGGTGAAGCGAGGGGGGTAGAACTGATTAATTTGTCACTCGCCTCTGGATTTAGTCCATGGGTGTGTAGTGATGTGCGCTAAGCACTGTGCAATTGGACGACCCCACATGCCCTGGGCACCCTTTCGCATGAGATATTCAAACTCAATCTATTTTGCAGGTGAAATATTTCTGAAATAAAAATGCAATGAAGGAAAAACAGAGAAACTGCCATGACACGGTGCACAGGTGTGAATTAATATATTATAATAATCAGTCACACGACTGACCATACAAGGCAAGCACACCATCGTGGTGCTCGCTTCATCCACCCAACAACACATTTCAGCGCAATTGTTTCCCAGCGCCTATCTCGTGACTCGGTATGGGAATCGCTGCGGCGGTGTCCGCTCGTGCAGCTCCATGCGACCCACAGCAGACGCGCGCTCCCTATAGAGGATCCACGGTCGCGCGTCGTCTACGCCTACAGCACGAGCTCCGACACAAACATCCCCCATGGAGCTCCACAGACTGGTGGAGCAAGTGCTGTTATTGAGCTCCTATGAAGGCCGGCATAGTACACGAAATGGTAAGTGGTCAGAACCACGCCGGACCGCCTTTGTCTCCCCAATGTGTGATGTTTACACACCGCCCCAGATACTAATTTGCGTTACACACACATTTACGTCCCTACCCCCCACCGCACACACACTCACACACTACACCGTCTTCCACACACACACATTTAAGCACCAATCAAAAATCCCCCGTGTATCCTACACAGGTGGTTTATATTCTGGACCACACCACCCACCGTCCCCCATGCACCACGAACTCCCCACACTCACCCACGCTGTGAAGTGTCGAGTCGCCCCGCGTCTCTCGCCCCTGACGCGGCCCAGCTCCCCGTGTAGCCTCCTCTGCCATGCTCTCAGCCTCTGGCCCTGCCGCAGCAGAAAGGAGAGGGGTGGAGGGGTGACGGGAGGAGTGAAAGGAGCGTTGAGGGGAGGGTTGGGGGTGGGGTGGGTGGGGTGGGTGGGATGGGTGGGGTGGGTGGGGTGAGTGGGGTGGGTGGGGTGGGGTGGGTGGGGTGGGGTGGGTGGGGTGGGTGGGGTGGGTGGGGTGGGGTGGGTGGGGTGGGGATGGGTGGGGATGGGTGGGGATGGGTGGGGTGGGGTGGGTGGGGTGCCCTTTGCTTTCTTCGGCCCCTCCCCCCACCTCTACTACTTATTTTAAGCCTCTGTCTGTTCATTCCTCCGGCCCCCTTTTTCTTGCTTCTCTGTCCGTCTTTCCTCTTCTTACCTCTTGTGTCCCTGTATATGTATTTCTGCTATATTATACCTCATATTTGTTCACTCTGTCTATGCTGGTATGTTCAACCCAGAGGATGAACATGAAATTTAGCATTCTTCTGAAATTCGTGGTCTGCCAGGCAAGTGTCTAACTGTGTCGTTGGCCGACTGGTATTGCATCACGTAAATTTTTCTTAGGTTTTTTGAATTCTCGTCTCTCATCTTGTTGTTGTATTTACCTCCGTGCAGTTTAACGCTCTCTATGTGTTGCGTTGATGTCACCCTATGTGCTATTTGTTTTTACACCTGATGAAGATCGCTTGTGTTGTGGTCGAAACGTCGTGCTTGATTTATTTTAATATAATTTTATGGTATTTCTACATACGTGACTTTACCGAAAAAACCAATGAGTTAATCAATGGTTCTCTGTGTGTGTGAGTCTATGTGTCTCCATGTGAGTGAGCCTATGGCTCTGTGTCAGTGAGACTTTGGCTCTCTGTGTGAGTGCTCTCTCTCAGTGAGTCTATGGCTCTCTGTGGGAGTAAGTGGGTCTCTAAGGTCACAACCATCTTGCTCCCTGCCCAGTGCGTCCACCTGGTTGAGCTGCAGAAGTCTATTGTCCACCGCTCCAGACCGCACAGATATCCGACGTCCACCTCCAGCAGACACCAGCAGATTCTTAAACCTGGTGGTGGAAGGACACGAGAGGGGTAATAGTCAACCACCATTACCACCATCAATACCACCATTACAACCACCAAAATCACCGCTATCGTTAACACCACCATCAATATCACCACCTCCACCACAACGATCACAATCAAAATTACAATGACAATACTCTTTGGTTCTTTCGGTAAAGTCACGTAGGTAGAAAAGATAATAGATCATGACGTTTCGATCGCAACACAAGCAACCATCATCAGGTGAAAAAATGTAGCGAGAAAGCTGCTGAAACACGAAGTTATATTGGCTTGAGATAAACTCAGCCCAAGGGTAAGTGGGCGGGGCTAGAGGTAGAATTTGCATGTAAATACCACATCGTGGAAAAGGAAAGAGAGACACAGACACCGAGAGACATCCACACACAGAGAGAGGCACACACAAAGAGACACACGAGAGATGCATATAGAGAAAAACACACCGGCAGAGAGAGACACCCACACAGACAGATGCAGAGAGAGATAGACACAGAATTACATAATTGCCCATGAATTACTATGGTGTGACAATGCCAATTACCAATGTCAAAGGGAACATCAATGAATGGTAAATGTGGGTTAATATCCCCAGCAGAGCATGTAGACTACATTAAAAATTAAAATAATCAGGCAATATAATATCACATATGGGTTCAGTTTAAAGTTTACTTATGAAAAATAATCCTGAAATAATTGTGCACCATAGATAATCTTAATGGTCAAGTTACATAAACATCACGGAATCACTTAAGCTGACCATTTAAAAAGACATTAATTCCAAGATGTTGAGCAAAGGAAATTGTTTGGAAGTTCATCTCACACCAAGTACATGTTACTATAAATCTAAATCTGCATAGTTCTCAATCAGCAAAGTCGCAAACATGTTTTACCACAAGCAAGGAGTTCGGTGTAAAGCTGTTAAGCAAATTAACCACTGCACACGGTTTTAAAGTTCTCTGCCTCAAAGACAGCACTCTACCAAGTGTCACGACGCAGCTGCACACGCCACATGATAATAGGCGGAGTGAGTGAATCTAAGTAGACACTGACCCTGTCAAAGGGGATCCATGTCTAGAGTATTTGTGGCTGGTGCTACACATTTCTATGTGATTAGCCATTTCGCTGATCTATCATTTGTGGAAAGGTCGCTTCTGAAAAACAGCCACATAGCTCAGTGGGTCTCACCTGGTAAAATAAAAAGTTTATAGAGTTCGTTCTGCCTCAACGCGTGTTTTCATAACGCCATTTGGATATAGCACGATAGATGTATTAGGGAACACGTTTTATAACGCGGATGCTAAGTGGTTGAGTCAACAGAACCACGTCGCGCGAGTAGGAATGTGCGGTTGTTCGGCTGCCTGGGCACAGCGTCACACGAGGCATTGGGATGCTGCTGGATGCTTCCTGATGCTCCCCACGCGCCTCAAGTCTTTGTTCAGCCGACACACGCATCTCACGCTGTTATCACGGACTGTGCTTTACCCTGTATTAGTCATTGTAACGAGGGAGTTTACACAACGCGGTGTTCTTCAGCAGCGCAACTGCCGCGTTATAGAACACTGCAGTAAATATTGTCGCGGTGTGGAAGGAGCAATGAACGTCATCTTGTGGCATGGAAAGGCATCGCAGCCCTAGCGAGCAGACAGAGACAAAGCCTGCACGCACGGCAAAGTTGTGATTGACCCGGGGACTATTAGCAAGTGACACGTATGGACTAATAGTTACTCTAAATGACGATGTTGACGTTGGTTATAACGTGCTACAAATATGCTAAACGCACATCGCATTAGCTCTGACTAATAGCGTACGTTTTTTAAAAGTTATAATCGTTTACAATGGTTAATTTGTATATCATGCCAAGTGAGTAATTTGCGTGTGGACCCTGACAGCGGCACTCAATGTCCAACTCTTGCGAATGCTCTCAGGGGATCTTTACCGTGCGCTGCGTTCACTCACTCAGCCCCAATCTCCCTGTCGTGAACTCACCACTCACCCACTCACTCACCTCACCCTTCAACTCACTCACCCTCCTCACCTATTAATTCTCCTCATTAACTCACTCACCCTGCAATCCACTCCCTCACCCCCCCTCCATCACCCGGCACTCACCGCCTGTCCGTGACCACCTCTCCCGTGCCTACAACCACAAACACCACCACCACCTCTCCCGTGCCTACAACCACAAACACCACCACCACCTCTCCCGTGCCTACAACCACAAACACCACCACCACCTCTCCCGTGCCTACAACCACAAACACCACCACCACCACCTCTCCCGTGCCTACAACCACAAACACCACCACCACCTCTCCCGTGCCTACAACCACAAACACCACCACCACCTCTCCCGTGCCTACAACCACAAACACCACCACCACCTCTCCCGTGCCTACAACCACAAACACCACCACCACCTCCTGCTGCTGCTGCTGTCGCGGTCTCCGCGTGGCGCCGCGGGCCCAGGGGGAGGCCTCGCGGCCCAAGAGCGGCGCCACGGCACCCCCCCTCCCGCTCCTGGCCCCTCCCCCTCGTCCCTCCTGGCCCCTCCCCCTCTTCCCTCCTGGTTCCTCCCCCTCGTCCCTCCTGGCCCCTCCCCCTCGTCCCTCCTGGCCCCTCCCCCTCGTCCCTCCTCCTCCCGCTCGCGACGTGGAGTGAACTCAGCCCCGCCCCCCCCGCCCCCCCCGCCCCCCCCTGCGCGGCCCCGCCGCACATTGCAAGAATGGCGGGAAGCGGTCGCGGGGCCTACCACGCGCCGCCTCTCGCGTGATTGGCTCGCTTCGCGTCACGTGGGGAAGGCGGAAGAAGAGTATGGGGGAGGAGCTGCGCGGTTAGGGGCGTGGCCGTGGAGTCACGTGGTGGGCAATGATTGCCAATAAGTGGGCAGGGATGGCTGTACGTCACATCCGGTGATATAGGACACGCCCCTTCGTGACGTCCCTCACACTTCCTTCCGTCCCGCGTGCCGTCAACACGAGCTGAGCATGGCGCTGCTGACCGTTGGCGTTCTGTTAGCCCTGCTTGGGATGGAGATCTTCATTTATCTTCGTTTTACGCTTTCCATCTCAGACTTTTACCGCGAGACCACGACGCTGCAAACGGAGAGGATGGGCCTGCAGAATGTGGAGCTCTGTCAGAAGAACAAGACCATGGAAGTGGAGAAAGATGGTAAGCTACCATTTTCTTTGGTTCTTTCGGTAAAGTCACGTAGAATGAGAATAAAATAATAAATTGATAAAATAAAATAACAATAATATTCTCACGACGTTTCGGCCACAATACAAGCAGCCTTCATCAGGTGAAGGGGACGAGACTGTCTGGAGGACAGCGCTGGAGTGAGAAAGCCACGCTGAGATCGCGATCTTTAAGCTGTGTGAGAAGAAACAAAGCGCCTTGACAGAGGAATTAACATATAATTTAGCATTGAAATGGCTGAGTGATTAGCTTGTGACTGTTCACAGAAAAGGCTATGTTAAGTTAAAGCATACACATCCGCAAAGGCACCCCTTGACAAAGGAATTAGCATAGAATGTAGCATTGAAATAGCTGAGTGATTAGCTCGTAACTGGTCACAGAAATAGCTATGTTAAAGTCAGAGCATATACATTCACCGAGGCACCTAGTACACATCAAACATGAGAATTTAGCATTGAAATAACTAGGCGAATTTAGCATTGAAATAACTGAGTGATTAGCTTGTGACTGGTCACAGAAATGGCTATGTTGAAGTTAAGGCCTACACATCTGAGCTATTCACAGTAACTGGGTATACAATACAATATATAATGAATACTATATAGTGAACCAATAAATATTACAAAAATATAAATTACCTCAATGTTATCAATAAACTCTATATTCTCCAATCAGCTAAGCTACCAACAATAAGTTGTTATATATCACAATGCTATATGGCGAAAAATGGGTGGATTCTTACCCTCAACATTAGCAACACGGATAGCTACGGGTCCCGTTCAGACGGACGAGTTAATCGATGGTCGGAACAGAGGAGGGGGAGAGAGACAGCTGCGAGGCGCTGTTATACTCCATGTTGTAAACCATACCATTAACCACGGTTAAGCTATCCGTGTTGCTAAAGTTGAGGGTAAGAATCCACCCATTTTTCGCCATATAGCATTGTGATATATAACGACTTATTGTTGGTAGCTTAGCTGATTGGAGAATATAGAGTTTATTTATAACATTGAGGTAATTTATATTTTAGTATTTTTTATTGGTTCATGATATAGTATTCATTATATATTGTATTGTATACCCAGTTACTGTGAATAGCTCAGATGTGTAGGCCTTAACTTCAACATAGCCATTTCTGTGACCAGTCACAAGCTAATCACTCAGTTATTTCAATGCTAAATTCGCCTAGTTATTTCAATGCTAAATTCTCCTGTTTGATTTGTACTAGGTGCCTCGGTGAATGTATATGCTCTGACTTTAACATAGCTATTTCTGTGACCAGTTACAAGCTAATCATTCAGCTATTTCAATGCTAAATTCTATGCTAATTCCTTTGTCAAGGAGTGCCTCTGCGGATGTGTATACTTTAACTTAGCTATTTCAATGCTAAATTCTATGCTAATTCCTTTGTCAAGGGGTGCCTTTGCGGATGTGTATGCTTTAACTTTAATATAGCCTTTTCTGTGACCAGTCACAAGCTAATCACTCAGCCATTTCAATGCTAAATTAAATGCTAATTCCTTTGTCAAGGCGCTTTGTTTCTTCTCACACAGCTTAAAGGTCGTGATCTCAGCGTGGCTTTCTCACTCCAGCGCTGTCCTCCAGACAGTCTCGTCCCCTTAACCTGATGAAGGCCGCTTGTGTTGTGGCCGAAACGTCGTGAGAATATTATTGTGTTATTTTATTTTATCAATTTATTATTTTATTCTCATTCTACGTGACTTTACCGAAAGAACCAAAGAAGATGAATCCTTGCAGTCACGAAAACTTTAAATCGAAATTTAAGCTACCATTCTTAGATGTTCTGTTTGAGAGGAGACCTAATGGCTCATTGGGGCATTCTGTCTACAGGAAACCCACCCACACAGATTCCTACTTGAAACCTGATTCCCACCACCACCCAGCCCAAAATAATTCTCTCATCAAAACTTCATACCATAGGGCTCATTGCATTTCGGACCAACACCACCTGACCAGTGAATTAAAACATGTACACCTGGCCCTCAAAAGGAATGGTTACTCTGACCGTACCATCCGCCAAGCTGTTTCTCCCTCCATACAGAAACAACCACTTGATACTCCGGCCAAAACCATCACACTACCATATATAGCAGGCGTTACTAAAAAGATTTCCAAAATTCTAAACAAACACAAGATCCAGGTCCGGTTCAATACATTACACAACATTCGTGATCTGATCCCATCCGTGAAGGATGGCATTCCTGACTTACAGTACCCCGGGGTTTACAAATTGAGTTGTACCTGCGGTGATTGCTATATCGGGGAGACAAAGCGACATGTCTCTGACCGAATTAGCGAGCACAAATCAGATTTGAAACACAGCAAAACGAATTCTTTGCTGATCACTGTTACAACGCTGTGGGTGATCACGATATAATTTTCTCCGATACCAAGGTTCTTTGCAAACCCACGGGTTTTTATCAGAGATTTGTTCACGAGGCAATTCAGATCTACAAACACAGACACAATTTCAACCGAGAAGTTGGTTTCAAATTAAGCAACCATTGGAAAG
Organism: Petromyzon marinus; assembly: GCF_048934315.1. Classification (NCBI taxonomy): domain Eukaryota; kingdom Metazoa; phylum Chordata; class Hyperoartia; order Petromyzontiformes; family Petromyzontidae; genus Petromyzon; species Petromyzon marinus. Next base: position 422,916 of record NW_027423224.1, read on the forward strand.
ATGTTCTAAATCGAACTAAACATAAACTAATTTCTGTGGTACAGTATATTTTTCAAGTAGTGGTACCCCAAACTTTCGCAGCTCTCAGCTCCCCCCCCCTCCCGCTCCTGGCCCCTCCCCCTCGTCCCTCCTGGCCCCTCGTCCCTCCTGGCCCCTCCCCCTCGTCCCTCCTCCCGACTTGCGACGTGGAGTGAACTCGCCCCCGCCCCCCGCGCCCCACCCTGAGCGGCCCCGCCGCCCATTGCAAGAATGGCGGGAAGCGGACGCGGGGCCGACCGCGCGCCGCCTCTCGCGTGATTGGCTCGCTTCGCATCACGTGGGGAAGGCGGAAGAAGAGTATGGGGGAGGAGCTGTGTGGTTAGGGGCAGGGCCGTGGAGTCACGTGGTGGGCAATGATTGACAATAAGTGGGCAGGGATGGCTGTTACGTCATAGTGTACGTCACATCCGGTAATGACGTCACGATAAATAACACGCCCCTTCGTGACGTGTCTCACACTTGCTTCTGTCCCGCGTGCCGTCAACTCGAACTGAGCATGGTGCTGCTGATCGTTGGCGTTCTGGTCTTGGCCATGCTTGGGATGGGGATCTTCATATATCTTCTTTTTACGCTTTCCATTTCAGACTTTGACCATGAGACCACGACGCTGTCTACGGAGAGGATGGGCCTGCAGAATGTGGAGCTCTGTCAGAAGAGCAAGATGCTCCGTCTGGAGCTACAGCATCAGCTGGAGGAGTTCATGGAGAACCGAGAGACTCTCCAGAGAGAGATCAGGAGCCTGGTTCAACAGCTTAAAGAGCGCCAGTTGGAGCTGGAGCCCACGAGAGTGCCTTGCAGGGAGAGCAAGTCTCTGCATGCGGATTTTCTCCGAGACTGCAATGCAGCACAGCGGCAAATGTCGCTGCGCTGTGAAAACGAAGATCTCCGGAGGTCGCTGCACGCCCACCTGAGGAAGTTGAACTTCCTGAATCCGCAGAGAGGGCAGGAACAGTTTAGGCTGCGCGGGAAGCTGGTGCGTCACGAGGACATGTGGCATGGGGAAAAGAGGCTGCAAGAAGAGAACCTGCATCTCCGTAGCCAGCTGAAAGAGCTAATATGGACCGTGTCTCAAATGTACAATGATGCCACCACCACCGACGCCACTTCCACCGCCGCTGCCACAGCTTCCACCACCGCAACCGTTTCCACCACCACTTCTGCCACCACTACCAAGCCCAAGAAGATGAAGAGATTTAGCCATTGGTTCCGAAAATTGCTGAAGCGCAAGTCGGCCATTTAAAAATATTGGGGAAATTGTGAAAATTACACCACCCTAATTAAAACATTACTCAGAAAGACAAACATACCCCATAGAACATCAACAAAGTCATATATACTACAAAATATCGTACATTTGCATGCAACACTCTAATAAATACTGTATTGTGAGCAAAACATAAAGTTACTTAAATGGAAAAAAAATCTGTTATTGTCACTTACCTTTAGTCCGGATGCCGGTCTGCTTGTCGGGAGGGGGCGTAATGAGTCCCTGCACACACGGGGGCGGTGGGAGGGGGGTGAACGTCCATACACACACACAACAGCGACAATCATCCGCTGTATAGCCTTACCAGAATGTTGGGGCAAGCGCCTATGAAGCTCTGAATGGCACACGGGGTGAATGGCCAGCACCCCGCCCGGCTGCCTCTCTTTATCTCTCCATACACGAGACTCACAGGCGTACATGCGTCCGTGCACACACGCACAACAACAACGCAACAACCGTCGTTAACCCCTAAGTGGCGGTGACATCACCACAGCACTTGTGCCATGCTCGGTGCATTTTGAGGCCATGTGAAGTGTCGAAGGCTGGCTGGCAGGAGGTCATGTAATAGACGCAGGTGCCATGGATTGACTTAGGAAGATGATGGGCAGATGCAACAGCCGTGCTCCCCACTGTGCCAACTTTATTTGTGTCAGTTGTTTGGCGCTCTGCTCGTTGTTTTGAGGCTCGCTCCTCTGCCCTATGCTGTTGCTGGAGGGCAACTGCCTCCACCTCCCCAGCAGCGCCTTTCATGAACCTCCTCCACAGAAGCCGATCGTGACACTGCTGATACCAGTCATCAATAAGTCCAATCAGCTCCACATCCTTCTGCACCACATCAGTCCAACTCTTCTCTACCCCGTACCACGCCCATTTAGCACCATCTATCCAGCCAAATTGAAGCTGCTTGGGGATGCCGTGACTGCATACGGACTGCATGACACAATCAACGCATGCCTCGCTTGCTGGAGGAGCCCACAGATGGGCATTTGTCCAGATATTCTAGGAATCTGTGAGCTTACAAAGTCCAGTCTGGTTAAACCCTGAATAGATCGTGGGCAAGCTAACCTTAATGTTCCTTTCGAGAGAGATAAGGGAGGGTATAACTGTGGCCGAGAAGACATGAAGATTTTTATGGAGTGACATGCCAGGTAGCTTCCACACTGTTGAGCAGCTGATGAAAATATAATGCAGCTCGAATTATTTTAAATGAGACCTCGGCTCCCAAAACGGACTTGATCATCAGCACACTGCCCACTCCACTCTCTCCTCAGGTGCCCCAAATACATGAGGAATTGAGGAAGGGAGCATTTTTATGATGGAAAATACCCAGGGAGGTGATTTGTTTTCGTGGGGCTGATGGTAACGGCCCATATTTTAGTAGCATGCTTCATGTTTAGCTGTAGTGTCTCCAACTTCTCCTTAGAGTGGGCAGTAATCACCAGATCATCCGCATTCATAATATGGTTTAACAATAGAGAGCCATACCATGACCGGCTCAGGCATCGATCAGCCTCCCATTATATCTATACCAGAAATTCTACTGGTACATCCATGGAAATCGTCTCAAATTATGTAGTCAAAGAAAATGTTCAGTCGTGTAGGGGGCAGAGGACATCCATGTCGCACATTACTCACACATTCTACCATCCCTTAGCTCCATTACGTCGATTTTTCATGAGACAGCAGTTGTCTTTCTATTTATATATGCTTTATCGAAAGAAGAAAATAGTATGTTTGCTTTAATTACTGTAACTCTGTGTTTTATTTAGCTTTGGTAATTTGGGTGATCCAGGTCTCTCTTGCAAATGAGACTCATCCTGGTCGCTTTAGTTCTCGCCTTGTTCAACTCAATAAACTGGTACTCACTCCATTATGAACTCACCCACTTCCTTAAATCTATGACTCACGTAAATACTCCCTCTCTCTCCTCATGAGTCATATATTTACCTGATCACACAATCACCCGATCATTCACTGTGTCAACCTCACTCACGCACTTTTTCATGCTCTCAAGAATGACCCACCCATTCTATCACTACATTAATCATCATCCCCTTCCCTCATTGACCCACTGGTAAAATTAAAATACTCGACAGCAACAACACGTGAGATTATACTCAGGCTTACACTCACATGTGTAAAGAAGCTCCTTTGCAGGTTCCATTTGATAGATGATTTATTTCACGATGACGTATTTACAACGCAAGAGTACGACTCACACGAACCTTCCCCCGTACAGTAACCTGTACCTGTTTCAACCCATCTCCACTGCCCCCACTATAAACTTTGCCATCCAAGAGAAGTGAAGTAGAAGACAATAGAGTCTGCTGAGAGAATCTACTGGGGAAAACTGCTGGAAGTTACCAGGGCGTGGCCGTGCGGGTATATAAGGGGGAGCGTGGCCCACAAATGGGGTGATGCCTTGGGGACTGAAGAACAACTGCAGGTGGACGACATCGGGGCCGACTGTTGGAAATCAACATGGTGGAAACCATCAAGAAAGACTGTTCGAGATTAATCTACTCTATTAGAAACCACCGGGACTGCAGATAGTCATAGCCTTGTGCAACGTGTGAGTTGCACTCTCACCTTGTAAATATGTTATCGTCAGGAATAAATCATCTAGAAAATGAAACCTGCGAAGGAGCTTCTTTACACATGTAAGAATGCAGGACGTGCTTTATCAGCAGGCCGTTGTTTTTGTCTACAACAGACCTACACTCAAAAAAATGATAATTGGTAGTTGTTGGTCCAAAGAATGTAATTATGTTTAAATTAAATAATGCTCTAACGTTTGTGCATTAAAATTAAAACAGTTGTGTTGACAAAATTAGAAAAAGTGATATTTCCCATTTACACAGCTCACTTGTGTTAAATGAATGACATTCAGTTGTGTTGCTTCTGCAGTACCGCACTTTGGTCAGCAGGTGGACCGATATCTGCGCATGCGCAGATGGAAAGCACATCCAACGATCAACTTTGATCCTTCAGCTCACTCAAATTCCCTCATCGCCATTTTGTGCATTCAAATGCAACATTTCACAATCAACGTTTTGTCTTTGTGGACACAGAGGTGAGGTATTTTACTTTTATGCATTTATATAGGCTATAGGCTGTCAGTAGATGGTTTATCGCGGATATCGTGTTTTGTATGGTATTTTAATGAAGTTGCCGCATTCGTGTGGTTTTCGCATTTTTGTTAGTTAGGCATATAACGTTACATTCGTGTGTTTCGATCTTATATAATATATACTTGTTGAACTTTGATGTGAATTTCCCCACACAAAGACACAAATTACTTATTAAATTGCTAGTTAATAAGAGTTTCTCCACTTATGTGTTAACGGATTGGTGTGTGTGATGTTACTGTATAAAGCAAAGCACTTTTTCACATTTTAGTAATGTCAGTTTTAATAACTGTCTCAAATAATGGTGTTGAGCATTTTTATTTAATGTAAAATGTTAACATTCAAACTTTGGAAGACCCAAATAACAGCTATAAACACATTTGACACATGAATAAAATGGCATTGATGTTAGCTAACAAGTAATGTAAGCTTGGCAGTTAGGCCTAATCTAAAGTGTAAACTCATAATAACGGTTTTTGGGTTAGAGCGCATTTATTTATAAATGTGTCGTAACCCTCCACCACCCGACACGGCCAATCAGCAAAAAAAAGTGTCACGTTAACAAAAGACAAATAATTCACTACTTTAGCCCACCGGTGTGTTGAAGAGTGAATCCACATTTACAGTTATGGAGAGGGGATTTCTTTAAACAAAAGGAAGGAGCAGCAATGGGTTCTCCTTTATCCCCTGCTATAGCAAATTTGTACATGGAAAACTTTGAAATAAGAGCACTTGCCTCGAGCACATTAAAACCATCCTTTTGGTTTAGATATGTGGATGACACTTTGGTTGTCTGGCCACATGGTAAAGATACACTTAATGATTTTCTAAATCATCTCAATGCACAAAACCCGGCCATCCAGTTCACCATGGAAATGGAGGTGAATAACACACTCCCATTCCTAGATATTTTGCTTGGACATGGCCTAAACGGTAAAATAACACACAGCGTTTACAGAAAGCAAACGCACACTGATGCCTATCTGAATGCAGAATCACATCATCATCCAGCTCAGAAATCCTCTCTTATCAAGACGCTCATACATCGGGCTAAAACAGTGTCAGATGGTGAGAGTCTAGTGAGAGAGATTAAACACGTTAAAGACGCACTACGACAGAATGGCTACAATAATGCTCAAATTAACAGAGCACTGAATGCCAAATCACGATCGCAAAGCAATACTGCTGAAAGCGACCAGATTGTTAAAACAATAAAAATTCCATATATCTCAGGAGTAACTGACAAATTAGCCCGCGTTTTGCAAAAGCAAAACATTACAGTAATATTTGGTACAGTACACAAAATTCAAAAACTAGTATCTTGCACTAAAGACGCATTACCTAAACTATCAACAGAAGGTGTATATCGGATTAATTGTTCATGTGGCAGCTGCTACATTGGGCAGACGGGACGTAACATCAGTGTAAGACTAAAAGAACATCAGAGAAATATTAAATTATCTCAAACACAACTGTCGGCAGTGGCAGAACATGCTTGTCAACAAGGACACTCAATTGATTTTGACAATGTTGCAGTGGTGTGTAAAACTAATTATTACTGGCAAAGACTAATTAGAGAATCCATTGAAATTGAGAGGAACAAGAATAACTTTAATCGCTCTGACAGCTACCGGCTTAGTGCGGCCTGGAAGCGTATTATTAAATAATACACATTACATTTTGATTTAAAGAATTACTAATCTACAACTCATTACTAATCATAACCAATGACTGATTACTAATCGATTATATAATTACATTACCCCCCCCCCCTCCGCCTCTAATCACTGCACCTGATATGAGTTAAGTGATGACGTCACCCTGCTGCTCTATATAAAACCGGGAGCAAGCGAGGGCTTTACCATTCTGGCGAATTGCCCGATGATGCTGGAAGTATTTACCAACGAAACATCGTACTCAAACTGTAAATGTGGATTCACTCTTCAACACACCGGTGGGCTAAAGTAGTGAATTGTCTTTTGTCAACGTGACACTTTTTTTGCTGATTGGCCGTGTCGGGTGGTGGAGGGTTACGACACATTTATAAATAAACGCGATCTAACCCAAAAACCGTTATTATGAATAATATTGGTCGCGAAAGCCTACGTGTTAAACTAAAGTGTAAACTATTTACCAAGAATATATACAGATTTTTACTGTATAGCATACCACTTATTAATAATTTATGAACCTATTAACTAATAATTTATAAATGACTTATATCTGAATTAACAAAAGAATAGAAAAATGTAGCATATCACTTATTAGTCATTTATGAATGTATAGTCATGTTTTGTAAATGATTAGTTCATCATTAATAACCTTACAACTAATTTAACAAAACATTCATAAAATGTTAGCACATTACTTATTAATCATTTATGAATGTAGACATGTTTTGTAAATTATTAGTTTATCATTAACTAATTACTTATAAGTCACTTATAACTGAACGTTATTATAAAGTGTTACAGTGTTTCATATTCTTAGTTTTTTCGGTAAAGTCACGTTGAAGCTTTGTTACAGTGTTGTTTATATTATTATTCTTTGGTGACTTACATCTTTTTTTTCTCACAGAGTTTTGGAGTTCTAGAGTCCCACATGTGGCTGTGCAGAGATTGTTGCTCGTCTCACATATCTAGATCAAAACTTTTAAAACACTTAAGGTTGGTACATGGACAATATGGCCGCAGACACGCATATCCATGCGCATATTCTTACTGTCCATGCACTTTTAAAACCTGGAATGCACTGCGGTCCCACTTATGCAGATCACATGGTAGTGAGCAGCAACCTCAAAAGCATGTTTGTGGTGTTACTGACATTCGTTCAGTAAATGATTACTTTCTCCACATAAATAAGCATTTGCGCAGTCATGAGACAGTAAGTTTTATGTTTGACTGCTCGTTTAAATCAAATGTGTATAGCACATTCAAATCACATAAGAGGCGAAAACATTGTCAGTGTTCGTTGACTGATTTTAAGGAAGGAATAGTGAAAACAAGAGGTAAGAGGAATATCTGATGACACTCTTTCAAACGAAGAAATCAACACATCTACGTTAGAGGAGGATTCCAGTTGTATTGATACAGGAGAGGTTCCAGAGAACTTTCCAAAGTTGGTAGAGCTTAAATTTGCTTCTTTGCTGTTGAAGCTGGAGAATCACTATCATGTCCCAGGCACAGCTGTCGATGAGTTGTTGGAGGACTTGCATTATTTACTGAGTGATGCTTCTTTCCCTTTGTCATACAGAATTATTGTAGACACCTTACAAAAGCACAGGATTGACAATGATGAGTTTCTAGTCAAAGACCTTGTTACATCTTTAAGTACAACAAATCCTTTACTCACTGCAATAAAGCATGGTGGTCCACTCGCCTCTGCATTTAAGCGTAAAGAATATTACAGGGAAAATTTTAAAGTTGTAGACTCCGTGGAGTATGTTCTTGAGGCCAAGGGAAACAGAACTTTTGAATATGTTCCAATACTTGAGTCTTTACGGAACCTACTTGGTCAGAATGACCTACTAGACAAAGTGGTCGAAAGTCACAGTTCTCAACAGTTAAGAAGAGATGTCCATCAGTACAGGTCAATTCAGGATGGTCAGTTTTTTAAAGCAAATAATTTCTTCTCAGATGAGTTGAAGATATCTGTGTGCTTATATGTCGATGACTTTGAAATTTACAACCCTCTCGGGACATCAAGAAAGAAGCACAAGATATGTGCAATCTACTGGATTTTGGGTAATGTGCCATCCATGTTTCAGTCAACTTTGTCTTCAATTTATCTTACCGTTTTGTGCAAAACAGAAGACGTGATAACATACGGATTTGAGAAAATCTTGCGACCTCTTTTGCAAGATCTTCAAACTTTGGAACAGCAAGGTGTTTTTGTCCACCAGCTGGGAACATTCCTTAAAGGAACAGTTCAATTTGTTGTGGCCGATAATCTTGCTGCACATTCAATGGCTGGCTTCATTGAGAACTTTTCAGGAGAGTACTGTTGTCGATTTTGTACAGCTTCTCGTGCAGATTCTCAGACCAATGAAGTGAAGGCAAGTGAATTTAAACTAAGGACTGCAGAAGAACACCAGGGACATGTGAAACTTGCAAAGGAGAAAGGTGTAAATGTCATGGCTGTGAAAAAAGCATGTGTTTTCAGTGACAGCCTTAGCTACTTTAATGTTACAACAGGCTATCCTCCTGATTTGGCTCATGATCTTTTTGAAGGCATAGTACCAGTTGAGCTGGCAGAGTGCTTTTCTGTACTTATTTCAAATAAGATCTTGTCTCTTGATCTGCTCAATGAACTCATCCATAATTTTCCGTACAAGTGGGGTGATAAGACAAATCGACCTCAATTGGTGCCACAGACATTTGCAAGGAGAAAATCAGTTGATGGCAATGCGCATGAAAATTGGTGTCTGTTAAGACTGCTGCCATTTATTATTGGGTATTTGGTGCCTGCAGATGAAACCTGTGTGGCTTTTGATTTTAAACTTGAAGGATATTGTGGAACTGGTTGTGTCTTCAGTTCATACAGATGAGACCATTGCATATTTGGAATGCAAGATCTCTGAACACCGTCAGATGTATCAGGAGCTTTTCCCACTTAAACAGCTGCTTCCAAAGCATCACTTTTTGGAGCACTATCCAGAAATGATTCGCTGCTTTGGTCCTTTAGTTTTTCTTTGGACATTGCGTTTTGAAGCTAAGCATAGCTACTTCAAACAAGTAGTTAGGCACACAAATTGCTTCAAGAACATAACACTAACTTTGGCAAGAAAACACCAATTGATGGTTGGATATAACCTCCACATACCCAGCCCTGAAAAGACCACCTTACAGGTCAGACGTATCTCTACCATCACGGTCGAGGTCATGAAAGAGGATGTCGTACGTTGCCTTAATTCTAGATATCCTGGCATCACCACTGTCAATGTTGCTCAGAATGTTTCTTATGATGGCATTATGTATCGAAATGGCATGATAATTGCCCATGGGTCTCTTGGTGGACTTCCAGAATTTGCAGAAATTGCTCAAATTTGTATAATCGAAGACAACCTTGCTTTCATTGCCAAAAAAATGTGTTCATGGTATCGAGAGCACTTCAAGGCGTTTGAATTGGTACCAACTCTTGAAATGTGCTTAATTACCCTCACTGAGTTGAAAGACCCATACCCTCTTGCAGATTATAAGGTTTGCGGTGTCCGAATGATTACCCTAAAACGACACATACTAATAGATGAGGTGTAATAACCAGCCACTGAAGTCCTCTGTGGACTTGTATATTTTATGTATATTTCATTTTATACTAAACATCTATTTAATGTCAATAGTTTGGATTGGTCTTCTGCTATTATATTCATATATTCATCCCCTCTATCTCTCTTTCAGAAAAATTTGACAGGATGGGTACCCCAGCCAAACTTCTAGTAATCTTGGGAGAAAATAATTGTGAAAGGTTAAATCTCCCAACTGGTATACCAAACTCGTTGAATGACCTTAAAAGAGAAATCCAAACACAACTGACAGTACTTGAAGATTTTCGACTTCAATTCAAAGATCCGGACTTTAATGATTTTGTCAACCTCACTTCAACTTCAGACATACAGGATAAAGCTACACTCAAGGTCATTCAGTTACCTTCATCTACAAGTTTCCCAACTACTTCATCTGTGCCAGAAATAAATGAGACCTCTTCAGTATCATCCTGTGACACAGACATAATCTCATACTCACAGTCATCTTTACTTTCAAGTCCAGAATCTGTGTCCTCAGAAGTCAGGCATGGCCTGAACGTTTCCCAATACCACAGTTTAGTTTTGATGCTGAGATTCAACTGCAAAAAGCTCAACTTGCTTATCAGGCTGATGGTATTGTCCTGCGCCCCAATGCCAAACTGAAGTCTGATATTTTGGATGCTTTAGCTTCAGAAATAATAAAGTACAAGGCATACCCTACAAGTGCAGATCTTGATGATGTTGCTGCTGCTTTGGTACAGAAGCACCCATGCCTCAAAGAAAAAGGCTCTGTGAGCGGCTACTTTGGCTGGAAAATAAGTCTGAAATATAAGATGGCAAACTACAGAACAAAATTGAGGAACATGGGATGTTCTGAGTTAAACATCAACTCCCACAAGCGAAAAGGATCCATGGGAAGTCCCAACCAAGTGAAGAAACCTAGAAAAGCCGAGGTTAATTACTGTCCAGATTACCCATTGGGTGGAACAAAGGATATGCTTGAAAAGCAAAGGATGACACTACTGTCTGAGGTGACTAAAATAAACAATGAGCAGGTTATCAAGGTCCTGATGGAGAGAACATTTGTGCTCCGGAGGCATGAGGTGGTAGAAGATTTGCCGTTCATCGTTGAGTTTAGGAACAGATGGCCAGCACTCTTTACTGAGAGAGAGGTAAGTCTTTGATGTAATGCCAGTTATGATTAAATACTTGGATGGTTTTTATAATTCTAAAATATGAAAATGTTCATTTGTAATTTTGTATGTCATCTGTAAGTGCTGGAAAAAAAATGTTCAATGTTTTTTAAACATGTTTATCAGCAGCCAACATGATTTGTCCTTTCAAAATTGTATTAGGTATCTGCAGAATTCAGTAGGATTACAACTATCCCTTTGGTGTCCAAATTTATGGGTCAGCTGGATAATTTCTCAACCCAGCTCCTCAGAATCTTCAGAAAGAAAGGAGGAAGAGCAACACAGAAGATGACAAACATCCTGTCAGGTATGGATCGGGTATGTTCTCTAAATTCATAATTTTAAATCTGACAATAATTAATATTATATTTTAAGAATATTTAACCCAAAGATGGAAATTCAGTCATTATGTATAGCCTCATGTTATCGAGGTGGTTAATTTTTGGGTTAAGTATCCCTTTAAAGTCTGGTATATACAGTACTCTGCAAAAGTCTTAGGCATGTTAATATTTTCACCCCAAAAAGAAATGGTTTTAAGCCAGTTATTTAAATCTTGTACTGCAGTGTGTCAGTACAAAATATCGTTTTACATTTCCAAACATTCCTTTTGCCATTAATTGTAATAATCCAGTGACATTTTTATATACACAAGGAGTCTGACAATAGCCAGTATGATCCACACAGAGATTCGATCTCATCATCATCAAGTCTGTCTGTGATTACATGAAGAAACAGAAAAACTGAGAAAGATTAAATCCAGAAGAACTGCGTCAACATCTCCAAGACACCTGAAGAAACCTTCCTGCAAAGCTACAGTACTTTTTGTACTGCTTTAAAAAATGCCATAAATAGATTTTATTTACTTAACTTCTATTAACTACATAAAATCAATACTCGGTGTGACCAGCCTTGCGTTTAAAAAAGCTTTTGTCCAGGTACACTTGCTCATAGTTTTTCAGGTAGCTTTGCAGGAAGGTTTATTCAGGTGTCTTGGAGATGTTGACGCAGTTCTTCTGGATTTAATCTTTCTCAGTTTTTCTGTTTCTTCATGTAATCACAAGAATGACAAACTTGACTTGAATGAAAACAACACAGTGGGATAATCTGTATAATGCTACTTATAATGGTACAATAACAAGTCTAAAAAGCAAAGTGCTAACTAATGCTCATTTCATTTTTTTTCAGAATGACACCATCGAAAAAAAACGTGAATGCATCTTGAAAGTTCTTACTGTTTACATGAACGAAGACCCCTCAAACCTTGTGAAGGAGTACTTGGTAAGTTATTTTTTTTTTAAACCTATTGTATGTTTCTTTAAAACCAACTCCCACTTTCAGCCCTGATCTGTTATTAATTGTTTCTATTTGTATTTTACTTTTTTAGGACGTTGAACATGATGAAGCCCAAACTTCAATGCTCAACACCACCCTCGACATTTATGTCATCGTACATGAAGGGGCAGATGCTACAGACCCTTATGAAGATGTTGGCATTATCATTAAAGGCGTCCAAATACTTGAAGACCTGAACAATGTGGCAAATGCTTGTTCTGTGATGCTTGGTCTAATTTACGCTTTAAACTTGGCTTACCCACAAGACCTGAGGTACACTTTTGAAGTATTTCAAAAGATTTTTATGGAGCTAGATGCAAACAAGCTGTCAAACAAGGTCCAGGTCCTGAAAAATAAACTCCTTTCGTAAACGCTGTAACTTGAGGTCAGGACCAAGACCCAGGACTTATGTTTTCTCCATAATGTTGCACTGTTGGTTTGGCTGTTGTAGTACATATATTTATGTACATAATACTGTTTTTTTAATTTTTGTTCTTGTGCAATTAAAAGGAAGCAAAAGAAGACTGCTATTATTTTTCAAGTATAACACTTGTATGTGCATATTTTATTAATACTTTAATTTAAAGACAGTATGCTTTTATTTATTTTAATTTTCTTGTAATAAGCAGATTCTTTTCATTTTTAAAAGTAAAGTTACTCTTTTGAGATTACAGATTTTGTACCAGTTATTCTTTTTGGAAAAATGTGTAAAGTAGATGCCTTTGATTTTGAAAAGTAAAGTTAGTTTTTTTTAGATTACAGATTTTGTGCAAGTTATTCTTGTTATAATTTTTTTGTGAAAGTTTTCAGAATTGTTATTGAATGGATTCAATAAAAAAACTGGAACAGAATGAAAATGGATTATTTATTTTGGATGAATTTAAAAGTATTAATTTTAGGATAATTGTAGTTAATTAACTTTATTGTTTAAAACAAAACCAAGACTGTTAAGTTGATTCAACTAAACAACATTGCATTTACCTTAAGTAATTCACTTACGTTTACCGAAATAAATAATGTTACTTAAATGCAACATAACCCAGTTGTGTGCATCCTGTTGACATAAAAAAGTTAAGTTAGTCCAACATATCATTTTTTTGAGTATGCACACGATCTTGAAAATGGCATTTGATTAGGATTGTCACCTGCAACCCATTCTGAAATCGTCCATCTACCAAAACCCTTGTCTGCATTATACCTAAGACTTTTGACTTGTACATCTCGTAATTTTCAGACGACGGGTTGACCAACGTGGCAATGTTATTTTCTCATTTTATTGACAGTAAACAAAAAACATGGCATAGTTTTTAATTTCCCTGTTAACTTGTACATACGAGTGGAACGGTGTCACAATGGTTTGTGCATTGCACTATGAATCAGGCCACTTGCGTTTGATTCTCGGTTATAGTTAACATCAAACAAACTGGCCATGAGCCTTTTCGTTATCAACCCACGTTGAGAAGCATGATGGCGTATGGTGAAACAATCTCCATGACTGATCCAGTATGGGAAGACTTCACCCATGACAATGGTTATACATTTATTATTGTTTTTGTTGTATATTACCACCAATGGAGTAGCTTCATACCTGTCAGCCAGCCTATATATACTCATAGATAAACTTTCGCCTAAACACCACCATTGGGATGAAGCTGACTTGGTATCTTCCATACTCTTTGGTTCTTTCGGTAATATCGAAGAGTGGTGGAATCCAAAGGCATGAGAGTGCAATCCAAAGGACATGTGAGCATGAGAGATCTAAGAGAGAGGCATAGAGAGAGACACAAAGAGTCGGAAATAACAGCTGACATAGGCAGGTAGGATAGAAATATCAGTCATAAAGAAGGTACACCACTCTGTGCCATCGTCTCCACCAAAGAGTATGAATCCCTGCATTCATGAAAGCTTTAATTTAAGATTATTCCAGCAGACTTTACCGTCTTCTACCTCGAACCTTCCCTCGTACGGTACCATGCACCTGTTTCCACCCATCTCCACTGACACCACTATAACTTTTGCCATGTACAGTACCCTACATCCCTCTTCTGCCCATAAAAATATATGTCCCGGCTACAACTCTAATTTATAATAGGGAACTCTATGTGGGAATCAATGGGATCACACACGGGATTCAATGATGTGGGCATGGAGTACAAAACATTTAACCTTTGGGTTAATGCATAACATAGGCGCTTGAATCAAGGGGGGAAGGCATTACAACCCAACTTGACCATTCACTATCATCACCAAACTCTTACGTGGGCTGCCCTATTGAAGGTGTACATTCTTAGGCAAACAATACGCAACATCATTAGCCCTACATTTACAACAAGCCATCAATATGTACTGTAGGTGTGGTCGAGCAGCACATTCGACCCGGTGACACTCCTTCTCGGCACCTCTCTAAATTAGTCCGTCGGCCTCCCTCATCGTGGCCATCTTCATTCTGGTCGATCCTGAGAGGAGAGTGCGAGGGCAGAATTTCTGTGAGGAGGATGCTCCCCTCCCTGGCATTCGTCACGACGCCCCTGGACACGGCATTGTGAGCCTGAACGATCCCTTGTGACGTCAGTTCTCTATATGGTTTAGGGCGACTCGGATTAACCACCCATCTCTGGCATCCCATTTGGATGCGAACACTTTGCGGGCAGAGTATTTTAACAATTTCACTGGGCTTTGCCAAGGATGGTGTAGTTTGGCGGATGTGCTTACCCGGACCTCAGGACAGTGTAACCAGGCCCGATCACCCTGTTCAAAGGGTACAGGCGTCTCCGTTCTTTTCCGCAACCGTTTGTTTGCTATTTGCGATCTGTCTGACTCCGCTATCGCGGCTTCACGAGCTTCACAGAGCTTTTGTAGTGGCAGTCTGAGGGAGGCTGGCGACGACACAACTTTAGCAGGGAAAGCCACCAGTTGGTCCTCAATAGGTGGCTCAGGGTCTCTCCCATACATCAAAAAGAAGGGGAAGAGCCCGGCCGATGCATGTGGCACTCTACAATATGCCCCTAGGACCCCTGGGATGTGCAAGTCTCAGTCCAGCTGATCACCATTTACAACATGGCACAACATTGCGGACAGCGTGCGGTTAAGCCTATCTACTTGTCCATCACACTGCAGGTGATACGGTGGTGTTCGAATTTTCTTAGTGCCCACGATATTACAAACCTCTCGCAACAGGTTAGTAGAAAACTTCTGACCCTGGCCTGTTAGACGTTTCTCAGTGAGGCCTTTGTCCAATACATAGCCATGGAGAAAGGCTTCTGCTATTATTGCAGCCGTTTGGTCATGTATCGGCCATGCAACGAGCCAGTGTGTGCAATACTCCATCCCCTCGAGCAAATATTTATTTTATCCTTGCAGTTTTAGGAAATGCACCCAGGATATCCAACGCTACTAGTTCGTTTACCCTCACCACTGCGATCGACTGCAGTGGAGGCTGCATAGGATGGGGAGCAGGTTTCCTTTTTGCACACTCCTGACAATGATTATCCGCTTTGCGTACATCTTTTGACATCACTGGCCAAAAATATCGAGCCTGCAGTGTGAGCAATGTGTTAGGGTGGCCCAAGTGCATTTGTTGTTTGGCGTGCACTTCTAGTAGCAACTGTTTTTGCAAGGGTTTTTGCACCACTAGGCAACAACACTGCATATTCATGTCCCACCTCATCAGGAGTCCTTGCCATGGGATGAATGGCTCCCCCTTTTGACCAGTTTGAGCACATTCAGCTGCCTGTGCAGCCAATGACTGTATAATTTCATCCTATTTTCTGCAATCGGATTCATTCGGTCCTTATCAGCCCAAGATCATGATCTGCGGGTGGTACATCATTTTCTATCGTTGCTGTTTATTGACATCACCTGTCTCGGCGAGTCAGGGAGGGTCGGTTTACACCATGCTGCTCCTGTCGCTGCTGCTATGACTGATCTCACTAACTTTTCCAACTTAGCCCGAGAGTGGTGTGCTAGTGATGTTGGTGATGAGGGTTTTGGAAATGAGGTGCACGTGTGATCTGGCTGGTTGTACAGGCGACATGCCTGGGTGTTTTTTGGTTGTCTCGGGATGACTTCACCTCGGCAACCTCTCGCGATGTGGCCCGGCCTCCCGCAGTGGTAGCAGTATATCACCGCATGGTCCTGGATTCCTCCGTGGTTGTGCCATGGTCGCTGATGCTGTAGTTGACACCTTGAATCGTTGAACCCCTGGATGGCCACAGCCATCTCTTCCAAGGTCGCCTGCAGATCACCCTCCATGCTGGGCATTGCGGCGGTCCCTGTTGTTGCTGTCCCTGTTGGCTCCGTTGGTCCTCCTGCTCCTCCATTCTCCATCACCCTTGTCACATGGGCTGCTACTTCACATGGTGCCCTGGGATCTGTGTGTGCCCAGAGGCATTTAGCAAACTACATTGAAGTTTGCTCACTCTCTGGCACAATCGGCAATGTAATGCCACTTTGATAGAGGAGAGTTTGTAGCCGCTCCGCCACTAGCACGTCTCAGGTCGTCATGTCCATTCTTGGAAATGCCACATCTGCAACCGCTTGCAAGGTACTTCTATAAGCCATCAGTGGCTCGCTCTCTCCTCTTCTCCAGGCCGAAAATTGCTGCCTTGTGCTGGACGCAGGACAGAAAACATCGGCCATCCATTGACAACCTTGTTGGGTTGTGGCAGGTTGATTTTCCGGGATCATAAAGAAGGCCAATAGTGCTCTGTCATCCAACACCGTAAGCAGCAGTCGTAGCACTTCATCGTCAATCAATCGGCTGACTCTGACAGCTGTTTCAAATCTTTTGATGAATGCAATCCAATCGCCTCCCGTATTTTTCTGCATGGTGGTCAAGGTCTGTTGAACAGCTGCTAGTTGTGGTTGAGTCATTTGATTGGTTCCCGCCTGCTGCTCGACGGGGGGAAGCGATGGCTGCTGCCCTATGGCGCTTTCTCCTCGCCATTGCGGTCCATGGTGGAGATGGATCTGGCTTAAGCTGCAAACTACCTGTTCCTTCCTCTTCTCTTTTCTTCATCATCGAAATTATCAGTCGATCCACCACTGAGGTAAGGTGGCCCAACCTGTCCAACAGCTGCCGCCAATTTTCTTTGTTCGGTGATGCTGGTTCTTGGGTCTTTGGCGGAGCATCCACTTCCATCGGGAACTTGGCTGCCAACGGGGTCCGGCTCTCACTCGCGCCATTTGCCGAGTCTCAAAAACCCGGAGTGCTTAGGGTTGATAACCCGTCCTCTGCAGGAGCTCTTCGGCGGGTCTTCCTTCTTGAACTTGTAGACTGTATCAAACCACTGCCACCAGAAGCTCCTTTGCAGGTTCCATTTTTGAGAAGAGAGTGCAACTCACACGCTTCACAAGGGTATGACTATCTGCAGCCCCAGTGTTTTCCACTACATTCATCTCGAACAGTCTTTCTTAATAGTTTCCACCATGTAGATACCCAACAGTCGGCCCCGATGTCAGCCACCTGCAGTCGTCCTTCAGTCTCCGAGCTAGCGCCCCAATTGTGGGCCTCGCTCCCCCTTTTCTACCTACTCAGCCTCGCCCTGGCAGCTTCCAGCAGTTTTCCCTGGTACATTCTTCCAGCAGACTCAACTGTCTTCTACTTCCTTTCTCTTAGATGGCAAAGGTTATAGTGGTGTCAGTGTTGATGGGTGGAAACTGGTGCAGGGTACTGTACGAGGGAAGGTTCATGTGAGTCGTACTTTTGCGTTGTAAATACGTTATCGTGAAATAAATCATCTAGAAAATCTAACCTGCGAAGGAGCTTCTTTAAACACGTGAGTGTTAGACTGCGTATTTCCATTTTACCAGTGGGTCAATGAGGGAAGCGGATGGTGAGTAAGGTAGTGAGTGATGGGATGAGTAGGTCATTGGTGAGATTGTGAAATAGTGCGTGAGTGATGTTGGCACAGTGAATGATCAGGTGGTTGCCTGGGTTATCAGGTCAATATATGACTCATGAGGAAGGAGAGGACGTATTTATGTGAGTCATAAAGTAAGGGAAGTGGGTGAGTTCATAATGGAGTAAGTAGTAATTTATCTAGTTAAAACAGGCGAGAACTAAAGAGACTAGGATGATTCTCATTTGCAAGAGAGACCTGGATCACCAAAATAATAAAAGCTAAATAAAAACACAGAGTTACAGTAATGAAAAGCATATATAAACAATAGAAAAACAACTGCTGTGTCTCATGGGAAATCGATATAATGGAGTTAAGGGATGATAGAATATGTGATTAATGTGCGACATGGATGTCCTCTGGCCCCTACACGACTTAACATTTTCTTTGACTACTTAGTAATGAGATTATTTCCATGGATGTACCAGTAGAATTTATATCTGGTATAGATATAATGGGAGGCTGATCGATGCACGAGTCTGGTCATGGTATGGCTCTCTATAGTTAAACCATATTATGAATGCGGATGATCTGGTGATTACTGCCCACTCTAAGGAGTTGGAGACACTCCATCTAAACACGGAACATGCTACTAAAATATGGGCCGTTACCATCAGCCCCACAAAAACAAATCACCTCCCTGGGTATTTTACATAATCAAAATGCTCCCCTCCCTCAATTCCCCATGTATTTTGAGGCAGTTGTGGAGAGAGTGGAGATATTTCCGTACTTGGGCAGTGTGCTCATGACCAACTCTGTTTTGGGAGCCAAGGTCTCACTTCGATTCATTCGAGCGGCATTATATTTTCATCAGCTGCGTAACATTGTATGGAAGCTACCTGATCTGTTACTCCATACAAACCTTCATGTCTTCTGGACCACAGTTATGCCTTCCCTTATTTCTCTCTATAGGATTATCTGCAATGGTTTGAAACATTTGGTCTAGCCTGCCTACGATCTATCCAGGGTTTAACCAGACTGGACTTTGTGAGGAGGCCAAAATTTCCTGAAATATCTGGACAAAGCTCATCAGTGGGCTCTTCCGGCAAGTCAGGCTCCATTGGCTGGGTCATGAAGTCTATATGCACTGTCACCGCATCCCCAAGCAGCTTCAATTTGGGCGGATAGATCATGCTAAACAGGCGCGGCATGGGCTACAGAAGAGATGGACTGATGTGGTACAGAAGGATGTGGAGCTGATTGAACTTGCTGATGACTGGTAGCAGCAGTGTCGCGATAGGCCTATGTGGAGGAGGTTCATGAAAGACTCTACTGGGGAGGTGGAGGCAGTTGCCCTCCGGCAATAGCGTAGGGCAGCGGAGCGACACTCATAACAATGAGCAGAGCGCTATACGACTGAAACACTGAAAGTTGGCACAGTGGGGAGCACGGCTTTTGCATCTGCCCGTCATCACCTTAAGTCAACCCATGGTACCTGTGTCTATTCATGACTTCCTGCCAGCCATCCTTCGACACTTCAAGTGACCTCAAAATGCACCAAGCACCGCACAAAAGCGCTATGGTGATGTCACTGCCACTTAGGGGCAAACGGCGATTATTGTCTTCTTGTTGTGCGTGTGTGCACGGACGCATATACCCCTGTGAGTGTGTGTGTGGGGAGAGATAGTGCAATGGTGAACACTGTCTACCATCCCACCGATCCCAGTTCGATTCCCACTCACGACCAACACCTTTAACGATTATATTAATGGTTGCTGGGCTTTCCGTCGATCGACTCAGCCTCAAATAAGTGCCTGGTGTGGTGTGTAAATATCATCCACTGGCGAGACAAAGGCAGCCGGGCGTGGTGCTGTCCACGCACCCCCTCGTGCGAGATTCCAGCCTTCATAGGCGCTGCTGGCTAACAGCACTTGCCCCAACATTCTGGTTAGGCTATTCGGGGGATGACTGTCGCTGTTGTGTGTGTGTGTGCTTGCGGGCGTTCACCCCCAAGCCTCCCGTGTGCAGTTATGGGGACTCATTATGCCCCCTCCCGACAAACGGGCCCACATCCAGACTCAAGGTAAGTGACAATAAAAACATATTTTTTTTCCTATTTACGTAACTTTATTTTTTGTTTACCATACAGTATTTATTACAGTATTATTTGCAAATGTATAATATTCCGTGTTATGACTTTAACAATGCTTCAAAATTTTTGTTAAACCGTAATACATTTTACAACACTTCCAGTATGTGAATTTAAATACAGTACACTATTTTATTCAGACTTATGAACTGTTCGACTCACTAACGATTCTCTGTAATGGAATCCAAAAGTTGTACTATTCATTAACAACATCTCCCATTGGTATGGTTGACTACATGTGATGCAAAATAAGTTAAACATAAATAAATATATATTGTACAACACTTTCCCCAACAGTGTGTTGAGGCTACATGGGGGACCTTTGTGTTTGTGCTTGTGATTGTATTGTGGAGGCCTTCTTAGGTGCTGCTCCTTGCTAATAGCACTTGCCCCAATAGTCTCTTGATTCTATACGGGGAACGTTTGTCTTTGTGAATAATGTTTTAATTGGGGCGGTGTCATTTTCAAAATTGCCCCAATGTTTTTAAATGGTCGACTTGCGTTTCAGCCATTTTAGGACCCAATTAATACATCTCTTCATTTCTTGGGCTTGGTGGCGGTGGTGGCAGCTGTGGCAGCGGCGGTGGCAGTGGCGTTGGTGGTGGTGGCATCTTTGTAAATTTGAGAAATGGCGCATTTCAGCTCTTTCAGCTGTCTACTGAGATGCCGGCACTCTTTGCGCATCTTCACTTCGCCGTGCCAGTTTTCCTCGTGACGCGCGAGCTTCCCGCGCAGCCTAAACTGCTCCTGCCCTCTCTGTGGATTCAGGAAGTTCAACTCCCTCAGGTGGATGCGCAGCGACCTACGGAGACCTTCCTTTTTACAGCGCAGCGACATTTGCCGCTGTGCTGCATTGCAGTCTCGGAGAAAATTCGCATGGAGAGAGGCACGCTCGCAGCGAGGCACTCTCGTGGACTCCAGCTCCAACTGGCACTCTTTAAGCTGTTGAACCAGGCCCCTGTTCTCTCTCTGGAGAGTCTCTCGGTTATCCATCAACTCCTCCTGCTGCTGCTGTAGCTTCAGATGGGGCGTCTTGGTCTTCTGACAGAGCTCCACATTCTGCTGGCCCATCCTCTCCGTTTGCAGCGTCGTGGTCTCGCGGTGAAAGTCTGAGATGGAAAGCGTAAAACGAAGATAAATGAAGATCTCCATCCCAAGCAGGGCCAAGAGCAGAACGCCAACGATCAGCAGCGCCATGCTCAGCTCGTGTTGACGGCACGCGGGACAGAAGCAAGTGTGAGATACGTCACGAAGGGGCGTTATTTATACTAACGTCATTACCGGATGTGACGTACGCTTTGACGTAACAGCCATCCCTGCCCACTTATTGTCAATCATTGCCAACCACGTGACTCCACGGCCCCGCCCCTAACCGCGCAGCTCCTCCCCCATACTCCTCTTCCGCCTTCCCCACGTGACGCGAAGCGAGCCAATCACGCGAGAGGCGGCGCGCGGTCGGCCCCGCGACCGCTTCCCGCCATTCTTGCAATGGGCGGTGGGGGGGCGAGATCACCCCACGTCGCGAGCGGGAGGAGGAGGGACGAGGGGGAGGGGCCAGGAGGGACAAGGGGGAGGGGCCAGGAGGAACGAGGGGGAGGGGCCAGGAGGGACGAGGGGGAGGGGCCAGGAGAGACGAGGGGCCAGGAGGGACGAGGGGGAGGGGCCAGTTGGAACGAGGGGGAGGGGCCAGGAGGGACGAGGGGGAGGGGCCAGGAGGAACGAGGGGGAGGGGCCAGGAGGGACGAGGGGCCAGGAGGGACGAGGGGGAGGGGCCAGGAGGGACGAGGGGGAGGGGCCAGGAGCGGGAGGGGGGGTGCCGTGGCGCCGCTCTTGGGCCGCGAGGCCTCCCCCTGGGCCCGCGGCGCCACGCGGAGACCGCGACAGCAGCAGGAGGTGGTGGTGGTGGTGTTTGTGGTTGTAGGCACGGGAGAGGTGGTGGTGGTGTTTGTGGTTGTAGGCACGGGAGAGGTGGTGGTGGTGTTTGTGGTTGTAGGCACGGGAGAGGTGGTGGTGGTGTTTGTGTTTGTAGGCACGGGAGAGGTGGTGGTGGTGTTTGTGGTTGTAGGCACGGGAGAGGTGGTGGTGGTGTTTGTGGTTGTAGGCACGGGAGAGGTGGTCACGGACAGGCGGTGAGTGCCGGGTGATGGAGGGGGGGTGAGGGAGTGGATTGCAGGGTGAGTGAGTTAATGAGGAGAATTAATAGGTGAGGAGGGTGAGTGAGTTGAAGGGTGAGGTGAGTGAGTGGGTGAGTGGTGAGTTCACGACAGGGAGATTGGGGCTGAGTGAGTGAACGCAGCGCACGGTAAAGATCCCCTGAGAGCATTCGCAAGAGTTGGACATTGAGTGCCGCTGTCAGGGTCCACACGTAAATTACTCACTTGGCATGATATACAAATTAACAATTGTAAACGATAACTTTAAAAAAGTCCGCTATTTGTCAGAGCTAATGCGATGTGCGTTTAGCATATTTGTAGAACGTTAACCAACGTCAACATCGTCATTTAGAGTAACCATTAGTCCATACGTGTCACTTGCTAATAGTCCCCGGGTCAATCACAACTTTGCCGTGCGTGCAGGCTTTGTCTCTGGCTGCTCGCTAGGGCTGCGATGCCTTTCCATGCCACAAGATGACGTTCATTGCTCCTTCCACACCGCGACAATATTTACTGCAGTGTTCTATAACGCGGTAGATGCGTTGCTGAATAACACCGCGTTGTGTAAACTCCCTCGTTACAATGACTAATACAGGGTAAAGCACAGTCCGTGATAACAGCGTGAGATGCGTGTGTCGGCTGAACAAAGACTGAGGCGCGTGGGGAGCATCAGGAAGCATCCAGCAGCATCCCAATGCCTCGTGTGACGCTGTGCCCAGGCAGCCGAACAACCGCACATTCCTACTCGCGCGACGTGGTTCTGTTGACTCAATCGCGTTATATCCACTTAGCATCCGCGTTATAAAACGTGTTCCCTATTACATCCATCGTGCCATATCCAAATAGCGTTATGAAAACACGCGTTAAGGCAGAACGAACTCTATAAACTATTTTTATTTTACCAGGTGAGACCCACTGAGCTATGTGGCTGTTTTTCAGAAGCGACCTGTCCACAAATAATAGATCAGCGAAATGGCTAATCACGTAGAAATGTGTAGCACCAGCCACACATACTCTAGACAGCTTTACACCGAACTCCTTGCTTGTGGTAAAACATGTTTGCGACTTTGCTGATCGAGAACTATGCAGATTTAGATTTATAGTAACATGTACTTGGTGTGAGATGAACTTCCAAACAATTTCCTTTGCTCAACATCTTGGAATTAATGTCTTTTAAATGGTCAGCTTAAGTGATTCCGTGATGTTTATGTAACTTGACCATTAAGTAATCTATGGAGCACAATTATTTCAGCATTATTTGTCATAAGTAAACTTTAAACTGAACCCATATGTGATATTATATTGCCTGATTATTTTATTTTTTTATGTAGTCTACATGCTCTTCTGGGGATATTACCCCACATTTACCATTCATTGATGTTCCCTTTGACATTGGTAATTGGCATTGTCACACCATAGTAATTCATGGGCAATTATGTAATTCTCTCTGTGTCTATCTCTCTCTGCATCTACCTGTGTGGGTGTCTCTCTCTGCCGGTGTGTTTTTCTCTATATGTGTCTCTCGTGTGTCTCTTTGTGTGTGCCTCTCTCTGTGTGTGGATGTCTCTCGGTGTCTGTCTCTCTCTTTCCTTTTCCACGATGTGGTGTTGTATTTACATGCAAATTCTACCTCTAGCCCCGCCCACTTACCCTTGGGCTGAGCTTATCTCAAGCCAATATAACTTCGTGTTTCAGCAGCTTTCTCACTATATTTTTTCACCTGATGATGGTTGCTTGTGTTGCAATCGAAACGTCGTGATCTATTTTTTTTTCTACCTACGTGACTTTACCGAAAGAACCAAAGAGTATTGTGATTGTAATTTTGATTGTGATCGTTGTGGTGGAGGTGGTGATATTGATGGTGGTGTTAACGATAGCGGTGATTTTGGTGGTTGTAATGGTGGTATTGATGGTGGTAATGGTGGTTGACTATTACCCCTCTCGTGTCCTTACTTCCACCACCAGGTTTAAGAATCTGCTGGTGTTTGTGCTGGAGGTGGACGTCGGATATCTGTGCGGTCTGGAGCGGTGGACAATAGACTTCTGCAGCTCAATCACGTGGACGCACTGGGCAGGGGGCAAGATGGTTGTGGCCTTAGAGACCCACTTACTCCCACAGAGAGCCATAGACTCACTCACAGAGTACACTCACACAGAGAGCCAAAGTCTCACTGACACAGAGCCATAGGCTCACTCACATGGAGACACATAGACTCACTCACACAGAGAACCATTGATTAACTCATTGTTTTTTCGGTAAAGTCACGTATGTAGAAATACCAAAAAATATTAAAATAAATCAATAAATCAATCTTCATCAGGTGTAAAAACAAATAGCACATAGGGTGACATCAACGCAACACATAGAGAGCGTTAAACTGCACGGAGGTAAATACAACAAGATGAGAGACGGGAATTCAAAAAACCCAAGAAAAATTTACGTGATGCAAAACCAGTCGGCCAACGACACAGTTAGACACTTGCCTGGCAGACCACGAATTTCAGAAGAGTGCTAAATTTCGTGTTCATCCTCTGGGTTGAACATACCAGCATAGACAGAGTGAACAAATACGAGGTATAAGATAGCAGAAATACATATACAGGGACACAAGAGGTAAGAAGAGGAAAGACGGACAGAGAAGCAAGAAAAAAGGGGCCGGAGGGATGAACAGACAGAGGCTTAAAATAAGTAGTAGAGGTGGGGGGAGGGGCCGAAGAAAGCAAGGGGCACGGCAGCAGCAGAAGAGGGGGGAGGGGCAGGAAAATGTAAGGGGGCGCAATTAGTTTAGTACAGAATTGTAAAGGTAACTTCCCCGTAGAAGTGTGTTAATAAAGAATTAAAGCTTTCAATGACTGAATAAATTACTCATTGTTTTTTTCAGTAAAGTCACGTATGTAGAAATACCATAAAATTATATTAAAATAAATCAATCACGACGTTTCGACCGCAACACAAGCGATCTTGTGTTGCAAGATCTTGTGTTGCAAGATCGCTTGTGTTGTGGTCGAAACGTCGTGATTGATTTATTTTAATATAATTTTATGGTATTTCTACATTAGTGACTTTACCGAAAAAAAACAATTAGTAATTTATGCAGTCACGAAAGCTTTAATTATTTATTAACACACTTCTACGGGGAAGTTACCTTTACAATTCTGTACTAGACTAATTGCGCCCCCTTACATTTTCCTGCCCCTCCCTCTTCTGCTGCTGCTGTGCCCCTTGCTTTCTTCGGCCCCTCCCCCTCCCCCCACCTCTACTACTTATTTTAAGCCTCTGTCTGTTCATCCCTCCGGCCCCTTTTTTCTTGCTTCTCTGTCCGTCTTTCCTCTTCTTACCTCTTGTGTCCCTGTATATGTATTTCTGATATCTTATTCCTCGTATTTGTTCACTCTGTCTATGCTGGTATGTTCAACCCAGAGGATGAACACGAAATTTAGCACTCTTCTGAAATTCGTGGTCTGCCAGGCAAGTGTCTAACTGTGTCGTTGGCCGACTGGTTTTGCATCACGTAAATTTTTCTTAGGTTTTTTGAATTCTCGTCTCTCATCTTCTTGTATTTACCTCCGTGCAGTTTAACGCTCTCTATGTGTTGCGTTGATGTCACCCTATGTGCTATTTGTTTTTACACCTGATGAAGATTGATTTATTGATTTATTTTAATATTTTATGGTATTTCTACATACGTGACTTTACCGAAAAAAACAATGAGTTAATCAATGGTTCTCTGTGTGAGTGAGTCTATGTGTCTCCATGTGAGTGAGCCTATGGCTCTGTGTCAGTGAGACTTTGGCTCTCTGTGTGAGTGTACTCTGTGAGTGAGTCTATGGCTCTCTGTGGGAGTAAGTGGGTCTCTAAGGCCACCATCATCTTGCCCCTTGCCCAGTGCGTCCACCTGGTTGAGCTGCAGAAGTCTATTGTCCACCGCTCCAGACCGCACAGATATCCGACGTCCACCTCCAGCACAGACACCGGCAGATTCTTAAACCTGGTGGTGGAAGTAAGGACACGAGAGGGGTAATAGTCAACCACCATTACCACCATCAATACCACCATTACAACCACCAAAATCACCGCTATCGTTAACACCACCATCAATATCACCACCTCCACCACAACGATCACTATCAAAATTACAATCACAATACTCTTTGGTTCTTTCTGTAAAGTCACGTAGGTAGAAGAAAATAATAGATCATGACGTTTCGATCGCAACACAAGCAACCATCATCAGGTGAAAAAATATAGCGAGAAAGCTGCTGAAACACGAAGTTATATTGGCTTGAGATAAGCTCAGCCCAAGGGTAAGTGAACGGGGCTAGAGGTAGAATTTGCATGTAAATACAACACCACATCGTGGAAAAGGAAAGAGAGAGACAGACACCGAGAGACATCCACACACAGAGAGAGGCACACACAAAGAGACACACGAGAGACGCATATAGAGAAAAACACCCCGGCAGAGAGAGATACCCACACAGACAGATGCAGAGAGAGATAGACAGAGAGAATTACATAATTGCCCATGAATTACTATGGTGTGACAATGCCAATTACCAATGTCAAAGGGAACATCAATGAATGGTAAATGTGGGGTAATATCCCCAGAAGAGCATGTAGACTACATTAAAAATTAAAATAATCAGGCAATATAATATCACATATGGGTTCAGTTTAAAGTTTACTTATGAAAAATAATCCTGAAATAATTGTGCACCATAGATAATCTTAATGGTCAAGTTACATAAACATCACGGAATCACTTAAGCTGACCATTTAAAAAACATGAATTCAAAGATGTTGAGCAAAGGAAATTGTTTGGAAGTTCATCTCACACCAAGTACATGTTACTATAAATCTAAATCTGCATAGTTCTCAATCAGCAAAGTCGCAAACATGTTTTACCACAAGCAAGGAGTTCAGTGTAAAGCTGTGAAGCAAATTAACCACTGCACACGGTTTTAAAGCTCTCTGCCTCAAAGACAGCACTCTACCAAGTGTCAAGACGCAGCTGCACACGCCACATGACAATAGGCGGAGTGAGTGAATCTAAGTAGACACTGACCCTGTCAAAGGGGATCCCATGTCGAGTATTTGTGGCTGGTGCTACACATTTCTAACGTGATTAGCCATTTAGCTGATCTATCATTTGTGGAAAGGTCGCTTCTGGAAAACAGCCACATAGCTCAGTGGGTCTCACCTGGTAAAATAAAAATAGTTTATAGAGTTCGTTCTGCCTCAACGCGTGTTTTCATAACGCCATTTGGATATGGCACGATGGATGTATTAGGGAACACGTTTTATAACGCGGATACTAAGTGGATATAACGCGATTGAGTCAACAGAACCACGTCGCGCGAGTAGGAATGTGCGGTTGTACGGCTGCCTGGGCACAGCGTCACACGAGGCATTGGGATGCTGCTGGATGCTTCCTGATGCTCCCCACGCGCCTCAGTCTTTGTTCAGCCGACACACGCATCTCACGCTGTTATCACGGACTGTGCTTTACCCTGTATTAGTCATTGTAACGAGGGAGTTTACACAACGCGGTGTTATTCAGCAACGCAACTACCGCGTTATAGAACACTGCAGTAAATATTGTCGCGGTGTGGAAGGAGCAATGAACGTCATCTTGTGGCATGGAAAGGCATCGCAGCCCTAGCGAGCAGCCAGAGACAAAGCCTGCACGCACGGCAAAGTTGTGATTGACCCGGGGACTATTAGCAAGTGACACGTATGGACTAATGGTTACTCTAAATGACGATGTTGACGTTGGTTAACGTTCTACAAATATGCTGAAGGCACATCGCATTAGCTCTGACAAATAGCGGACTTTTTAAAGTTATAGTTTACAATGGTTAATTTGTATATCATGCCAAGTGAGTAATTTACGTGTGGACCCTGACAGCGGCACTCAATGTCCAACTCTTGCGAATGCTCTCAGGGGATCTTTACCGTGCGCTGCGTTCACTCACTCAGCCCCAATCTCCCTGTCGTGAACTCACCACTCACCCACTCACTCACCTCACCCTTCAACTCACTCACCCTCCTCACCTATTAATTCTCCTCATTAACTCACTCACCCTGCAATCCCCCCCCCTCCATCACCCGGCACTCACCGCCTGTCCGTGACCACCTCTCCCGTGCCTACAACCACAAACACCACCACCACCTCTCCCGTGCCTACAACCACAAACACCACCACCACCTCTCCCGTGCCTACAACCACAAACACCACCACCACCTCTCCCGTGCCTACAACCACAAACACCACCACCACCTCTCCCGTGCCTACAACCACAAACACCACCACCACCTCTCCCGTGCCTACAACCACAAACACCACCACCACCTCTCCCGTGCCTACAACCACAAACACCACCACCACCTCTCCCGTGCCTACAACCACAAACACCACCACCACCTCTCCCGTGCCTACAACCACAAACACCACCACCACCTCTCCCGTGCCTACAACCACAAACACCACCACCTCCTGCTGCTGCTGTCGCGGTCTCCGCGTGGCGCCGCGGGCCCAGGGGGAGGCCTCGCGGCCCAAGAGCGGCGCCACGGCACCCCCCCTCCCGCTCCTGGCCCCTCCCCCTCGTCCCTCCTGGCCCCTCCCCCTCGTCCCTCCTGGCCCCTCCCCCTCGTCCCTCCTGGCCCCTCCCCCTCGTTCCTCCTGGCCCCTCCCCCTCGTCCCTCCTGGCCCCTCCCCCTCGTTCCAACTGGCCCCTCCCCCTCGTCCCTGCTGGCCCCTCCCCCTAGTCCCTCCTCCTCCCGCTCGCGACGTGGAGTGATCTCGCCCCCCCACCGCCCATCGCGCCGCCTCTCGCGTGATTGGCTCGCTTCGCGTCACGTGGGGAAGGCGGAAGAGGAGTATGGGGGAGGAGCTGCGCGGTTAGGGGCGGGGCCGTGGAGTCACGTGGTTGGCAATGATTGACAATAAGTGGGCAGGGATGGCTGTCACGTCAACGTGTACGTCACATCCGGTAAAGAAGTTATATAAATAACGCCCCTTCGTGACGTGCCTCACACTTGCTTCTGTCCCGCGTGCCGTCAACACGAGCTGAGCATGGCGCTGCTGATCGTTGGCGTTCTGCTCTTGGCCCTGCTTGGGATGGAGATCTTCATTTATCTTCGTTGTACGCTTTCCATCTCAGACTTTCACCGCGAGACCACGACGCTGCAAACGGAGAGGATGGGCCAGCAGAATGTGGAGCTCTGTCAGGGGAACAAGACGCCCCATCTGAAGCTACAGTATCAGCAGGAGGAGTTGATGGATAACCGAGAGACTCTCCAGAGAGAGAACAGGGGCCTGGTTCAACAGCTTAAAGAGCGCCAGTTAGAGCTGGAGTCCACGAGAGTGCCTGGCTGCGAGCGTGCGTCTCTCCGTGCGGATTTTCTCCGAGACTGCAATGCAGCACAGCAGCAAATGTCGCTGCGCTGTAAAAAGGAAGGTCTCCGTAGGTCGCTGCGCATCCACCTGAGGGAGTTGAACTTCCTGAATCCACAGAGAGGGCAGGAGCAGTTTAGGCTGCGCGGGAAGCTGGCGCGTCACGAGGAAAAGTGGCACGGCGAAGTGCAGATGCGCAAAGAGTGCCGGCATCTCAATAGACAGCTGAAAGAGCTGAAATGCGCCATTTCTCAAATTTACAAAGATGCCACCACCACCAACGCCACTGCCACCGCCGCTGCCACAGCTGCCACCACCGCCACCAAGCCCAAGAAATGAAGAGATGTATTAATTGGGTCCGAAAATGGCTGAAACGCAAGTCGACCATTTAAAAACATTGGGGCAATTTAGAAAATGACACCGCCCCAATTAAAACATTATTCACAAAGACAAACGTTCCCCGTATAGATTCAAGAGACTATTGGGGCAAGTGCTATTAGCAAGGAGCAGCACCTAAGAAGGCCTCCACAATACAATCACAAGCACAAACACAAAGGTCCCCCATGTAGCCTCAACACTGTTGGGGAAAGTGTTGTACAATATATATTTATCTATGTTTAACTTATTTTGCATCACATGTAGTCAACCATACCAATGGGAGATGTTGTTAATGAATAGTACAACTTTTGGATTCCATTACAGAGAATCGTTAATGAGTCGAACAGTTCATAAGTCTGAATAAAATAGTGTACTGTATTTAAATTCACATACTGGAAGTGTTGTAAAATGTATTACGGTTTAACAAAAATTTTGAAGCATTGTTAAAGTCATAACACGGAATATTATACATTTGCAAATAATACTGTAATAAATACTGTATGGTAAACAAAAAATAAAGTTACGTAAATAGGACAAAAAATATGTTTTTAATGTCACTTACCTTGAGTCTGGATGTGGGACCTTTTGTCGGGAGGGGGCATAATGAGTCCCCATAACTGCACACGGGAGGGTTGGGGGTGAACGCCCGCAAGCACACACACACACAACAGCGACAGTCATCCCCCGAATAGCCTAACCAGAATGTTGGGGCAAGTGCTGTTAGCCAGCAGCGCCTATGAAGGCTGGAATGTCGCACGAGGGGGTGCGTGGACAGCACCACGCCCGGCTGCCTTTGTCTAGCCAGTGGTGATATTTACACACCACACCAGGCACTTATTTGAGGCTGAGTCAATCGACGGAAAGCCCAGCAACCATTAATATAATCGTTAAAGGTGTTGGTTGTGAGTGGGAATCGAACTGGGATCGGTGGGATGGTAGACAGTGTTCACCATTGCACTATCTCTCCCCACACACACACTCACAGGGGTATATGCGTCCGTGCACACACGCACAACAAGAAGACAATATTCGCCGTTTGCCCCTAAGTGGCAGTGACATCACCACAGCGCTTTTGTGCGGTGCTTGGTGCATTTTGAGGTCACTTGAAGTGTCGAAGGATGGCTGGCAGGAAGTCATGAATAGACACAGGTACCATGGGTTGACTTAAGGTGATGACGGGCAGATGCAAAAGCCGTGCTCCCCACTGTGCCAAATTTCAGTGTTTCAGTCGTATAGCGCTCTGCTCATTGTTATGAGTGTCGCTCCGCTGCCCTACGCTATTGCTGGAGGGCAACTGCCTCCACCTCCCCAGTAGAGTCTTTCATGAACCTCCTCCACATAGGCCTATCGCGACACTGCTGCTACCAGTCATCAGCAAGTTCAATCAGCTCCACATCCTTCTGTACCACATCAGTCCATCTCTTCTGTAGCCCATGCCGCGCCTGTTTAGCATGATCTATCCGCCCAAATTGAAGCTGCTTGGGGATGCGGTGACAGTGCATATAGACTTCATGACCCAGCCAATGGAGCCTGACTTGCCGGAAGAGCCCACTGATGAGCCTTTGTCCAGATATTTCAGGAAATTTTGGCCTCCTCACAAAGTCCAGTCTGGTTAAACCCTGGATAGATCGTAGGCAGGCTAGACCAAATGTTTCAAACCATTGCAGATAATCCTATAGAGAGAAATAAGGGAAGGCATAACTGTGGTCCAGAAGACATGAAGGTTTGTATGGAGTAACAGATCAGGTAGCTTCCATACAATGTTACGCAGCTGATGAAAATATAATGCCGCTCGAATGAATCGAAGTGAGACCTCGGCTCCCAAAACAGAGTTGGTCATGAGCACACTGCCCAAGTACGGAAATATCTCCACTCTCTCCACAACTGCCTCAAAATACATGGGGAATTGAGGGAGGGGAGCATTTTGATGATGTAAAATACCCAGGGAGGTGATTTGATTTTGTGGGGCTGATGGTAACGGCCCATATTTTAGTAGCATGTTCCGTGTTTAGATAGAGTGTCTCCAACTCCTTAGAGTGGGCAGTAATCACCAGATCATCCGCATTCATAATATGGTTTAACTATAGAGAGCCATACCATGACCGGACTCGTGCATCGATCAGCCTCCCATTATATCTATACCAGATATAAATTCTACTGGTACATCCATGGAAATCGTCTCATTACTAAGTAGTCAAAGAAAATGTTAAGTCGTGTAGGGGCCAGAGGACATCCATGTCGCACATTACTCACATATTCTATCATCCCTTAACTCCATTATATCGATTTCCCATGAGACACAGCAGTTGTTTTTCTATTGTTTATATATGCTTTTCATTACTGTAACTCTGTGTTTTTATTTAGCTTTTGTTATTTTGGTGATCCAGGTCTCTCTTGCAAATGAGAATCATCCTAGTCTCTTTAGTTCTCGCCTGTTTTAACTAAATAAATTACTACTTACTCCATTATGAACTCACCCACTTCCCTTACTTTATGACTCACATAAATACGTCCTCTCCTTCCTCATGAGTCATATATTGACCTGATAACTCAGGCAACCACCTGATCATTCACTGTGCCAACATCACTCACGCACTATTTCACAATCTCACCAATGACCTACTCATCCCATCACTCACTACCTTACTCACCATCCGCTTCCCTCATTGACCCACTGGTAAAATGGAAATACGCAGTCTAACACTCACGTGTTTAAAGAAGCTCCTTCGCAGGTTAGATTGTCTAGATGATTTATTTCACGATAACGTATTTACAACGCAAAAGTACGACTCACATGAACCTTCCCTCGTACAGTAGCCTGCATCTGTTCCACCCATCAACACTGACACCACTATATCCTTTGCCATCTAAGAGAAAGGACTTAGAAGACGGTTGAGTCTGCTGGAAGAATGTACCAAGGAAACTGCTGCAAGCTGCCAGGGCGAGGCTGCGTGGGTAGAAAAGGGAGAGCGAGGCCCGCAATTGGGGCGCTAGCTCGGAGACTGAAGGACGACTGCAGGTGGATGACATCGGGGCCGACTGTTGTACATGGTGGAAACCATTAAGAAAGATTGTTCGAGATGAATGTAGTGGAAAACACTGGGGCTGCAGATAGTCATACCCTTGTGAAGCATGTGAGTTGCACTCTCTTCTCAAAAATGGAACCTGCAAAGAAGCTTCTGGTGGCAGTGGTGGGATACAGTCTACAAGTTCAAGAAGGAAGACCCGCCGAAGAGCTCCTGCAGAAAACGAGTTATCAACCCTAAGCGCTCCAGGTTTTTCAAACTCGGCAAATGGCGGGAGTGAGAGCCGGACCCCGTTGGCAGCCAAGTTCCCGATGGAAGTGGATGCTCCGCCAAAGACCCAAGAACCAGCATCGCCGAACAAAGAAAATTGGCGGCAGCTGTTGGACAGGTTGGACCACCTTACCTCAGTGGTGGATCGACTGATAATTTCGATGATGAAGAAAAGAGAAGAGGAAGGAACAGGTAGTGCGCGGCTGAAGCCAGATCCATCTCCACCATGGACCGCAATGGCGAGGAGAAAGCGCCATAGGGCAGCAGCCATCGCTTCCCCCCGTCGAGCAGCAGGCGGGAACCAATCAAATGACTCAACCACAACTAGAAGCTGTTCAACAGACCTTGACCACCATGCATAAAAATACGGGAGGTGATTGTATTGCATTCATCAAAAGATTTGAAGCAGCTGTCAGAGTCAGCCGATTGATTGACGATGAAGTGCTACGACTGCTGCCTACGGTGTTGGATGACAGAGCACTATTGGCCTTCTTTATGATCCCGGAAAATCAACCTGCCACAACCCAACAAGGTTGTCAAGGGATGGCCGATGTTTTCTGTCCTGCGTCCAGCGCAAGGCAGCAATTTTCATCCTGGAGAAGAGGAGATAGCGAGCCACTGATGGCTTATAGAAGTACCTTGCATGCGGTTGCAGATGTGGCATTTCCAAGGATGGACATGACAACCTGAGACGTGCTAGTGGCGGAGCGGCTACAAATTCTCCTCTATCAAAGTGGCATTACATTGCCGATTTTGCCAGAGAGTGAGCAAACTTCAATGTAGTTTGCTAAATGCCTCTGGGCACACACAGATCCCAGGGCACCATGTGAAGTAGCAGCCCATGTGACAAGGGTGATGGAGAATGGAGGAGCAGGAGGACCAACGGAGCCAACAGGGACAGCAACAACAGGGACCGCCGCAATGCCCAGCATGGAGGGTGATCTGCAGGCGACCTTGGAAGAGATGGCTGTGGCCATCCAGGGGTTCAACGATTCAAGGTGTCAACTACAGCATCAGCGACCATGGCACAACCACGGAGGAATTCAGGACCATGCGGTGATGTACTGCTACCACTGCGGGAGGTCGGGCCACATCGCGAGAGGTTGCCGAGGGGAAGTCATCCCGAGACAACCAAGAAACACCCAGGCGTGTCGCCTGTACACCCAGCCAGATCACACGTGCACCTCATTTCCAAAACCCTCATCACCAACATCACTAGCACACCACTCGACACATCGACCTGGAGTGAAACAACAGGGAAAATTCGGCCAACATCTCGGGCTAAGTGGAAAAAGTTAGTGAGATCGTTCGTAGCAGCAGCGACAGGAGCAGCATGGTGTAAACCGACCCTCCCTGACTCGCCGAGACAGGTGATGTCAATAAACACAGCAACGATAGAAAATGATGTACCACCCACAGATCATGATCTTGGGCTGATAAGGACCGAATGAATCCGATTGCAAAAACAGGATGAAATTATACAGTCATTGGCTGCACAGGCAGCTGAATGTGCTCAAACTGGTCAAAATGGGGAGCCATTCATCCCATGACGAGGACTCCTGATGAGGTGGGACATGAAGATGCAGCGTTGTTGCCTAGTGGTGCAAAAACCCTTGCAAAAACAGTTGCTACTAGAAGTGCACGCCAAACAACAAATGCACTTGGGCCACCGAAACACATTGCTCACACTGAAGGCTCGATATTTTTGGCCAGTGATGTCAAAAGATGTACGCGAGCGGGTAATAATTGTCAGGAGTGTGCAAAAAGGAAACCTGCTCCCCATCCTATACAGCCTCCACTGCAGTCGATCGCAGTGGTGAGGGTAAACGAACTAGTAGCGTTGGATATCCTGGGTGCATTTCCTAAAACAGCAAGGATAAAATAAATATTTGCTCGAGGGGATGGAGTATTGCACACACTGGCTCGTTGCATGGCCGATAAATGACCAAACTGCTGCAATAATAGCAGAAGCCTTTCTCCATGGCTATGTATTGGACAAGGGCCCCACTGAGAAACGTCTAGCAGGCCAGGGTCAGAATTTTTCTACTAACCTGTTGCGAGAGGTTTGTAATATCGTGGGCACTAAGAAAAATTCGAACGCCACCATACCACCTGCAGTGTGATGGACAAGTAGATAGGCTTAACCGCACGCTGTCCGCAATGTTGTGCCATGTTGTAAATGGTGATCAGATGGACTGGGACTTGCACATCCCAGGGGTCCTAGGGGCATATTGTAGAGTGCCACATGCATCGGCCGGGCTCTTCCCCTTCTTTTTGATGTATGGGAGAGACCCTGAGCCACCTATTGAGGACCAACTGGTGGCTTTCCCTGCTAAAGTTGTGTCGTCACCAGCCTCCCTCAGACTGCCACTAAAAAAGCTCTGTGAAGCTCGTGAAGCCGCGATAGCAGAGTCAGGCAGATCGCAAATAGCAAACAAACCGTTGCGGAAATGAACGGAGACCCCTGTACCCTTTGAACAGGGTGATCGGGCCTGGTTACACTGTCCTGAGGTCCGGGTTAGAAAATCCGCCAAACTACACCATCCTTGGCAAAGCCCAGTGGAATTGTTAAAATCCTCTGCCCGCAAAGTGTTCGCATCCAAATGGGACGCCAGAGATGGGTGGTTAATCCGAGTCGCCCTAAACCATATAGAGAACTGACATCACAAGGGATCGTTCAGGCTCACAAAGCCGTGTCCAGGGGCGTCGTGATGAATGCCAGGGAGGGGAGCATCCTCCTCACAGAAACACTGCCCCGGCACTCTCCTCTCAGGATCGACCGGAATGAAGATGGCCACGATGAGGGAGGCCGACGGACTAATTTAGAGAGGTGCCGAGAAGGAGTGTCACCAGGTCGAATGTGCTGCTCGACCACACCTACAGTACATATTGATGGCTTGTTGTAAATGTAGGGCTAATGATGTTGCGTATTGTTTGCCTAAGAATGTACACCTTCAATAGGGCAGCCCACGTAAGAGTTTGGTGATGATACTGAATTTTCAAGTTGGGTTGTAATGCCTTCCCCCCCTTGATTCAAGCGCCTATGTTAAGCATTAACCCAGAGGTTAAATGTTTTGTACTCCATGCCCACATCACTGAATCCCGTGTGCGATCCCATTGATTCCCACATAGAGTTCCCTATTACTGGTAGGAACGAAGTTGTAAACTGAGTGTACCAGCCTGCAATAGATGAGTGTACCAGCTTGCAATAGATTAATGCGTCCGTCCGTCCCCTTTCAATACTTTAACGAAGTGAAATCTCGTGCTATTGGGGTGTAAAAATAAAATTGCGCAAAATTCCAATGTTCCTACCAGCCCACCCTGCAGGGACCTGTTAAATTAGAGTTTTAGCCGGGACAGATATTTTTATGGGCAGAAGAGGGTGATGTAGGGTACTGTACATGGCAAAAGTTATAGTGGTGTCAGTGGAGATGGGTGGAAACAGGTGCATGGTACCGTACGAGGGAAGGTTCGAGGTAGAAGACGGTAAAGTTTGCTGGAATAATCTTAAATTAAAGCTTTCATGAATGCAGGGATTCATACTCTTTGGTGGAGACGATAGCACAGAGTGGTGTACCTTCTTTATGACTCTGATATTTCCATCCTACCTGCCTATGTCAGCTGTTATTTCCGACTCTTTGTGTCTCTCTCTATGCCTCTCTCTTAGATCTCTCATGCTCACATGTCCTTTGGATTGCACTCTCATGCCTTTGGATTCCACCACTCTTCGATATTACTTTAACATGCTAATCTCTCACATTAACATAGCCCCTTTCATGCCCTCTATGAGGAGGCCGCTCTCCGTTCTTACATTTACATGCTAATTTCTCACATTAACATCACTAGCCCCGCCCACTTATTTATGGCCCTTGGGCTACACCCATTTCAAACTCTTTTAAACATTCTGCCTCAACAGCAGATCATGCTTTGCCATCTGATGACGGACGCTTGTGTTGCACCCGAAACGTCGTGATTTATTTCATTTTATACCTACGTGACTTTACCGAAATAACCAAAGAGTATGGAAGATACCAAGTCAGCTTCATCCCAATGGTGCTGTTTAGGCGAAAGTTTATCTATGAGTATATATAGGTTGGCTGACAGGTATGAAGTTACTCCTTTGGTGTTAATATACAACAAAAACAATGATAAATGTATAACCATTGTCATGGGTGAAGTCTTCCCATACTGGATCAGTCATGGAGATTGTTTCACCATACGCCATCATGCTTTTCAACGTGGGTTGATAACGAAAAGGCTCATGGCCAGTTTGTTTGATGTTAACTATAACCGAGAATCAAACTCAAGTGGCCTGATTCATAGTGCAATGCACAAACCATTGTGCCACCGTTTCACTCGTATGTACAAGTTAACAGGGAAATTAAAAACTATGCCATGTTTTTTGTTTACTGTCAATAAAATGAGAAAATAACATTGCCACGTTGGTCAACCCGTCGTCTGAAAATTACGAGATGTACAAGTCAAAAGTCTTAGGTATAATGCAGACAAGGGTTTTGATAGTTGGACGATTTCATAATGGGTTGCAGGTGACAATCCTAATCAAATGCCATTTTCAAGATCGTGTGCATAAGTCTGTTGTAGACAAAAACAACGGCCTGCTGATAAAGCATGTCCTGCATTCTTACATGTGTAAAGAAGCTCCTTCGCAGGTTTCATTTTCTAGATGATTTATTCCCGACGATAACATATTTACAAGGTGAGAGTGCAACTCACACGTTGCACAAGGCTATGACTATCTGCAGTCCCGGTGGTTTCTAATAGAGTAGATTAATCTCGAACAGTCTTTCTTGATGGTTTCCACCATGTTGATTTCCAACAGTCGGCCCCGATGTCATCCACCTGCAGTTGTTCTTCAGTCCCCAAGGCATCACCCCATTTGCGGGCCACGCTCCCCCTTATATACCCGCACGGCCACGCCCTGGTAACTTCCAGCAGTTTTCCCCGGTAGATTCTCTCAGCAGACTCTATTGTCTTCTACTTCACTTCTCTTGGATGGCAAAGTTTATAGTGGGGGCAGTGGAGATGGGTTGAAACAGGTACAGGTTACTGTACGGGGGAAGGTTCGTGTGAGTCGTACTCTTGCGTTGTAAATACGTTATCGTGAAATAAATCATCTATCAAATGGAACCTGCAAAGGAGCTTCTTTACACATGTGAGTGTAAGCCTGAGTACAATCTCACGTGTTGTTGCTGTCGAGTATTTTAATTTTACCAGTGGGTCAATGAGGGAAGGGGATGGTGATTAATGTAGTGATAGAATGGGTGGGTCATTCTTGAGAGCATGAAAAAGTGCGTGAGTGAGGTTGACACAGTGAATGATCGGGTGATTGTGTGATCAGGTAAATATATGACTCATGAGGAGAGAGAGGGAGTATTTACGTGAGTCATAGATTTAAGGAAGTGGGTAGGTTCATAATGGAGTGAGTGAGTACCAGTTTATTGAGTTGAACAAGGCGAGAACTAAAGCGACCATGATGAGTCTCATTTGCAAGAGAGACCTGGATCACCCAAATTACCAAAGCTAAATAAAACACAGAGTTACAGTAATTAAAGCAAATATACTATTTTCTTCTTTCGATAAAGCATATATAAACAATATAAAGACAACTGCTGTGTCTCATGGGAAATCGACGTAATGGAGCTAAGGGATGATAGAATGTGTGAGTAATGTGCGACATGGATGTCCTCTGGCCCCTACACGACTGAACATTTTCTTTGACTACGTAGTTTGAGACTATTTCCATGGATGTACCAGTAGAATTTATATCTGGTATAGATATAATGGGAGGCTGATCGATGCCCGAGCCGGTCATGGTATGAATCTCTATTGTTAAATCATATTATGAATGCGGATGACCTGGTGATTACTGCCCACTCTAAGGAGAAGTTGGAGACACTACAGCCAAACATGAAGCATGCTACTAAAATATGGGCCGTTACCATCAGCCCCACGAAAACAAATCACCTCCCTGGGTATTTTACATCATAAAAATGCTCCCTTCCTCAATTCCTCATGTATTTGGGGCACCTGAGGAGAGAGTGGAGTGGGCAGTGTGCTGATGATCATCTCCGTTTTGGGAGCTGAGGTCTCATTTCAAATAATTCGAGCAGCATTATATTTTCATCAGCTGCTCAACACAGTGTGGAAGCTACCTGGTATGCCACTCCATACAAATCTTCATGTCTTCTCGGCCAAAGTTATACCCTCCATTTTCTCTCTCGAAAGGAACATTTAGGTTAGCTTGCCCACGATCTATCCAGGGTTTAACCAGACTGGACTTTATGAGCTCACAGATTCCTAGAATATCTGGACAAATGCCCATCTGTGGGCTCCTCCAGTAAGCGAGGCTGCGTTGATTGTGTCATGCAGTCCGTTTGTACAGCCACGGCATCCCCAAGCAGCTTCAATTTGGCTGGATAGATGGCGCTAAGTGGGCGTGGTACGGGCTAGAGAAGAGATGGACTGATGTGGTACAGAAGGATGTGGAGCTGATTGGACGTATTGATGACTGGTATCAGCAGTGTCATGATCGGCTTCTGTGGAGGAGGTTCATGAACGGCGCTACTGGGGAGGTGGAGGCAGTCGCCCTCCAGCAACAGCATAGGGCAGAGAAGAGAGGCTCAAAACAACGAGCATAGCGCCAAACAACTGAAACAAAGAAAGTTGGCACAGTGGGGAGCACGGCTGTTGCATCTGTCCATCATCTTCCTAAGTCAATCCATGGCACCTGCGTCTATTACATGACCTCCTGCCAGCCAGCCTTCGACACTTCACGTGGCCTCAAAATACATCGAGCATGGCACAAGTGCTGTGGTGATGTCACCGCCACTTAGGGGTGAACAATGGTTGTTGTGTTGTGCGTGTGTGCACGGACGCATGTACGCCTGTGAGTCTCTTGTATGGAGAGAGAAAGATAGGCAGCTGGGCGTGGTGCTGGCCCGTGTGCTATTCTAAGCTGCATAGGCGCTGCTCGCTAACAGCACTTGCCCCAACATTCTGGTAAGGCTATACGGCGAATGATTGTCGCTGTTGTGTGTGTGTATGGACGTTCACCCCCCTCCCACCGCCCCCGTGTGTGCAGTTTTAGGGACTCATTACGCCCCCTCCCGACAAGCAGGCCAGCATCCGGACTAAAGGTAAGTGACAATAAAAACAGATTTTTTTTTTCCATTTAAGTAACTTTATGTTTTGCTCACAATACAGTATTTATTACAGTGTTGCATGCAAATGTACGATATTTTGTCTTACATATGACTTTGACAATGTTTACATGTTTTGCTGAACCGTGATAACATCTTAAAAAACTTACAGCATGTGGATTTCAATACAGTACACTATTGTATTCAGACTTATGAACTATTCGACTTACGGACAGTTCTCAGGAATGGAACCCATAAGTTGTACTATTCGCTAACAGCACCTTCCATTGGTATGGTTGACTACATACGATGCAAAGAAAGTTAAATATAGATACATATATATTGTACAGCACTTTCCCCAATAGTATGTTGATGTTCTATGGGGTATGTTTGTCTTGCTGAGTAATGTTTTAATTGGGGCGGTGTCATTTTCATAATTTCCCCAATGTTTTTACATGGCCGACTTGCGCGTCAGCAATTTTCGCACCCAATGGATAAATCTCTTCTTCTTCTTGGGCCTGGTGGTGGCAGAAGTGGTGGTGGAAGCTGTGGCAGCGGCGGTGGAAGGGGCATCGGTGGCATCATGGTACATTTGAGACACGGCGCATTTCAATTCTTTCAGCTGGCTACTGAGATGAAGGTTCTCTTCATGCAGCCTCTCTTCCCCATGCCACATGTCCTCGTGACGCACCAGCTTCCCGCGTAGCCTAAACTGTTCCTGGCCTCTCTGCGGATCCAGGAAGTTCAACTCCGTCAGGTGGGCGTGCAGCGACCTCCGGAGATCTTTGTTTTCACAGCGCAGCGACATTTGCCGCTGTGCTGCATTGCAGTCTCGGAGAAAATCCGCATGGAGAGACTTGCTCTCCCTGCAAGGCACTCTCGTGGACTCCAGCTCCAACGGGCACTCTTTAAGCTGTTGAACCAGGCTCCTGTTCTCTCTCTGGAGAGTCTCTCGGTTCTCCATCAACTCCTCCTGCTGCTGCTGTAGCTCCAGACGGAGCATCTTGTTCTTCTGACAGAGCTCCACATTCTGCAGGCTCATCCTCTCCGTAGACAGCGTCATGGTCTCGCGGTAAAAGTCTGAGATGGAAAGCGTAAAACGACGATAAATGAAGATCTCCATCCCAAGCATGGCCAAGACCAGAACGCCAACGATCAGCAGCGCCATGCTCAGCTCGTGTTGACGGCACCCGGGACAGAAGCACGTGTGAGACACGTCACGAAGGGGCGTGTTATTTATACAAACGTCATTACCGGATGTGACGTACGCTTTGACGTACGGCCATCCCTGCCCACTTATTGTCGATCATTGCCA
The DNA here is from genome assembly GCF_048934315.1 of Petromyzon marinus. Taxonomy (NCBI): domain Eukaryota; kingdom Metazoa; phylum Chordata; class Hyperoartia; order Petromyzontiformes; family Petromyzontidae; genus Petromyzon; species Petromyzon marinus. The sequence goes on from NW_027423224.1 coordinate 464,805, forward strand.
ACCACGTGACTACACGGCCCCGCCCCTAACCGCGCAGCTCCTCCCCCATACTCTTCTTCCGCCTTCCCCACGTGACGCGAATCGAGCCAATCACGCGAGAGGCGGCGCGCGGTAGGCCCCGCGTCCGCTTCCCGCCATTCTTGCAATGGGCGGCGGGGCCGCGCAGGGTGGGGGGGGCGGAGGGGGGGGACGCGGGCGGCGGGGGGGGCGGGGCTGAGTTCACTCCACGTCGCGAGCGGGAGGAGGAGGGACGAGGGGGAGGGGCCAGGAGGGACGAGGGGGAGGAGCCAGGAGGGACGAGGGGGAGGGGCCAGGAGCGGGAGGGGGGGTGCCGTGGCGCCGCTCTTGGGCCGCGAGGCCTCCCCCTGGGCCCGCGGCGCCACGCGGAGACCGCGACAGCAGCAGCAGGAGGTGGTGGTGGTGGTGTTTGTGGTTGTAGGCACGGGAGAGGTGGTGGTGGTGTTTGTGGTTGTAGGCACGGGAGAGGTGGTGGTGGTGTTTGTGGTTGTAGGCACGGGAGAGGTGGTGGTGGTGTTTGTGGTTGTAGGCACGGGAGAGGTGGTCACGGACAGGCGGTGAGTGCCGGGTGATGGAGGGGGGGTGAGGGAGTGGATTGCAGGGTGAGTGAGTTAATGAGGAGAATTAATAGGTGAGGAGGGTGAGTGAGTTGAAGGGTGAGGTGAGTGAGTGGGTGAGTGGTGAGTTCACGACAGGGAGATTGGGGCTGAGTGAGTGAACGCAGCGCACGGTAAAGATCCCCTGAGAGCATTCGCAAGAGTTGGACATTGAGTGCCGCTGTCAGGGTCCACACGCAAATTACTCACTTGGCATGATATACAAATTAACCATTGTAAACGATAACTTTAAAAAAGTCCGCTATTTGTCAGAGCTAATGCGATGTGCGTTTTGCATATTTGTAGCACGTTATAACCATCGTCAACATCGTCATTTAGAGTAACCATTAGTCCATACGTGTCACTTGCTAATAGTCCCCGGGTCAATCACAACTTTGCCGTGCGTGCAGGCTTTGTCTCTGGCTGCTCGCTAGGGCTGCGATGCCTTTCCATGCCACAAGATGACGTTCATTGCTCCTTCCACACCGCGACAATATTTACTGCAGTGTTCTATAACGCGGTAGTTGCGTTGCTGAATAACACCGCGTTGTGTAAACTCCCTCGTTATAATGACTAATACAGGGTAAAGCACAGTCCGTGATAACAGCGTGAGATGCGTGTGTCGGCTGAACAAAGACTGAGGCGCGTGGGGAGCATCAGGAAGCATCCAGCAGCATCCCAATGCCTCGTGTGACGCTGTGCCCAGGCAGCCGAACAACTGCACATTCCTACTCGCGCGACGTGGTTCTGTTGACTCAATCGCGTTATATCCACTTAGCATCCGTGTCATAAAACGTGTTCCCTAATACATTCATCGTGCTATATCCAATTGGCGTTATGAAAACACGCGTTGAGGCAGAACGAACTCTATAAACTATTTTTATTTTACCAGGTGAGACCCACTGAGCTATGTGGCTGTTTTCCAGAAGCGACCTGTCCACAAATGATAGATCAGCTAAATGGCTAATCACGTTAGAAATGTGTAGCACCAGCCACAAATACTCTAGACATGGATCCCCTTTGACAGGGTCAGTGTCTACTTAGATTCACTCACTCCGCCTATTGTCATGCGGCGTGTGCAGCTGCGTCGTGACACTTGGTAGAGTGCTGTCTTTGAGGCAGAGAGCTTTACAACCGTGTGCAGTGGTTAATTTGCTTAACAGCTTTACACCGAACTCCTTGCTTGTGGTAAAACATGTTTGCGACTTTGCTGATCGAGAACTATGCAGATTTAGATTTATAGTAACATGTACTTGGTGTGAGATGAACTTCCAAATAATTTCCTTTGCTCAACATCTTGCAATTAATGTCTTTTTAAATGGTCAGCTTAAGTGATTCCGTGATGTTTATGTAACTTTACCATTAAGATAACCTATGGAGCACAATTATTTCAGTATTATTTTTCATAAGTAAACTTTAAACTGAACCCATATGTGATATTATATTGATTGATTATTTTATTTTTTAATGTAGTCTACATGCTCTTCTGGGGATATTACCCCACATTTACCATTCATTGATGTTCCCTTTGACATTGGTAATTGGCATTGTCACACCATAGTAATTCATGGGCAATTATGTAATTCGCTCTGTCTATCTCTCTCTGCATCTGTCTGTGTGGGTGTCTCTCTCTGCCGGTGTGTTTTTCTTTGTATGCGTCTTTCGTGTGTCTCTTTGTGTATGCCTCTCTCTGTGTGTGGATGTCTCTCGGTGTCTGTGTCTCTCTTTCCTTTTCCACGATGTGGTGTTGTATTTACATGCAAATTCTACCTCTAGCCCCGCCCACTTACTCTTGGGCTGAGCTTATCTCAAGCCAATATAACTTCTTGTTTCAGCAGCTTTCTCGCTATATTTTTTTACCTGATGATGGTTGCTTGTGTTGCGATCGAAACGTCGTGATCTATTATTTTTTCTACCTACGTGACTTTACCGAAAGAACCAAAGAGTATTGTGATTGTAATTTTGATTGTGATTGTTGTGGTGGAGGTGGTGATATTGATGGTGGTGTTAACGATAGCGGTGATTTTGGTGGTTGTAATGGTGGTATTGATGGTGGTAATGGTGGTTGACTATTACCCCTCTCGTGTCCTTCCACCACCAGGTTTAAGAATCTGCTGGTGTCTGTGCTGGAGGTGGACGTCGGATATCTGTGCAGTCTGGAGTGGTGGACAATAGACTTCTGCAGCTCAACCAGGTGGACGCACTGGGCAGGGAGCAAGATGGTGGTGGCCTTAGAGACCCACTTACTCCCACAGAGAGCCATAGACTCACTCACAGAGTGCACTCACACAGAGAGCCAAAGTCTCACTGACACAGAGCCATAGGCTCACTCACATGGAGACACATAGACTCACTCACACAGAGAACCATTGATTAACTCATTGTTTTTTTCGGTAAAGTCACATATGTAGAAATACCATAAAATTATATTAAAATAAATCAAGCACGACGTTTCGACCGCAACATAAGCGATCTTCATCAGGTGTAAAAACAAATAGCACATAAGGTGACATCAACGCAACACATAGAGAGTGTTAAACTGCACGGAGGTAAATACAACAAGAAGATGAGAGACGAGAATTCAAAAAACCTAAGAAAATTTTACGTGATGCAATACCAGTCGGCCAACGACACAGTTAGACACTTGCCTGGCAGACCACGAATTTCAGAAGAGTGCTAAATTTCGTGTTCATCCTCTGGGTTGAACATACCAGCATAGACAGAGTGAACAAATACGAGGTATAAGATAGCAGAAATACATATACAGGGACACAAGAGGTAAGAAGAGGAAAGACGGACAGAGAAGCAAGAAAAAAGGGGCCGGATGGATGAACAGACAGAGGCTTAAAATAAGTAGCAGAGGTGGGGGGAGGGGCCGAAGAAAGCAAGGGGCACCCCACCCCACCCACCCCACCCCACCCACCCACCCCACCCCACCCACCCCACCCCACCCCTCCCACCCCTCCCACCGATCCTCCCCCCAACCCTCCCCTCAACGCTCCTTTCACTCCTCCCGTCACCCCTCCACCCCTCTCCTTTCTGCTGCGTAAGGGCCAGAGGCTGAGAGCACAGCAGAGGAGGCTACACGGGGAACTGGGCCGCGTCAGGGGCGAGAGACGCGGGGCGACTCGACACTTCACAGCGGCCTTCATAGATGTGTACTGCTTCATTCATAGGAGCTCAATAACAGCACTTGCCCCACCAGTCTGTGGAGCTCCATGGAGGATGTTTGTGTCGGAGCTTGTGCTGTAGGCATAGACGACGCGCGACCGTGGATCCTCTATAGGGAGCGCGCGTCTGCTGTGGGTCGCATGGAGCTGCACGAGCGGACACCGCCGCAGCGATTCCCATACCGAGTCACGAGATAGGCGCTGGGAAACAATTGCGCTGAAGTGTGTTGCTGGGTGGATGAAGCGAGCACCACCATGGTGTGCTTGCCTTGTATGGTCAGTCGTGTGACTGATTATTATAATATATTAATTCACACCTGTGCACCGTGTCATGGCAGTTTCTCTGTTTTCCTTCATTGCATTTTTATTTCAGAAATATTTCACCTGCAAAATAGATTGAGTTTGAATATCTCATGCGAAAGGGTGCCCAGGGCATGTGGGGTCGTCCAATTGCACAGTGTTTAGCGCACATCACTACACACCCATGGACTAAATCCAGAGGCGAGTGACAAATGAATCAGTTCTGCCCCCCTCGCTTCACCAACCCGCACTAGTCGGCGTGGTGAAATATGGTAAAAAATCAACACGACCGACAGGGCATAGGGTGTCCATTATCCAGAAGGGCTTTACTTTATTATCACATCCACATCTAATTGTGGATTTGGTTATTTTTCTTTAGTTATCTTTGTTGTATAAATACAACTTGACAAGATGTGTACTGCTTCATTCTGGTACATTTACTGTTTTTCAGTGCATTTCAGCACTGGGTGTGTTTGTTGGATTTATTGTTTGTCGATTTTTCATTGAACTGACAAATGGTGTAACCTGGTCCCTTGGGTACCCAGGCCTTCCTATAGTATAACTCCAGGAATCGGCAGATTTTTATTTTATTGTACCAAGTAAGGACCACTGAGCTATATAGCTGTTTTTCAAAAGCAACCTGGCCACAAATCATAGCTCAACGAAGTGGCTTATCACGTGGAAATTTGTAGCAGCCAAATACTGTAAACGCATATTTCTAAATGTGGAGGGAAAAAAACTCGAGGATCCAGAGAAAAACCCACGCCACCACGGGGAGAATATGCAAACTCCAAATATCCAGGCGTTGGGGTTGGAATCGAACCCACGACCTCCTGCATTCCAGGTGAAGGGGATAACTTGTTGCCACCACTGAGCCCCTTGTTAATCTGATGTGGTATACTGGTACAGCACCTGGTGGCCTCGGTCACTTTACTGACCTTTGCACCATTGTGTAGTCGGTTCAATTGAGTCGCAGACATACTCTTTGGAGGCAACAAATTTATTTATACCAACACGAAGGGGTAACTTCCCTTTTACCAGATAACAACCTATGGTGGTGGACCACCAGGCTATCTGCGCTAACACTCTGGGATAGCTACAACGAGCAGGACTCCAGCTTGAGTCCTGCCCATGTGTTGGTGACTCTTCACGGACGTTGAATGTAGATCTTTCAGAAGACAACAGCAAAGCTGAACCTCGGTCCCTCTGGGGACCCGGTTTATATGCTTACCAGTCGTGGCCGGCTCCGCCCTTGGCCACAACTACCTTCTCGATTCCTATTGCAAGATCTCGCCCTGACACGTGACTACCCACTAACCCCAACTTGTGGCCCCTGTGTAGAATTTACCCGTCATGTACCTTCCAGGGTCAAACAAAGTGCAATGGCCCACATTAACCTCATTCATGGCTGACACTTTCACACCCCTCCTATAGAGAACAGCACTGCACGCCACACGTGGTGCCACTCAGCGCCATGACTCAGCGCTCACCAAACCCCACTAAGGCTGGTACTACACCCACATATATGGGGTGTCGGTGATGTAATTACATCGCACGCCGTGCCTCTCAGGCCGGCACTACACAGTGGCATTCCCGATGTCACTACATTACCCCCCTCCCCCCCCATTCGTAGCATTCAGCCGTCCTGGCTGTCAACTCCCCCTTAAAACTAACCAAGTGAATAAGTTCTAGATTTGAAGCTTTCGTGACTGCAAGGATCCATACTCTTTGGTTCTATTCGGTAAAGTCACGTAGGTAAAAAATAAAACAACAAAATTCATGACGTTTCGGCCACAACACAAGTGGCCTTCATCAGGTGAAGGGGACCGTACTGTCATGAGGACAGCGTTGGAGTGAAGACAGTCCAGCCCAGGTCGCGTCCTTTTAAGCTGTGTGGGAGGAAACAAAATACTTTGACAAAGGAATTAGCATAAAATGACCGTAACGCACAAGAGGACCGGCACGGGGGGGGAGGGGGTGTTAAGTGGAACGTAGAGGACCGGCACGGGGCGGGAGTTTACAAATGTAGGTGTGAAGTGAAATAAGCTTCTATGAAAGTTTGGTATATCACTATTTGGATAAATACCATTGAAAATTAGTTTAATGTTTGGTATGATTTAGAACATCTTTCCAATGGTTGCTTAAGTGAATAAGGTGATAAAAAGCGAGTAAAAGTGACTAAATGCTATGTGTGCCTCAATAATTAACAATAACAAATAGCATATAAATACCCAAGCCCACCTATACAATATATACACTAGCTACAAATGTACAGAACAACACGAGAAAGTATAAAACGCGAATGCACGGAATCCCCTCCATCACCAACAACTCCCATCCTCACTGTGTAACAATACCCATAAGCACAACAAAGGCTAGGTTCAGCCAATAACCGATATGGCCTACTGAGTGTGACAAGCAACTGATGGTGTGGGAGTGTGTGTGCATGGGTGTCACAAAATCCGAAGAGTTTTTGAGCGAGTCCTCGTGGCTGGGTCTCCAGTGGAGGTGGGCTCACTCTCTCTGGAGGTCCCAGGGGGAATATGCAACTGTCCAGTCGAAGAGCAGTAGGCCGGGTCGACGGGTTTTCCTCTCCCGAATCAAGTGAAGACAGCGCAGGCGGCGGCTTGGGGGACATCAGGCGCGCGGCACCTGAGGGAGGAAGCACACGACTCCGCTGAGGACCAACCTCAACGTGCACACATGCCAGCTCGCCGGACACATCTGTCCCTCGGCGCCCACAGTGTGGAGATGGAACAAACTCACAGGGAGCAATAAAGGGCTTAGGGCAAGAGGAGTGTACAAACCAACTCCGCCGCCCCAAGCGGATCTGGACACACTGCAGTCGAATGACCCGAATCACATCAACCAGCCCTCTCCAGGGTTTGAGCAAATTGGGCGATGTACCCAACGGTACCTGTGGACAGTGCAACCAAGCTCTGTCCCCAGAGCTTGGTTGCACTGAAGTACGGAAGCCCCTCAGCCATTCATTGGCCAATCGGCACAAATCAGAATTTACCCTGGAAGTCTCCCGCACTTCGCAGCACACGGAGTCAGAGATTTAAGATTTTGCCTTGTTGGGTGCGGCTTGTAACTGAACATGAATCAGGGGGTCGTGTTCTCGCTGACCTGATGACTCAACATGGAGGTCAGAGTCCTGTGCAGCCACCTCAACCATACCATCCATCTGCGGATTGTGCGGTGACATGCGTACTTTCTTGGTTCACAACTAACGCACACCTCTTGCAATAATTTTGAAGAAAATGTTTTGCCCTGATTGTTCAGAAGACGTTCGGGAGCACTCTTGTCCATAATGTAGTGGGTAATAAACTGGAGGAAGCTTACTCTGAGGCAACACATTTATTATAACATTAACAGGTTATTACACAATGGGGTAATGGCCCCTTTCACCCGATACTCTATGGAGGTAGTCCCTCCAGACTAGCTTGCCTCTCACTAGCTATCACGGCATCTATACTGCTGGGGCTTGAGTCTTCTCTTGAGTCTTCACGGGTTATCAGCTGGAGCTTTCACTGGTACAAGCTCGAGCCGACCCTAGCCAGGGGTTCTGCTCTGCCCATTGGGCTCTTCTCTTCAGGGCTCCAGGATGCTCTTCAGTCTTCGGCCGGACAACAACTGCTGGGACCGCTCAGGGACCTGACTTATATATAGGCTCCTGGCTCACTCCGCCCCTGGCCACGCCTTCCTTCTAGGACCGTCTCCGAGGGTCTGGAGAATGACATCATCTCCCCAGCCCCCTTCCCGGGATCTGGGGTCCCGACCGTTGGTCACGATGCTCCCCCAGGGATTGCCTTGGCCAACGGCCCGTCATCATTAATCCAGCAGGTTCAGCCTCCCCTCTGCTCCCTACTGACACAAGCTAGTACTGACGGCTATGATTAGTGGCGATCATGTTCAACCATGCCACTACAATTACGTAGCCATTGAGGAATGCCTCAGTGATCTTTGCCGCCAACTGTTTGGGAAGCGGCCAGGCCACAGGCCATCATGAGAAATACTCGACTCCCACCAGAAAATATTTATTCCCACAAGCGGCTTCTACCGCGTTCACTGCACACACCCCTTCAACAAATTGGCAGCATCCTCAGCCATGCCAGGCCAGAAGAAATCCGACTTACGTGTGGCCAATGCTAGTTTATGCACACCCAAGTGCAACAGACGCTCGTGCACCACCCAAATGACCTTACTCCGCAGGGCGGTGGGCACAACAATGTTAGAACATCGCATCTCTCCGCCCCAATGCATGAGCAATCCGCCTCTGAGAATGAAAGAGGCGACACCCCATCGATCCTCGCCCCCATCAGTCTCTTTGACACGGCATCGCAATTTAAGCAGGGAAGCGTCCTCAACCTGGAGGCGCCCCCATTCGTCGTGGTCCAATCCAATGACAGCATCACGCGCCACTGGATCCCCAGCCCCCTCAGATGTTACAACCTCGGCCGATGCCGTAAGGGTAGGGGGCGAGTTTTCGTTGCGCGGCTTACAGCGACCGGCGCCCGAAAAACTTGCGCAACTTTCGTTCGTGGGTAATCGCGACAGGGCGTCCGCGTTCGTGTGATGGGAGCCTTTGCGATAGGTAACCTGAAAAGAGTAGTCCTGGAGGACCTCCAACCAGCGTGAAAGTTCGCCAGGTGGCTGGTCAACCTGCAGCGCGTACTGCAGCGCCGCGTGGTCTGAGCGCATCTCAAAGTCTCTCCCATACAAATATGGAAGATACTGTTGCAAGAAAAACACGATAGCTAACAGTTATCAGCGTGTGACACAGTACCGCTGTTCAGCCGGAGACAGCACTCTGCTTCCTTATGCGATAACACTCTCGACGCCATTGACAACTTGAAACAGAACAGCTCCAATGCCAGTGTTACTAGCATCTGTATCAAGGACAAACGGCAAGGAAAAGTCGGGGTAGTGGCAGGGAGGGGCGTTCACCAAGCCATCTTGGAGTGCAACAAATGCGGCCTCCTCATGGGTGGTGCCGATGTCACAAGTCGAGGAGACTGAAGTGCTGTGACAAAAGGGCCATTGCCTGAATCGTCTCTTACTATAAACATTTCATTTCAAAGCGGTGTTATCGAAGAAGTTTTTTTGGAAGATAAATAACATCGCTATGGGGGGAGGGGGACATAGCGGGATTGAGGGGGAGCGATTAGGGGGGTTATAGAGGTGGGTGTTGAGTAAAATAGTATCAGTGTCTTGTGCTCGAGCCTAGGGGCTATGCCAAGGGGCTAGGACATTCGAATGAACGTCTCATCTTGCCACATGCTTTTTTTACTATCTCCATCAGTAACAAAATCAATCTACAAAGCAACGCTGCTTCTAAAATCGGTATAGTACTCTGAAGCATGTAAAAATGGTAATGTACTGTCAATCGTATTTTAACAGGAGCATTGTCTCTTTAAAGGTCACGGTTTTTGTTGTTGACATGAACTCTATTGGCTTCCACCTCCCTGTTCACAGAGATCGTCAATAGAGGTTGAAGTCTGTTACTCGCGCACAGTCAGTCGAGGGAGTGATAGCCCCCACTGTGCCCTTCAGCCCGTGGCGTTGGCTATGGGACTCATTGTCCCGTAACATCCCGAGTTCACAATGTCGATTAAAGCGACACCTTTGTTTAATAACGATCCATGAAATGAGTGGGACTTTATATAGTGTGACAGTCTTGTCTTTGGGAATACTGTACTCATGTTTGTTTCTGTTGCCTGGTTTTTAATTGGTAAAGCTGTGATCGTGTTTGATCCCTCCACTGGTATCCGATTAATTTCTGCATCAAGCACAATATCCTCTTTGCTGTCTTCAAGTTCCACCATGGACACGCTCCTGTTTGCCTCTCCCATCATCTCATTCCCCTCCCAATGTTCTCCTATATCGTCCCTACCATCTCGCTTTACTCCCCTTCACTCATTCTCCGCCCAGCAACCAAGGCTTCCAGTTGGAACTTCTAATCAACCTTTACTCATTCGGAGGTCACTCATTCCCTTTTCTTTTGATGCAATTATTTGGGCCTGTCACTTACCATCCACAGATTTCTCCTGTGATCATCACTGTATGTTCTCACTTTAGAAATGTAGGCTGAATGTACACCACCTTGTTCCCAATGATGATTGTATCTCACTGATGTGCACATCACCTTGACAGAGGCTCTTTTTAAAGGCACTCTAATTGATTATTTCTCATTTCACAGCCTCCACTACACTACTCAGCAGATTATGCCCCACTTTGTTCGTCAAGACTTGCTTGAGGCAAATATAAGCATGGTCCAACAACCTCTATGACTGACACGGCACGAGTAAGACTGCCTGCAGTCCAACCAAAAAGGCTGCATCATTGAAAGCTGGTTTCAAGCCTGCCCTCCACGTGTGTTAAAAGATCTTACTCACCCATGTGATGATAGTTGAGCCTCTGGGTGTCAGCATTTCTGCTCTGATATTGCAAGTGTTGGATACTAGTGATTTATTTCATTTTTCTTAGGGTACCTCTCACTTTATACTCAAATGGCTCAATGCAGAAGGTGTAGGGACTTTGGTTGCTGTGGCTTGCATGAGCTCTTCAAAGGGATATGACGAAGAGCGATTCTGCATTTGGGAGCATAATTACTTCTAGCATGCTAGTTTCTGCCTTCAACTGCTGAGGAGCTTGCCACTGGCATTTGTAATTGCGCAGGAAATATTGAAGTAGGCTCCCCTGAGCTGACTGAAGTTTGCAAAGTCATCCTTTATTTGACTGAGAGTTATTATTCAACTGCTGCAGCTTTTCCATCAGGCCCCCTCTGTTCATGCCAGATCTGAGTTTTGCATTGCCTTCTTAGGCCCTTGTAGCAGTTTTTACGTTCTTTTTTCAATTAAACACCACGTTTAATCACTAATCCATTCATTTCCAATATTGCAACAGGTTGTTGGGCAGGTCTTGGCGGCGTTGTTTACATAATCTTGAAATTGTCCCAAACTGTTGGTTCCTCATTAGACAGGAGTGTGCATTACCACTGCCCACCTCCACATTACAACCATCCCCACCATAAGAATTATATCCAGTATGAGCTGGAGAAGCTTTTGTTGAACTTCGAGAGTACTACTAAGAAATGGGGTTTACGTTCATCCCCACATAAAACAAAGCACCTGCCTGGGTATTCTGTGTCATCGTATTCTCCCATCCCTCCACTCCCCATGACCAGTGGGGCAGTTTTTGACAGAGCAGAACAATTTTCCATACCTGGAAAGGGTGCATGTGACTAGCTCCAGTTTGGCAGCAGAGGTCATGCTCCGAATCGGTTGAACATAATTATCTCAGCTGCGTAACACACTGTGAATGCTGCATTGCCTGTCGCTCCATGTAAAGCTCTGGGTCTTCTCAGCCAGATATTCCCTCCCTTCTCTACATTTGAGAAATTTGGATCCCTTTTAAAGGAACATCCACACTGGTTTTGCATATCCAAGTTGTCTACGATCCACCGTGGGCTTAACAAACTAGATTATGTGAGCAGCTTAGATCCTTGAATGATCTGGACAAATGCCCATCAGTGAGATACTAAGGCAGGTGAGGCAGCATTGGCTGAGTCATGTAGCCCAAATGCCCAGTAACTGTGTACCCAAACAGCTTCTGTTTGTCCAGATATAAGGGGCTTATCGCTATAGGCAAGAGTTTGACTGCTGTGTAACAGAAGGATGGTGGAGCTGTTTGGGCTTGCCAACAGCTCGACCAGTGGTTTCAAGATCAGCGTCTCTGGAGGAGTTTTGTGAAGGATGTCCGCCTCCAGCAATAACGGAGGGCGGAGGAGTGATGCTCACAACAACGAGCGGAGTGCAGAATGAGTAAAATGCAGCAAGGTGGAACAGTAGGGAGCACAGGTGGTAGATCTGCCAGTCATCCCTGTCACTCAACCCATGACACCTTTATCTATCCTGTAACCTCCTGCCCATGAGCCTTCGACAGTCCACATGACCTCAATGTGCACTTAGCCTGGCACAAACACTTTGTTGACGTCACCAATTTTGAGTGGCGAATGGCTTTTATTGTTATTGTGTTTATGTACCCACCCCATCATGTGCCGTACTGGCCTTCTTAGGTGCTCGCTAGCAGAACTAATCCCAATAATGTAAAAAACGATATGGGAGATTTTTCTCATTTGTATCTTGTATGTTTGTGTACATCGCCTATGTGTGTTTGTGGCGAGCCATGCTGCACAACAAACTCAGCCACAGTTATCAATAGCACGTGATATCTACACTGGTTTTGGGTCCTCTAGGTTGTGTCTGCATTAAATGAGTGCCTGGTACAATGGGTAATCAGTATAACCTATGAGACAAACGTGGCCAGGTGTGGTGCTGGCCATTTCTACCCCACTTTGCGTGCGGGTCTTCAAAGGGGCTCACTAACAGCACTTGACCCACCAGTCTGTGGAGCTACATGGGGGATGTTTGTGTTGAAGCTCGTGCTGTCGGCGTAGAAGACGCTCGACAGTTTATCCTCTGTAGGGAGCACGCGTCTGCTGTGTGTAGCGTGGAGCTGTACGATAGTGAAACCAATAGAGTTGTTGCGCCTTGGGCGTAAACATCAATGTATGTCCATTTGCCAGGTGTTATTTTTTTCATTTCCTGTGGAGATGTGTGCTTTATGAGAGAAAAAGCGACTAAGCCCACGCCCTCACCCCCTTCTCCCTATTACATTATCTCCTCGTACTCTTTGACTACTCATAAAATCATACGTATATAGTGACACCCCAGGGATAAATTAATATTGCTTGTTATAGCACATTCTTGTAAAAAGAACGCTGGTTAAGTCAGACCGGCCTGTATATGTACAGTATAGATATTTAGTTTGCAGCAATGCAATACACACAGCTCAATACACAAAGAGTTAAATGTATAAATATCTCATACTAAAGAATGGATTACTTGGGTTTACAAACATGATGTACAAAACTCGTTATAGTCTCATGCTCTGCATGCTGTTGTAAATGCACGTGGTGCATACTCACTGACCAGATGCTTCGTTATTATTGATACTAATAAAAAATGTTAAATTAAGAATTTTTTTCATTAATTTCTCACGTTAAACAAATATAGGGAGGCGTTCATTCAGCGGTAGAGAGACAATGGCTGCTGATGATGATGTAACGTGCCGCTCATTTTGAAGGATTCCTAAGAGACAATGTAGGTGGAGATTCAAAGTCGTAGGAAGGTGGCTGCACAGACGCATGGACCACTGCTGTCCTGTATAAGTGATTTATTTAACATAATGAACATTACAGTAACATTGACGCTGCCTCATGTGTGTACTTTAAGTTTTGGCTTTCCCACACAAACACTACCTCCACAAAAGGTCATGTTTACTCATTTCCGTGAAGCGTATTCAAGTTTTCAAGTTTCATTTATTAGGTATAGCCCTGTGAGCCATGCGGCTCTTAAGTCGGGTGCAACCGCAACAAACAAAATATGAATCTACATTGCAGAAACCTATTACACCACAACCAGACCAAAATAAAGCTAAAAAAACAATGTAACAACAGTAATCATAAGAACTGTGATTTTAAATTTAACAACGATATACATAACACGTACGACAAAACCTGCAGCCATAGCTGGCAGCACGACACTCCCAGTGTATGATGTGTGAGTGAGTCAGCAGCAGCGTGAGTGAGTGTATGATGTGCGAGTCAGCATATGATGATTGAGTCAGTATTAGGTTGAGTGAGTGTATGATGTGCGAGTCAGCGTATGATGAGTGAGTCAGTGTATGATGTGTGAGTGAGTCAGCGGCAGAGTGAGTGTATGATGTGCGAGTGAGCCAGCACACGATGAGTGAACCTGTGTATGATGAGTGAATGGGTCAGTGGTTGTGCGAGTGTATGATGTGTGAGTGAGTCAGCGCATGATGAGCGAGTCAGCGCCTGATGAGCGAGTCAGCGCATGATGAGCGAGTCAGTGCATGATGTGTGAGTGAGTCAGTGCATAATGTATGAGAAAGTCAGTGTCGGCTCCCTCTGCTCGCGCCATCGCCCCCCCCCCCGCCCCCCGGCTCCATCGCCCCCCCCCTCGGCTCCGTCGCCCCCCCCCCCGGCTCCGTCGCCCCCCCAACTCCGTCGGCCCCCCCTGGCTCCGTCTGGCCCCCGCCCCCCCGGCTCCGTCGCCCCCTCCTCCTAGCTCCATCGGCCCCCCCCCTGGCTCCGTCGCCCCCCCCTCCCAGCTCCGTCGAACCCCCCCTGGCTCCATCGCCCCCCCCTGGCTCCATCGCCCCCCCCTGGCTCCATTGCCCCCCCCCCGGCTCCGTCGCCCACGCCCCCCCCCCTGGCTCCGTTGCCCCCCCCGGCTTCGTTGCCCCCCCCCAGCTCCGTCGCCCCCCCCCGGCTCCGTCGCCCCCCGCCCCCGGCTCCGTCGCCCCCCCCCCGGCCCCGTCGGCTCCCTCCGTCAGCTCCCCCGGCCCCCTCACAAACGGCCCCGCCAGCCGTTGCTGGGAACGCGGTATGTGACGTCATACCACTTCTAGACAACCTCAGAGCACCCTCTACCCATACATTGAGAGCATGGGAGTGCCCACTACATAGGGACTACCCAAGATCAAACCTGGCTCCCACCCTCTAATCGTCACTCAACTAGAGGTGACGCTATCTCCATCATTGCACATTACAGCGCAATTCGCCGTCTGCGTGGCATCACGATGGTCGAGGCAGTGAGCACGTGGTGTCACACAGCTGCTTAATCTGCTAAACCTGTGTGGTGTTTTGAATTAGGTTTACATTTTACTTTTTTATCGTAGTGTTGTGTTCATGTGAATGTTCAAATGCTTGCACTGAAGAGTGTTTTGAGATGCCTAAAGTGTTTCGATGCAATTTTACGTATTTCTATATATTCCAATAACAATTTTAAGCTTTTATTACAATTTAAATAACCCAATGTATTCACGATCAAATAGCTAGAGTCACAATTGTACCTAACCGAGACCTCTTAGAATTTAGTAGCAACATTTTATTTTTATAATTATTATTTCTTTTACCTGGCTAAAATTACATGACTATGCTTACAGGTGACACGTGGTTTGTTTTCATTTTCCTCAGGTGACTCGATGCATTGGTCGTGATGGCATCAAATGATCCTGCATATGAGATTATTAGAACCAACAAAGTGAAACTGCAGGAATACCTCCAGGCGAAGTCTTCAGAAGTGCTTGACCATTCCTGTCAAACAGAGATAGTCCTATTTAAAGCTTTCGTGACTGCAATGATTCATCTTCTTTGGTTCTTTCGGTAAAGTCACGTAGAATGAGAATAAAATAATAAATTGATAAAATAAAATAACACAATAATATTCTCACGACGTTTCGGCCACAACACAAGCGGCCTTCATCAGGTGAAGGGGGCGAGACTGTCTGGTAGGACAGCGCTGGAGTGCGCTGTCCTACCAGACAGTCTCGCCCCCTTCACCTGATGAAGGCCGCTTGTGTTGTGGCCGAAACGTCGTGAGAATATTATTGTGTTATTTTATTTTATCAATTTATTATTTTATTCTCATTCTACGTGACTTTACCGAAAGAACCAAAGAAGAGATAGTCCTGTACGGCGAATACGCGTCCCTCAAAAACGAGAATGACCCCATTGTGCGAACACGGCACCTGGTTGACCTGGTGCTCGGCAAGGGAGAAGAAGTGTGCATGAGATTCATTGAAGCCGTGCTGGTGCCGCTGAGATCCGAGATCCCTCTCATGGATCAGTGGATATCACAGCATGAGCAGCAGCTCAACGTGATGGGTGTCGATCTGAGCTGAACTGCGGGTAAAGCCATCCCTGGAGCAGCTTCTCGTGAGTGATGCTAAACTTCACATATTCATTTGCATGTCTCTGGCAAATTTAAGTGAAATAATTGCTTTGAACTTATATGAATTGTCATTTAATATTAGCAAACTGCACCACCCTTGCATGACAACATTCCTCTCAGAAGGAGGACATTAATATTCCATTCCATAGCAGGGTATGTACAAGGAATCAGCAACTTGGAGGAAAGGATGGATGGATAATGGAAATGTGTGTCAGTATCAAAACATTACATCCACACTGGACCCCAACATTCCTGAATTTCTGTCCTATCCTACACCTCATTTTCCTTGCAAAAGACTTAAACATGGTGATTTTCTCTCACCTCTTCAGACACAGACATTTTATTTCAGCTGGAAGAATGTAATGAGCTATGAAGCTCTTTCAAGTGTCAAGCCCAAGATGTTTGGCCATGGCAGCAAACCCATCTGCTGCCATGGTCTCCATGACTTGGTACAATCTGGATTCCACCAAGGCCATGTCGTTGAAACTGCAGGGTGAATGACCACCTCTCTTAAATTATGGAAGCTGCTTCTACTCCATCCTCTTGAATCGGCATTGCTACGCAGGCATCTCTCACACACTTCCCCACTGCTTCTGCTTCACCCTCTAAAAGTGAGCCCTATTTTTTCCAAGCAATGACTGCCTTCCGTTCAGAAGCCCCCATTCTATGGTGTTCCACATGGCTCCGTCCTTGGCTATCTGCTCTTCTCAGTACAATGTCTCCTCCTTTGTGGACATTTTTTACTCCTAATTTTTTTTATATTGACTAGCTATCACTGCTATTTCTAAGGACACCCAGCCTTTTATTGCCATTGACTCATGAAACGGAACCTACTCTATCCTCTTAACTCTTTAAAAATGTTGACACTCCTACTGATACTCCTGCTGTTATGGAGTGACTCATGCAGCCAGCTATGGCTGCAAAGTTTGGTAGTACATGTTATTTATATCGTTTATTGTAAAATTTCAATCAGTTCTTATGATCACTGTTCCATTGCTTTTATAGCTTTCTTTTGGTGATTTCGAAAACGTTTTGGTTTAGCCATATTTGTTTGTTGTAGTACAGAGTTAGACTGATAACTTTACTCTAAATTGTCTTATGGTTGTTATTGTTTGACTTGCATCCCACTGGGATTTTTGCACACAGCATTGATATACAGTGCTTTTTCTGGAAGACTTTGCTGTTTTTTCCTGGATTTTTCTGTTTGCGCGTAGTCACTTTAAGATGTTTCTTTTTCCTGTTTTTATTTGTTGCGGTTGCACCCGATTCAAGAGCCGAATGGCTCACAGGGCTATACAAAATAAATGAAACTGAAACTGGATTGGTTATAATTCACTCCAGATTAAACGTCAAATTTGTATCCCTCTCATTTAGAAAAAAAGTCGACGTGATTAAATGACTCTGAATATATGATTCCCGAGAGATTAAAATAACATCAGATACAGAGGTATCACGGTTCTTATGGTCAACATTGCCCAAGTGGTGCGCCTCTGGGTTCAGTGTTTACTTGGAAAGCAGATGGAAGTTGTTGAGCAAATTTGCTATTGGAAATCGACACTCCCCAATGTAGTGGATGCCACAGTGCTTGCTGATGATGCAGTAACCAGATTATTTGAAGTTTAAGTGAACCTACGATGCAACACGTGGGATGCTACGAATTCTGTAATTCATGTGGCTGTTGTGGAGGTGAAAGCACTTCATCTTCTCTGCTGCTAGGACCGTGCCTGGTGTACTGCACTCAACCACAGTGTAGCCCCCTTGCTAGGTGATGTAGGCCAGCTTGAAATGGAAAAGGAAACACAACCCCAATACCAGTGAAATATAAAAAGTAAAATTCAACATCCTAAACAACAAAAAATAATAATTGTAGGACAAGGCAACAGTGCATTTTAGACACAAATTGATAGCATTAGGTTGGGATTATGCTGATGTACATCGTAATTTCAAATGTGGTGGTACTATCTTGTTTCACATGCAAAACAAACAAGACAAGTGGTGGTAAATTTTTGTTGAGATATGTAGAATACACATCGGGAAAATGTCCACACAATAATTTGTGATGTACATGATGGCAATACATTTTCCATGATGAAATATGCTTTTTTTTACGTAGTTTATTTTAAACATATTTGTCTGTTATAGGAATGTTTTTTTAGTGTAAATGAAACTAATTTGTTTTTTAAATGATTTGTTTAATTTAGATAACCCTGGTGATGATTACAGAGAATTCTTGCTGAAGCTGACATCATTAACACGAGACTACAACGCACGACCTGGAGAACCTGCAGTATTTTTGCTGGAGAGAATGGTGAAGCCAATTCTGGTTCCCTACTACCGCCATCAAGAAACCAAGCAGCACGAGTTACTAGCGAGAGGCAAACAGCACAAGGAGCTGATGAAGAGAGCACAGAGAGAAGGGATGACTTACAATAATATCTTTGATCTCATTGGAAAAGAAACACACCCCCGACTGGTTATTGTAGTTGGGACTCCAGGCAGCGGTAAAACCATGTTGAGCAAATTCATTGTGCACAGCCTGCTGTCAGGTGAGAGAGTGTTTGCACGACGCTTTGAGCACATCGTGCTCATAACGTTCAGGGAGATAAATGATGTTGGAGAGGTGTCACTCGCAGAGCTGTTTTCTCTGCTGCACTCATGTTTGGGAAAAAAAGCGGATGAGGTTTACGCAAACCAAGAGAGAACCCTTTTTGTTATGGATGGGTTGGATGAGTTTGGAAAGTGCCTTCACTATGCCAATGCTTGCACTGATCCACGTAAGACGGCAACAGTAGAAGGCATCATTGCTGCACTAGTGAATGGAAACCTCTTGCCCAGGGCCTCGGTCTTGATAACGACCAGACCTATTGCCATGGCGCAGCTGAGTGGAGTGAATGTTGATCGAGCTGTTGAAATTGCTGGGTTTTCCCATGAGGATAAAATATAATTTTTACGCAATTTTTACAAAGATAGGAATCTAGCAGAAAGAGTACTCAAGCTCCTGCAGGAAAATGAAACAGTGAATACATTGTCCCAGAACCCTTCATTCTGTCATATAGCAGCCATTACACTGAAGGAACATTTACAAAAGTCTGATCATTCTGAGATTATCCTCAAATCAATGACCGACCTCTTCACACAATACGTGTTTGGGCTCGTAGAACACCATGGACGTGGCAGCCACGGAGCCAAGGAAATTTTATTGTCTCTTGCAAATATGGCTCTGAAAGGGGTTCAGCAAAACATCCAGGTGTTCAGCCAAAAAGATCTAGAAGAGTGTGTTGTTAGTTCTTCTGAACTAGGAAGTACATTCATCAACAAAGTGTTCACATGTGAGGGCATTAAACAAGGGAGTTGTTTTGATTTAAAGCTTTCGTGACTGCAGTAATTCATATTCTTAGTTCTTTCGGTAAAGTCACGTTTTATTATTTTGTTGTTTCCCTTCAACGTGACTTTACCGAAAGAACTAAGAATAAGGGAGTTGTTATTCGTTTTCACACTTAACAATCCAGGAATTCTTTGCAGCAATAGCCATGCATTTGACACATTCAACACGGCCAGTGAGTGACATAATCAAAGCTATTGAGGACAGCAAAGATGGGAGGTTTGATGTGTTTCAGAGGTTTTTTTGTGGACTAGCATCAAGCACTCCATGGATGTTCTTTGAGGGTATCTTGGATCCTCCATCTGCAGATTCTCAAAAGGAAATAATCGAGTGGCTCAATCACAACATGGAAAATCAGAAGGTTGACAAACACAGGCTCATCAGTCTCCTGCACTGTGTGCACGAGCTGCACGACCGCAAGTCCATGAGTGATGCCACTCGGTCCATGACTGAGATAGACCTGTCATTCACAAGGCTGTCCCTGCCAGACTGCGCTGCCATCACCTCGATCCTGCTGCATCGAGAGGAACCTGTGGAGACACTCAACCTGTTTGACTGCGGCATTGGCACCGAGGAAATGAAGAGGCTTCAGCCTGGACTGCACAGATGTAAAGAGCTAGTGTGAGACTTGCACACCTCGCATTCACTACTTCACAAATTGTGTGTGCATATGTTCGTGTGTGTAATGTTTGT
The DNA here is from genome assembly GCF_048934315.1 of Petromyzon marinus. Taxonomy (NCBI): domain Eukaryota; kingdom Metazoa; phylum Chordata; class Hyperoartia; order Petromyzontiformes; family Petromyzontidae; genus Petromyzon; species Petromyzon marinus. The sequence goes on from NW_027423224.1 coordinate 484,789, forward strand.
AGACCCCTTCATTTCATGTCCTCGCCTTCCATACTCGAGGTAACTTATTTCACGTATGTGTATAAATATATTTAGGCTCGCTGGTCTCGTCATGAAATTGCAATGAAAAAGCACCAGAGGAGGCAGCTATAACTGAGGGGGACGTGTCTAACACGCACCCCCTCCGTGAGGCCACGCCCCCCTCCGTGAGGCCACGCCCTCTATGTGAATCTGGCTCTGACACTAGCCAGTGCCTCCCCAGCCATTGACCTCACCGCACATCACTGGTGCGTACATAGAGGTGTGTATCACACAACATGCACATATCTTAGCCACTTTACGTATGACTTCGATAGTCATCCTATATCTGTTTAAAATGTATGTATTTTAACTTTCAATTGGTGTGTCTGCTGCAGACATCGTGCTGCTCGCAGCAGACATCGCGGCTATCGCGATTGTCACCTGAAGACGGGCGCTTGTGTTGCAACTGTAACGTGATTTATTTTGTTTAATTAATGATTGTTTCATATTCTTGGTTCTTTCGGTAAAGTCACGTAGAAGGGAAATAATAAAATAATAAAAATTTAACTTAAATTCTCACGACATTTCGTCGTGAGAATTTTCCCGAAATAACCAAGAATACGAATCCCTGCAGTCACGAAAGCTTTAAATCGAAATGTAATGATTGTGGAATGTTCATTTCTTGCATTAAAGTTGTTTTTGCTCTGATTTCTCTTTGCTTCATTGCTCTAATTTATTAGTTTTATTTTTTGGTGTCAGGTCACACTTGCAAATTAGGCTATCCAGGTAAAAAAAACAGGTTAAAAATACACCTGATATTTCAAATTTCTATGTCAACATATATCTATATACCGAATAACAGCACTTCAACAGCCTCGGAATGCTTAACAATATCAATAAATTTCGATTTAAAGCTTTTGTGACTGCAGGGATTCATCTTCTTGGTTCTTTTGGTAAAGTCACGTAGAATGGAAAAAAATAATAAAAATAAAACATAATAAAATAAAATTCTCATGACGTTTCGGCCACAACACAAGTAGCCTACTTCAGGTGAAGAAACAGAACTGTCAGGACGACAGCGCTTCAATGAACACTGCTAAGCTTGGCGGCGTCTTTTAAGCTGGGTGGGAGGAGCAGAGCGCCTTGACAAAGGAGTTTACATATCAACAGAAGAATGTATCATTGATGTAGCTGTGTTAATGTGTTGGATTAGCAGAGTGTTAAAGTCAGAAATTAGCATGTAACTGGGAGATTAGCATGTAACTGGTCATGGAAGTAGCTATGTTAAAGTCAGAGTTTACATATCAACAGAGGCATTTAGTATATTGACGCTAAAGAACTGCAACTACCCAACTGTCGTACAATAAGCCGATGTGAAAGAACTAAGAATAAACTACATCAATATAATACATGTACTCAATATATTCTTCAATAAGTTGAGCTATTAACGTAAAGTAACTGGGTATGCACTACACTGTATAATGAATACCAAATAGTAAACTGATAAAAAAAAACTAAAATATAAACTACATCAATATTCTAGATTTGAAGCTTTCGTGACTGCAAGGATCCATACTCTGGTTCTATTCGGTAAAGTCACGTAGGTAAAAATAAAATAACAAAAATCACGACGTTTCGGCCACAACACAAGTGGCTTTCATCAGGTGAAGGGACCGTACTGTCCAGAGGACAGCGTTGGAGTGAATACAGCCAAGCCCAGGTCGCGTCCTTTAAGCTGTGAGCTGCACCTGTGGTGACTGCTATATCGGGGAGACAAAACGACATGTCTCTAACCGAATTCGCGAGCACAAATCAGATTTGAAACACGGCAGAACAAATTCTTCTGCCGTAGCTGATCACTTACAACGCTGTGGGTGATCACGATATTGTTTTCTCCGATACCAAGGTTCTCTGCAAACCCACGGGTTTTAATCAGAGATTTGTCCACGAGGCAATTCAGATTTACAAACACAGACACAATTTCAACCGAGAGGATGGTTTCAAATTAAGCAATCATTGGAAAGATGTTCTAAATCAAACCAAACATTATACTAATTTTCAATGGTACAGTATATTTTTTCAAGTAGTGGTATCCCAAACTTCAATAGCAGGTTATTTCCCTTCACACCAACATTATGTAAAATCCCCCCCCCCCTCCCCAACCGTGCCGGTCCAGTACATCATTTTATGCTAATTCCTTTGTCAAGGCGTCTTTTGTTTCCTCCCACACAGCTTAAAGGACGCGACCTGGGCTTGGCTGTCTTCACTCCAACGCTGTCCTCTGGACAGTCCAGTCCCTCACCTGATGAAGGCCACTTGTGTTGTGGCCAAAACGTCGTGATTTTTGTTATTTTATTTTTACCTACGTGACTTTATCAAATATAACTAAAGAGTATACATCAACATTATCAATAAACTCAATATACTATCCAATCAGCTGAGCTACTAGCAATGAGTTACTATACATTACAATTCTATGACGAAAAAAGTAGCGGTTTCTTTTCAATGTTAGCACCACGGAAAGCGACAAGCTTTGTTCAGTCGGACGAGTCCATCTATGCTCGGAACGGAGGAGGGGGGAGAAAGAGAAACAGCCATGATGCGCTGCTCTATCCTGTGTTGCATTACAACTATGCTATAAACTAGACTACTATACATTACAACCTTCCAATCTAAACTACATTGTATAATATCGTATATACAGCCCAATGTAAGCTCTAACATTATGCATTATATTGATATGCCTCCAATTAAACTTTTTTTTTATATATTACACGACTATACACCGTAATATACACTGCCATAGACAAACCCCACCATTGAATTATACAATGCATTACTATACACTACCCTATACTTTAGACTATAAAATATTAGACTTGTAATATTACACTATGTATTATTCTACCAACCCTACTCTATACAACACTGCTGTATATTCACTATACAATTACGATACTATATATTGCCTTATGAATTATGTTAAACATTACACTGTTATACTATTTATTATTATACAACATGCTAAAAACCATACCATTGACCGTCGTGTGAAAGGTACTAAGAGGCAGTGCCAGCGAATGGACTGCGGTCTGAAAGTCACCGTAAAATACAATCAATCAAGAACCGAAATGGTTTATAACGTCTTTCCAATGGTTACAAAGCCAAAATCCATCTTCTCGGTTGAAATTGTCTGTGTTTGTATATGTGGATGGCCTCATGAACGAATCTCTCATGGTAGCCGGATGGCTTGCAGAGAACCTCCGTCTTGGAGAAGTCAATGTCATGTGAGCCCACTGAATTATAACAGTGATCTGCCACGGCTGAGGTATTCGTCCTACTGTGCTTCAAGTCTGCTTTATGTTCACGGATGCGGTCTGAGATATGTCGTTTGGTTTCTCCAATGTAGCTGCTACCACAGAGGCAACTTAGTTTGTAGACGCCCGGGTACTGTATGTCTGGAACCACATCTTTTACAGACGGAACCAGATCACGGATTTTATGTACTGTGTTGAATCGGACCTGGATCTTGTGTTTATTCAGGATTTTGGAGATCTTTTTTGTGACCCCCGCAATGTAGGGTAAGGTGATGGTTTTGAATGGCTCCTCAAGAGGATCCTTCTTCTTGGTTGGAGTGATGGCTTTGTGGATTGTGTAGTCGGAGTAACCATTAGCCTTGAGAGCTTGGTGTACGTGCTCGAGTTCACTGGCAATGTGTTCCTGGTCGGAAATGCATTGGGCTCTATGGTATAGAGTCTTGATGAGGGAATTCTTCTGGGATGGATGGTGGTGGGAATCCGGTTTTAAGTAAGCATCCATATGGGTAGTTTTCCTAAAGACGCTGCCAAGCTTAGCAGTGTTCATTGAAGCGCTGTTGTCCCGACAGTTCTGTTTCTTCACCTGAAGAAGGCTACTTGTGTTGTGGCCGAAACGTTGAGGGAGAATTTTATTTTATTGTTTTATCTTTATTTTTTTATTTCCATTCTACGTGACTTTACCGAAAGAACCCAGAAAATGTACCAATAATTAAATTTAAATGTACAATTTTATTGGGAGACTGTCATTGTCTCGGTGTGGTCTGGAAATGTGTATTGCTGTTGTTTTACTGCCTTTCCAAAGCTTGGGATCTGATGTAATTTGAACTTGCATGCTATTATGTATTAAGTGACGCCACGGTGGTGTGATGCTATCTTCCTCGGCTGGTATGCAGGAGTTTGGGGGTCCGACCCTGATACCTGCTGTACATGTGGAGTGTTCAAGTTCTCTCCGTGGACACATGGAGATTTTCTCTGGGTCCTCCAGTTTTTCCCTCCACATTTAGAAACATCCGTTTAGATTATTTTGCTACTATAAATTTTCAAGTGGTAATCCACTTCCTCGAGCTATTATATGTGGCCAGGTCGCTTCTGAAAAACAAGATAATAGCTCTGGGCCTTACCTGGTATGATAAAACAGAGTTTATTTTGTTTCCATATTTTTAAGTGATTTGTTCACCTTTACTATAGTTTGCACTCTCATCGTGTATTTATATTGGTTGTTGTAATTTCCTGTCCTCTCTTGACTCCACTCATTGGATTACTCCAGTATAAATATTCAGATTCTGCTATTAGGTGTAGATTTGTATTTGTATATTCAGCCTTAACCGAGTACCCATCGCAGTGTGTAAACATCAGCAGTGCGGAGACAAAGGTGGCCGAGCATGGCACTGGCCACACCACACCCTCGTGTGCCATGTCAGCCTGAATAGGTGCTCACTAACTGCACTTTCCCCAACAGCCTGTGTAGACTACATGAGGGATCTGTGTATGGTTTCCTTGTGTGTGTGTACTGTATATGGGGGATTTGTGTTGTATTTGTGTCTGGGGGTAGCCGTGACTGTAGGTGGTGATGATGAAACACGGAAACAGAGAAGAGACTCCCAGTGACCCCCACTCCTGCGCTCTCAGTTTCAGCGCATTGAGCTTTTGGTGCAGGAGGTTTAGTAAATTTCCATATGGCTCACTCCACTTCCTTCTCTTGCTTGTCAAGCATTCAAACTTCTCGCATGGACTACGTGCTGGAGAATACAAACTCGGTGTAACTCACAAGAGGACTCTCCTGGTTACTCATGCGGCGTTGCCATTTAAAGGTTTCAATATTATTGCATATTTTTGATATTGTACCCAATACTTTCATCGACCTACTAATGGTGTCACGAGACTAATAATATAACCTGTTTGGATATCTCATGATGCAGTGCAAGCATTTGTGTTAGAAAGTGGCCCACAAAAGTGGATATCACAGGGCTTACCAGTCAAATGCCTTCCACTGACACTCAGTTTCAGACAGACCCATAAACTCACAGAGATCCACAGACTCACATTGATATATAAAGACGCATGTTGATACAAAAAGACAAACAGCGAAATGTACTCGCACTGAGCTAGACGTACAGGGTTGCATAGACTCAATAACAACCGCCATTCGCCACTAAGTGGCGGTTACATCACCACGACGCTTGTGCCAGGCCATGTGCATAGACTCGCACAGAGGCACACAGACAGTCTCGCTTCGACAAACACACTCACAAAGAGGCTCGTATATCAACTCAAATCTACACACTCACGAAAACGTCCAGACTCATACACAGAGCCACTCCCCCACTAGCCCCGCCCACACTACCACTAGAGATGCCCATTCCCGACTAGACCCGCACACTCCGCGACGAGGCCCGCCCACTTCCTCAATTAGTCCAACCCACTTCACCACTAGCCCTGCCCACTCCAGTCGTAGCCCCCACTCCACCACTAACCCAGCCCACTACCATTTAGATCCGCCAAATTAATAACTTGCCACGTCCACTATATCACTAATACCTCCCACTATTATCCCACTGCTAGTTCATTTTCTCATTTTTAACCGTCTGGACCACCAATTCTCGTCGTCTTGGTCTCCCTGCATCAGCCCTCACTCCCCTCCAACAAATAAAAAAGACTTCCCACAAGTTATTTTCAATCTCCCATTTATTCTCACACTTTGCCTCTCCTCCATCAACTTTACTGGCTTCCCGTTCACGACCATTGTCTTTTCAAATGTCTGATGCTCATCTTCAAATCTCTCTATGGCCTTGCCCCACCTTCTCTTGCCTCTCATCTCCTTCCATGTCCCCTCTCGTCCTCTCCGTTCCCAATATTCTCTGTTCCTCCATCTCCCTGCGTTCAATCCTTCTCCCTGCACACCTACACTGGAATAATCTTCCCCAGCACATTAAGTAGTCCCCCTCCTTAACCTCATTCTGTTCCTCTCTTAAAGCCTCACCGCTTCTCCATTTCCCATTCTCTACCCCTCCCTCCCCTATCATTTTGTCTTCTGTTTTCAGATGGCTGATGTAGATGCAGAGTAACAACTACAATTTCACATTCAGGTGGTCAAGCCAGATAACCACGTCAAGAGTAGCGCAGTGTGTCATTGTCATGTGGATCGGACATTGCTTCATTGTATGTTGATTGGTCTGTTCTGGATGACCACAGTTGAACACTGGAGAGTTTTTAATTTTCCATTTGTGCATCAGGTATCTGCATCTGCCATGGTTTGTGCAGTGGATGCGGTTTAGGGTGGACCATGAGCTTCTTGGAAGATCAAACCCAGGGATCTGCCTTGGGCCTTTCACAAGGTGTTCGTTAACATCTCGCCACCAGATGAAGTGAACACCACTACGGTGTGCTCGGCATGGGTGTTCAGTCGTGATCATTTTAATCCATTCTATCTCACACCTGCCCACCGTGTCGTGGCAGTTTTTCTGTTTTTCCTGCATTGCATTTTTTATTTTAGAAAATATTTCATCTGGAAAATCCATTGCGATAGAATATCTTACGTGCAACGTTGCACAGGAATATCGGGTGGAGCAGCTGCAGTGCTTAGAGCACCGGCACTAGAAACCCATGGCCTGAAATCAGTCGAGTGACAGAAGAATCGGTCCTGCCCCCCTCGCTTCACCAACCCATAATGGGCGTAATGGTGAAATATAGCAAGAAAGCATTACTACAGATAATATGTAGGAAGGCCTTTATCCAACAGTACAGCAAGCGGGTCTGTGAATTCCATCTGTTGCAGAACTGTGAGTGTTATCCTCTCATGTGCAACGTGGAGTTTCTCCCGGTACTCTGGTTCCCTCCCACACAAAGCCAAACACCTGTTTCATGGAAATGGTCAGCCGTCCCAGGGCAGGAATTTCTTAAAAAAATAGTCTTGGGATGCTGGTGATGTTTTCGTAGATAGATGGACAACATTGTTATTATCATTATATTTGTAATTCTCTCTCTCTCTCTATGCTAGGAGCACTCTTTCCCTCTCCTCCACACAAAAAGCTAAGACAAAGAACCCCTAATAGCCATACAGGCTCTAGAGTCAAGTGCTCTTTGGGACAATGGCTCAGCCTATTTCTTATCTCGTAACACCCATGTCCCCAAAATGCAGCTCTCCCCTGAGCGCCGTCTTCAGCAAATACACTCGGCTCCACATTCTCCTTTACTGCATCAGTCCATCTCTTTTCCAGCCTGTGTGATGTCCGTTTATAACCCTCTATCTGCCCCAACATAAGCTACTTGAGCATGTGGTGGCTGGGTATGTTGGCTAGATGACCCAGTCAACTCAAGCATTGCCCGTCGAAAGAGCTCACGTGATGTGAGCTCACAATCCAGCCTGGTTAAACCAAGGATGGATGGGCATAAGTAGGAGAGGGGGGCGATGCCAACCCCAACTGCAAGTGATTATGAAATTATTTATTACAACTTTCATCAGCTGGCTGAAACCAGGCCACTGTCGGCTTTAATGGGGTCCGAGATGGACACCCACCACCAGAGTGGAAGACTCTCAAGCGCATCTTCCTGTGACCAAGCCACCATTACCTGACTCCCGATAATGGGGAGGTGAGCCCACCGTTACTTGAGATTCGCAGCTTCCCACACCGCATTCATTGTTTTATTCAAAAGAAGAGCCACTCCCTGTTTTGCAGTTTCCAATCCCATGTTTAGGACTGTCCATGCCTCAGTGGTTGGTACTATGCAACCTACGACTAAAACTAAAACGGACATCCAGAACACAATGAGAAGAGGAGGAGGCACTCGAGAACAAGGAGACGAGGAAGTATGAAGAGGAAATCTTCAGCAGAATCAGGGGGGCAAAAATTAAAAACCTTAGTATAGCAGGGAGAGAGATCGCGGAGACACGGACTTTGGAAACAAGTTGATTTGCAACTTGCAGCAACAAAAACATCATCGTCAACATCATCAACATAATGACTCATTCCTATTGGGTTCCAGTTATGGTGGTTGCTTTGGTGACGGTGGTTACTACGATGATTGCTGTAGTGATGGTGGTTTGCTGCTTGAGTGAATGTGGTTTCTATGCTGTGATTGCAACTATGTTGATGGTGATTGCTGTGTTGTCGTTGCCATATTGGTGGCTGTGGTGATGGTGGTTGTTGCTAGACTGATTGTGGTTGCTACGCTATGGTTGCTGACAGTGATGGTGGTAACTACGGTGATTACTGTGGTGATGGTGGTTGCTGCTATGGCGATGGAAGTTGTTATAATCATGGCGGTCTCTACGGTGACCATCGTGGTGATGTTGGTTGCCGCGATTGCTACGGCGGTTGCCGTGGAGATGCACGCAGTGGTCCTGGCAGTGGAGCAGATCCAGGCGCTCCTGGGCGAAGGACTCCTGGGTGCGAGTCCAGGACAAGACGCGAGACTCTCCACTGGAGAACTCCGCCTTGAGAGATTCACAGTTACGCGATCAGAGCTGCCTCAACGCATCCAGGGGGTCCTGAGAGAGACACGGAGACTCGTGAACTCGCACAAAGACGCACGCTAAGACTCGCAAATAAACTCACCTCATGATTCACAGACTCGCACAGAGACACGGAGGCTTAAACAGAGACTCACACAGACTCACAGCTTCACGAGCAGCGCTGCCACTCGCTCACAACTCGCCCACCCGCTCACCCACTCACTCACCCTCCCACTCACCCACCAGCCAGTTACCCATTCACCATCCAGCAATTCACCTACCCCTTCACCACCCACCCACTCAAACCGCCTGCTCACCCACTCGCTCACCCAGCCGCTCACCTCCTAACCCATCCACCACTCATACACCTACCCGCTTGCTCGCTCACCCACTCACCACCGGTTCACCAACTCGCTCGCCGATTTGCTCACCACTCACTCGTCCACCAACTCGTCCACCCACTCACTCGCTCACCCACGCTCTCAACCACTCACTCACCATCCACCCATTCCTTCACACACTCACCAACCACCTACTCACCCGCCCATCCACTCACCAACCCACCCGCTCACCTACCCACCCACTCACCCACCCACCCGCTCACTTACCCGCTCACTCACCCATTCACACACCTGCCATCTGCTTATCCACCCACCCACCCGCTCGTCCACCCACCCGCTCACTCACTCATTCACCTACTCACACACCCACCATCTGCTTACCCACCCATCCACTCACCCAATCGCTTACCCACTCACTCACCACCCTCCTGCCCACCCGCCCACCCACTCACCAACCATACCCGCTCACCAACCCAAGTGCTCAACCACCCACCTGCTCACTCACCCACCCACTCACACACCTGCCACCTGCTCAACCACCCACCCACTCACCCATTCGCTCACCCACTCACTCACACATCCACCCAACCACTCACCACCCACCCATTCATCCACCCACTCACCACCCACCCACTCACCACCCACCCACACCCACCTGCTCACCCACCCATCCATCCACACATTCACCCGCTCACCCATCCACACATTCATCCGCTCACCCACCCACACCCATCTGCTCACTCACCCGCTCAAGGGAGGATAGACTTTTAGTTAGTAAAACATCTGTAAACAAATCAGGATTACTTGTTTTACAGATGATAAAATAGATCAGTAGACAGGGGCTGTATGCGTTTCTACATTGTAATTTATATTCTGCACAAAGGCGACTCCACAGCAGCTGTGGCGAGGCAAAGCCGGCGATCACGAGAGCCAGATGACAGCAGATAACGAGAGAAGCACGCGTTATCGTCTAGCTGTGGGTGTGCTCAACTGCGCGTGTGTTTGTGGCTAAGTGCGCGAATGTGGATCAGTGTGTTATTAAATTACGAGGCTGCAATAAGATCCTTGTATGTATGTCGACCTTCTGTTGCACCGTGCTTAGCCAACCGTGATAATCGGACATTACTCAATTGTATTTTACATCGAGCAATCAGCACCCCTACGTACAGAGCAAAGCCGCTTGCAGGTGAAATGCTGAGTCGCCCTCTTATTGTTAAAAAAAAGTTGCCACTGGGGGTGCCCTTTAGAAGTGCAAAGGGGATTGCATTCCTCGCAAACCACGTGGCCCAGCTTTGCCCTTGAGAGGCAGTCGCGCCGTGCAGGCGTCCCAGTGTCAGCGCTGTCACCACCATCACCACCATCACCACCGTCACCATCGTCACCACCGTCACTATCATCACCACCCACACCATTGTTACCACCGTCACCACTTTCACCATCATTACCACCGTAACCAACGTCACCACCCACACCATCGTTACCACCATCACCCTCCACGTGTAGGATTCACGGCATTTGAAGGGACAGGGAGTCATCTTAGATGAAAAACCATACATAGGTGTGCAGCATGCATGCACCCACCCTCTCCAACTTATCTAGACCAACAGCTCAGAAAAACTGAATTTGTGACCAAGTTGTCGTTTAGACCGGCGGTCCCCAACCTTTTTGGCACCAGGGACCAGTTTCGTGGAAGACATTTTTTTCACGGACTGGGGGGGTGGTCATCATTGGGCCTTTCTCCCTTTTCAAAGAAGCTCTCCAGCGACGTTTCTTTTTTGCTCATTTTGGCGAGGGTTAGCTTGTGGGCTTTATACCAAAACTGTGACTGAGACAAGTGCGCAGTGCGGGAAAAAGGCGCGGACGGAAGTGGTAAATACAATAATGGGCAGGCCACGCGCAGACTAAAATAAGTTACGGATTCCGACTTCTCATAAGGAGCGCGCAACCTAGATCCCTGGCATGCGCAGTTGACAGTAGGGTTCGCGCTCCTATGAGAATCTAATGCCGCCGCTGATCTGACAGGAGGCGGATCTCAGACGGTAATGCAAGCGATGGGGAGCGGCTGTAAATACAGATGAAGCTTCACTCGCTCACCCACCGCTCGCCTCCTGCTGTGCGGCCCGGTTCCTAACAGGCCACGGACCAGTACCGGTCCGCGGCCCGGGGGTTGGGGACCCCTGGTTTAGACCACAGACTCAAAGCGTTGAGAACACGTGGCCGTCCCAGCAACAGGCAGCAGTGAGACAAAGACAACTGTGGACCGGTTTCGTCTAATTAGGACTCATTAGTGCAGGACGGTAATCAATACTTTCTCTTGCCATATGCCTCTGGCAGCCCCATATATGGAGATGACCTTTACACTATGGTGACCCCATACACAGTTGTCTAAAGGTAACAGTAATCAAATCTGTAAATGATGAGAAAACCAATCACAACAAATATAAATTATGCAGGCTGGAAACAATAGATTTCACAATGGTATCAGTGAAAATAGTATACTTTTTTTTACAGTAAAGTCACGTTTACACGTTCAGATACAAAAACACTCCGCATGTACCCTCCCCGAGTGAATCTAAGTAATTAAAATAAAACAAAAACAGCACCATGCATTACTGCTCTACTTTGTAGTCGCGAAAGTCTAGTGTGACTAGTCTTGATCAAATCGTGTTTATGCATATACACGTGCCTGAGTAAACATTTTAACGATGATAATCCTCTACAATTGAAAAAAACATCGCATTAAGAAGATGTGTGTGGGAATATTTACAAGGCCTAAAAGTTGCACAGCGCATACGACTTAGGGGTCTATAGCTGTACGCACTGCCGTGCAGTTGAAATCCTTTAAATTGTGAGAAAAAATCACACGCGGACAGAGTTATTTGTGGTTGGTGCACTGCTTTATGAACCACATATGTATTAGACAGTCACCCACAGAAGTTGATATAACAGAGCTACCTCTAATTACAAATGTAATTTTCTTCTTGATTTCCCCGCATCTGCCCTCATTCCCCTCCACCAAATAAAAAATTATTCTGCACGAGTTATTTTCAATCTCCCCTTTAATTCTCACACTTTGCCTCTCCTCCTTCAACTCCAATGGCTTCTCGTTCACTACCGCTGTCTTTTAAAATACCTGTCGCTGGTCTTTAAACCTCTCCATGGACTTGCCCTACATAATTTTGCCTCTTTCATCTCCTTCCATGTCCTCTCTCGTCCTCTTTGTTCCCAATCTTCTGTCTCTGTCCCTCCTCTTTGTGCCAAACCTCATTTATGGTCCCTCTACTTAACCTTCTTCCATTCCTCCCATAAAGCCCCACCTCCTCTCCATTGCCCATTCTCTACCTCTTCTCTCCCTTTAAGCCTCCACTCCTTCTCGTCCCTACTCTTCTCCGATCCCATTACTGTCTATCGCTGTCACTTATTCCTCAAACTTTGTACACCCCTGCCATCTAAATCATTCCATTCTGTCACCGCCTTGTGCTTGTTATGTCAAGAGAGAAGGCACTCTATAAATATACACCAAAGCCACCACCGCCACCACCGTCACCACCGCCACCAAGAAAAGGAACAGATTTATTTGTTGGGTCTGGAAGTGGCCAAAGTGCAAGTCGGCCATGAAAAAAAATTACATTTAAAATTACACCGCCACCAATTAAAACATTAAACACAAAGGTTGTCTGTATAACCTCAACGGACTCTTGAGGCAAGTGCTTTTAGCGAGCAACTATGAAAGCCAGCATGGTACACAATGGGGAGGGTGGCCAGCACCATTCCTGGCCGCCTTTATCTCCCGAGTAGTGATGTTTACACACCACACCAGGTACTCATTGGAGGCTGAGTCGACATCGGGTTAGCCCAAAACCACTTTAGTTCATCGGTACTGGTGTTGCCAAGTTCATCGCGCAATACGCGAAACACTATACAATTACCGGATAATACGCATACCCACACAGGCTTGTGCATGTGTGGGTGGGTTATTTATACAGCAGTATGCAGCATGGCAGTCAGTCGGCACCTTCCGCAATGCACGTTTGTTATTCATGAGGGTGCACATCCTGATGTATTCATTGGCTGATCACCCGAAGCCACCGTGTGAGCTGAGAGTTTCTCGATCTTACCGGGTACTCGATAGAGCTGAGAAATGCACTGCGGTCAATACTCAGTCATCATTTAGAGGTAGAGACCCAGAGATGAAGAGAATCCTTAGCAGCCCGTACATGTTAATGGATAACAGTGATGGTCCCAGCTGCTGACTTGTACACCAGGGGTGAAGAATTGAGACAAGGCTGTGGTCCCAAGATAATTTCACTCCTTCCATTTGTTTTGTATTGAGTGGCATCCTGACGGGTACGACACGGTTCAGACGCGGCCACCAGCTCAAAAAACACGTACAGAACAAACCCTGCGCAGAGAAGCATGCAGAGACGCGTGCTCGAAATCACACCAAGACAGAGGAACGCGCAGATGAGAGAACATACACAGAGGTAGGATCCCTCCTCATGTTGACCATGATGAGAAGGAAAGAGCAACACGCAGTTGAAAACGTTTCTGGAAGTGACGATGGCTGATGATCAAGAGTAACTTGGAGGGGAGGAGGTGGGAAGCTCATGCACAGGAGGTGCTGGGGCCGATTGTCACAGCGCAGGCGTCACGAGAAGTGACGTTGGTTTGGGGAGGCCTTCATCAAACAGTGGATTTACCACTGGTGATGATGCCCATAATGATGATGAATGCATGGGCAGTCCACTCACATTCGTGCATAATCAGGTGCACGTCCACTCCCCTAGTCACCCCTCCACTAATCTCACTCCCCGAGTCACCCCTCCACTCACCTCACCCCCATTCCCCGAGTCACTCTCACCTCGACTTCTCCACTCTATCGCCAGTCGCCCTGAAGAGGCCCAACTCCGGAGCCTCCCCCAGTGCCACGTTCACTCTCAGCACGAACATCGTGCGGTGCCACCCCCTCCTCTGCTGCATCCCTCCAACTCTTCCTCCGCCATTGCGAGAATCGGCTCCACGAAGGGTCCCACGCTGTCCCCGTCCCTCAATGGACTCATGTCCTTTGTTGATGAAGGCCATTTAATAAAATAATGATAATTAATTATGCACACACACACAGGTCACCAAAGTAGCCTCAATAGACATGTTAGGGCAAGTTGTGGAGCCTTGTGCTGTGGAACACACGAGGGGGTGGTATGTATTTTGTATGTTGAACTTCTTTTGCACGGTACGTAGCCAACCGTGCTAATCGGAGGTGCAGGGGAAGGGCAACAAAGTAAGCACAAAAAGTAGTTCTAAAAAAATGAGTTGTCAATCTAGATGTAAAAGTGCACAGCTCCAGTGGCTTCTAATATCAGAAGGAAGAGCGTTCGAGACGGCCGCAGAAGCGCTTCTGAAAGTGCGATGCAGCGACCGCCTTTGTTCGATGGTTCGACAAAATTCGCTGTGGGAATGTGATGTGGCCAACACCATGCACGCGGCCACCTTTGTCTCTCCAAATTGCTGATGTTTATTATAGACACTGCACCAGGTACTCTTTAGAGGGTGAGTCGACCGAGGGAAGGTTCAGGACTGGGTCACACAGACACACACACAGAAAAAGATGCCCTATGTCAAATCCAGAGGCTTCTAAGAAAATGGAGGTGTAAGACGGACACAGCTATTACATGGATGAAGGTGTAATACAGATATTTATGTTAAGGTGGTGCTGCTCACCTGAAAACAATAACAAAAATCCCACCACTCATTCATCTGTTTAATCTTTGATTGGAAAACGCTGGGCGAGACCTGCGACATTCGAGTGAGCTCACCTACTCGCTCACAAACACAACACTCAACCCAGTCAATCAACATGTTACACACCCTAAATATGACCCGCCTTGTCCTCGGGAAGACCTGCAACATGCTACTGAGCTCACCTCTTCACTCACCTACTCACCCACTATTGCTATGTCATCCACACACCCACACACTCGCTTATCTTAACAGACCTCAATAATTGACATTTAGCTCCTGAAGATATTGCTACATGCAATAAAACGCGAGTGTGTGAGTGATTGAGTGATTGATTGAATGTGTAAGTGAGCGTCTGGTTGCGTGAATGAGTGAGCATGTGAGTGCGTGTGTGAGTGTGTAAGGTGAACGGTAGTGTATCGGCGAATGTGCTGTGCTACAAATCTGGTGATCCGAGTTCAAATCTCGTTCACCAGTCTATGGGTCTCTGTGTAAGTCTTTACCTCTCTGTAAGTCTATGGGTCTCTGTGTAAGTCTATACCTCTCTGTAAGTCTATGCGTCTCTGTGAGTCTACGGGTCTGGTAAGTTTACTGGTCTCTGTGTGAGTCCATGGGTCTCAATGTGAGTTCATGGGTATCTGTTATCATCATCTGTGTTTGAATGAGTCGATGGCTCTGTGTGATTGACTCCAAGTCTCTCTGTTCGAGTGAGTTTGTGGCTTTCTGTGCGAGTCTATGTCTACGTGACTTTACCGAAATAACCAAAGAGTAATTCCTGCAGTCACGAAAGTGCCAAATCAAGTTGGAGACTATGTCTCTCTGTGTAAGTGAGTACAACATATCCTTGCTTAACGCGGGGGTTGCGTTGTCGAAAATTGCTGCTTAAAGCTATTTTACGTCAAGCAGAAAACTTTTCTACAAGGAAAAACGGTAAAGGGGGAGACTCCGTTTTAGCACAATATAACTTTTATTATCATTTTTAATTGAGAGTACAGTACACTGTTTTCTATGTTTATTTTAAATGTGTTGTGTATATGTAGAAGATCTATATTATAATCTTTATTTATACTGGAGGAATCTAAAAAGCCCTTTTTCACAGATTTCCAGTTGGGGTGGTACAGAAAGTTACAAGAACAAACGATGCAAAAACACAATCGAAGTGAAAAGTATAGGAAAGGTAAGCAAATCACAAAAAAATAAAAATAAACTATTTTTATCTTACCTAGTAAAGCCCTCTAAGCTATTAGCTTCTATTTCAGAAGCGAACTGGCCACAAATTATAGATGAATGAAGTAGCTTATGACGTGGAAATTTATAGCAGCCAAATAATAATAAAAAAATGTTACATTCATCAATATACATACAAAGGACATGAAATGGAGATATGATGAGTGAAAACTATAAGGGAGTGAGTGAGATGACACTACACACAGATGCTGGAACAAAGGCTGAGGAAGAGGATGACACGCCACGTAACACAGTGCGCACCAGTACAGCATCAGCTCCCAGCAATACAGAACAACGCTGCCAACACCCACACCACTCATAAGTGCAGTCCGTCATGTGCTACTCGAGTTATAGTGGGTGTGGTGTGCGCTAAGCGAAACACATTACATAAAAGACGAGGATGTACTGCATATAGTCCTCTACGTCAGTGAGTCTATGTCTCTCTGTGTGAGTCTGTGCGAGTGACTCTGTGGTTCTCTGTGTGGGTTAATCAATGGTTCTCTGTTTGAGTGAGTCTATGTGTCTCCATGTGAGTGAGTCTATGGCTCTGTGTCAGTGAGACTTTGGCTCTCTGTGTGAGTGCTCTCTCTGAGTGAGTCTATGGCTCTCTGTGGGAGTAAGTGGGTCTCTAAGGCCACCACCATCTTGCTCCCTGCCCAGTGCGTCCACCTGGTTGAGCTGCAGGAGTCTATTGTCCACCGCTCCAGACCGCACAGATATCCAGACGTCCACCTCCAGCACAGACACCGGCAGATTCTTAAACCTGGTGGTGGAAGTAAGGACACGAGAGGGGTAATAGTCAACCACCATTACCACCATCAATACCACCATTACAACCACCAAAATCACCGCTATCGTTAACACCACCATCAATATCACCACCTCCACCACAACGATCACTATCAAAATCACAACCACAATACTCTTTGGTTCTTTCGGTAAAGTCACGTAGGTAGAAAAAAATAATAGATCACGACGTTTCGATCGCAACACAAGCAACCATCATCAGGTGAAAAAATATAGCGAGAAAGCTGCTGAAATACGAAGTTATATTGGCTTAAGATAAGCTCAGCCCAAGGGTAAGTGGGCGGGGCTAGAGGTAGAATTTGCATGTAAATACAACACCACATCGTAGAAAAGGAAAGAGAGACACAGACACCGAGAGATCCACACACACAGAGAGGCACACACAAAGAGACACACGAGAGACGCATATAGAGAAAAACACACCGGCAGAGAGAGATACCTACACAGACAGATGCAGAGACAGATAGACACAGAGAGAATAACATAATTGCCCATGAATTACTATGGTATGACAATGCCAATTACCAATGTCAAAGGGAACATCAATGAATGGTAAATGTGGGGTAATATCCCCAGAAGAGCATGTAGACTACGTTAAAAAATAAAATAATCAGGCAATATAATATCACATATGGGTTCATTTTAAAGTTTAATTATGACAAATAATATTGAAATAATTGTGCTCCATAGATTATCTTAATGGTCAAGTTACATAAACATCACGGAATCACTTAAGCTGACCATTTAAAAAGACATTAATTCCAAGATGTTGAGCAAAGGAAATTGTTTGGAAGTTCATCTCACACCAAGTACATGTTACTATGAATCTAAATCTGCATAGTTCTCGATCAGCAAAGTCGCAAACATGTTTTACCACAAGCAAGGAGTTCAGTGTAAAGCTGTTAAGCAAATTAACCACTGCACACGGTTTTAAAGTTCTCTGCCTCAAAGACAGCACTCTACCAAGTGTCACGACGCAGCTGCACACGCCACATGACAATAGGCGGAGTGAGTGAATCTAAGTAGACACTGGCCCTGTCAAAGCGGATCCCATGTCTAGAGTATTTGTGGCTGGTGCTACACATTTCTATGTGATTAGCCATTTCGCTGATCTATCATTTGTGAAAAGGTCGCTTCTGAAAAACAGCCACATAGCTCAGTGGGTCTCACCTGGTAAAATAAAAATAGTTTATGGAGTTCGTTCTGCCTCAACGCGTGTTTTCATAACGCCATTTGGATATGGCACGATGGATGTAATAGGGAACACGTTTTATAACGCGGATGCTAAGTGGATATAACGCGATTGAGTCAACAGAACCACGTCGCGCGAGTAGGAATGTGCGGTTGTTCGGCTGCCTGGGCACAGCGTCACACGAGGCATTGGGATGCTGCTGGATGCTTCCTGATGCTCCCCACGCGCCTCAGTCTTTGTTCAGCCGACACACGCATCTCACGCTGTTATCACGGACTGTGCTTTACCCTGTATTAGTCATTGTAACGAGGGAGTTTACACAACGCGGTGTTATTCAGCAACGCAACTACCGCGTTATAGAACACTGCAGTAAATATTGTCGCGGTGTGGAAGGAGCAATGAACGTCATCTTGTGGCATGGAAAGGCATCGCAGCCCTAGCGAGCAGCCAGAGACAAAGCCTGCACGCACGGCAAAGTTGTGATTGACCCGGGGACTATTAGCAAGTGACACGTATGGACTAATGGTTACTCTAAATGACGATGTTGACGTTGGTTAACGTGCTACAAATATGCTAAACGCACATCGCATTAGTTCTGGCAAATAGCGTACGTTTTATAAAAGTTATAATCGTTTAAAATGGTTAATTTGTATATCATGCCAAGTGAGTAATTTGCGTGTGGACCCTGACAGCGGCACTCAATGTCCAACTCTTGCGAATGCTCTCAGGGGATCTTTACCGTGCGCTGCGTTCACTCACTCAGCCCCAATCTCCCTGTCGTGAACTCACCACTCACCCACTCACTCACCTCACCCTTCAACTCACTCACCCTCCTCACCTATTAATTCTCCTCATTAACTCACTCACCCTGCAATCCACTCCCTCACCCCCCCCGCTCCATCACCCGGCACTCACCGCCTGTCCGTGACCACCTCTCCCGTGCCTACAACCACAAACACCACCACCACCTCTCCCGTGCCTACAACCACAAACACCACCACCACCTCTCCTGTGCCTACAACCACAAACACCACCACCACCTCTCCCGTGCCTACAACCACAAACACCACCACCACCTCTCCCGTGCCTACAACCACAAACACCACCACCACCTCTCCCGTGCCTACAACCACAAACACCACCACCACCTCTCCCGTGCCTACAACCACAAACACCACCACCACCTCTCCCGTGCCTACAACCACAAACACCACCACCACCTCTCCCGTGCCTACAACCACAAACACCACCACCACCTCTCCCGTGCCTACAACCACAAACACCACCACCACCTCCTGCTGCTGCTGCTGTCGCGGTCTCCGCGTGGCGCCGCGGGCCCAGGGGGAGGCCTCGCGGCCCAAGAGCGGCGCCACGGCTCCACCCCTCCTGCTCCTGGCCCCTCCCCCTCGTCCCTCCTGGCCCCTCCCCCTCGTCCCTCCTGGCCCCTCCCCCTCGTCCCTCCTGGCCCCTCCCCCTCGTCCCTCCTGGCCCCTCCCCCTCGTCCATCCTGGCCCCTCCCCCCCGCCTCCCTCCGCCCCCCACCCTGCGCGGCCCCGCCGCCCATTGCAAGAATGGCGGGAAGCGGACGCGGGGCCGACCGCGCGCCGCCTCTCGCGTGATTGGCTCGCTTTGCGTCACGTGGGGAAGGCGGAAGGGGAGTATGGGGGAGGAGCTGCACAGTTAGGGGCGGTGCCGTGGAGTCACGTGGTGAGCAATGATTGACAATAAGTGGGCAGGGATGGCTGGTACGTCATAGTGTACGTCACATCCGGTATTGACGTTGATATAAATATCACGCCCCTTCGTGACGTGTCTCACACTTCCTTCCGTCCCGCGTGCCGTCAACACGAGCTGAGCATGGTGCTGCTGATCGTTGGCGTTCTGGTCTTGGCCATGCTTGGGATGGAGATCTTCATTTATCGTCGTTTTACGCTTTCCATCTCAGACTTTTACCGCGAGACCATGACGCTGCAAACGGAGAGGATGAGCCTGCAGAATGTGGAGCTCTGTCAGAAGAACAAGATGCTCCGTCTGGAGCTACAGCAGCAGCAGGAGGAGTTGATGGAGAACCGAGAGACTCTCCAGAGAGAGAACAGGAGCCTGGTTCAACAGCTTAAAGAGTGCCAGTTGGAGCTGGAGTCCACGAGAGTGCCATGCAGGGAGAGCAAGTCTCTCCATGCGGATTTTCTCCGAGACTGCAATGCAGCACAGCGGCAAATGTCGCTGCGCTGTGAAAACAAAGATCTCCGGAGGTCGCTGCACGCCCACCTGACGGAGTTGACATTCCTGGATCCGCAGAGAGGCCAGGAACAGTTTAGGCTACGCGGGAAGCTGGTGCGTCACGAGGACATGTGGCATGGGGAAAAGAGGCTGCATGAAGAGAACCTTCATCTCAGTAGCCAGCTGAAAGAATTGAAATGCACCGTGTCTCAAATGTACCATGATGCCACCGATGCCCCTTCCACCGCCGCTGCCACAGCTTCCACCACCACTTCTGCCACCACCGCCACCAAGCCCAAGAAGAAGAGATTTATCCATTGGGTGCGAAAATTGCTGACGCGCAAGTCAGCCAATGTAAAAACATTGGGGAAATTGTGAAAATGACACCGCCCCAATTAAAACATTACTCAGAAAGACAAACATACCCCATAGAACATCAACATACTATTGGGGAAAGTGCTGTACAATATATATGTATCTATATTTAACTTTCTTTGCATCGTATGTAGTCAACCATACCAATGGAAGGTGCTGTTAGCGAATAATACAACTTATCGGTTCCATTCCTGAGAACTGTCCGTAAGTCGAACGGTTCATAATTCTGAATACAATAGTGTACTGTATTTAAATCCACATACTGGAAGTTTTTTAAGATGTTATCACGGTTCAGCAAAACATAGAAACATTGTCAAAGTCATATGTAAGACAAAATATCGTACATTTGCATGCAACAATGTAATAAATACTGTATTGTGAGCAAAACAAAGTTACTTAAATGGAAAAAAAATCTGTTTTTATTGTCACCTTTAGTTCGGATGCTGGCCTGCTTGTCGGGAGGGGGCGTAATGAGTCCCTAAAACTGCACACACGGGGGCGGTGGGAGGGGGGTGAACGTCCATACACACACACACAACAGGGACAATCATTTGCCGTATAGCCTTACCAGAATGTTGGGGCAAGTGCTGTTAGCGAGCAGCGCCTATGAAGCTCAGAATGGCACACTGGCCAGCACAATGCACGGCTGCCTCTCTTTCTCTCTCCATACACGATACTCACAGGCGTACATGCGTCCGTGCACACACGCACAACAACAACGCAACAACTGTTGTTCACCCCTAAGTGGCGGTGACATCACCACAGCAGATTTAAAGCTTTCGCTGTCCTCCAGACAGTCTCGTCCCTTCACCTGATGAAGGCCGCTTGTGTTGTGGCCGAAACGTCGTGATTTTTGTTATTTTATTTTTTGCCTACGTGACTTTATCCAATAGAACCAAAGAGTGTCACCACAGCACTTGTGCTATGCTCGGTGCATTTGGAGGCCACGTGAAGTGTCGAAGGCTGGCTGGCAGGAGGTCATGTAATAGACGCAGGTACCATGGATTGACTGAGGAAAATGATCGGCAGATGCAACAGCCGTGCTCCCCACTGTGCCAACTTTATTTGTGTCAGTTGTTTGGCGCTCTGCTCGTTGTTTTGAGCCTCGCTCCTCTGCCCTATGCTGTAGCTGGAGGGCAACTGCCTCCACCTCCCAGGAAGCGCTTTTCATGAACCTCCTCCACAGAAGCCGATCGTGACACTGCTGATACCAGTCATCAATAAGTCCAATCAGCTCCACATCCTTCTGTACTACATCAGTCCATCTCTTCTCTAGCCCGTACCACGCCCATTTAGCACCATCTATCCAGCCAAATTGAAGCTGCTTGGGGATGCCGTGGCTGTGCATACGGACTGCATGACACAACCAACGCAGCCTCGCTTGCTGGAGGAGCCCCACAGATGGGCATTTGTCCAGATATTCCAGGAATCTGAGCTCCTCACAGAGTCCAGTCTGGTTAAACCCTGGATAGATCGTGGGCTAACCAAAATGTTTCAAACCAGCGCAGATGTTCCTTTCGAGAGAGATACGGGAGGGCATAACTGCGGTCCAGAAGACATGAAGGTTTGTATGGAGTGACATGCCAGGTAGCTTCCACACAGTGTTCAGCAGCTGATGAAAATATAATGCCGCTCGAATGATTCGAAGTGAGACCTCGGCTACTGAAACAAAGTTGGTCATCAGCACACTGCCCAAGTACGGAAATATCTCCACTCTCTCCACAACTGCCCCAAAATACATGGGGAATTGAGGGAGGGGAGCATTTTGATGAAGTAAAATACCCAGGGAGGTGATTTGTTTTTGTGAGGCTGATGGTAACGGCCCATAATTTAGGAGCATGCTCCATGTTTAGCTGTAGTGTCTCCAACTTCTCCTTAGAGTGGGAAGTAATCACCAGATCATCCGCATTCATAATATGGTTTAACAATAGAGAGCCATACCATGACCGGACTGGGGCATCGATCAGCCTCCCATTATATCTATACCAGATATAAATTGTACTGGTACATCCATGGAAATCGTCTCAAACTACGTAGTAAAAAAAAAATGTTAAGTCGTGAAAGGGCCAGAGGACATCCGTGTCGCACCTTACTCACATATTCTATCATCCCTTAACTCCATTACGTCGATTTCCCATGTGACGCATCAGTTGTTTTGTATTATTTATATTTGCTTTCATTACTGTAACTCCGTGTTTTTATTTAACTTTGGTCATTTGGGTGATCCAGGTCTCTCTTGCAAATGAGACTCATCCTGGTCGCTTTAGTTCTCGCCTTGTTCAACTCAATAAACTGGTACTCACTCACTCCATTATGAACTCACCCACTTCCCTTACTCTATGACTTACATAAATGCTCCTTCTCCCTCCTCATGAGTCATATATTTACCTGATCATTCACACAATCACCTGATCATTCACTGTGTCAACCTCATTCACGCACTTTTTCATGCTCTCAAGAATAACCCACCCATCCTATCACTCAGTACCTTAATCACCATCCCCTTATCTCATTGACCCACTGGTAAAATGAAAATACTCTACAGCAACAACACGTGAGATTGTACTCAGGCTTACACTCACATGTGTAAAGAAGCTCCTTTGCAGGTTCCAATTTCTTGATGATTTATTTCACGATAAAGTATTTACAACGCAGGAATACGACTTTTACGAGCCTTCCCCCGTAAAGTACCCTGTACCTGTCTCCACCCATCAACACTGACGCCACTATAACCTTTGCCATCGAAGAGAAGGGAAGCAGATGACGATAGAGTTTGCTGATAGAATCTACCGGTGGCAAGTGCTGGAAGTTACCAGGGCGTGGCCGTAGGGGTATATAAGGGGGAGCGAGGCCCGCAAATGGGTTGATTCCTTGGGGACTGAAGAACAACTGCAGGTGGACGATATCGGGGCCGACTGTTGGAGATCTACATGGTGGAAACCATCAACAAAGACTGTTCGATATTACTCTATTAGAAACCACCAGGACTGCGGTAGTTATAGCCTTGTGGAACGTGTGAGTCGTACTCTCGCCTGTAAATATGTTATCGTGAAATAAATCATCATGAAAATGTACCCTGCGAATGAGCTTCTTTACACATGTCGGAATAGAGGACATGTTTCATCGCAGGCCGTTTTTTGTCTACAACAGACCTAAACACACGAAATATGAAAAATGGCATTTGATTAGGATTGCCACCTGCTACCCATTCTGAGATCGCCCAACTAGCAAAACCCTTCTCTCAATTATACCTAAGACTTTAGATTTGTACATTCCGTAATTTCAAGACGACGAGTTGACCAAAGTGGCAATGTTATTTTGTCATTTTATTCACAGTAAGAAAAATGGTATAGTTTTTTTCCCTGTTAACTTATGCATACGAGTGTAACGGTGGCACAATGGTTGGCCATTGCAATATGAATCAGACCACTTTAGTTTGATTCTCAGTCATAGTTACCATCAAGCAAACTGGCCTTTGCGCCTTCTCGTCATCAACCCACGTTGACAAGCATGATGGAGTATGGTCAAACAATCTCCACGACTTATCCAGTATGGAAAGACTTCACCCATAAGTGGTATGACAAAGGGTAACAATTATTATTATTATTGTTGTTTATTACCACCGAAGGAATAACTTCATATCTGTCAGCCAGCCTATATATACTCATAGATAAATGCTCTCCTAAACACCACCATTGGGTTGAAGCTGATTTGGTATCTTCCACTTTGAGAGCCTCGCCACAAGGACCATCCTACTCGATCCAGCAGTGTATCAGCGCTTTGTCAGGAGCGAAGCAGTCGGCAGTATTCCGGCTGTGAGACGTGAACAACGTTAGAGCGTTATATCATCCCCATTAATATTTCAGTCATGCAATCAGTCAAGAAGGCATGAAAACAGTAGCCAGGCAGCTCCAAGGGCAGAGCGTGATGCTGGTACTGCCAATATCCTTCATCTGAATCAAGACAGCTTCCTGTTATTGAGCGACTTTTCTAGTGCAGATATTTCATGGCCTCAGCCAGGTCATCAATGACTGCACAAATAATGAAATTACATTTGCATCTGCACTTGATCTTACTAAATGTCACATATACGAATAAAACATTGGCTTGCCGATGGTATAATGTGCATTGCTCTCTGTAGCAGCCTCGTTGTGCGTGAAATTTTCAACGAGATTCAAGGCAAGACGCATTCTCTTTTGAGCTAAAATTGGACAAAGAATGGAACTGACCAACGGCAAAAAAAGTTTTTTCAGTAAAAAATCCTATATACAAAACTAGCTAGATAATCACCTGCCAACTAGAGTTGGCAGGTGATTATCTAGCACATCAGATGTAAGGTCAACATTAACAATGCAATGGTGGCCAAATTCTGGAAGGGAAAAAGGAAGCAGATGAAAAAAAATAGTTGAGATGAGAAGATTTAGTGGAACACAGTGAATTAAGGTTGACACGAGATTTCTGCATTCTCTAAATTATTCATCTGTTGTCTTCAGAAATGCTTCCAGTGGGCAGTTATTCGTTTGAACCATGTCATATTGTTCCAAATGATTTTGATGGCCATTGTCAATAGTTTTTGGAGGGTGAGGGGTCCAATAAGACAGAAAGCTAGCATTAAAGATCATAAGATAATATCTCGATAAGGTACTGAATCATCCTTTCATCCCTCTGGAGTTGATGAGTACCTCTTTGTGGGACATTAACATGAGCTATTCCTTGGAAAGTGCCAACTATGATAGGCATTCATAATTGCCATTGACCTGGTGCCACTGCCGCAGGCTCTTTTAAACAAAGATATTTCATTTTTAATATTTACGAGATGGTTACCCATCCGATTGCCTTTTTTTCTCAATTACTGTATTTTACAGTATTGAACTGATACAATGTGTTTTTCTGTTCACTAAAAGAAAGGCCATGACCATCATGAACGTCGTCAGTCGGATGTCAGAAGTCCTCCAACATGATAATGTCAGATTAGACATGAGCCTGAGAACACCATGCATAGTACTGGCATCCGTCGAATTAAGAAATGGATGAGTTCTTGAGTCAAACACAATTTTTTTATCGGAAAATCTTTTCCCATTATATTCAATACAAAAAATTAGTGATGAATTTCAGGCAATCATTCCACCCCACTCCTAACCAAAAATTGTTCACATATTGACAAATCAGAAATAATAAGAAAGTACATAAATGTTAATAAGATTGAATAATAACTAATTTAAGACTAATAATTAATTCTAGATTTCAAGCTTTCGCGACTGCAAGGATACATACTTTTAAGGGAACTCACCAAACGATCTGCATGTTGGAATGCCTAGAAAGGCGATGTGAGGCGTTACTGGTGAGCTGTAGGGATATACTGTGACAGTGTCGCGGATGGATGACGCATCCTCCTGGGTGCTTCTTCTTTGATGCTTTCATTGCGTGTGCCGTGTAAAATTTCGTTAACATGGAAATTCGATTTCGTAAATAGAAAAATGTCCATCATTTGTCAATTGCATGAACGCGAAATTCCGTAATCCGAACGTCTGATAATCTATGGATATCTGTAGAGCCAACATCTGGAATACTCAGAATGTAATTGCTTCATCAGTTGGAGGTACTGTCTACTTCAACACCGTAGGAAAAATGTCACTGCTGTATTAAGGTGATGAATTTGCAATGATTATTTGACGGTGGTACCATGGATCCAGGATGATGCAAGTGCACAGAGAAATATACAATTGTTCATAGCATTACCTGAACAGGATCAGGGAAATAATTTATCACAACAAGGCTGGGAGAGGGTTTTTCAATGCCAAGTGTGTTGTCGATTGTTGCTTTTTCATCATAATTCACCTTGCTGGTGAGTACGGATTGGAGAATGCAGAAGGAATATATGTGAGAGGATAGAAGATGTGTTGACTATAAGCAGTGACATTGTATTTGTATAGGGGACTGTAAAGAGAAAGTTCTAGAGCGTACACGTTGAGATAATTAGAAACAGGTGGCCGGAAGGTACTGTATTGATGATGATAAATTATCCAATAAACAATACACTTGCCACAGTGGAGTGGGGGCACTGTCTGATAGGGGCGGGGCCAAGGGGGTATATTAGGGGAGCGAGGCCCGCGATCTCCGCACTTGCCCGGGGATGCACAAAGAACAAGGTGGACGAGATTGGGACAAACTAATTGTGGAGTGATAAGGTGGAAACCATCAGGGCTGACTGATAGCCGTAGTAATAATGCTCTAAGTTGTAAATGTGTAGTGAGTTCAACTGAGTCGCAGACGTAGACTTGGAGGCAACACATTTATTTAACTCCAACACACAGGGTAACTTCCCCTTAGAATAACAACCTATGGTGGTGACCACCAGGCTAACTACACTAATTACAACGTAACTAGCTACTACAGACCGGGACCAACAGCTCGGGTCCAGGTACACGTGTTGGAGACTCGTTGAACGGAGAACGTAGATCATAGAACGTAGACCGTCGACGAATGTTTCTTCCAGGATGAACAACAACAACAACAACCCTGGTCCCTCTCGGGACCCGGCTTATATTCTCTGTGGCGTGGCTGCCTCCACCCTTGGCCATGACCACCTTCCAGAATCCTCAAGCAGGATCTGGATCCCAACCACGTGACTTCCCTAGCCCTCACTTGGGGCCCCTTTGTCAACTCGCCCTTAAATAAAAGAACAAAACAAACAACCCGTTAGTGTGCACCAACAAACAAATACTTCAACCCATCTATACAATATATACAATATATACAAAAACCGATGAGTCTTTTATCGAGTCCTTGTGGCCAGGCTCCCAGGAGAGGTGGGCGTACTCTCCTCGAAGGTCGCAGGGGGAATTTCAAAATGTCCCATCGAGCAAAGAGCAGTCGGCCGGGCAGACGAGCCTTCCGCTCCCGAAGCTTGTTAAGACGGCGCAGGTGGCGGCTTGGGGGATGTTAAACGTGCGGCATCTGAGGATGGGATCACATGACTCCCCTGAGGACCAACCTCAGTGGGTACACACCTCAGCTCGCCAGACACATATGACACTTGGCCCCTGTGTAGTGTAGATGGGATGAATTCACGCAGCGTGATGAAAGGCTTGAGGCGAGAGGGATGTACAAACCAACTCCGCCGACCCAAGCAAATTTTTTTCACACTGGAGCCAAACGACCCAAATCACGCCAAACGGCCCCCTCCAGGGTTTAAACAATTTCGGTGATGTACCCACCAGTATGTGGGGACAGTGCAGCCAGGCTCTGTCGCCTGAAGCCCACTCATGTCCGGAAAGATGGAGACCCCTCAGCTGCTCATTTGACAATTCGCATGAATTGGAATTTTCTCTGGAAGCCTCGCGTGCTTCTGAAAGCCTCTGAAGAGTAAAGCGCATGGACTCCGAAATTTTTAATATTTAGCCTTGTTTAGCTCGGCTCATAATTGGACATAAATCTGGGGGTCGTGTTCTCTTCCATACATTAAAAAAATGGTGGGAAGCCGGTGGATGGGTGAGGGGCCATTCTATAGGCAGCCAGGACCCCGGTAACATGCAAGTCCCAGTCAAGCCGGGACTCGCTGACTTGATGGCTCAACATGGAGGTCAGAGTCCTCTGCAGCCGCTCCACCATTCCATCTGTCTGAGGGTGGTATGGTGACGTTCGTATTTTATTTGTTCCCAACAAGTCATACACCTCCCGCAGCAATTTTGAAGAAAATTCATTGCCCTGATCGGTCAGAAGATGCTCAGGGCCCCCCTTGTCCATCACATAGCAATCAAGGAATGCCTCGGTGATGGCCACATCCGATTGGTTGGGCGGCGGCCAAGCCATCGGCCAAAATATTCGATGCCCACCAGTAAATACTTATTGCCACGAGGGGTGGTAGGAAATGGACCAAGGATAACAAGAGCGACCAGCTCATTTATGCGGGAAACCTGAATGGATTGCAATGGTGGACAGCAGAGTTTGGACGGGGGTTTCCGCCGTGCACACTGCACACACCCCTTGAATACAATAGCGACATCTTCCACCATGCCAGGCGAGAAAAAGTCGAGCTTAAGTGTGGCTAGCATCTTATGCACCCCAAGGTGCAACAGTCGCTCATGCACAGCCCAGATGACTTTACTCCGTAGGGCAGTAGGCACGACAATGTTGTAACGTGTCAACCCTCCATTCCAATGCATGAGCAATCTGCCTCTGAGGATGACAGAGGCTACACCCCATCGATTCCAACCCCCGTCCACCTCCTTGACACGGCGTTGTAACTTGAACAGGGAAGCGTCTTCCACCTGAAGGGGTCCGAAGTCTGCATGGTTCATGCCAATAACGGCGTCATGCGCCACAGGACCGTCGGCTTTCCTCAGAGATGTCAACCTCAGCCAATGCCGGAAGGGGATGAGGCGAGTCCTCAGCAGGTGCCTTACAGCGCCCCAGCCCGAGAAACACGTTCACCCGTCGCTCGTTGGTAATCGCGACAGGGCATCCGCGTTCGTGTGTTGGGTACCTTTACAAAAGGAAACAGTAAAGGAATAGTCCTGGAGGACTTCCAACCAACATGAAAATTGGTCAGATGGTTGCTCAATATGCAGCGCGTACTGTAGCGCTGCATGGTCAGAGAGCATCTCAAAGCGTCTGCCATAAAGATAGGCGCGATACTGTTGCATAAAAAAAACAGTTGCCAAAAGTTCCGCCGGAGACATCACTCTGTTGCCATATACTACAACACTTTCCATGCCATAACGACTTGAGACAGAACAGCGCCAATTCCGGAATTGCTAGCATACGTATCAAGGATGAACCGCAAGGAAAAGTCGGGGTAGTGGAGGGGAGAGGCGTTCACCAAGCCATCCCAGAGCACAACAAATGTGCCCTCCTCCTACTCCCCCCAATGGAACTTCTGACCTTTTGCCGTCAGGGCGTGGAGAGGTTTGGCGATCGTGGCAAACCCGGTGACGAAACGGCGGTAATAGGATGCAAGTCCATTGAAACTCTGCACCTCCTTCCCCACCGACGTGGGGGTCAGCCAAGTACGGACACATGTGGTTTTGTTCAGGTCCATCGCTATCCCTGATTTACTGACTATGTGGCCAAGATACCAAACCCAGTTTTAGAGCAGGTTGAAACTTCTGCAGTTTAAATTTGAGATTCGCCGCAGGCATTTTAAGAAAGACAGCACGTAACCATTCCAGATGTTTTTTAAACGTACGGCTAAAAATGATAACATCGTCCAGATATATTAGGCATGAGTCCCACTGAAGGCCTGCCAGAACTAGTTCCGTCAATCGCTGGAACGTAGCCGAGTGGAGTGAAGACCCATCGGAAGCTGATTTAATTCAAATAAGCCTTCTGATGTGCAAAAAGCTGTCTTAGGTTTAGAGGATTCATTCAAGGGCAACTGCGAAAATCAAGATAGGTCAATAGTCGAAAAATAATATGCCCCTGCGAGAGCGTCCAGGGAATCGTCCATCCGAGGAAGAGGGTACGGGTCAGCTACAGAGATCTTATTAAGCTTACGGAAGTCAACACAGAAGTGCAAACTACCATCCTGCTTTTTAACAAGAGCAATCGGGGCTCCCCACGGGCTGGTGGACGGTGAGATAATATTGGCGGCCAACGTTTCATCAACTGCCAACTGTACGTGTTCTTTTTCCTTAGGGCTCAGCCGGGAGGGGTTCTGCTGGATGGGAGCGGCGTCGCCCATATCGATGTGGTGACTCTGGGACTCATACAATTCCGAATTTTCAGAACAAAGCGTATCCATCCATTTTTCATAAGAAACCTGTTGCGGCTTCGTATTCAACGTGACCCCCACACCGCCAACGATGTTTCCCTCGTGAAGCATGGACGACACGTGAGCTAGCACGGTGCCCTCCTGAATGACAAACATGTCCAACCCTGCATTCAGGACTTGAATGAGCGGTTCCTGGTAATTGGATATGATAGTTTGGGCCCCCACCAATGGCAAACCACGAATGTCTTTGTTTGAGGATCCTAGAAGAATTCCCCCCTCAGTCGCCTCCTGGTCTAGCGGCCTGCGCAATCGTAAAGGAACTAACATTTGTGTGCCGGGGGGAATCTTTACGGTCTTACTCGCAAGCGCTTGTACAGTAGTGTTGGCAAAGAACAATCGAGTGGGAGAAGGCAAAAGGCCATTCGATGACCCAATGGTAACTCAAGGGAACCTTGATCGATCAAAATTTTCAGGGGCATCTTCCTCAAGAAGTCAGTCCTGAGCAAGCAAGGAACAGCAAGCGACGTTGATAAAAGAACTGGCCCCGTCAATTTGATATCTCCAATACACACCACCGCTGTTATTTTCCCAGTGAGGCCCAATGAGCAGCCATTTGCATAAAAGCACGGAACTCTGACGGGACATAGGGTACGACATTTAGGGGGCAGAATGTTAAAAATCAACTTGGAAATGATAGTCGCGGATGCACCAGTATTGACGAACATTCTGATTTGAACCCCCTCTATCAATCCGATAATAGCGGATGAACCTGCGGTCACAGCAATCGCTCTATGGACCAACTCCGATCACCGACCTGGTCGGAGCGGCCAGTCAGCCTGAGCAAAATCTGAACCCTCATGCACCGACACACGACGGGAATGAAAACCGACCGAACGTGATGAGTGCGGTGGATTCAGGAGCCGAAGGCGACTTGCCTTCGGGTGCAGTGGAGTGGTGGACAGTCAGGTGGATGACTGTGGTGCCCGTTCTCAGGATGAGGAGAGGTATCTTGCCGTCAAAGTTGTTCATCCTGTCACACCATGCCCCCCCCCCCCCGCCAGCCTCCGCCTTGGGTTGAAGCACAGGCTTGGATGGGCTCTACATCTTTGGGTGTATCATGCATCTCACTAGGCACAGTATACACCGCCAACCCCTCATGTCGTTGCAAGAGCAGGTGCGCCTGGATGCATCTTGCAACTTTGAGAGAAGACAAGTCGTCTTTGTCGACGGATGGCAGGACGATGTGGAGGTTGTTGTATATGTGGGTTATGAAAATTTGATGAAAATAAAAATATTAAATGAAGTTAGAAATGTGCATAATTTATCTGCAATTATGTTAATTTGGGTAATCATGCATATAAATTATGCTAATGTTGTATTAATTTATGCGAGTGGGTGTGGTTATGTTAATGACAGCCTTTATGATAATCAGGCCCCGCCTCGTTGACGAGGGTTGGTTATCAATCGGGATAATATAATTAATCGTATGCAGTTATGCTAGTGTGATGCGAGTATGCCAGAGTCAACTCGGCTTCGTTGTTTAACTTCGTATTATCGATCAGTATAATACAATTATTCTTGCTTTAACATTTACTGAGTATGGATTAGAGTGTTTATGTAAGGTCACCAAGTTCATATCTCAACGCAGAACCAGTTTTTATGCATAGATTTCAGGAAAGAATCACACAATCACTTATGCGTTAATCAATTTTATTTTCTAACTAAACTTTAATTCTAACATAATATGCGAACTCTCGATCTTGGAATTTCAACACATTATCATCACAGTAACCATCACGACTGCGTTGTTTCACTTTGACAACAGCACCTGTGGTTAATTCCGCCGCATAACGCGAGCTCAGTTGGTGAGAGAGTCGTTAAACATCTAAACAAAACAAACCTTGATAACTCTATTATGAAAGATTATACTGGAATTTGCACACACAGTATGGCGTTCATTCAGAGATCCATAAGAAACCCTTATCACGTTGTTAGCACATTGGGTCATGGAACAGTTGAGTATTCTGTAGAGTACGCGAGTACGTGCGGCGATCATTAACGAAGGTGCTTAAAGATTATATGACGAAATTCATACGAAAAGGCGATCAAAACAGTTATTATTCCCAAAGGCACAAATATATCAATAGATCCATTGGCAAGATCAGATGATTACAGAAATGGCTTGGATTGAGGTTGTGTGATGGGGTGCATGCTGTCTCACGGGAGATTATTTAATTCGTGGACGGAATTGTTTAAGGAAACCGGTTTAATACGATTTCTCCCCGTGAGCGAAGCTCCGTGGCGAAGGTGTCAGGAATTAATTCGGATTGATGGATCTGTTGGTAATTTATGCGATTAGAAGTACAATCCAAAACAAATAGTTAAGATGGAAAAATTATTACTATACTTATAAACGACGGATGGTTATCACTCGGTCTGTCACGATACCTTCACGGCCACCGATGGTTCCCGTCTTGAGAATTAGGCCTTTGTCAATGACGCGTGTGTTTTTAGTGATATGGATGGTGTACAGTAGGCCAGTGTTTCGCCACGGAGCTTCGCTCACGGGGAGAAATCGTATTAAACCGGTTTCCTTAAACAATTCCGTCCACGAATTAATTAATCTCCCGTGCTGCTGCTGCTGTCGCGGTCTCCGCGTGGCGCCACGGCTCCCCCCCCCCTCCCGCTCCTGGCCCCTCGTCCCTCCTGGCCCCTCCCCCTCGTCCCTGCTGGCCCCTCCCCCTAGTCCCTCCTCCTCCCGCTCGCGACGTGGGGTGATCTCGCCCCCCCACCGCCCATTGCAAGAATGGCGGGAAGCGGTCGCGGGGCCGACCGTGCGCCGCCTCTCGCGTGATTGGCTCGCTTCGCGTCACGTGGGGCAGGCGGAAGAAGAGTATGGGGGAGGAGCTGCGCGGTTAGGGGCGGGGCCGTGGAGTCACGTGGTTGGCAATGATTGACAATAAGTGGGCAGGGATGACTGTTACGTCAAAGCGTACGTCACATCCGGTAATGAAGTTACATAAATAACGCCCCTTCGTGACTTGCCTCACACTTGCTTCTGTCCTGCGTGCCGTCAACACGAGCTGAGCATGGCGCTGCTGATCGTTGGCGTTCTGCTCTTGGCCCTGCTTGGGATGGGGATCTTCATTTATCTTCGTTTTACGCTTGCCATCTCAGACTTTCACCGCGAGACCACGACGCTGCAAAGGGAGATGATGGGCCAGCAGAATGTGGAGCTCTGTCAGAAGAACAAGACGCCCCATCTGAAGCTACAGCAGCAGCAGGAGGAGTTGATGGATAACCGAGAGACTCTCCAGAGAGAGAACAGGGGCCTGGTTCAACAGCTTAAAGAGCACCAGTTGGAGCTGGAGTCCACGAGAGTGCCTTGCTGCGAGCGTGCGTCTCTCCGTGCGGATTTTCTCCAAGACTGCAATGCAGCACAGCGGCAAATGTCGCTGCGCTGTAAAAAGGAAGGTCTCCGTAGGTCGCTGCGCATCCACCTGAGGGAGTTGAACTTCCTGAATCCACAGAGAGGGCAGGAGCAGTTTAGGCTGCGCGGGAAGCTGGCGCGTCACGAGGAAATGTGGCACGGCGAAGTGCAGATGCGCAAAGAGTGCCGGCATCTCAATAGACAGCTGAAAGAGCTGAAATGCGCCATTTCTCAAATTTACAAAGATGCCACCACCACCAACGCCACTGCCACCGCCGCTGCCACAGCTGCCACCACCGCCACCAAGCCCAAGAAATGAAGAGATGTATTAATTGGGTCCGAAAATGGCTGAAACGCAAGTCGACCATTTAAAAACATTGGGGCAATTTAGAAAATGACACCGCCCCAATTAAAACATTATTCACAAAGACAAACGTTCCCCGTATAGATTCAAGAGACTATTGGGGCAAGTGCTATTAGCAAGGAGCAGCACCTAAGAAGGCCTCCACAATACAATCACAAGCACAAACACAAAGGTCCCCCATGTAGCCTCAACACTGTTGGGGAAAGTGTTGTACAATATATATTTATCTATGTTTAACTTATTTTGCATCACATGTAGTCAACCATACCAATGGGAGATGTTAATGAATAGTACAACTTTTGGATTCCATTACAGAGAATCGTTAGTGAGTCGAACAGTTCATAAGTCTGAATAAAATAGTGTACTGTATTTAAATTCACATACTGGAAGTGTTGTAAAATGTATTACGGTTTAACAAAAATTTTGAAGCATTGTTAAAGTCATAACACGGAATATTATACATTTGCAAATAATACTGTAATAAATACTGTATGGTAAACAAAAAATAAAGTTACGTAAATAGGACAAAAAATATGTTTTTAATGTCACTTACCTTGAGTCTGGATGTGGGACCTTTTGTCGGGAGGGGGCATAATGAGTCCCCATAACTGCACACGGGAGGGTTGGGGGTGAACGCCCGCAAGCACACACACACAACAGCGACAGTCATCCACCCGAATAGCCTAACCAGAATGTTGGGGCAAGTGCTGTTAGCCAGCAGCGCCTATGAAGGCTGGAATGTCGCACGATGGGGTGCGTGGACAGCACCACGCCCGGCTGCCTTTGTCTCGCCAGTGGTGATATTTACACACCACACCAGGCACTTATTTGAGGCTGAGTCAATCGACGGAAAGCCCAGCAACCATTAATATAATCGTTAAAGGTGTTGGTCGTGAGTGGGAATCGAACTGGGATCGGTGGGATGGTAGACAGTGTTCACCATTGCACTATCTCTCCCCACACACACACTCACAGGGGTATATGCGTCCGTGCACACACGCACAACAAGAAGACAATTTTCGCCGTTTGCCCCTAAGTGGCAGTGACATCACCACAGCGCTTTTGTGCGGTGCTTAGCGCATTTTGAGGTCACTTGAAGTGTCGAAGGATGGCTGGCAGGAAGTCATGAATAGACACAGGTACCATGGGTTGACTTAAGGTGATGACGGGCAGATGCAAAAGCCGTGCTCCCCACTGTGCCAAATTTCAGTGTTTCAGTCGTATAGCGCTCTGCTCATTGTTATGAGTGTCGCTCCGCTGCCCTACGCTATTGCTGGAGGGCAACTGCCTCCACCTCCCCAGTAGAGTCTTTCATGAACCTCCTCCACATAGGCCTATCGCGACACTGCTGCTACCAGTCATCAGCAAGTTCAATCAGCTCCACATCCTTCTGTACCACATCAGTCCATCTCTTCTGTAGCCCATGCCGCGCCTGTTTAGCATGATCTATCCGCCCAAATTGAAGCTGCTTGGGGATGCGGTGACAGTGCATATAGACTTCATGACCCAGCCAATGGAGCCTGACTTGCCGGAAGAGCCCACTGATGAGCCTTTGTCCAGATATTTCAGGAAATTTTGGCCTCCTCACAAAGTCCAGTCTGGTTAAACCCTGGATAGATCGTAGGCAGGCTAGACCAAATGTTTCAAACCATTGCAGATAATCCTATAGAGATAAATAAGGGAAGGCATAACTGTGGTCCAGAAGACATGAAGGTTTGTATGGAGTAACAGATCAGGTAGCTTCCATACAATGTTACGCAGCTGATGAAAATATAATGCCGCTCGAATGAATCGAAGTGAGACCTCGGCTCCCAAAACAGAGTTGGTCATCAGCACACTGCCCAAGTACGGAAATATCTCCACTCTCTCCACAACTGCCTCAAAATACATGGGGAATTGAGGGAGGGGAGCATTTTGATGATGTAAAATACCCAGGGAGGTGATTTGATTTTGTGGGGCTGATGGTAACGGCCCATATTTTAGTAGCATGTTCCGTGTTTAGATGGAGTGTCTCCAACTCCTTAGAGTGGGCAGTAATCACCAGATCATCCGCATTCATAATATGGTTTAACTATAGAGAGCCATACCATGACCGGACTCGTGCATCGATCAGCCTCCCATTATATCTATACCAGATATAAATTCTACTGGTACATCCATGGAAATCGTCTCATTACTAAGTAGTCAAAGAAAATGTTAAGTCGTGTAGGGGGCAGAGGACATCCATGTCGCACATTACTCACATATTCTATCATCCCTTAACTCCATTATATCGATTTCCCATGAGACACAGCAGTTGTTTTTCTATTGTTTATATATGCTTTTCATTACTGTAACTCTGTGTTTTTATTTAGCTTTTGTTATTTTGGTGATCCAGGTCTCTCTTGCAAATGAGAATCATCCTAGTCTCTTTAGTTCTCGCCTGTTTTAACTAAATAAATTACTACTTACTCCATTATGAACTCACCCACTTCCCTTACTTTATGACTCACATAAATACGTTCTCTCCTTCCTCATGAGTCATATATTGACCTGATAACCCAGGCAACCACCTGATCATTCACTGTGCCAACATCACTCACGCACTATTTCACAATCTCACCAATGACCTACTCATCCCATCACTCACTACCTTACTCACCATCCGCTTCCCTCATTGACCCACTGGTAAAATGGAAATACGCAGTCTAACACTCACGTGTTTAAAGAAGCTCCTTCGCAGGTTAGATTGTCTAGATGATT
This sequence comes from Petromyzon marinus, assembly GCF_048934315.1. NCBI lineage: Eukaryota > Metazoa > Chordata > Hyperoartia > Petromyzontiformes > Petromyzontidae > Petromyzon > Petromyzon marinus. The sequence continues at coordinate 521,704 of NW_027423224.1, forward strand.
TATTTCACGATAACGTATTTACAACGCAAAAGTACGACTCACATGAACCTTCCCTCGTACAGTACCCTGCATCTGTTCCACCCATCAACACTGACACCACTATATCCTTTGCCATCTAAGAGAAAGGACGTAGAAGACGGTTGAGTCTGCTGGAAGAATGTACCAAGGAAACTGCTGGAAGCTGCCAGGGCGAGGCTGAGTGGGTAGAAAAGGGAGAGCGAGGCCCGCAATTGGGGCGGTAGCTCGGAGACTGAAGGACGACTGCAGGTGGATGACATCGGGGCCGACTGTTGTACATGGTGGAAACCATTAAGAAAGATTGTTCGAGATGAATGTAGTGGAAAACACTGGGGCTGCAGATAGTCATACCCTTGTGAAGCGTGTGAGTTGCACTCTCTTCTCAAAAATGGAACCTGCAAAGAAGCTTCTGGTGGCAGTGGTGGGATACAGTCTACAAGTTCAAGAAGGAAAACAAGTTCAAGAAGGAAAACCCGACAGCAACAACAGGGACCGCCGCAATGCCCAGCATGGAGGGTGATCTGCAGGCGACCTTGGAAGTTATCAACCCTAAGCGCTCCAGGTTTTTCAGACTCGGCAGATGGCGGGAGTGACAGCCGGACCCCGTTGGCAGCCAAGTTCCCGATGGAAGTGGATGCTCCGCCAAAGACCCAAGAACCAGCATCACCGAACAAAGAAAATTGGCGGCAGCTGTTGGACAGGTTGGACCACCTTACCTCAGTGGTGGATCGACTGATAATTTCGATGATGAAGAAAAGAGAAGAGGAAGGAACAGGTAGTGCGCGGCTGAAGCCAGATCCATCTCCACCATGGACCGCAATGGCGAGGAGAAAGCGCCATAGGGCAGCAGCCATCGCTTCCCCCCGTCGAGCAGCAGGCGGGAACCAATCAAATGACTCAACCACAACTAGAAGCTGTTCAACAGACCTTGACCACCATGCATAAAAATACGGGAGGCGATTGTATTGCATTCATCAAAAGATTTGAAGCAGCTGTCAGAGTCAGCCGATTGATTGACGATGAAGTGCTACGACTGCTGCCTACGGTGTTGGATGACAGAGCACTATTGGCCTTCTTTATGATCCCGGAAAATCAACCTGCCACAACCCAACAAGGTTGTCAAGGGATGGCCGATGTTTTCTGTCCTGCGTCCAGCGCAAGGCAGCAATTTTCATCCTGGAGAAGAGGAGATAGCGAGCCACTGATGGCTTATAGAAGTGCCTTGCATGCGGTTGCAGATGTGGCATTTCCAAGGATGGACATGACAACCTGAGACGTGCTAGTGGCGGAGCGGCTACAAACTCTCCTCTATCAAAGTGGCATTACATTGCCGATTTTGCCAGAGAGTGAGCAAACTTCAATGTAGTTTGCTAAATGCCTCTGGGCACACACAGATCCCAGGGCACCATGTGAAGTAGCAGCCCATGTGACAAGGGTGATGGAGAATGGAGGAGCAGGAGGACCAACGGAGCCAACAGGGACAGCAACAACAGGGACCGCCGCAATGCCCAGCATGGAGGGTGATCTGCAGGCGACCTTGGAAGAGATGGCTGTGGCCATCCAGGGGTTCAACGATTCAAGGTGTCAACTACAGCATCAGCGACCATGGCACAACCACGGAGGAATTCAGGACCATGCGGTGATGTACTGCTACCACTGCGGGAGGTCGGGCCACATCGCGAGAGGTTGCCGAGGGGAAGTCATCCCGAGACAACCAAGAAACACCCAGGCGTGTCGCCTGTACACCCAGCCAGATCACACGTGCACCTCATTTCCAAAACCCTCATCACCAACATCACTAGCACACCACTCGATCACATCGACCTGGAGTGAAACAACAGGGAAAATTCGGCCAACATCTCGGGCTAAGTGGAAAAAGTTAGTGAGATCGGTCGTAGCAGCAGCGACAGGAGCAGCATGGTGTAAACCGACCCTCCCTGACTCGCCGAGACAGGTGATGTCAATAAACACAGCAACGATAGAAAATGATGTACCACCCACAGATCATGATCTTGGGCTGATAAGGACCGAATGAATCCGATTGCAAAAACAGGATGAAATTATACAGTCATTGGCTGCACAGGCAGCTGAATGTGCTCAAACTGGTCAAAATGGGGAGCCATTCATCCCATGGCGAGGACTCCTGATGAGGTGGGACATGAAGATGCAGCGTTGTTGCCTAGTGGTGCAAAAACCCTTGCAAAAACAGTTGCTACTAGAAGTGCACGCCAAACAACAAATGCACTTGGGCCACCGAAACACATTGCTCACACTGCAGGCTCGATATTTTTGGCCAGTGATGTCAAAAGATGTACGCGAGCGGGTAATCATTGTCAGGAGTGTGCAAAAAGGAAACCTGCTCCCCATCCTATACAGCCTCCACTGCAGTCGATCGCAGTGGTGAGGGTAAACGAACTAGTAGCGTTGGATATCCTGGGTGCATTTCCTAAAACAGCAAGGATAAAATAAATATTTGCTCGAGGGGATGGAGTATTGCACACACTGGCTCGTTGCATGGCCGATAAATGACCAAATGGCTGCAATAATAGCAGAAGCCTTTCTCCATGGATATGTATTGGACAAGGGCCCCACTGAGAAACGTCTAGCAGGCCAGGGTCAGAATTTTTCTACTAACCTGTTGCGAGAGGTTTGTAATATCGTGGGCACTAAGAAAATTTCGAACGCCACCATACCACCTGCAGTGTGATGGACAAGTAGATAGGCTTAACCGCACGCTGTCCGTAATGTTGTGCCATGTTGTAAATGGTGATCAGATGGACTGGGACTTGCACATCCCAGGGGTCCTAGGGGCATATTGTAGAGTGCCACATGCATCGGCCGGGCTCTTCCCCTTCTTTTTGATGTATGGGAGAGACCCTGAGCCACCTATTGAGGACCAACTGGTGGCTTTCCCTGTTAAAGTTGTGTCGTCACCAGCCTCCCTCAGACTGCCACTAAAAAAGCTCTGTGAAGCTCGTGAAGCCGCGATAGCAGAGTCAGGCAGATCGCAAATAGCAAACAAACGGTTGCGGAAAAGAACGGAGACGCCTGTACCCTTTGAACAGGGTGATCGGGCCTGGTTACACTGTCCTGAGGTCCGGGTTAGAAAATCCGCCAAACTACACCATCCTTGGCAAAGCCCAGTGGAATTGTTAAAATCCTCTGCCCGCAAAGTGTTCGCATCCAAATGGGACGCCAGAGATGGGTGGTTAATCCGAGTCGCCCTAAACCATATAGAGAACTGACGTCACAAGGGATCGTTCAGGCTCACAAAGCCGTGTCCAGGGGCGTCGTGATGAATGCCAGGGAGGGGAGCATCCTCCTCACAGAAATACTGCCCCCGCACTCTCCTCTCAGGATCGACCGGAATGAAGATGGCCACGATGAGGGAGGCCGACGGACTAATTTAGAGAGGTGCCGAGAAGGAGTGTCACCGGGTCGAATGTGCTGCTCGACCACACCTACAGTACATATTGATGGCTTGTTGTAAATGTAGGGCTAATGATGTTGCGTATTGTTTGCCTAAGAATGTACACCTTCAATAGGGCAGCCCACGTAAGAGTTTGGTGATGATACTGAATGGTCAAGTTGGGTTGTAATGCCTTCCCCCGCCTTGATTCAAGCGCCTATGTTAAGCATTAACCCAGAGGTTAAATGTTTTGTACTCCATGCCCACATCACTGAATCCCGTGTGCGATCCCATTGATTCCCACATAGAGTTCCCGATTACTGGTAGGAACGAAGTTGTAAACTGAGTGTACCAGCCTGCAATAGATGAGTGTACCAGCTTGCAATAGATTAATGCGTCCGTCCGTCCCCTTTCAATACTTTAACGAAGTGAAATCTCGTGCTATTGGGGTGTAAAAATAAAATTGCGCAAAATTCCAATGTTCCTACCAGCCCACCCTGCAGGGACCTGTTAAATTAGAGTTTTAGCCGGGACAGATATTTTTATGGGCAGAAGAGGGTGATGTAGGGTACTGTACATGGCAAAAGTTATAGTGGTGTCAGTGGAGATGGGTGGAAACAGGTGCATGGTACCGTACGAGGGAAGGTTCGAGGTAGAAGACGGTAAAGTTTGCTGGAATAATCTTAAATTAAAGCTTTCATGAATGCAGGGATTCATACTCTTTGGTGGAGACGATAGCACAGAGTGGTGTACCTTCTTTATGACTCTGATATTTCCATCCTACCTGCCTATGTCAGCTGTTATTTCCGACTCTTTGTGTCTCTCTCTATGCCTCTCTCTTAGATCTCTCATGCTCACATGTCCTTTGGATTGCACTCTCATGCCTTTGGATTCCACCACTCTTCGATATTACTTTAACATGCTAATCTCTCACATTAACATAGCCACTTTCATGCCCTCTATGAGGAGGCCGCTCTCCGTTCTTACATTTACATGCTAATTTCTCACATTAACATCACTAGCCCCGCCCACTTATTTATGGCCCTTGGGCTACACCCATTTCAAACTCCTTTAAACATTCTGCCTCAACAGCAGATCATGCTTTGCCATCTGATGACGGACGCTTGTGTTGCACCCGAAACGTCGTGATTTATTTTATTTTATACCTACGTGACTTTACCGAAAGAACCAAAGAGTATGGAAGATACCAAGTCAGCTTCATCCCAATGGTGCTGTTTAGGCGAAAGTTTATCTATGAGTATATATAGGCTGGCTGACAGGTATGAAGTTACTCCTTTGGTGTTAATATACAACAAAAACAATGATAAATGTATAACCATTGTCATGGGTGAAGTCTTCCCATACTGGATCAGTCATGGAGATTGTTTCACCATACGCCATCATGCTTTTCAACGTGGGTTGATAACGAAAAGGCTCATGGTCAGTTGTTTGATGTTAACTATAACCGAGAATCAAACTCAAGTGGCCTGATTCATAGTGCAATGCACAAACCATTGTGCCACCGTTTCACTCGTATGTACAAGTTAACAGGGAAATTAAAAACTATGCCATGTTTTTTGTTTACTGTCAATAAAATGAGAAAATAACATTGCCACGTTGGTCAACCCGTCGTCTGAAAATTACGAGATGTACAAGTCAAAAGTCTTAGGTATAATGCAGACAAGGGTTTTGATAGTTGGACGATTTCATAATGGGTTGCAGGTGACAATCCTAATCAAATGCCATTTTCAAGATCGTGTGCATAAGTCTGTTGTAGACAAAAACAACGGCCTGCTGATAAAGCATGTCCTGCATTCTTACATGTGTAAAGAAGCTCCTTCGCAGGTTTCATTTTCTAGATTATTTATTCCCGACGATAACATATTTACAAGGTGAGAGTGCAACTCACACGTTGCACAAGGCTATGACTATCTGCAGTCCCGGTGGTTTCTAATAGAGTAGATTAATCTCGAACAGTCTTTCTTGATGGTTTCCACCATGTTGATTTCCAACAGTCGGCCCCGATGTCATCCACCTGCAGTTGTTCTTCAGTCCCCAAGGCATCACCCCATTTGCGGGCCATGCTCCCCCTTATATACCCGCACGGCCACGCCCTGGTAACTTTCAGCAGTTTTCCCCGGTAGATTCTCTCAGCAGACTCTATTGTCTTCTACTTCACTTCTCTTGGATGGCAAAGTTTATAGTGGGGGCAGTGGAGATGGGTTGAAACAGGTACAGGTTACTGTACGGGGGAAGGTTCGTGTGAGTCGTACTCTTGCGTTGTAAATACGTTATCGTGAAATAAATCATCTATCAAATGGAACCTGCAAAGGAGCTTCTTTACACATGTGAGTGTAAGCCTGAGTACAATCTCACGTGTTGTTGCTGTCGAGTATTTTAATTTTACCAGTGGGTCAATGAGGGAAGGGGATAGTGATTAATGTAGTGATAGAATGGGTGGGTCATTCTTGAGAGCATGAAAAAGTGCGTGAGTGAGGTTGACACAGTGAATGATCGGGTGATTGTGTGATCAGGTAAATATATGACTCATGAGGAGAGAGAGGGAGTATTTACGTGAGTCATAGATTTAAGGAAGTGGGTAGGTTCATAATGGAGTGAGTACCAGTTTATTGAGTTGAACAAGGCGAGAACTAAAGCGACCATGATGAGTCTCATTTGCAAGAGAGACCTGGATCACCCAAATTACCAAAGCTAAATAAAACACAGAGTTACAGTAATTAAAGCAAATATACTATTTTCTTCTTTCGATAAAGCATATATAAACAATATAAAGACAACTGCTGTTTCATGGGAAATCGACGTAATGGAGCTAAGGGATGATAGAATGTGTGAGTAATGTGCGACATGGATGTCCTCTGGCCCCTACACGACTGAACATTTTCTTTGACTACGTAGTTTGAGACTATTTCCATGGATGTACCAGTAGAATTTATATCTGGTATAGATATAATGGGAGGCTGATCGATGCACGAGCCGGTCATGGTATGAATCTCTATTGTTAAATAATATTATGAATGCGGATGACCTGGTGATTACTGCCCACTCTAAGGAGAAGTTGGAGACACTACAGCCAAACATGAAGCATGCTACTAAAATATGGGCCGTTACCATCAGCCCCACGAAAACAAATCACCTCCCTGGGTATTTTACATCATAAAAATGCTCCCTTCCTCAATTCCTCATGTATTTGGGGCACCTGAGGAGAGAGTGGAGTGGGCAGTGTGCTGATGATCATCTCCGTTTTGGGAGCTGAGGTCTCATTTCAAATTATTCGAGCAGCATTATATTTTCATCAGCTGCTCAACACAGTGTGGAAGCTACCTAGCATGCCACTCCATACAAATCTTCATGTCTTCTCGGCCAAAGTTATACCCTCCCTTTTCTCTCTCGAAAGGAACATTTAGGTTAGCTTGCCCACGATCTATCCAGGGTTTAACCAGACTGGACTTTATGAGCTCACAGATTCCTAGAATATCTGGACAAATGCCCATCTGTGGGCACCTCCAGTAAGCAAGGCTGCGTTGATTGTGTCATGCAGTCCGTTTGTACAGCCACGGCATCCCCAAGCAGCTTCAATTTGGCTGGATAGATGGCGCTAAGTGGGCGTGGTACGGGCTAGAGAAGAGATGGACTGATGTGGTACAGAAGGATGTGGAGCTGATTGGACGTATTGATGACTGGTATCAGCAGTGTCATGATCGGCTTCTGTGGAGGAGGTTCATGAACGGCGCTTCTGGGGAGGTGGAGGCAGTCGCCCTCCAGCAACAGCATAGGGCAGAGAAGAGAGGCTCAAAACAACGAGCATAGCGCCAAACAACTGAAACAAAGAAAGTTGGCACAGTGGGGAGCACGGCTGTTGCATCTGTCCATCATCTTCCTAAGTCAATCCATGGCACCTGCGTCTATTACATGACCTCCTGCCAGCCAGCCTTCGACACTTCACGTGGCCTCAAAATACATCGAGCATGGCACAAGTGCTGTGGTGATGTCACCGCCACTTAGGGGTGAACAATGGTTGTTGTGTTGTGCGTGTGTGCACGGACGCATGTACGCCTGTGAGTCTCTTGTATGGAGAGAGAAAGAAAGGCAGCTGGGCGTGGTGCTGGCCCGTGTGCTATTCTAAGCTGCATAGGCGCTGCTCGCTAACAGCACTTGCCCCAACATTCTGGTAAGGCTATACGGCGAATGATTGTCGCTGTTGTGTGTGTGTATGGACGTTCACCCCCCTCCCACCGCCCCCGTGTGTGCAGTTTTAGGGACTCATTACGCCCCCTCCCGACAAGCAGGCCAGCATCCGGACTAAAGGTAAGTGACAATAAAAACAGATTTTTTTTTTCCATTTAAGTAACTTTATGTTTTGCTCACAATACAGTATTTATTACAGTGTTGCATGCAAATGTACGATATTTTGTCTTACATATGACTTTGACAATGTTTACATGTTTTGCTGAACCGTGATAACATCTTAAAAAACTTACAGCATGTGGATTTCAATACAGTACACTATTGTATTCAGACTTATGAACTATTCGACTTACGGACAGTTCTCAGGAATGGAACCCATAAGTTGTACTATTCGCTAACAGCACCTTCCATTGGTATGGTTGACTACATACGATGCAAAGAAAGTTAAATATAGATACATATATATTGTACAGCACTTTCCCCAATAGTATGTTGATGTTCTATGGGGTATGTTTGTCTTGCTGAGTAATGTTTTAATTGGGGCGGTGTCATTTTCATAATTTCCCCAATGTTTTTACATGGCCGACTTGCGCGTCAGCAATTTTCGCACCCAATGGATAAATCTCTTCCTCTTCTTGGGCCTGGTGGCGGTGGTGGCAGAAGCGGCGGTGGAAGGGGCATCGGTGGCATCATGGTACATTTGAGACACGGCGCATTTCAATTCTTTCAGCTGGCTACTGAGATGAAGGTTCTCTTCATGCAGCCTCTTTTCCCCATGCCACATGTCCTCGTGACGCACCAGCTTCCCGCGTAGCCTAAACTGTTCCTGGCCTCTCTGCGGATCCAGGAAGTTCAACTCCGTCAGGTGGGCGTGCAGCGACCTCCGGAGATCTTTGTTTTCACAGCGCAGCGACATTTGCCGCTGTGCTGCATTGCAGTCTCGGAGAAAATCCGCATGGAGAGACTTGCTCTCCCTGCAAGGCACTCTCGTGGACTCCAGCTCCAACTGGCACTCTTTAAGCTGTTGAACCAGGCGCCTGTTCTCTCTCTGGAGAGTCTCTCGGTTCTCCATCAACTCCTCCTGCTGCTGCTGTAGCTCCAGACGGAGCATCTTGTTCTTCTGACAGAGCTCCACATTCTGCTGGCTCATCCTCTCCGTTTGCAGCGTCATGGTCTCGCGGTAAAAGTCTGAGATGGAAAGCGTAAAACGACGATAAATGAAGATCTCCATCCCAAGCATGGCCAAGACCAGAACGCCAACGATCAGCAGCGCCATGCTCAGCTCGTGTTGACGGCACCCGGGACAGAAGGAAGTGTGAGACACGTCACGAAGGGGCGTGTTATTTATACTAACGTCATTACCGGATGTGACGTACGCTTTGACGTACGGCCATCCCTGCCCACTTATTGTCGATCATTGCCAACCACGTGACTATACGGCCCCGCCCCTAACCGCGCAGCTCCTCCCCCATACTCTTCTTCCGCCTTCCCCACGTGACGCGAATCGAGCCAATCACGCGAGAGGCGGCGCGCGGTAGGCCCCGCGTCCGCTTCCCGCCATTCTTGCAATGGGCGGCGGGGCCGCGCAGGGTGGGGGGGGCGGAGGGGGGGGACGCGGGGGGCGGGGGGGGCGGGGCTGAGTTCACTCCACGTCGCGAGCGGGAGGAGGGACGAGGGGGAGGGGCCAGGAGGGACGAGGGGGAGGAGCCAGGAGGGACGAGGGGGAGGGGCCAGGCGCGGGAGGGGGGGAGCCGTGGCGCCGCTCTTGGGCCGCGAGGCCTCCCCCTGGGCCCGCGGCGCCACGCGGAGACCGCGACAGCAGCAGGAGGTGGTGGTGGTGGTGTTTGTGGTTGTAGGCACGGGAGAGGTGGTGGTGGTGTTTGTGGTTGTAGGCACGGGAGAGGTGGTGGTGGTGTTTGTGGTTGTAGGCACGGGAGAGGTGGTGGTGTTTGTGGTTGTAGGCACGGGAGAGGTGGTGGTGGTGTTTGTGGTTGTAGGCACGGGAGAGGTGGTGGTGGTGTTTGTGGTTGTAGGCACGGGAGTGGTGGTGGTGTTTGTGGTTGTAGGCACGGGAGAGGTGGTCACGGACAGGCGGTGAGTGCCGGGTGATGGAGAGGGGGGGTGAGGGAGTGGATTGCAGGGTGAGTGAGTTAATGAGGAGAATTAATAGGTGAGGAGGGTGAATGAGTTGAAGGGTGAGGTGAGTGAGTGGGTGAGTGGTGAGTTCACGACAGGGAGATTGGGGCTGAGTGAGTGAACGCAGCGCACGGTAAAGATCCCCTGAGAGCATTCGCAAGAGTTGGACATTGAGTGCCGCTGTCAGGGTCCACACGCAAATTACTCACTTGGCATGATATACAAATTAACCATTGTAAACGATAACTTTTAAAAAAGCGTACGCTATTTGTCAGAACTAATGCGATGTGCATTTAGCATATTTGTAGCACGTTATAACCAACGTCAACATCGTCATTTAGAGTAACCATTAGTCCATACGTGTCACTTGCTAATAGTCTCCGGGTCAATCACAACTTTGCCGTGCGTGCAGGCTTTGTCTCTGGCTGCTCGCTAGGGCTGCGATGCCTTTCCATGCCACAAGATGACGTTCATTGCTCCTTCCACACCGCGACAATATTTACTGCAGTGTTCTATAACGCGGTAGTTGCGTTGCTGAAGAACACCGCGTTATGTAAACTCCCTCGTTACAATGACTAATACAGGGTAAAGCACAGTCCGTGATAACAGCGTGAGATGCGTGTGTCGGCTGAACAAAGACTGAGGCGCGTGGGGAGCATCAGGAAGCATCCAGCAGCATCCCAATGCCTCGTGTGATGCTGTGCCCAGGCAGCCGTACAACCGCACATTCCTACTCGCGCGACGTGGTTCTGTTGACTCAATCGCGTTATATCCACTTAGCATCCGTGTTATAAAACGTGTTCCCTATTACATCCATCGTGCCATATCCAAATAGCGTTATGAAAACACGCGTTAAGGCAGAACGAACTCTATAAACTATTTTTATTTTACCAGGTGAGACCCACTGAGCTATGTGGCTGTTTTTCAGAAGCGACCTGTCCACAAATGATAGATCAGCGAAATGGCTAATCACGTAGAAATGTGTAGCACCAGCCAAACATACTCTAGATAGCTTTACACCGAACTCCTTGCTTGTGGTAAAACATGTTTGCGACTTTGCTGATCGAGAACTATGCAGATTTAGATTAATAACATGTACTTAGTGTGAGATGAACTTCCAAACAATTTCCTTTGCTCAACATCTTGCAATTAATGTCTTTTTAAATGGTCAGCTTAAGTGATTCCATGATGGTTATGTAACTTGGCCATTAAGATAATCTATGGAGCACAATTATTTCAGTATTATTTGTCATAAGTAAACTTTAAACTGAACCCATATGTGATATTATATTGCCTGATTATTTGATTTTTTAATGTAGTCTACATGCTCTTCTGGGGATATTACCCCACATTTACCATTCATTGATGTTCCCTTTGACATTGGTAATTGGCATTGTCACACCATAGTAATTCATGGGCAATTATGTAATTCTCTCTGTGTCTCTCTCTCTGCATCTACCTGTGTGGGTGTCTCTCTCTGCCGGTGTGTTTTTCTCTATATGCGTCTCTCGTGTGTCTCTTTGTGTGTGCCTCTCTGTGTGTGTGGATGTCTCTCGGTGTCTGTCTCTCTTTCCTTTTCCACGATGTGGTGTTGTATTTACATGCAAATTATACCTCTAGCCCCGCCCACTTACCCTTGGGCTGAGCTTGTCTCAAGCCAATATAACTTCGTGTTTCAGCAGCTTTCTCGCTATATTTTTTCGCCTGATGATGGTTGCTCGTGTTGCGATCGAAACGTCGTGATCTATTATTTTTTATACTTACGTGACTTTACCGAAAGAACCAAAGAGTATTGTGATTGTAATTTTGATTGTGATCGTTGTGGTGGAGGTGGTGATATTGATGGTGGTTTTAACGAATGCGGTGATTTTGGTGGTTGTAATGGTGGTATTGATGGTGGTAATGGTGGTTGACTATTACCCCTCTCGTGTCCTTACTTCCACAACCAGGTTTAAGAATCTGCCGGTGTCTGTGCTGGAGGTGGACGTCTGGATATCTGTGCGGTCTGGAGCGGTGGACAATAGACTTCTGCAGCTCAACCAGGTGGACGCACTGGGCAGGGAGCAAGATGGTGGTGGCCTTAGAGACCCACTTACTCCCACAGAGAGCCATAGACTCACTCAGAGAGAGCACTCACACAGAGAGCCAAAGTCTCACTGACACAGAGCCATAGACTCACTCACATGGAGACACATAGACTCACTCAAACAGAGAACCATTGATTAACCCACACAGAGAACCATAGAGTCACTCGCACAGACTCACACAGAGAGACATAGACTCACTCACGCAGAGGACTATATGCAGTACATCCTCGTCTTTTATGTAATGTGTTTCGCTTAGCGCACACCACACCCACTATAACTGGAGTAGCACATGACGGACTGCTCTTATGAGTGGTGTGGGTGTTGGCAGCATTGTTCTGTATTGCTGGGAGCTGATGCTGTACCGGTGCGCGCTGTGTTACGTGGCGTGTCATCCTCTTCCTCAGCCTTTGTTCCAGCATGTGTGTAGTGTCATCTCACTCACTCCCTTATAGTTTTCACTCATCATATCTCCCTTTCACGTCCTTTGTATGTATATTGATGAATGTAACACAATTTTTTATTATTATTTGGCTGCTATAAATTTCCACGTCATAAGCTACTTCATTCATCTATCATTTGTGGCCAGTTCGCTTCTGAAATAGAAGCTAATAGCTTAGAGGGCTTTACTAGGTAAGATAAAAATAGTTTATTTTTATTTTTTTGTGATTTGCTTACCTTTCCTATACTTTTCACTTCGATTGTGTTTTTGCATCGTTTGTTCTTGTAACTTTCTGTACCACCCCAACTGGAAATCTGTGAAAAAGGGCTTTTTAGATTCCTCCAGTATAAATAAAGATTATAAGATAGATCTTCTACATATACACAACACATTTAAAATAAACATAGAAAACAGTGTACTGTACTCTCAATTAAAAATAATAATGAAAGTTCTCTTGTGCTAAAACGGAGCCTCCCCATTTACCGTTTTTCCTTGTAGAAAAGTTTTCTGCTTGACGTAAAATAGCTTTAAGCAGCAATTTTCGACAACGCGACCCCCGCGTTAAGCAAGGATATGTTGTACTCACTTACACAGAGAGACATAGACTCAAACTTGATTTGGCACTTTCGTGACTGCAGGAATTACTCTTTGGTTATTTCGGTAAAGTCACGTAGACATAGACTCGCACAGAAAGCCATAAACTCACTCGAACAGAGAGACTTGGAGTCAATCACACAGAGCCATCGACTCATTCAAACACAGATGATGATAACAGATACCCATGAACTCACATTGAGACCCATGGACTCACACAGAGACCAGTAAAATTACCAGACCTGTAGACTCACAGAGACCCATAGACTTACAGAGAGGTAAAGACTTACACAGAGACCCATAGACTGGTGAACGAGATTTGAACTCGGATCACCAGATTTGTAGCACAGCACATTCGCCGATACACTACCGTTCACCTTACACACTCACACACGCACTCACATGCTCACTCATTCACGCAACCAGACGCTCACTTACACACTCAATCAATCACTCAATCACTCACACACTCGCGTTTTATTGCATGTAGCAATATCTTCAAGAGCTAAATGTCAATTATTGAGGTCTTTTAAGATAAGCGAGTGTGTGGGTGTGTGGATGACATAGCAATAGTGGGTGAGTAGGTGAGTGAAGAGGTGAGCTCAGTAGCATGTTGCAGGTCTTCCCCAGGACAAGGCGGGTCATATTTAGGGTGTGTAACATGTTGATTGACTGGGTTGAGTGTTGTGTTTGTGAGCGAGTAGGTGAGCTCACTCGATTGTCGCAGGTCTCGCCCAGCGTTTTCCAATCAAAGATTAAACAGATGAATGAGTGTTGGGATTTTTGTTATTGTTTTCAGGTGAGCAGCACCACCTTAACACAAATATCTGTATTACACCTTCATCCATGTAATAGCTGTGTCCGTCTTACACCTCCATTTTCTTAGAAGCCTCTGGATTTGACATAGGGCATCTTTTTCTGTGTGTGTGTCTGTGTGACCCAGTCCTGAACCTTCCCTCGGTCGACTCACCCTCTAAAGAGTACCTGGTGCAGTGTCTATAATAAACATCAGCAATTGGGAGAGACAAAGGTGGCCGCGTGCATGGTGTTGGCCACATCACATTCCCACAGCGGATTTTGGCGAACCATCGAACAAAGGCGGTCGCTGCATCACACTTTCAGAAGCGCTTCTGCGGCCGTCTCGAACGCTCTTCCTTCTGATATTAGAAGCCACTGGAGCTGTTCACTTTTACATCTAAATTGAAAACTCATTTCTTTAGAACTACTTTTTGTGCTTACTTTGTTGCCCTTCCCCTGCACCTCCGATTAGCACGGTTGGCTACGTACCGTGCAAAAGAAGTTCAACATACAAAATACATACCACCCCCTCGTGTGTTCCACAGCACAAGGCTCCACAACTTGCCCTAACATGTCTATTGAGGCTACTTTGGTGACCTGTGTGTGTGTGCATAATTAATTATCATTATTTTATTAAATGGCCTTCATCAACAAAGGACACGAGTCCATTGAGGGACGGGGACAGCGTGGGACCCTTCGTGGAGCTGATTCTCGCAATGGCGGAGGAAGAGTTGGAGGGATGCAGCAGAGGAGGGGGTGGCACCGCACGATGTTCGTGCTGAGAGTGAACGTGGCACTGGGGGAGGCTCCGGAGTTGGGCCTCTTCAGGGCGACTGGCGATAGAGTGGAGAAGTCGAGGTGAGAGTGACTCGAGGAATGGGGGTGAGGTGGGTGGAGGGGTGACTAGGGGAGTGGACGTGCACCTGATTATGCACGAATGTGAGTGGACTGCCCATGCATTCATCATCATTATGGGCATCATCACCAGTGGTAAATCCACTGTTTGATGAAGGCCTCCCCAAACCAACGTCACTTCTCGTGACGCCTGCGCTGTGACAATCGGCCCCAGCACCTCCTGTGCATGAGCTTCCCACCTCCTCCCCTCCAAGTTACTCTTGATCATCAGCCATCGTCACTTCCAGAAACGTTTTCATCTGCGTGTTGCTCTTTCCTTCTCATCATGGTCAACATGAGGAGGGATCTTGCCTCTGTGTATGTTCTCTCATCTGCGCGTTCCTCTGTCTTGGTGTGATTTCGAACACGCGTCTCTGCATGCTTCTCTGCGCAGGGTTTGTTCTGTATGTGTTTTTTGAGCTGGTGGCCGCGTCTGAACCGTGTCGTACCCGTCAGGATGCCACTCAATACAAAACAAATGGAAGGAGTGAAATTATCTTGGGACCACAGCCTTGTCTCAATTCTTCACCCCTGGTGTACAAGTCAGCAGCTGGGACCATCACTGCTATCCATTAACATGTACGGACTGCTAAGGATTCTCTTCATCTCTGGGTCCCTACCTCTAAATGATGACTCTGAGTATTGACCGCAGTGCATTTCTCAGCTCTATCGAGTACCCGGTAAGATCGAGAAACTCTCAGCTCACATGGTGGCTTCGGGTGATCATCCAGTGAATACATCAGGATGTGCACCCTCATGAATAACAAACGTGCATTGCGGAAGGTGCCGACTGACTGCCATACTGCATACTGCTGTATAAATAACCCACCCACACATGCACAAGCCTGTGTGGGTATGCGTATTATCCGGTAATTGTATAGTGTTTCGCGTATTGCGCTATGAACTTGGCAACACCAGTACCGATGAACTAAAGTGGTTTTGGGCTAACCCGAGGTCGACTCAGCCTCCAATGAGTACCTGGTGCGGTGTGTAAACATCACTACTCGGGAGATAAAGGCGGCCAGGCATGGTGCTGGCCACCCTCCCCATTGTGTACCATGCTGGCTTTCATAGTTGCTCGCTAAAAGCACTTGCCTCAAGAGTCCGTTGAGGTTATACAGACAACCTTTGTGTTTGTGTTTAATGTTTTAATTGGTGGCGGTGTAATTTTAAATGTAAATTTTTTTCATGGCCGACTTGCACTTTGGCCACTTCCAGACCCAACAAATAAATCTGTTCCTTTTCTTGGTGGCGGTGGTGGCTTTGGTGTATATTTATAGAGTGCCTTCTCTCTTGACATAACAAGCACAAGGCGGTGACAGAATGGAATGATTTAGATGGCAGGGGTGTACAAAGTTTGAGGAATAAGTGACAGCGATAGACAGCAATGGGATCGGAGAAGAGTAGGGACGAGAAGGAGTTGAGGCTTAAGGGGAGAGAAGAGGTAGAGAATGGGCAATGGAGAAGAGGTGGGGCTTTATGGGAGGAATGGAAGAAGGTTAAGTAGATGGACCATAAATGAGGTTTGGCACAAAGAGGAGGGACAGAGACAGAAGATTGGGAACAAAGAGGACGAGAGAGGACATGGAAGGAGATGAAAGAGGCAAAATTATGTAGGGCAAGTCCATGGAGAGGTTTAAAGACCAGCGACAGGTATTTTAAAAGACAGTGGTAGTGAACGAGAAGCCATTGGAGTTGAAGGAGGAGAGGCAAACTGTGAGAATTAAAGGGGAGATTGAAAATAACTCGTGCAGAATATTTTTTTATTTGGTGGAGGGGAATGAGGGCAGATGCGGGGAAATCAAGAAGAAAATTACATTTGTAATTAGAGGTAGCTCTGTTATATCAACTTCTGTGGGTGACTGTCTAATACATATGTGGTTCATAAAGCAGTGCGCCAACCACAAATAACTCTGTCCGCGTGTGATTTTTTCTCACAATTTAAAGGATTTCAACTGCACGGCAGTGCGTACAGCTATAGACCCCTAAGTCGTATGCGCTGTGCAACTTTTAGGCCTTGTAAATATTCCCACACACATCTTCTTAATGCGATGTTTTTTTCAATTGTAGAGGATTATCATCGTTAAAATGTTTACTCAGGCACGTGTATATGCATAAACACGATTTGATCAAGACTTGTCACACTAGACTTTCGCGACTACAAAGTAGAGCAGTAATGCATGGTGCTGTTTTTGTTTTATTTTAATTACTTAGATTCGCTCGGGGAGGGTACATGCGGAGTGTTTTTGTATCTGAACGTGTAAACGTGACTTTACCGTAAAAAAACAAGTATACTATTTTAACTGATACCATTGTGAAATCTATTGTTTCCAGCCTGCATAATTTATATTTGTTGTGATTGGTTTTCTCATCATTTACAGATTTGATTACTGTTACCTTTAGACAACTGTGTATGGGGTCACCATAGTGTAAAGGTCATCTCCATATATGGGGCTGCCAGAGGCATATGGCAAGAGAAAGTATTGATTACCGTCCTGCACTAATGAGTCCTAATTAGACGAAACCGGTCCACAGTTGTCTTTGTCTCACTGCTGCCTGTTGCTGGGACGGCCACGTGTTCTCAACGCTTTGAGTCTGTGGTCTAAACCAGGGGTCGCCAACCCCCGGGCCGCGGACCGGTACCGGTCCGTGGCCTGTTAGGAACCGGGCCGCACAGCAGGAGGCGAGCGGTGGGTGAGCGAGTGAAGCTTCATCTGTATTTACAGCCGCTCCCCATCGCTTGCATTACCGTCTGAGATCCGCCTCCTGTCAGATCAGCGGCGGCATTAGATTCTCATAGGAGCGCGAACCCTACTGTCAACTGCGCATGCCAGGGATCTAGGTTGCGCGCTCCTTATGAGAAGTCGGAATCCGTAACTTATTATAGTCTGCGCGTGGCCTGCCCATTATTGTATTTACCACTTCCGTTCGCGCCTCCCTCCCGCACTGCGCACTTGTCTCAGTCACAGTTTTGGTATAAAGCCCACAAGCTAACCCTCGCCAAAATGAGCAAAAAACAAACGTCGCTGGAGAGTTTCTTTGAAAAGGGGGAAAGGTCCAATGATGACCCCCCCTCCAGTCCGTGAAAAAATGTCTTCTACGAAACCAGTCCCTGGTGCCAAAAAGGTTGGGGACCGCCGGTCTAAACGACAACTTGGTCACAAATTCAGTTTTTCTGAGCTGTTGGTCTAGATAAGTTGGAGAGGGTGGGTGCATGCATGCTGCACACCTATGTATGACTTTTCATCTAATATTACTCCCCGTCCCTTCAAATTCCGTGAATCCTACACGTGGAGGGTGATGGTGGTAACGATGGTGTGGGTGGTGACGTTGGTGACGGTGGTAACCATGGTGAAAGTGGTGACGGTGGTAACGATGGTGTGGGTGGTGATGATAGTGACGGTGGTGACGATAGTCACGGTGGTGACGATGGTGACGGTGGTGACAGCGCTGACACTGGGACGCCTGCACGGCGCGACTGCCTCTCAAAGGCAAAGCTGGGCCACGTGGTTTGCGAGGAATGCAATCCCCTTTGCACTTCTAAAGGGCACCCCCAGTGGCAACTTTTTTTTTTGCACAATAAGAAGGCGACTCAGCATTTCACCTGCAAGCGGCTTTGCTCTGCACGTAGGGGTGCTGATTGCTCGATGTAAAATACAATTGAGTAATGTCCGATTATCACGGTTGGCTAAGCACGGTGCAACAGAAGGTCGACATACATACAAGGATCTTATTGCAGCCTCGTAATTTAATAACACACCGATCCACATTCTCGCATTTAGCCACAAACACGTGCAGTTGAGCACACCCACAGCTAGACGATAACGCGTGCTTCTCTCGAGTTATCTGCTGTCACCTGGCTCTCGTGATCGCCGGCCTTGCCTCGCCACAGCTGCTGTGGAGTCGCCTTTGTGCAGAATATAAATTACAACGTAGAAACGCATACAGCCCCTGTCTACTGATCTATTTTATCATCTGTAAAACAAGTAATCCTGATTTGTTTACAGATGTTTTACTAACTAAAAGTCTATCCTCCCAAGAGCGGGTGAGTGAGCGGATGGGTGTGGGTGGGTGAGCGGATGAATGTGTGGATGGGTGAGCGGGTGAATGTGTGGATGGATGGGTGGGTGAGCAGGTGGATGTGGGTGGGTGGTGAGTGGGTGGGTGGTGAGTGGGTGGATGAATGGGTGGGTGGTGAGTGGTTGGGTGGATGTGTGAGTGAGTGGATGAGCGAATGGGTGAGTGGGTGGGTGGTTGAGCAGGTGGCAGGTGTGTGAGTGGGTGGGTGAGTGAGCAGGTGGGTGGTTGAGCACTTGGGTTGGTGAGCGGGTATGGTTGGTGAGTGGGTGGGCGGGTGGGCAGGAGGGTGGTGAGTGAGTGGGTAAGTGATTGGGTGAGTGGATGGGTGGGTAAGCAAGATGGTGGGTGTGTGAGTAGGTGAATGAGCGAGTGAGCGGGTGGGTGGACGAGCGGGTGGGTGGGTGGGTAAGCAGATGGCAGGTGTGTGAGTGGGTGAGTGAGCGGGTAAGTGAGCGGGTGGGTGAGTGGGTGGGTAGGTGAGCGGGTGGGTTGGTGAGTGGATGGGCGGGTGAGTAGGTGGTTGGTGAGTGTGTGAATGAAGGAATGGGTGGATGGTGAGTGAGTGGTTGAGAGCGTGGGTGACCGAGTGAGTGGGTGGACGAGTTGGTGGACGAGTGAGTGGTGAGCAAATCGGCGAGCGAGTTGGTGAGCCGGTGGTGAGTGGGTGAGCGAGCAAGCGGGTAGGTGTATGAGTGGTGGGTGGGTTAGGAGGTGAGTGGCTGGGTGAGCGAGTGGGTGAGCAGGCGGTTGAGTGGTTGGGTGGTGAAGGGGTAGGTGAATTGCTGGATGGTGAATGGGTAACTGGCTGGTGGGTGAGTGGGAGGGTGAGTGAGTGGATGAGCGGGTGGGCGAGTTGTGAGCGAGTGGCAGCGCTGCTCGTGAAGCTGTGAGTCTGTGTGTCTCTGTTTAAGCCTCCGTGTCTCTGTGCAAGTCTGTGAATCATGAGGTGAGTTTATTTGCGAGTCTTAGCGTGCGTCTTTGTGCGAGTTCACGAGTCTCCGTGTCTCTCTCAGGACCCCCTGGATGCGTTGAGGCAGCTCTGATCGCGTAACTGTGAATCTCTCAAGGCGGAGTTCTCCAGCGGCGAGTCTCGCGTCTCGTCCTGGACTCGCACCCAGGAGTCCTTCGCCCAGGAGCTCCTGGATCTGCTCCACTGCCAGGACCACTGCGTGCATCTCCACGGCAACCGCCGTAGCAATCGCGGCAACCAACATCACCGCGATGGTCACCGTAGAGACCGCCATGATTATAACAACTTCCATCGCCATAGCAGCAACCACCATCACCACAGTAATCACCGTAGTTACCACCATCACTGTCGCAGCAACCACAGCGTAGAAACCACAATCAGTCTAGCAACAACCACCATCACCACAGCCACCAATATGGCAATGACAACACAGCAATCACCATCAACATAGTTGCAATCACAGCATATAAACCACATTCACTCTAGCAGCAAACCACCATCACCACAGCAATCATCGTAGTAACCACCGTCACCAAAGCAACCACCATAACTGGAACCCAATAGGAATGAGTCATTATGTTGATGATGTTGACGATGATGTTTTTGTTGCTGCAAGTTGCCAATCAACTTTTTTCTAAACTCAAATGAAGAAACACCATCTCTACCCCCCTTTCCTCGCGCTCGGTTGCCTAGCGACGCCGTGTGTGCTGTAAGTACCAATAATAAGTTCATAGTTCATTTATTTGGTATAGCCCTGTGAGCCATTCGGCTCTTGAATCGGGTGCAACCGCAACAAACAAAAAACATGAACAAGAAAACGTCTTAAAGCGATTATGTGACTGTGCAAACAGAAAATACAGGAAAAAAATATCAAAATATTCCTGAAATAGCACCGTACACCAACGCTGTGCGCAAAAATCCCAGTGGGATGCAAGTCAAAATAACAACAACCACAAGACATCTAAAATTAAGGCCATCAGTCAACTCCATACTACAATAAAAAACATGGCCAAAACAAAAAAAACATTTCGAAATCACCAAAATAAAAGCCATAAATCCAATGTAACAGTGATCATAGGGACTGTGACCGAATTTTTTACAATAAACTACATAAATTAATTATAACACCAAAATCTAGAGCCATATTTTAGGCCACTGAATAGCAGTGGCAGCTAGGGTTGTACAACTCCTCTAGAGCAGTTTTGAGTGAAGATCTCATAGGTAGTGATTCAAGTTGCAGTTTATTGGCAATAGCATTCCAGACCCTACGGGCATCAATAGCAAAGGCCCTTCCTCCAGTTTTAGTACGGCAATAGGGAATGTGAAGCTGGTAAATAAACACCGAGTTGTCTCCAAAGTCCGTGTCTCCGCGATCTCTCTCCCTGCTATACTAAGGTTTTTAAATTTTTCCCCCCTGATTCTGCTGAAGATTTCCTCTTCATACTTCCTCGTCTCCTTGTTCTCGAGTGCCTCTTCTCATTGCGTTCTGGATGTCCATTTTAATTTTAGTCGTAGGTTGCATAGTACCAACCACTGAGGCATGGACAGTCCTAAACATGGGATTGGAAACTGCAAAACAGGGAGTAACTCTTCTTTTGAATAAAACAATGAATGCGGTGTGGGAAGCTGCGAATCTCAAGTAACGGTGGGCTCACCTCCCCATTATCGGGAGTCAGGTAATGGTGGCTTGGTCACAGGAAGATGCGCTTGAGAGTCTTCCACTCTGGTGGTGGGTGTCCATCTCGGACCCCATTAAAATCGACAGTGGCCTGGTTTCAGCCAGCTGATGAAAGTTGTAATACATAATTTCATCATCGCTTGCAGTTGGGGTTGGCATCGTCCCCCTCTCCTACTTATGCCCATCCATCCTGGGTTTAACCAGGCTGGATTGTGAGCTCACATCACGTGAGCTCTTCCAACGGGCAATGCTTGAGTTGACTGGGTCATCTAGCCAACATACCCAGCCTCCACATGCTCAAGTAGCTTATGTTGGGGCAGATAGAGAGTTATAAACGGACATCACACAGGCTGGAAAAGAGATGGATTGATGCAGTAAAGGAGAATGTGGAGCCGAGTGTATTTGCTAAAGACGGCGCTCAGGGGAGAGCTGCATTTTGGGGACATGGGTGTTACGAGATAAGAAATAGGCTGAGCCATTTTCCCAAAGAGCACTTGACTCTAGAGCCTGTATGGCTATTAGGGGTTCTTTGTCTCAGCTTATTGTGTGGAGGAGAGGGAAAGAGTGCTCTTAGCAGAGAGAGAGAATTTCAAATATGATAATAACAATGTTGTCCATCTATCTGCGATAACATCACCGGCATCCCAAGACTTTTTTTAAGCCTGCCCTGGAACGGCTGACCATTTCCATGAAACAGGTGTTTGGCTTTGTGTGGGAGGGAACCGGAGTACCGGGAGAAACTCCACCTTGCACATGAGAGAATAACACTCACAGTTCTGCAACCAGATGGAATTCACAGACCCACTTGCTGTACTGCTAGATAAAGGCCTTCCTATGTATTATCTGTAGTAATGCTTTTTTTTCTAGATTTGAAGCTTTCGTGACTGCAAGGATCCATACTCTTTGGTTCAATTCGGTAAAGTCACGTAGGTAAAAAAGAAAATAACAAAAATCACGACGTTTCGGCCACAACACAAGTGGCCTTCATCAGGTGAAGGGACCGTGCTGTCATGAGGACAGCGTTGGAGTGAAAACAGCCAAGCCCAGGTCGCGTCATTTAAGCTGTGTGGGAGGAAGAAAAACGCTTGACAAAGGAATTAGCATAAAAATGAGCATGATGTACGTAGGAGGTGCATGGGCCATGATGGACCAGCACCGTGGGGGGGAGGGGGGGAGTAGAGTGAGTGAGTGAGTGTAGTGAGTGAGTGGAGTGAGTGAGTGAGTGGAGTGAGTGGAGTGAGTGGAGTGAGTGAGTAAGTGGAGTGAGTGAGTGAGTGGAGTGAGTGATTTAGAACATCTTTCCAATGATTGCTTAATTTGAAACCATCCTCTTGGTTGAAATTGTGTCTGTGTTTGTAAATCTGAATTGCCTCGTGGACAAATCTCTGATAAAAACCCGTGGGTTTGCAGAGAACCTTGGTATCGGAGAAAACTATATCGTGATCACCCACAGCATTGTAACAGTGGTCAGCTACGGCAGAATAATGCGTTCTGCCGTGTTTCAAATCTGATTTGTACTCGCGAATTCTGTCAGACATGTCGCTTCGTCTCCCCGATATAGCAATCACCACAAGTGCAGCTCAATTTGTAAACCGCGGGGTACTGTAAGTCAGGAACGACATCCTTCACGGATGGGATCAGGTCACGGATTTTGTGCACTGTATTGAACCGGACCAGGATCTTGTGTTTGTTTGGAATTTTGGAGAACTTTTTAGTAACGCCTGCTATATATGGTAGAGTGATGGTTTTGACCGGAGTATCAAGTGGTTGTTTCTGTATGGAGGGAGAAACAGCTTGGCGGATGGTATGGTCAGAGTATCCGTTTCTCTTGAGGGCCAGGTGTACATGTTTTAATTCACTGGTCAGGTGTTGTTGGTCCGAAATGCAATGTGCCCTGTGGTATAACGTTTTGATGAGATAATTATTTTGATCTGGGTGGTGGTGGGAATCAGGTTTCAAGTAGGAATCTGTGTGGGTGGGTTTCCTGTAGACAGAATGCCCCAGTGAGCCATCAGGTCTCCTCTCAAACAGAACATCCAAGAATGGTAGCTTGCCATTTTTCTCCACTTCCATGGTGAATTTGATGGCGGGATGTCTAGAATTGATGTGGTGTAGAAAAAGGTTCAAAGCTGGGAGGCCATGAGGCCAAATGACGAAAGTGTCATCCACATATCTCTTCCACAGGGAAGGTCTGAGGGTGGAAGTCTGGATGGCGTCTGATTCAAATTTCTCCATGAAAACATTGGCTATCACTGGTGATAAGGGAGAACCCATGGGGGTACCCTCATTTTGTTTGTAGAAGCTGCCATTCCAAGTAAAGTAGGTAGGTATTGGTGAGGCAGTGTCTAATCAGCGCAGGTGTATCGGGGTCTAGTCCATGTTGGACCAAATTTTCAATTATTTCAATAGTATCAGGTACCGGGACCTTGGTGAACAGAGAGACCACATCGAAGCTTGACAAGGATATCGTCAGGGGACAGTACAACGTCTTTGACCATAGAGACCAAATGAGCTGAGTTAAGTACTGCTGAGGAGATCTTGCCAGTGAAAGGTAGCAAGGTATCTGACAGAAAACGTGCTAGCTTATAGGTAGGGGAGTTGATCGTGGATACGATGGGTTCTAGTGGAGTGCATTCTTTATGAATCTTGGGGAGACCATAAAATCTAGGGGGTCTTGCAGCAGAAGGTTTTAAGGAGGGACGTTTAGTTGGTTCGATTAGGGAGGTCGAACTTGTGATGATCTTGTTGGTTTTTATAGTTAGGCTATTAGTAGGGTCATTTTTAATGTTTGAGTAACTTCAATCGTTGAGTAGGTTCTGGATTTTGTTGTTGTACAATCTTTATCCATAATTACAGTAGCGTTGCCTTTGTCGGCTGAGAGGATGACTATATCACTTCTGGTTTTTAAATTCGCGAGTTCAGAGCGTTCATTTTTGCCTATGTTGCTAATGGGTTTCTTAGCATTATTCTTAGCTCTTTCGGTAAAGTCACGTTGAAGGGAAACAATAAATAATAAAATATATATAAAACAATAAAAAATTCTCACGACGTTTTGACCATAACACAAACGGTCATCATCAGGGGTGGCGGTTTGCATAAATTTATTTATTTTTAAACGGTGCATTTATATATTTATAAAAAAAAAAACGTCAGCGCCACGCGCAGCGATTTGGCAGTTTATTTAGAAGGAGTAGTCCATCTATGTTCTGAAAAGAGGAGGGGGGAGACGAAAAATTAATGTATGCTGTCTGAAAGCCACTGTAAGCGTGAACAATCAATTAAGACCTGAAATGGTTTATCAAATCTTTCCAATGATTGCTAAGCCATAATCCATTTTCTCGGTTGAAATTGTCTCTGTGCTTGTATATGTGGATAGCCTCATGAACGAATCTCTCATGGTAGCCAGATGGCTTACAAAGAACACCGTTTAAAATACACCGTTTAAAAATAAATAAATTGATGCAAACCAACACACCTGATGACGACGGTTTGTGTTATGGTCGAAACGTCGTGAGATTTTTTTTATTGTTTTATATATTTTATTGTTTCCATTCAACGTGACTTTACCGAAAGAGCTAAGAATATGAATTACTGCAGGCACGAAAGCTTTCAATCAAAATTTCTTAGCATTCTTAAGAATAGTGGCTATTTCAGCTCTCGCAACGTATGCTTGGATATGTCCTATGCCTTTAAGGGCCGCATCGACCTGAGAGATGATATCTACAGGAATATGTTTCGGGGTGACAGCAAAATTTAGCCCTCTAGCCAGTACTGTTTTCAGATTGTCCGAAATCGGGGTGCTACTCTGATTAATGACGATTTTGTTAACGTCTAGTTTTGTTATATGTGGGACTGGGTTCTTCTTCGATAGGTGGTTGAATTAAGAAATCAGGTTAGCTTTGTATTTGACTGAAAGTGAATCGGCAGAAGAAGCAGTCATGTTGTCTACGTGGTTCCAATCAGCAGGTGACATTTTTTGTGTTAGCGTTAAATGAGCTTGTAGGAGAGTCCTGTCTAAAGTATCGAGTCAAAACGGAGTAGTCTTATCCTCTCTGAGATTAAAGATAGGCTGGCCTTAAACAGAATCTGTTTAGAATTCGGTGAGGATACAGCAGCAGATGTTAGTGTGAAAGCGATGGGTATTACCTTGTTTTCGCAGAATCTTTTGAGGAAGGTCAGCGTATCGATGAGCTTTGACTTATTGTCCCGTTGTCTGTTGAAAGCTCTAACAGATAGGTGAAAGCCCTCCCCGTAGAGGTTATCAATTCTAGATTTGAAGCTTTCGTGGCTGCAAGGATCCATACTCTTTGGTTCTATTCGGTAACGTCACGTAGGTAAAAAAGAAAATAACAAAAATCACGACGTTTTGGCCACAACACAAGTGGCCTTCATCAGGTGAAGGGACCGTGCTGTCATGAGGACAGCGTTGGAGTGAAAACAGCCAAGCCCAGGTCGCGTCCTTTAAGCTATATGGGAGGAAGCAAAACGCTTGACAAAGGAATTAGCATAAAAATGAGCATGATGTACGTAGGAGGTGCATGGGCCATGATGGACCAGGAGCGGGTGGGGACCATGACGGACCAGCAGCGGGGGGGGGGGGGGGGGGAGTAGTGAGTGGAGTTAGTGAGTGGAGTGAGTGGAGTGAGTGGAGTGAGTGAGTGGAGTGAGTGAGTGGAGTGAGTGGAGTGAGTGAACGGAGTGAGTGTGTGGAGTGAAATAAGCAGCTGTGAAAGTTTGGAATACCACTACTTGAAGAAAAAAAATTACTTTACCATTGAAAATTAGTTTAATGTGTGGTTTGATTTAGAACATCTTTCCAATGATTGCTTAATTTGAAACCATCCTCTCGGTTGAAATTGTGTCTGTGTTTGTAAATCTGAATTGCCTCGTGGACAAATCTCTGATAAAAACCCGTGGGTTTGCAGAGAATCTTGGTATCGGAGAAAACTATATCGTGATCACCCACAGCTATGGCAGAATTCGTTCTGCCGTGTTTCAAATCTGATTTGTGCACGCGAATTCGGTCAGAGACAAACATTAAACTAATTTTCAATGGTACAGTATTTTTTTTTCAAGTAGTGGTATCCCAAACTTTCACAGCTGCTTATATCTCTCCACTCACTCCACCCACTCACTCTCCAACCACTCCACTCTCCACCCACTCCACTCTCCACCCACTCCACTCTCCACCCACTCCTCCACTCTCCACCCACTCCTCCACTCTCCACCCACTCCTCCACTCTCCACCCACCCACTCCTCCACTCTCCACCCACCCACTCCTCCACTCTCCACCCACCCACTCCTCCACTCTCCACCCACCCACTCCTCCACTCTCCACCCACCCACTCCTCCACTCTCCACCCACCCACTCCTCCACTCTCCACCCAGCCACTCCTCCACTCTCCACCCACCCACTCCTCCACTCTCCACCCACCCACTGCTCCACTCTTCACCCACCCACTCCTCCACTCTCCACCCACTCCTCCACTCTCCACTCTCCACCCACTCCTCCACTCTCCACTCTCCACCCACTCCTCCACTCTCCACTCTCCACCCACTCCTGCACTCTCCACCCACTCCTCCACTCTCAACTCTCCACCCACTCCTCCACTCTCCACTCTCCACCCACTCCTCCACTCTCCACTCTCCACCCACTCCTCCACTCTCCACCCACTCCTCCACTCTCCACTCTCCACCCACTCCTCCACTCTCCACTCTCCACCCACTCCTCCACTCTCCACTCTCCACCAACTCCTCCACTCTCCACCAACTCCTCCACTCTCCACTCTCCACCCACTCCTCCACTCTCCACCCACTCCTCCACTCTCCACCCACTCCTCCACTCTCCACTCTCCACCCACTCCTCCACTCTCCACCCACTCCTCCACTCTCCACCCACTCCTCCACTCTCCACCCACTCCTCCACCCTCCACTCTCCACCCACTCCTCCACCCTCCACTCTACACCCACTCCTCCACTCTCCACTCTCCACCCACTCCTCCACTCTCCACCCACTCCTCCACTCTCCACCCACTCCTCCACTCTCCACTCTCCACCCACTCCTCCACTCTCCACCCACTCCTCCACTCTCCACCCACTCCTCCACTCTCCACCCACTCCTCCACCCTCCACTCTCCACCCACTCCTCCACCCTCCACTCTACACCCACTCCTCCACTCTCCACTCTCCACCCACTCCTCCACTCTCCACCCACTCCTCCACTCTCCACCCACTCCTCCACTCTCCACTCTCCACCCACTCCTCCACTCTCCACTCTCCACCCACTCCTCCACTCTCCACTCTCCACCCACTCCTCCACTCTCCACTCTCCACTCTCCACCCACTCCTCCACTCTCCACTCTCCAGCCACTCCTCCACTCTCCACTGTCCACCCACTCCTCCACTCTCCACCCACTCCTCCACTCTCCACTCTCCACCCACTCCTCCACTCTCCACCCACTCCTCCACTCTCCACTCTCCACCCACTCCTCCACTCTCCACTCTCCACCCACTCCTCCACTCTCCACCCACTCCTCCACTCTCCACTCTCCACCCACTCCTCCACTCTCCACTCTCCACCCACTCCTCCACTCTCCACTTTCCACCCACTCCTCCACTCTCCACTCTCCACCCACTCCTCCACTCTCCACTCTCCACCCACTCCTCCACTCTCCACTCTCCACCCACTCCTCCACTCTCCACTCTCCACCCACTCCTCCACTCTCCACTCTCCACCCACTCCTCCACTCTCCACCCACTCCTCCACTCTCCACCCACTCCTCCACTCTCCACTCCTCACCCACTCCTCCACTCTCCACCCACTCCTCCACTCTCCACTCTCCACCCACTCCTCCACTCTCCACTCTCCACCCACTCCTCCACCCTCCACTCTCCACCCACTCCTCCACCCTCCACTCTCCACCCACTCCTCCACCCTCCACTCTCCACCCACTCCTCCACTCTCCACCCACTCCTCCACTCTCCACTCTCCACCCACTCCTCCACTCTCTACTCTCCACCCACTCCTCCACTCTCCACTCTCCACCCACTCCTCCACTCTCCACTCTCCACCCACTCCTCCACTCTCCACCCACTCCTCCACTCTCCACTCTCCACCCACTCCTCCACTCTCCACTCTCCACCCACTCCTCCACTCTCCACTCTCCAGCCACTCCTCCACTCTCCACTCTCCACCCACTCCTCCACTCTCCACCCACTCCTCCACTCTTTGAACAAGGCGAGAACTAAAGCGACCAGGATGAGTTTCATTTGCAAGAGAGACCTGGATCACCCAAATTACCAAAGCTAAATAAAACACAGAGTTACAGTAATTAAAGCAAATATACTATTTTCTTCTTTCGATAAAGCATATATAAACAATAGAAAGACAACTGCTGTCTCATGAAAAATCGACGTAATGGAGCTAAGGGATGATAGAATGTGAGTAATGTGCGACATGGATGTCCTCTGCCCCCTACACGACTGAACATTTTCTTTGACTACGTAGTTTGAGACGATTTCCATGGATGTACCAGTAGAATTTATCTGGTATAGATATAATGGGAGGCTGATCGATGCCTGAGCCGGTCATGGTATGCCTCTCTATTGTTAAACCATATTATGAATGCGGATGATCTGGTGATTACTGCCCACTCTAAGGAGAAGTTGGAGACACTACAGCTAAACATGAAGCATGCTACTAAAATATGGGCCGTTACCATCAGCCCCACGAAAACAAATCACCTCCCTGGGTATTTTACATCATAAAAATGCTCCCTTCCTCAATTCCTCATGTATTTGGGGCACCTGAGGAGAGAGTGGAGTGGGCAGTGTGCTGATGATCAAGTCCGTTTTGGGAGCCGAGGTCTCATTTAAAATAATTCGAGCAGCATTATATTTTCATCAGCTGCTCAACAGTGTGGAAGCTACCTGGCATGTCACTCCATAAAAATCTTCATGTCTTCTCGGCCACAGTTATACCCTCCCTTATCTCTCTCGAAAGGAACATTAAGGTTAGCTTGCCCACGATCTATTCAGGGTTTAACCAGACTGGACTTTGTAAGCTCACAGATTCCTAGAATATCTGGACAAATGCCCATCTGTGGGCTCCTCCAGCAAGCGAGGCTGCGTTGATTGTGTCATGCAGTCCGTATGCAGTCACGGCATCCCCAAGCAGCTTCAATTTGGCTGGATAGATGGTGCTAAATGGGCGTGGTACGGGGTAGAGAAGAGATGGACTGATGTGGTGCAGAAGGATGTGGAGCTGATTGGTCTTATTGATGACTGGTATCAGCAGTGTCACGATCGGCTTCTGTGGAGGAGGTTCATGAAAGGCGCTGCTGGGGAGGTGGAGGCAGTTGCCCTCCAGCAACAGCATAGGGCAGAGGAGCGAGGCTCAAAACAACGAGCAGAGCGCCAAACAACTGACACAAATAAAGTTGGCACAGTGGGGAGCACGGCTGTTGCATCTGCCCATCATCTTCCTAAGTCAATCCATGGCACCTGCGTCTATTACATGACCTCCTGCCAGCCAGCCTTCGACACTTCACGTGGCCTCAAAATGCACCGAGCATGGCACAAGTGCTGTGGTGATGTCACCGCCACTTAGGGGTGAACAACGGTTGTTGCGTTGTTGTTGTGCGTGTGTGCACGGACGCATGTACGCCTGTGAGTCTCGTGTATGGAGAGATAAAGAGGCAGCCGGGCGGGGTGCTGGCCATTCACCCCGTGTGCCATTCAGAGCTTCATAGGCGCTTGCCCCAACATTCTGGTAAGGCTATACAGCGGATGATTGTCGCTGTTGTGTGTGTGTATGGACGTTCACCCCCCTCCCACCGCCCCCGTGTGTGCAGAGACTCATTACGCCCCCTCCCGACAAGCAGACCGGCATCTGGACTAAAGGTAAGTGACAATAACAGATTTTTTTTCCATTTAAGTAACTTTATGTTTTGCTCACAATACAGTATTTATTAGAGTGTTGCATGCAAATGTACGATATTTTGTCTTATATATGACTTTGTTGATGTTCTATGGGGTATGTTTGTCTTTCTGAGTAATGTTTTAATTAGGGTGGTGTCATTTTCACAATTTTCCCAATATTTTTAAATGGCCGACTTGCGCTTCAGCAATTTTCGGAACCAATGGCTAAATCTCTTCATCTTCTTGGGCTTGGTGGTGGTGGCAGAAGTGGTGGTGGAAACGGTTGCGGTGGTGGAAGCTGTGGCAGCGGCGGTGGAAGTGGCGTCGGTGGTGGTGGCATTGTACATTTGAGACACGGTCCATATTAACTCTTTCAGCTGGCTACGGAGATGCAGGTTCTCTTCTTGCAGCCTCTTTTCCCCATGCCACATGTCCTCGTGACGCACCAGCTTCCCGCGCAGCCTAAACTGTTCCTGCCCTCTCTGCGGATTCAGGAAGTTCAACTTCCTCAGGTGGGCATGCAGCGACCTCCGGAGATCTTCGTTTTCACAGCGCAGCGACATTTGCAGCTGTGCTGCATTGCAGTCTCGGAGAAAATCCGCATCGAGAGACTTGCTCTCCCTGCAAGGCACTCTCGTGGGCTCCAGCTCCAACTGGCGCTCTTTAAGCTGTTGAACCAGGCTCCTGATCTCTCTCTGGAGAGTCTCTCGGTTCTCCATGAACTCCTCCAGCTGATGCTGTAGCTCCAGACGGAGCATCTTGCTCTTCTGACAGAGCTCCACATTCTGCAGGCCCATCCTCTCCGTAGACAGCGTCGTGGTCTCATGGTCAAAGTCTGAAATGGAAAGCGTAAAAAGAAGATATATGAAGATCCCCATCCCAAGCATGGCCAAAACCAGAACGCCAACGATCAGCAGCACCATGCTCAGCTCGAGTTGACGGCACGCGGACAGAAGCAAGTGTGAGACACGTCACGAAGGGGCGTGTTATTTATCGTGACGTCATTACCGGATGTGACGTACACTATGACGTAACAGCCATCCCTGCCCACTTATTGTCAATCATTGCCCACCACGTGACTCCACGGCCCTGCCCCTAACCACGCAGCTCCTCCCCCATACACTTCTTCCGCCTTCCCCATGTGACGCGAAGCGAGCCAATCACGCGAGAGGCGGCGCGCGGTCGGCCCCGCGTCCGCTTCCCGCCATTCTTGCAATGGGCGGCGGGGCCGCTCAGGGTGGGGCGCGGGGCGCGGGGGCGAGTTCACTCCACGTCGCGAGTCGGGAGGAGGGACGAGGGGGAGGGGCCAGGAGGGACGAGGGGGAGGGGCCAGGAGGGACGAGGGGGAGGGGCCAGGAGCGGGAGGGGGGGGAGCTGAGAGCTGCGAAAGTTTGGGGTACCACTACTTGAAAAATATACTGTACCACAGAAATTAGTTTATGTTTAGTTCGATTTAGAACATCTTTCCAATGGTTGCTTAATTTGAAACCAACTTCTCGGTTGAAATTGTGTCTGTGTTTGTAGATCTGAATTGCCTCGTGAACAAATCTCTGATAAAAACCCGTGGGTTTGCAAAGAACCTTGGTATCGGAGAAAATTATATCGTGATCACCCACAGCGTTGTAACAGTGATCAGCAAAGAATTCGTTTTGCTGTGTTTCAAATCTGATTTGTGCTCGCGAATTCGGTCAGAGACATGTCGCTTTGTCTCCCCTATATAGCAATCACCGCAGGTACAACTCAATTTGTAAACCCCGGGGTACTGTAAGTCAGGAATGCCATCCTTCACGGATGGGATCAGATCACGAATTTTGTGTAATGTATTGAACTGGACCTGGATCTTGTGTTTGTTTAGAATTTTTGAAATCTTTTTAGTAACGCCTGCTATATATGGTAGTGGGATGGTTTTGGCCGGAGTATCAAGTGGTTGTTTCTGTATCGAGGGAGAAACAGCTTGGCGGATGGTACGGTCAGAGTAACCATTCCTTTTGAGGGCCAGGTGTACATGTTTTAATTCACTGGTCAGGTGGTGTTGGTCCGAAATGCAATGAGCCCTATGGTATGAAGTTTTGATGAGATAATTATTTTGGGCTGGGTGGTGGTGGGAATCAGGTTTCAAGTAGGAATCTGTGTGGGTGGGTTTCCTGTAGACAGAATACCCCAATGAGCCATCAGGTCTCCTCTCAAACAGAACATCTAAGAATGGTAGCTTAAATTTCGATTTAAAGTTTTCGTGACTGCAAGGATTCATCTTCTTTGGTTCTTTCGGTAAAGTCACGTAGAATGAGAATAAAATAATAAATTGATAAAATAAAATAACACAATAATATTCTCACGACGTTTCGGCCACAACACAAGCGGCCTTCATCAGGTGAAGGGGACGAGACTGTCTGGAGGACAGCGCTGGAGTGAGAAAGCCACGCTGAGATCACGACCTTTAAGCTGTGTGAGAAGAAACAAAGCGCCTTGACAAAGGAATTAGCATTTAATTTAGCATTGAAATGGCTGAGTGATTAGCTTGTGACTGGTCACAGAAAAGGCTATATTAAAGTTAAAGCATACACATCCGCAAAGGCACCCCTTGACAAAGGAATTAGCATAGAACTTAGCATTGAAATAGCTAAGTTAAAGTATACACATCCGCAGAGGCACTCCTTGACAAAGGAATTAGCATAGAATTTAGCATTTAAATAGCTGAATGATTAGCTTGTAACTGGTCACAGAAATAGCTATGTTAAAGTCAGAGCATATACATTCACCGAGGCACCTAGTACAAATCAAACAGGAGAATTTAGCATTGAAATAACTAGGCGAATTTAGCATTGAAATAACTGAGTGATTAGCTTGTGACTGGTCACAGAAATGGCTATGTTGAAGTTAAGGCCTACACATATGAGCTATTCACAGTAACTGGGTATACAATACAATATATAATGAATACTATATCATGAACCAATAAAAAATACTAAAATATAAATTACCTCAATGTTATCAATAAACTCTATATTCTCCAATCAGCTAAGCTACCAACAATAAGTCGTTATATATCACAATGCTATATGGCGAAAAATGGGTGGATTCTTACCCTCAACTTTAGCAACACAGATAGCTTAACCGTGGTTAATGGTATGGTTTACAACATGGAGTATAACAGCGCCTCGCAGCTGTCTCTCTCCCCCTCCTGTGTTCCGACCATCGATGAACTCGTCCGTCTGAACGGGACCCATTCACTCATCATACATAGGTTCAATCATCGTGTGCTGGCTCACTCGCACATCATACACTCACTCTGCCGCTGACTCGCTCACACATCATACACTGACTCACTCATCATGCGCTGACTAACACATTGTGCGCTGACTCACACATCATATACTCACTCAACCTAATACTGACTCAATCATCATACGCTGACTCGCACATCATACGTTGACTCGCACATCATACACTCACTCACGCTGCTGCTGACTCACTCAGACATCATACACTGGGAGTGTCGTGCTGCCAGCTATGGCTGCAGGTTTTGTCGTACATGTTATGTATATCGTTTATTGTTAATTTTAAAATCACAGTTCCTATGATTACTGCTGTTACATTGTTTTTGTAGCTTTATTTTGGTCTGGTTGTGGTTTAATAGTTTTCTGCAATGTAGATTCATATTTTGTTTGTTGCGGTTGCACCCGACTTAAGAGCCGCATGGCTCACAGGGCTATACGTAATAAATTAAACTTGAATACGCTTCACAGAAATGAGTAAACATGACCTTTTGTGGAGGTAGTGTGTTTGTGTGGGGAAGCCAAAACTTAAAGTACACACATGAGGCAGCGTCAATGTTACTATAATGTTCATTATGTTAAATAAATCACTTATACAGGACAGCAGTGGTCCAGGTGTCTGTGCAACCACCTTCCTATGCCTTTGAATCTCCATTTGCACTGTCTCTTAGGAATCCTTCAAAATGAGCGGCACGTTACATCATCATCAGCAGCCATTGTCTCTCTACCGCTGGATGAACGCCTCCCTATATTTGTTTAACGTGAGAAATTAATGAAAAAAAATCTTAATTTAACATTTTTTATTAGTATCAATAATAACGAAGCGTCTGGTCAGTGAGTATGCACCACATGCATTTACAACAGCATGCAGAGCATGAGACTATAACGAGTTTTGTACATCATGTTTGTAAACCCAAGTAATCCATTCTTTAGTATGAGATATTTATACATTTAACTCTTTGTGTATTGAGCTGTGTGTATTGCATTGCTGCAAACTAAATATCTAAACTGTACATATACAGGCCGGTCTGACTTAACCAGCGTTCTTTCTACAAGAATGTGCTATAACAAGCAATATTAATTTATCCCTGGGGTGTCACTATATACGTATGATTTTATGAATAGTCAAATAGTACGAGGAGATAATGCAATAGGGAGAAGGGGGTGAGGGCGTGAGCTCAGTCGCTTTTTCTCTCATACAGCACACATCTCCACAGGAAATGAAAAAAATAACACCTGGCAAATGGACATACATTGATGTTTACGCCCAAGGCGCAACAACTCTATTGGTTTCACTATCGTGCAGCTCCACGCTACACACAGCAGACGCGTGCTCCCTACAGAGGATAAACTGTCGAGCGTCTTCTACGCCGACAGCACGAGCTTCAACACAATCATCCCCCATGTAGCTCCACAGACTGGTGGGTCAAGTGCTGTTAGTGAGCCCATTTGAAGACCCGCACGCAAAGTGGGGTAGAAATGGCCAGCACCACACCTGGCCACATTTGTCTCATAGTCTCATAGGTTATACTGATTACCCATTGTACCAGGCACTCATTTAATGCAGACACAAACTAGAGGACCCAAAACCAGTGTAGATATCACGTCCTATTGATAACTGTGGCTGAGTTTGTTGTGCAGCATGGCTCGCCACAAACACACATAGGCGATGTACACAAACATACAAGATACAAATGAGAAAAATCTCCCATATCGTTTTTTACATTATTGGGATTAGTTCTGCTAGCGAGCACATAAGCAGGCCAGTACGGCACATGAAGGGGTGGATACATAAACACAATAACAATAAAAGCCATTCGCCACTCAAAATTGGTGACGTCAACAAAGTGTTTGTGCCAGGCTAAGTGCACATTGAGGTCATGTGGACTGTCGAAGGCTCATGGGCAGGAGGTTACAGGATAGATAAAGGTGTCATGGGTTGAGTGACAGGGATGACTGGCAAATCTACCACCTGTGCTCCCTACTGTTCCACCTTGCTGCATTTTACTCATTCTGCACTCCGCTCGTTGTTGTGAGCATCACTCCTCCGCCCTCCGTTATTGCTGGAGGCGGACATCCTTCACAAAACTCCTCCAGAGACGCTGATCTTGAAACCACTGGTCGAGTTGTTGGCAAGTCCAAACAGCTCCACCATCCTTCTGTTACACAGCAGTCAAACTCTTGCCTATAGCGATAAGCCCCTTATATCTGGACAAACAGAAGCTGTTTGGGTACACAGTGACTGGGCATTTGGGCTACATGACCCAGCCAATGCTGCCTCACCTGCCTTAGTATCTCACTGATGGGCATTTGTCCAGATCATTCAAGGATCTAAGCTGCTCACATAATCTAGTTTGTTAAGCCCACGGTGGATCGTAGACAACTTGAATATGCAAAACCAGTGTGGATGTTCCTTTAAAAGGAATCCAAATTTCTCAAATGTAGAGAAGGGAGGGGATATCTGGCTGAGAAGACCCAGAGATTTACATGGAGCGACAGGCAATGCAGCATTCACAGTGTGTTACGCAGCTGAGATAATTATGTTCAACCGATTCGGAGCATGACCTCTGCTGCCAAACTGGAGCTAGTCACATGCACCCAGGTATGGAAAAATTGTTCTGCTCTGTCCAAAACTGCCCCACTGCTCATGGGGAGTGGAGGGATGGGAGAATACGATGACACAGAATACCCAGGCAGGTGCTTTGTTTAATGTGGGGATGAACGTAAACCCCATTTCTTAGTAGTACTCTCGAAGTTCAACAAAAGCTTCTCCAGCTCATACTGGATATAATTCTTATGGTGGGGATGGTTGTAATGTGGAGGTGGGCAGTGGTAATGCACGCTCCTGTCTAATGAGGAACCAACAGTTTGGGACAATTTCAAGATTATGTAAACAACGCCGCCAAGACCAGCCCAACAACCTGTTGCAATATTGGAAATGAATGGATTAGTGATTAAACGTGGTGTTTAATTGAAAAAAGAACGTAAAAACTGCTACAAGGGCCTAAGAAGGCAATGCAAAACTCAGATCTGGCATGAACAGAGGGGGCCTGATGGAAAAGCTGCAGTAGTTGAATAATAACTCTCAGTCAAATAAAGGATGACTTTGCAAACTTCAGTCAGCTCAGGGGAGCCTACTTCAATATTTCCTGCGCAATTACAAATGCCAGTGGCAAGCTCCTCAGCAGTTGAAGGCAGAAACTAGCATGCTAGAAGTAATTATGCTCCCAAATGCAGAATCGCTCTTCGTCATATCCCTTTGAAGAGCTCATGCAAGCCACAGCAACCAAAGACCCTACACCTTCTGCATTGAGCCATTTGAGTATAAAGTGAGAGGTACCCTAAGAAAAATGAAAGAAATCACTAGTAACCAACACTTGCAATATCAGAGTAGAAATGCTGACACCCAGAGGCTCAACTATCATCACATGGGTGAGTAAGATCTTTTAACACACGTGGAGGGCAGGCTTGAAACCAGCTTTCAAAGATGCAGCCTTTTTGGTTGGACTGCAGGCAGTCTTACTCGTGCCGTGTCAGTCATAGA
This sequence comes from Petromyzon marinus, assembly GCF_048934315.1. Lineage (NCBI taxonomy): Eukaryota > Metazoa > Chordata > Hyperoartia > Petromyzontiformes > Petromyzontidae > Petromyzon > Petromyzon marinus. Next base: position 558,752 of record NW_027423224.1, read on the forward strand.
AGTTGTTGGACCATACTTATATTTGCCTCAAGCAAGTCTTGACGAACAAAGTGGGGTATAATCTGCTGAGTAGTGTAGTGGAGGCTGTGAAATGAGAAATAATCAATTAGAGTGCCTTTAAAAAGAGCCTCTGTCAAGGTGATGTGCACATCAGTGAGATACAATCATCATTGGGAACAAGGTGGTGTACATTCAGCCTACATTTCTAAAGAGAGAACATACAGTGATGATCACAGGAGAAATCTGTGGATGGTAAGTGACAGGCCCAAATAATTGCATCAAAAGAAAAGGGAATGAGTGACCTCCGAATGAGTAAAGGTTGATTAGAAGTTCCAACAGGAAGCCTTGGTTGCTGGGCGGAGAATGAGTGAAGGGGAGTAAAGCGAGATGGTAGGGACGATATAGGAGAACATTGGGAGGGGAATGAGATGATGGGAGAGGCAAACAGGAGCGTGTCCATGGTGGAACTTGAAGACAGCAAAGGGGATATTGTGCTTGATGCAGAAATTAATCGGATACCAGTGGAGGTATCAAACACGATCACAGCTTTACCAATTAAAAACCAGGCAACAGAAACAAACATGAGTACAGTATTACCAAAGACAAGACTGTCACACTATATAAAGTCCCACTCATTTCATGGATCGTTATTAAACAAAGGTGTCGCTTTAATCGACATTGTGAACTCGGGATGTTACGGGACAATGAGTCCCATAGGCAACGCCACGGGCTGAAGGGCACAGTGGGGGCTATCACTCCCTCGACTGACTGTGCGCGAGTAACAGACTTCAGCCTCTATTGACGATCTCTGTGAACAGGGAGGTGGAAGCCAATAAAGTTCATGTCAACAACAAAAACCGTGACCTTTAAAGAGACAATGCTCCTGTTAAAATACGATTGACAGTACATTACCATTTTTACATGCTTCAGAGTACTATACCCATTTTAGAAGCAGCATTGCTTTGTAGATTGATTTTTTTACTGATGGAGATAGTAAAAAAAGCATGTGGCAAGATGAGACGTTCATTCGAATCCGTGTTCTCAATGTCCTAGCCCCTTGGCATAGCCCCTAGGCTCGAGCACAAGACACTGATACTATTTTACTCAACACCCACCTCTATAACACCCCAAATCGCTCCCCCTCAATCCCGCTATGTCCCCCTCCCCCCATCGCGATGTTATTCATCTTCCAAAAAAACTTCTTCGATAACACCGCTTTGAAATGAAATGTTTATAGTAAGAGACGATTCAGGCAATGGCCCTTTTGTCACAGCACTTCAGTCTCCTCGACTTGTGACATCGGCACCACCCATGAGGAGGCCGCATTTGTTGCACTCCAAGATGGCTTGGTGAACGCCCCTCCCCTCCACTACCCCGACTTTTCCTTGCCGTTTGTCCTTGATCCACATGCTAGTAACACTGGCATTGGAGCTGTTCTGTCTCAAGTTGTCAATGGCGTCGAGTGTTATCGCATAAGGAAGCAGAGTGCTGTCTCCGGCTGAACAGCGGTACTGTGTCACACGCTGATAACTGTTAGCTATCGTGTTTTTCTTGCAACAGTATCTTCCATATTTGTATGGGAGAGACTTTGAGGTGCGCTCGGACCACGCGGCGCTGCAGTACGCGCTGCAGGTTGACCAGCCATCTGGCGAACTTTCACGCTGGTTGGAGGTCCTCCAGGACTACTCTTTTCAGGTTACCTATTGCAAAGGCTCCCATCACACAAACGCGGACGCCCTGTCGCGATTACCCACGAACGAGAGTTGCGCAAGTTTTTCGGGCTCCGGTCGCTGTAAGCCGCGCAACGAACACTCGCCCCCTACCCTTACGGCATCGGCCGAGGTTGTAACATCTGAGGGGGCTGGGGATCCAGTGGCGCGTGATGCTGTCATTGGATTGGACCACGAAGAATGGGGGCACCTCCAGGTTGAGGACGCTTCTCTGCTTAAATTGCGATGCCGTGTCAGAGAGACTGATGGGGGCGAGGATCGATGGGGTGTCACCTCTTTCATTCTCAGAGGCGGATTGCTCATGCATTGGGGCGGAGAGATGCGATGTTCCAACATTGTTGTGCCCACCGCCCTGCGGAGTAAGGTCATTTGGGCGGTGTACGAGCGTCTGTTGCACTTGGGTGTGCATAAACTAGCATTGGCCACACGTAAGTCGGATTTCTTCTGGCCTGGCATGGCTGAGGATGCTGCTAATTTGTTGAAGGGGTGTGTGCAGTGCACGCGGTAGAAGCCGCTTGTGGGAATAAATATTTTCTGGTGGGAGTCGAGTATTTCTCATGATGGCCTGTGGCCTGGCCGCTTCCCAAACAGTTGGCGGCAAAGATCACTGAGGCATTCCTCAATGGCTACGTAATTGTAGTGGCATGGTTGAACATGATCGCCACTAATCATAGCCGGCAGTACTAGCTTGTGTCAGTAGGGAGCAGAGGGGAGGCTGAACCTGCTGGATTAATGATGACGGGCCGTTTGCCAAGGCAATCCCTGGGGGAGCATCGTGACCAACGGTCGGGACCCCAGATCCCGGGAAGGGGGCTGGGGAGATGATGTCATTCTCCAGACCCTCGGAGACGGTCCTAGAAGGAAGGCGTGGCCAGGGACGGAGTGAGCCAGGAGCCTATATATAAGTCAGGTCCCTGAGCGGTCCCAGCAGTTGTTGTCTGGCCGAAGACTGAAGAGCATCCTGGAGCCCTGAAGAGAAAAGCCCAATGGGCAGAGCAGAACCCCTGGCTAGGGTCGGCTTGAGCTTGTACCAGTGAAAGCTCCAGCTGATAACCAGTGAAGACTCAAGGGAAGACTCAAGCCCCAGCACTATAGATGCCGTGATAGCCAGTGAGAGGCAAGCTAGTCTGGAGGGACTACCTCCATAGAGTATCGCGTGAAAGGGGCCATTACCCCATTCTGTAATAACCTGTTAATGTTATAATAAATGTGTTGCCTCAGAGTAAGCTTCCTCCAGTTTATTACCCACTACATTATGGACAAGAGTGCTCCCGAACGTCTTCTGAACAATCAAGGCAAAACATTTTCTTCAAAATTATTGCAAGAGGTGTGCGTTAGTTGTGAACCAAGAAAGTACGCATGTCACCGCACAATCCGCAGACGGATGGTATGGTTGAGGTGGCTGCACAGGACTCTGACCTTCATGTTGAGTCATCAGGTCAGCGAGAACACGACCCCCTGATTCATGTTCAGTTACAAGCCGCACCCAACAAGGCAAAATCTTAAATCTCTGACTCCGTGTGTTGTACCCTTCAAAAGCTTTCCGAAGTGCGGGAGACTTCCAGGGTAAATTCTGATTCGTGCCGATTGGCCAATGAATGGCTGAGGGGCTTCCATACTTCAAAACATGAGTGGGCACCTGGGGACAGAGCTTGGTTGCACTGTCCACAGTTACCGGTGGGTACATCGCCCAAATTGCTCAAACCCTGGAGAGGGCTGGTTGATGTGATTCGGGTCATTCGACCGCAGTGTGTCCAGATCCGCTTGGGGCGGCGGAGTTGTTTTGTACACTCCTCTTGCCCTAAGCCCTTTATTGCTCCCTGTGAGTTTGTTCCATCTCCACACTGTGGGCGCCGAGGGACAGATGTGTCCGGCGAGCTGGCATGTGTGCCCGTTGAGGTTGGTCCTCAGCGGAGTCGTGTGCTTCCTCCCTCAGGTGCCGCGCGCCTGATGTCCCCCGAGCCGCCGCCTGCGCTGTCTTCACTTGATTCGGGAGAGGAGAACCCGTCGACCCGGCCTACTGCTCTTCGTGAGGAGCCGGATTCGACTGGACAGTTGCATATTCCCCCTGGGACCTCCAGGGAGAGTGAGCCCACCTCCACTGGAGGCCCAGCCACGAGGACTCGCTCAAAAACTCTTCGGATTTTGTGACACCCATGCACACACACTCCCACACCATCAGTTGCTTGTCACACTCAGTAGGCCATATCGGTTATTGGCTGAACCTAGCCTTTGTTGTGCTTATGGGTATTGCTACACGGTGAGGATGGGAGTTGTTGGTGATGGAGGGGATTCCGTGCATTCGCGTTTTATATTTTCTCGTGTTGTTCTGTACATTTGTAGCTAGTGTATATATTGTATAGGTGGGCTTGGGTATTTATATGCTATTTGTTATTGTTAATTATTGAGGCACACATAGCGTTTAGTCATTTTTACTCGCTTTTTATCACCTTATTCACTTAAGCAACCATTGGAAAGATGTTCTAAATCATACCAAACATTAAAGTAATTTTCAATGGTATTCATCCAAATAGTGATATACCAAACATTCATAGAAGCTTATTTCACTTCACACCTACATTTGTAAACTCCCCCCCCGCCCCGTGCCGGTCCTCTACGTTCCACTTCACACCCCCTCCCCCCCTCCGTGCCGGTCCTCTTGTGCGTTACGGTTATTTTATGCTAATTCCTTTGTCAAAGCATTTTGTTTCCTCCCACACAGCTTAAAAGGACGCGACCTGGGCTGGACTGTCTTCACTCCAACGCTGTCCTCATGACAGTACGGTCCCCTTCACCTGATGAAGGCCACTTGTGTTGTGGCCGAAACGTCATGATTTTTGTTGTTTTATTTTTTACCTACGTGACTTTACCGAATAGAACCAAAGAGTATGGATCCTTGCAGTCACGAAAGCTTCAAATCTAGAACTTATTCACTTAGTTAGTTTTAAGGGGGAGTTGACAGCCAGGACGGCTGAATGCTACGAATGGGGGGGGGGGGTAATGTAGTGACATCGGGAATACCACTGTGTAGTGCCGGCCTGAGAGGCACGGAGTGCGATGTAATTACATCACCGACACCCCATATATGTGGGTGTAGTACCAGCCCTAGTGGGGCTTGGTGAGCGCTGAGTCATGGCGCTGAGTGGTACCACGCGTGGCGTGCAGTGCTGTCCTCTATAGAAGGGGTGTGAAAGTGTCAGCCATGAATGAGGTTAATGTGGGCCATTGCACTCTTGTTGACCCTGGAAGGTACATGACGGGTAAAGTCTACACAGGGGCCCCAAGTTGGGGCTAGTGGGTAGTCACGTGTCAGGGCGAGATCTTGCAATAGGAATCAAGAAGGTAGTCGTGGCCAAGGGCGGAGCCGGCCACGACTGGTGAGCATATAAACCGGGTCCCCAGAGGGAACAGGGTTCAGCTTTGCTGTTGTCTTCTGAAAGATCTACATTCAACATCCGTGAAGAGTCACCAACACATAGGCAGGACTCAAGCTGGAGTCCTGCTCGTTGTAGCTATCCCAGAGTGTTAGCGCAGATAGCCTGGTGGTCCACCACCATAGGTTGTTATCTGGTAAAAGGGAAGTTACCCCTTCGTGTTGGCATAAATAAATTTGTTGCCTCCAAAGAGTATGTCTGCGACTCAATTGAACCGACTACACAATGGTGCAAAGGTCAGTAAAGTGACCGAGGCCACCAGGGGCTGTACCAGTATACCACATCAGATTAACAAGGGGCTCAGTGGTGGCAACAAGTTATCCCCTTCGCCTGGAATGCAGGAGATCGTGGGTTCGATTCCAACGCCTGGATATTTGGAGTTTGCATATTCTCCCCGTGGTGGCGTGGGTTTTTCTCTGGATCCTCGAGTTTTTTTCCCTCCACATTTAGAAATATGCGTTTACAGTATTTGGCTGCTACAAATTTCCATGTGATATGCCACTTCGTTGAGCTATGATTTGTGGCCAGGTTGCTTTTGAAAAACAGCTATATAGCTCAGTGGTCCTTACTTGGTACAATAAAATTAAAATCTGCCGATTCCTGGAGTTATACTATAGGAAGGCCTGGGTACCCAAGGGACCAGGTTACACCATTTGTCAGTTCAATGAAAAATCGACAAACAATGAATCCAACAAACACACCCAGTGCTGAAATGCACTGAAAAACAGTAAATGTACCAGAATGAAGCAGTACACATCTTGTCAAGTTGTATTTATACAACAAAGATAACTAAAGAAAAATAACCAAATCCACAATTAGATGTGGATGTGAAAATAAAGTAAAGCCCTTCTGGATAATGGGCACCCTATGCCCTGTCGGTCGTGTTGATTTTTAACCATATTTCTCCACGCCGACTAGTGCGGATTGGTGAAGCGAGGGGGGCAGAACTGATTCATTTGTCACTCGCCTCTGGATTTAGTCCATGGGTGTGTAGTGATGTGCGCTAAGTACTGTGCAATTGGACGACCCCACATGCCCTGGGCACCCTTTCGCATGAGATATTCAAACTCAATCTATTTTGCAGGTGAAATATTTCTGAAATAAAAATGCAATGAAGGAAAAACAGAGAAACTGCCATGACACGGTGCAAAGGTGTGAATTAATATATTATAATAATCAGTCACACGACTGACCATACAAGGCAAGCACACCATGGTGGTGCTCGCTTCATCCACCCAGCAACACACTTCAGCGCAATTGTTTCCCAGCGCCGATCTCTTGAGTCGGTATGGGAATCGCTGCGGCGGTGTCCGCTCGTGCAGCTCCATGCGACCCACAGCAGACGCGCGCTCCCTATAGAGGATCCACGGTCGCGCGTGGTCTACGCCTACAGCACGAGCTCCGACACAAACATCCCCCATGGAGCTCCACAGACTGGTGGGGCAAGTGCTGTTATTGAGCCCCTATGAAGGCCGGCATAGTACACGAAATGGTAAGTGGTCAGAACCACGCCGGACCGCCTTTGTCTCCCCAATGTGTGATGTTTACACACCGCCCCAGATACTCATTTGCGTTACACACACATTTACCTCCCTACCCCCCACCGCACACACACTCACACACTACACCGTCTTCCACACACACACATTTAAGCACCAATCAAAAATCCCCCGTGTATCCTACACAGGTGGTTTATATTCTGGACCACACCACCCACCGTCCACCATGCACCACGAACTCCCCACACTCACCCACGCTGTGAAGTGTCGAGTCGCCCCGCGTCTCTCGCCCCTGACGCGGCCCAGTTCCCCGTGTAGCCTCCTCTGCCGTGCTCTCAGCCTCTGGCCCTGACGCAGCAGAAAGGAGAGGGGTGACGGGAGGAGTGAAAGGAGCGTTGAGGGGAGGGTTGGGGGGAGGATCGGTGGGAGGGGTGGGAGGGGTGGGGTGGGTGGAGTGGGTGGAGTGGGTGGGGTGGGGTGGGGTGGGTGGGGTGGGGTGGGTGGGGTGGGGTGGGATGGGTGGGGTGGGTGGGGTGGGTGGGGTGCCCCTTGCTTCCTTCGGCCCCTCCCCCCACCTCTGCTACTTATTTTAAGCCTCTGTTCATTCCTCCGGCCCCTTTTTTCTTGCTTCTCTGTCCGTCTTTCCTCTTCTTACCTCTTGTGTCCCTGTATATGTATTTCTGCTATCTTGTACCTCGTATTTGTTCACTCTGTCTATGCTGGTATGTTCAACCCAGAGGATGAACACGAAATTTAGCACTCTTCTGAAATTCGTGGTCTGCCAGGCAAGTGTCTAACTGTGTCGTTGGCCGACTGGTATTGCATCACGTAAATTTTTCTTAGGTTTTTTGAATTCTCGTCTCTCATCTTCTTGTTGTATTTACCTCCGTGCAGTTTAACGCTCTCTATGTGTTGCGCTGATGTCACCCTATGTGCTATTTGTTTTTACACCTGATGAAGATCGCTTGTGTTGCAGTCGAAATGTCGTGCTTGATTTATTTTAATATAATTTTATGGTATTTCTACATACGTCACTTTACCGAAAAAAAAAATGAGTTAATCAATGGTTCTCTGTGTGAGTGAGTCTATGTGTCTCCATGTGAGTGAGCCTATGGCTCTGTGTCAGTGAGACTTTGGCTCTCTGTGTGAGTGTACTCTGTGAGTGAGTCTATGGCTCTCTGTAGGAGTAAGTGGGTCTCTAAGGCCACCACAATCTTGCCCCCTGCCCAGTGCGTCCACCTGGTTGAGCTGCAGGAGTCTATTGTCCACCGCTCCAGACCGCACAGATATCCAGACGTCCACCTCCAGCACAGACACCAGCAGATTCTTAAACCTGGTGGTGGAAGTAAGGACACGAGAGGGGTAATAGTCAACCACCATTACCACCATCAATACCACCATTACAACCACCAAAATCACCGCTATCGTTAACACCACCATCAATATCACCACCTCCACCACAACGATCACAATCAAAATTACAATCACAATACTCTTTGGTTCTTTCGGTAAAGTCACGTAGGTAGAAAAGATAATAGATCACGACGTTTCGATCGCAACACAAGCAATCATCATCAGGTGAAAAAATATAGCGAGAAAGCTGCTGAAACACGAAGTTATATTGGCTTGAGATAAGCTCAGCCCAAGGGTAAGTGGGCGGGGCTAGAGGTAGAATTTGCATGTAAATACAACACCACATCGTGGAAAAGGAAAGAGAGACACAGACACCGAGAGACATCCACACACAGAGAGAGGCACACACAAAGAGACACACGAGAGACGCATATAGAGAAAAACACACCGGCAGAGAGACACCCACACAGACAGATGCAGAGAGAGATAGACACAGAGAGAATTACATAATTGCCCATGAATTACTATGGTGTGACAATGCCAATTACCAATGTCAAAGGGAACATCAATGAATGGTAAATGTGGGGTAATATCCCCAGAAGAGCATGTAGACTACATTAAAAAATAAAATAATCAGGCAATATTATATCACATATGGGTTCATTTTAAAGTTTATGACAAGTAATATTGAAATAATTGTGCTCCATAGATTATCTTAATGGTCAAGTTACATAAACATCACGGAATCACTTAAGCTGACCATTTAAAAAGACATTAATTCCAAGATGTTGAGCAAAGGAAATTGTTTGGAAGTTCATCTCACACCAAGTACATGTTACTATAAATCTAAATCTGCATAGTTCTCAATCAGCAAAGTCGCAAACATGTTTTACCACAAGCAAGGAGTTCGGTGTAAAGCTGTCTAGAGTATGTGTGGCTGGTGCTACACATTTCTACGTGATTAGCCATTTCGCTGATCTATTATTTGTGGACAGCTCGCTTCTGAAAAACAGCCACATAGCTCAGTGGGTCTCACCTGGTAAAATAAAAATAGTTTATAGAGTTCGTTCTGCCTCAACGCGTGTTTTCATAACGCCATTTGGATATGGCACGATGGATGTATTAGGGAACACGTTTTATAACGCGGATGCTAAGTGGATATAACGCGATTGAGTCAACAGAACCACGTCGCGCGAGTAGGAATGTGCGGTTGTACGGCTGCCTGGGCACAGCGTCACACGAGGCATTGGGATGCTGCTGGATGCTTCCTGATGCTCCCCACGCGCCTCAGTCTTTGTTCAGCCGACACAGGCATCTCACGCTGTTATCACGGACTGTGCTTTACCCTGTATTAGTCATTGTAACGAGGGAGTTTACACAACGTGGTGTTATTCAGCAACGCAACTACCGCGTTATAGAACACTGCAGTAAATATTGTCGCGGTGTGGAAGGAGCAATGAACGTCATCTTGTGGCATGGAAAGGCATCGCAGCCCTAGCGAGCAGACAGAGACAAAGCCTGCACGCACGGCAAAGTTGTGATTGACCCGGGTACTATTAGCAAGTGACACGTATGGACTAATAGTTACTCTAAATGACGATGTTGACGTTGGTTAACGTGCTACAAATATGCTAAACGCACATCGCATTAGCTCTGACAAATAGCGGACTTTTTTAAAGTTATCGTTTACAATGGTTAATTTGTATATCATGCCAAGTGAGTAATTTGCGTGTGGACCCTGACAGCGGCACTCAATGTCCAACTCTTGCGAATGCTCTCAGGGGATCTTTACCGTGCGCTGCGTTCACTCACTCAGCCCCAATCTCCCTATCGTGAACTCACCCACTCACTCACCTCACCCTTCAACTCACTCACCCTCCTCACCTATTAATTCTCCTCATTAACTCACTCACCCTGCAATCCACTCCCTCACCCCCCCCTCCATCACCCGGCACTCACCGCCTGTCCGTAACCACCTCTCCCGTGCCTACAACCACAAACACCACCACCACCTCTCCCATGCCTACAACAACAAACACCACCACCACCTCTCCCGTGCCTACAACCACAAACACCACCACCACCTCTCCCGTGCCTACAACCACAAACACCACCACCACCTCTCCCGTGCCTACAACCACAAACACCACCACCACCTCTCCCGTGCCTACAAACACAAACACCACCACCTCTCCCGTGCCTACAACCACAAACACCACCACCACCTCTCCCGTGCCTACAACCACAAACACCACCACCACCTCTCCCGTGCCTACAACCACAAAACACCACCACCACCACCTCTCCCGTGCCTGCAACCACAAACACCACCACCACCTCTCCCGTGCCTACAACCACAAACACCACCACCACCTCTCCCGTGCCTACAAACACAAACACCACCACCACCACCTCCTGCTGCTGCTGCTGTCGCGGTCTCCGCGTGGCGCCGCGGGCCCAGGGGGAGGCCTCGCGGCCCAAGAGCGGCGCCACGGCCCCCCCCCTCCCGCTCCTGGCTCCTCCCCCTCGTCCCTCCTGGCTCCTCCCCCTCGTCCCTCCTGGCCCCTCCCCCTCGCCCCTCCTGGCCCCTCCCCCTCGTCAATCCTCCCGCTCGCGACGTGGAGTGAGCTCAGCCCCGCCCCCCCCGCCCCCACCGCCCCCGCCCCTGCGCGGCCCCGCTGCCCATTGCAAGAATGGCGGGAAGCGGTCGCGGGGCCTACCGCGCGCCGCCTCTCGCGTGATTGGCTCGCTTCGCGTCACGTGGGGAAGGCGGAAGAAGAGTATGGGGGAGGAGCTGCGCGGTTAGGGGCGGGGCCGTAGAGTCACGTGGTGGGCAATGATTGCCAATAAGTGGGCAGGGATGGCTGTTACGCCATAGCGTACGTCACATCCGGTAATGACGTTTGTATAAATAACACGCCCCTTCGTGACGCGTCTCACACTTCCTTCCGTCCCGCGTGCCGTCAACACGAGCTGAGCATGGTGCTGCTGATCGTTGACGTTCTGGTCTTGGCCATGCTTGGGATGGGCATCTTCATTTATCTTCTTTTTACGCTATCCATTTCAGACTTTGACCATGAGGTCACGACGCTGTCTACGGAGAGGATGAGCCTGCAGAATGTGGAGCTCTGTCAGAAGAACAAGATGCTCCGTCTGGAGCTACAGCAGCAGCAGGAGGAGTTGATGGAGAACCGAGAGACTCTCCAGAGAGAGAACAGGAGCCTGGTTCAACAGCTTAAAGAGTGCCAGTTGGAGCTGGAGTCCACGAGAGTGCCTTGCAGGGAGAGCAAGTCTCTCCATGCGGATTTTCTCCGAGACTGCAATGCAGCACAGCGGCAAATGTCGCTGCGCTGTGAAAACAAAGATCTCCGGAGGTCGCTGCATGCCCACCTGACGGAGTTGAACTTCCTGGATCCGCAGAGAGGCCAGGAACAGTTTAGGCTACGCGGGAAGCTGGTGCGTCACGAGGACATGTGGCATGGGGAAGAGAGGCTGCATGAAGAGAACCTTCATCTCAGTAGCCAGCTGAAAGAATTGAAATGCGCCGTGTCTCAAATGTACCATGATGCCACCGATGCCCCTTCCACCGCCGCTGCCACAGCTTCCACCACCACTTCTGCCACCACCAAGCCCAAGCAGAAGAAGAAGAAGAGATTTATCCATTGGGTGCGAAAATTGCTGACGCGCAAGTCGGCCAATGTAAAAACATTGGGGAAATTGTGAAAATGACACCGCCCCAATTAAAACATTACTCAGAAAGACAAACATACCCCATAGAACATCAACATACTATTGGGGAAAGTGCTGTACAATATATATGTATCTATATTTAACTTTCTTTGCATCGTATGTAGTCAACCATACCAATGGAAGGTGCTGTTAGCGAATAATACAACTTATCGGTTCCATTCCTGAGAACTGTCCGTAAGTCGAACGGTTCATAAGTCTGAATACAATAGTGTACTGTATTTAAATCCACATACTGTAAGTTTTTTAAGATGTTATCACGGTTCAGCAAAACATGGAAACATTGTCAAAGTCATATGTAAGACAAAATATCGTACATTTGCATGCAACAATGTAATAAATACTGTATTGTGAGCAAAACATAAAGTTACTTAAATGGAAAAAAAATCTGTTTTTATTGTCACTTACCTTTAGTTCGGATGCTGGCCTGCTTGTCGGGAGGGGGCGTAATGAGTCCCTAAAACTGCACACACGGGGGCGGTGGGAGGGGGGTGAACGTCCATACACACACAACAGCGACAATCATTCGCCGGACCAGAATGTTGGGGCAAGCGCTGTTAGTGAGCAGCGCCTATGAAGCTCAGAATGGCACACGGGCCAGCACAACGCACGGCTGCCTCTCTTTATCTCTCCATACACGAGACTCACAGGCGTACATACGTCCGTGCACACACGCCCAACAACGGAACAACCGTCGTTCACCCCTAAGTGGCGGTGACATCACCACAGCAGATTTAAAGCTTTCGCTGTCCTCCAGACAGTCTCGTCCCTTCACCTGATGAAGGCCGCTTGTGTTGTGGCCGAAACGTCGTGATTTTTTGTTATTTTATTTTTTACCTACGTGACTTTATCCAATATAACCAAAGAGTATCACCACAGCACTTGTGCCATGCTCGGTGCATTTTGAGGCCACGTGAAGTGTCGAAGGCTGGCTGGCAGGAGGTCATGTAAATAGACGCAGGTGCCATGGATTGACTAAGGAAAATGATCGGCAGATGCAACAGCCGTGCTCCCCACTGTGCCAACTTTATTTGTGTCAGTTGTTTGGCGCTCTGCTCGTTGTTTTGAGCCTTGCTCCTCTGCCCTATGCTGTTGCTGGAGGGCGACTGCCTCCACCTCCCCAGCAGCGCTTTTCATGAACCTCCTCCACAGAAGCCGATCGTGACACTGCTGATACCAGTCATCAATAAGTCCAATCAGCTCCACATCCTTCTGTACCACATCAGTCCATCTCTTCTCTAGCCCGTACCACGCCCATTTAGCACCATCTATCCAGCCAAATTGAAGCTGCTTGGGGATGCCGTGACTGTGCATACGGACTGCATGACACAACCAACGCAGCCTCGCTTGCTGGAGGAGGCCACAGATGGGCATTTGTCCAGATATTCCAGAAATCTGAGCTCCTCACAAAGTCCAGTCTGGTTAAACCCTGGATAGATCGTGGGCTAACCAAAATGTTTCACACCAGTGCAGATGTTCCTTTCGAGAGAGATACGGGAGGGCATAACTGCGGTCCAGAAGACATGAAGGTTTGTATGGAGTGACATGCCAGGTAGCTTCCACACAGTATTCAGCAGCTGATGAAAATAGAATGCCACTCGAATGATTCGAAGTGAGACCTCGGCTACTGAAACAGAGTTGGTCATCAGCACACTGCCCAAGTACGGAAATATCTCCACTCTCTCCACAACTGCCCCAAAATACATGGGGAATTGAGGGAGGGGAGCATTTTGATGATGTAAAATACCCAGGGAGGTGATTTGTTTTTGTGAGGCTGATGGTAACGGCCCATAATTTAGGATAATGCTCCATGTTTAGCTGTAGTGTCTCCAACTTCTCCTTAGAGTGGGAAGTAATCACCAGATCATCCGCATTCATAATATGGTTTAACAATAGAGAGCCATACCATGACCGGACTGGGGCATCGATCAGCCTCCCATTATATCTATACGAGATATAGATTCTACTGGTACATCCATGGAAATCGTCTCAAACTACGTAGTCAAAAAAAATGTTAAGTCGTGAAAGGGCCAGAGGACACCCGTGTCGCACCTTACTCACATATTCTATCATCCCTTAACTCCATTACATCGATTTCCCATGTGACGCATCAGTTGTTTTGTATTATTTATATTTGCTTTCATTACTGTAACTGTGTGTTTATTTAGCTTTGGTCATTTGGGTGATCCAGGTCTCTCTTGCAAATGAGACTCATCCTGGTCGCTTTAGTTCTCGCCTTGTTCAACTAAATAAACTGGTACTCACTCACTCCATTATGAACTCACCCACTTCCCTTACTCTATGACTTACATAAATGCTCCCTCTCCCTCCTCATGAGTCATATATTTACCTGATCATTCACACAATCACCTGATCATTCACTGTGTCAACCTCACTCCCACACTTTTTCATGCTCTCAAGAATGACCCACCCATCCTATCACTCACTACCTTAATCACCATCCCCTTATCTCATTGACCCACTGGTAAAATGAAAATACTCTACAGCAACAACACGTGAGATTGTACTCAGGCTTACACTCACATGTGTAAAGAAGCTCCTTTGCAGGTTCCAATTTATTGATGATTTATTTCAGGATAAAGTATTTACAACGCAGGAGTACGACTTTTACGAACCTTCCCCCGTAAAGTACCCTGTACCTGTCTCCACCCATCAACACTGACACCACTATAACCTTTGCCATCGAAGAGAAGGGAAGTAGATGACGATAGAGTTTGCTGATAGAATCTACCGAGGGCAAGTGCTGGAAGTTACCAGGGCGTGGCCGTAGGGGTATATAAGGCCCGCGAATGGGTTGATTCCTTGGGGACTGAAGAACAACTGCAGGTGGACGACATCGGGGCCGACTGTTGGAGATCTACATGGGAGAAACCATCAACAAAGACTGTTCGATATTACTCTATTAGAAACCACCAGGACTGCGGTAGTTATAGCCTTGTGAAACGTGTGAGTCGTACTCTCGCCTGTAAATGTTATCGCGAAATAAATCATCATGAAAATGTACCCTGCGAATGAGCTTCTTTACACATGTCGGAATAGAGGACATGTTTCATCGCAGGCCGTTTTTTGTCTACAACAGACCTAAACACACAAAATATGAAAAATGGCATTTGATTAGGATTGCCACCTGCTACCCATTCTGAGATCGCCCAATTAGCAAAACCCTTCTTTCCATTATACCTAAGACTTTAGATTTGTACATTCCGTAATTTCAAGACGACGAGTTGACCAAAGTGGCAATGTTATTTTGTCATTTTATTCACAGTAACAAAAATGGTATAGTTTTTTTCCCTGTTAACTTATGCATACGAGTGTAACTGTGGCACAATGGTTGGCCATTGCAATATGAATCAGACCACTTTAGTTTGATTCTCAGTCATAGTTACCATCAAGCAAACTGGCCTTGAGCCTTCTCGTCATCAACCCACGTTGACAAGCATGATGGAGTATGGTCAAGCAATCTCCACGACTTATCCAGTATGGAAAGACTTCACCCATAAGTGGTATGACAAAGGGTAACAATTATTATTATTGTTGTTGTTTATTACCACCGAAGGAATAACTTCATATCTGTCAGCCAGCCTATATATACTCATTGATAAATGCTCTCCTAAACACCACCATTGGGTTGAAGCTGATTTGGTATCTTCCACTTTGAGAGCCTCGCCACAAGGACCATCCTACTCGATCCAGCGGTGTATCAGCGCTTTGTCAGGAGCGAAGCAGTCGGCAGTATTCCGGCTGTGAGACGTGAACAACGTTAGAGCGTTATATCATCCCCATTAATAGTTCAGTCATGCTATAGTCAAGAAGGCATGAAAACAGTAGCCAGGCAGCTCCAAGGGCAGAGCGCGAAGCTGGTACTGCCAATGTCCTTCATCAGCTTCCTGTTATTGAGCGACTTTTCTAGTGCAGATATTTCATGGCCTCAGCCAGGTCATCAATGACTGCACAAATAATGAAATTACATTTGCATCTGCACTTGATCTTACTAAATGTCACATATACGAATAAAACATTGGCTTGCCGATGGTATAATGTGCATTGCTCTTTGTAGCAGCCTCGTTGAGCGTGAAATTTTCAACGAGATTCAAGGCAGGACGCATTCTCTTTTGAGCTAAAATTGGACAAAGAATGGAACTGACCAACGGCAAAAAAAAAAAAATTCCGTAAAAAATCCTATATATAAAACTAGCTAGATAATCACCTGCCAACTCTAGTTGGCTAGCACATCAGATGTAAGGTCAACATTAACAATGCAATGGTGGCCAAATTATGGAAGGGAAAAAGGAAGCAGATGAAAAAAAATAGTTGAGATGAGAAGATTTAGTGGAACACAGTGAATTAAGGTTGACAAGAGATTTCTGCATTCTCTAAATTATTCATCTGTTGTCTTCAGAAATGCTTCCAGTGGGCAGTTATTCGTTTGAACCATGTCATATTGTTCCAAATGATTTTGATGGCCATTGTCAATAGTTTTTGGAGGGTGAGGGGTCCAATAAGACAGAGAGCTAGCATTAAAGATCATAACTTAATATCTCGATAAGGTACTGAATCATCCTTTCATCCCTCTGGAGTTGATGAGTACCTCTTTGTGGGACATTAACATGAGCTATTCCTTGGAAAGTGCCAACAATGATAGGCATTCATAATTGCCATTGACCTGGTGCCACTGCCGCAGGCTCTTTTAAACAAAGACATTTCATTTTTAATATTTACGAGATGGTTACCCCTCCGATTGCCTTTTTTTCTCAATTACTGTATTTTACAGTATTGAACTGATACAATGTGTTTTTCTGTTCACTAAAAGAAAGGCCATGATCATCATGAACGTCATCAGTTGGATGTCACAAGTCCTCCAACATGATAATGTCAGATTAGACATGAGCCTGATAACATCATGCATAGTACTGGCTTCCCTCTACTTTAGAAATGGATGAGTTCTGGAAAAAACACGAGTCAAACAAAATTTCGTGATCAGAAAATATTTTCCCATTATATTCAACACAAAAAATTAGGGATGAGTTTCAGACAATCATTCCACCCCACTCCTAACCAAAAATTGTTCACATATTGACAAATCTGAAATAATAAGAAAGTACATAAATGTTAAGAAGATTGAATAACAACTAATTTAAGACGAATAATTAATTCTAGATTTCAAGCTTTCGCGACTGCAAGGATCCATACTTTTAAGGGAACTCACCAAACGATCTGCATGTTGGAATGCCTAGAAAGGCGATGTGAGGCGTTACTGGTGAGCTGTAGGGATATACTGTGACAGTGTCGCGGATGGATGACGCATCCTCCTGGGTGCTTCTTCTTTGATGCTTTCATGGCGTGTGCCGTGTAAAATTTCGTTAACATGGAAATTCGATTTCGTAAATAGAAAAATGTCCATCATTTGTCAATTGCATGAACGCGAAATTCCGTAATCCGAACGTCTGTAAATCTATGGATATCTGTAGAGCCAACATCTGGAATACTCAGACTTTAATTGTTTCATCAGTTGGAGGCACTATCTACTTCAACACCGTAGGAAAAATGTCACTGCTGTATTAAGGTGATGAATTTGCAATGATTATTTGACGGTGGTACCATGGATCCAGGTTGGTGCAAGTGCACAGAGAAATATACAATTGTTAATGGCATTACCTGAACAGGATCAGGAAAATAATTTATCACAAGGCTGGGAGAGGGTTTTTCAATGCCAAGTGAGTGGTCGAATGTTGCTTTTTCATCATAATTCACGTTGCTGGTGAGTATGGATTGGAGAATGCAGAAGGAATATATGTGAGAGGATAGAAGATGTGTTGACTATAAGCAGTGACATTGTATTTGTGTAGGGGACTGTAAAGAGAAAGTGCTAGAGCGTACACGTTGAGATAATTAGAAACGGGTGGCCGGAAGGTACTGTATTGATGGTACTGTAGCAATGGTACTGTAGCAATGAACGTCATCTTGTGGCATGGAAAGGCATCGCAGCCCTAGCGAGCAGCCAGAGACAAAGCCTGCACGCACGGCAAAGTTGTGATTGACCCGGGGACTATTAGCAAGTGACACGTATGGACTAATGGTTACTCTAAATGACGATGTTGACGATGGTTATAACGTGCTACAAATATGGTAAACGCACATCGCATTAGTTCTGACAAATAGCGGACTTTTTTAAAGTTATAATCGTTTACAATGGTTAATTTGTATATCATGCCAAGTGAGTAATTTGCGTGTGGACACTGACAGCGGCACTCAATGTCCAACTCTTGCGAATGCTCTCAGGGGATCTTTACCGTGCGCTGCGTTCACTCACTCAGCCCCAATCTCCCTGTCGTGAACTCACCAATCACTCACCTCACCCTTCAACTCACTCACCCTCCTCACCTATTAATTCTCCTCATTAACTCACTCACCCTGCAATCCACTCCCTCACCCCCCCTCCATCACCCGGCACTCACCGCCTGTCCGTGACCACCTCTCCCGTGTCTACAACCACAAACACCACCACCACCTCTCCCGTGCCTACAACCACAAACACCACCACCACCTCTCCCGTGTCTACAACCACAAACACCACCACCTCTCCCGTGCCTACAACCACAAACACCACCACCACCTCTCCCGTGCCTACAAACACAAACACCACCACCACCTCTCCCGTGCCTACAACCACAAACACCACCACCACCTCTCCCGTGTCTACAACCACAAACACCACCACCACCTCTCCCGTGCCTACAAACACAAACACCACCACCACCTCTCCCGTGCCTACAACCACAAACACCACCACCACCTCCTGCTGCTGCTGTCGCGGTCTCCGCGTGGCGCCGCGGGCCCAGGGGGAGGCCTCGCGGCCCAAGAGCGGCGCCACGGCCCCCCCCTCCCGCTCCTGGCCCCTCCCCCTCGTCCCTCCTGGCCCCTCCCCCTCGTCCCTCCTGGCCCCTCCCCCTCGTCCCTCCTGGCCCCTCCCTCTCGTCCCTCCTCCTCCTCCCGCTCGCGACGTGGAGTGAACTCAGCCCCGCCCCCCCCACCCTGCGCGGCCCCGCCGCCCATTGCAAGAATGGTGGGAAGCGGTCGCGGGGCCTACCGCGCGCCGCCTCTCGCGTGATTGGCTCGATTCGCGTCACGTGGGGAAGGCGGAAGAAGAGTATGGGGGAGGAGCTGCGCGGTTAGGGGCGGGGCCGTAGAGTCACGTGGTGGGCAATGATTGCCAATAAGTGGGGAGGGATGGCTGTTACGTCATAGCGTACGTCACATCCGGTAATGACGTTTGTATAAATAACGCCCCTTCGTGACGCGTCTCACACTTCCTTCCGTCCCGCGTGCCGTCAACACGAGCTGAGCATGGTGCTGCTGATCGTTGACGTTCTGGTCTTGGCCATGCTTGGGATGGGGATCTTCATTTATCTTCTTTTTACGCTATCCATTTCAGACTTTGACCATGAGGTCACGACGCTGTCTACGGAGAGGATGAGCCTGCAGAATGTGGAGCTCTGTCAGAAGAACAAGATGCTCCGTCTGGAGCTACAGCAGCAGCAGGAGGAGTTGATGGAGAACCGAGAGACTCTCCAGAGAGAGAACAGGAGCCTGGTTCAACAGCTTAAAGAGTGCCAGTTGGAGCTGGAGTCCACGAGAGTGCCTTGCAGGGAGAGCAAGTCTCTCCATGCGGATTTTCTCCGAGACTGCAATGCAGCACAGCGGCAAATGTCGCTGCGCTGTGAAAACAAAGATCTCCGGAGGTCGCTGCATGCCCACCTGACGGAGTTGAACTTCCTGGATCCGCAGAGAGGCCAGGAACAGTTTAGGCTACGCGGGAAGCTGGTGCGTCACGAGGACATGTGGCATGGGGAAGAGAGGCTGCATGAAGAGAACCTTCATCTCAGTAGCCAGCTGAAAGAATTGAAATGCGCCGTGTCTCAAATGTACCATGATGCCACCGATGCCCCTTCCACCGCCGCTGCCACAGCTTCCACCACCACTTCTGCCACCACCAAGCCCAAGAAGAAGAAGAAGAAGAGATTTATCCATTGGGTGCGAAAATTGCTGACGCGCAAGTCGGCCAATGTAAAAACATTGGGGAAATTGTGAAAATGACACCGCCCCAATTAAAACATTACTCAGAAAGACAAACATACCCCATAGAACATCAACATACTATTGGGGAAAGTGCTGTACAATATATATGTATCTATATTTAACTTTCTTTGCATCGTATGTAGTCAACCATACCAATGGAAGGTGCTGTTAGCGAATAATACAACTTATCGGTTCCATTCCTGAGAACTGTCCGTAAGTCGAACGGTTCATAAGTCTGAATACAATAGTGTACTGTATTTAAATCCACATACTGTAAGTTTTTTAAGATGTTATCACGGTTCAGCAAAACATGGAAACATTGTCAAAGTCATATGTAAGACAAAATATCGTACATTTGCATGCAACAATGTAATAAATACTGTATTGTGAGCAAAACATAAAGTTACTTAAATGGAAAAAAAATCTGTTTTTATTGTCACTTACCTTTAGTTCGGATGCTGGCCTGCTTGTCGGGAGGGGGCGTAATGAGTCCCTAAAACTGCACACACGGGGGCGGTGGGAGGGGGGTGAACGTCCATACACACACACAACAGCGACAATCATTCACCGTATAGCCTTACCAGAATGTTGGGGCAAGCGCTGTTAGTGAGCAGCGCCTATGAAGCTCAGAATGGCACACGGGCCAGCACAACGCACGGCTGCCTCTCTTTATCTCTCCATACACGAGATTCACAGGCGTACATACGTCCGTGCACACACGCACAACAACGAAACAACCGTCGTTCACCCCTAAGTGGCGGTGACATCACCACAGCAGATTTAAAGCTTTCGCTGTCCTCCAGACAGTCTCGTCCCTTCACCTGATGAAGGCCGCTTGTGTTGTGGCCGAAACGTCGTGATTTTTTGTTATTTTATTTTTTACCTACGTGACTTTATCCAATATAACCAAAGAGTATCACCACAGCACTTGTGCCATGCTCGGTGCATTTTGAGGCCACGTGAAGTGTCGAAGGCTGGCTGGCAGGAGGTCATGTAAATAGACACAGGTGCCATGGATTGACTAAGGAAAATGATCGGCAGATGCAACAGCCGTGCTCCCCACTGTGCCAACTTTATTTGTGTCAGTTGTTTGGCGCTCTGCTCGTTGTTTTGAGCCTTGCTCCTCTGCCCTATGCTGTTGCTGGAGGGCGACTGCCTCCACCTCCCCAGCAGCGCTTTTCATGAACCTCCTCCACAGAAGCCGATCGTGACACTGCTGATACCAGTCATCAATAAGTCCAATCAGCTCCACATCCTTCTGTACCACATCAGTCCATCTCTTCTATAGCCCGTACCACGCCCATTTAGCACCATCTATCCAGCCAAATTGAAGCTGCTTGGGGATGCCGTGACTGTGCATACGGACTGCATGACACAACCAACGCAGCCTCGCTTGCTGGAGGAGCCCACAGATGGGCATTTGTCCAGATATTCCAGGAATCTGAGCTCCTCACAAAGTCCAGTCTGGTTAAACCCTGGATAGATCGTGGGCTAACCAAAATGTTTCACACCAGTGCAGATGTTCCTTTCGAGAGAGATACGGGAGGGCATAACTGCGGTCCAGAAGACATGAAGGTTTGTATGGAGTGACATGCCAGGTAGCTTCCACACAGTATTCAGCAGCTGATGAAAATAGAATGCCGCTCGAATGATTCGAAGTGAGACCTCGGCTACTGAAACAGAGTTGGTCATCAGCACACTGCCCAAGTACGGAAATATCTCCACTCTCTCCACAACTGCCCCAAAATACATGGGGAATTGAGGGAGGGGAGCATTTTGATGATGTAAAATACCCAGGGAGGTGATTTGTTTTTGTGAGGCTGATGGTAACGGCCCATAATTTAGGATAATGCTCCATGTTTAGCTGTAGTGTCTCCAACTTCTCCTTAGAGTGGGAAGTAATCACCAGATCATCCGCATTCATAATATGGTTTAACAATAGAGAGCCATACCATGACCGGACTGGGGCATCGATCAGCCTCCCATTATATCTATACGAGATATAGATTCTACTGGTACATCCATGGAAATCGTCTCAAACTACGTAGTCAAAAAAAATGTTAAGTCGTGAAAGGGCCAGAGGACACCCGTGTCGCACCTTACTCACATATTCTATCATCCCTTAACTCCATTACGTCGATTTCCCATGTGACGCATCAGTTGTTTTGTATTATTTATATTTGCTTTCATTACTGTAACTCTGTGTGTTTATTTAGCTTTGGTCATTTGGGTGATCCAGGTCTCTCTTGCAAATGAGACTCATCCTGGTCGCTTTAGTTCTCGCCTTGTTCAACTAAATAAACTGGTACTCACTCACTCCATTATGAACTCACCCACTTCCCTTACTCTATGACTTACATAAATGCTCCCTCTCCCTCCTCATGAGTCATATATTTACCTGATCATTAACACAATCACCTGATCATTCACTGTGTCAACCTCACTCCCGCACTTTTTCATGCTCTCAAGAATGACCCACCCATCCTATCACTCACTACCTTAATCACCATCCCCTTATCTCATTGACCCACTGGTAAAATGAAAATACTCTACAGCAACAACACGTGAGATTGTACTCAGGCTTACACTCACATGTGTAAAGAAGCTCCTTTGCAGGTTCCAATTTCTTGATGATTTATTTCACGATAAAGTATTTACAACGCAGGAGTACGACTTTTACGAACCTTCCCCCGTAAAGTACCCTGTACCTGTCTCCACCCATCAACACTGACACCACTATAACCTTTGCCATCGAAGAGAAGGGAAGTAGATGACGATAGAGTTTGCTGATAGAATCTACCGGGGGCAAGTGCTGGAAGTTACCAGGGCGTGGCCGTAGGGGTATATAAGGGGGAGCGAGGCCCGCGAATGGGTTGATTCCTTGGGGACTGAAGAACAACTGCAGGTGGACGACATCGGGGCCGACTGTTGGAGATCTACATGGGAGAAACCATCAACAAAGACTGTTCGATATTACTCTATTAGAAACCACCAGGACTGCGGTAGTTATAGCCTTGTGAAACGTGTGAGTCGTACTCTCGCCTGTAAATGTTATCGCGAAATAAATCATCATGAAAATGTACCCTGCGAATGAGCTTCTTTACACATGTCGGAATAGAGGACATGTTTCATCGCAGGCCGTTTTTTGTCTACAACAGACCTAAACACACGAAATATGAAAAATGGCATTTGATTAGGATTGCCACCTGCTACCCATTCTGAGATCGCCCAATTAGCGAAACCCTTCTTTCCATTATACCTAAGACTTTAGATTTGTACATTCCGTAATTTCAAGACGACGAGTTGACCAAAGTGGCAATGTTATTTTGTCATTTTATTCACAGTAACAAAAATGGTATAGTTTTTTTCCCTGTTAACTTATGCATACGAGTGTAACGGTGGCACAATGGTTGGCCATTGCAATATGAATCAGACCACTTTAGTTTGATTCTCAGTCATAGTTACCATCAAGCAAACTGGCCTTGAGCCTTCTCGTCATCAACCCACGTTGACAAGCATGATGGAGTATGGTCAAGCAATCTCCACGACTTATCCAGTATGGAAAGACTTCACCCATAAGTGGTATGACAAAGGGTAACAATTATTATTATTATTGTTGTTGTTTATTACCACCGAAGAAATAACTTCATATCTGTCAGCCAGCCTATATATACTCATAGATAAATGCTCTCCTAAACACCACCATTGGGTTGAAGCTGATTTGGTATCTTCCACTTTGAGAGCCTCGCCACAAGGACCATCCTACTCGATCCAGCGGTGTATCAGCGCTTTGTCAGGAGCGAAGCAGTCGGCAGTATTCCGGCTGTGAGACGTGAACAACGTTAGAGCGTTATATCATCCCCATTAATAGTTCAGTCATGCTATCAGTCAAGAAGGCATGAAAACAGTAGCCAGGCAGCTCCAAGGGCAGAGCGCGAAGCTGGTACTGCCAATGTCCTTCATCAGCTTCCTGTTATTGAGCGACTTTTCTAGTGCAGATATTTCATGGCCTCAGCCAGGTCATCAATGACTGCACAAATAATGAAATTACATTTGCATCTGCACTTGATCTTACTAAATGTCACATATACGAATAAAACATTGGCTTGC
The DNA here is from genome assembly GCF_048934315.1 of Petromyzon marinus. Taxonomy (NCBI): domain Eukaryota; kingdom Metazoa; phylum Chordata; class Hyperoartia; order Petromyzontiformes; family Petromyzontidae; genus Petromyzon; species Petromyzon marinus. Next base: position 582,722 of record NW_027423224.1, read on the forward strand.
CGATGGTATAATGTGCATTGCTCTTTGTAGCAGCCTCGTTGAGCGTGAAATTTTCAACGAGATTCAAGGCAGGACGCATTCTCTTTTGAGCTAAAATTGGACAAAGAATGGAACTGACCAACGGCAAAAAAAATAAATTCCGTAAAAAATCCTATATATAAAACTAGCTAGATAATCACCTGCCAACTAGAGTTGGCAGGTGATTATCTAGCACATCAGATGTAAGGTCAACATTAACAATGCAATGGTGGCCAAATTATGGAAGGGAAAAAGGAAGCAGATGAAAAAAATTAGTTGAGATGAGAAGATTTAGTGGAACACAGTGAATTAAGGTTGACAAGAGATTTCTGCATTCTCTAAATTATTCATCTGTTGTCTTCAGAAATGCTTCCAGTGGGCAGTTATTCGTTTGAACCATGTCATATTGTTCCAAATGATTTTGATGGCCATTGTCAATAGTTTTTGGAGGGTGAGGGGTCCAATAAGACAGAGAGCTAGCATTAAAGATCATAACTTAATATCTCGATAAGGTACTGAATCATCCTTTCATCCCTCTGGAGTTGATGAGTACCTCTTTGTGGGACATTAACATGAGCTATTCCTTGGAAAGTGCCAACAATGATAGGCATTCATAATTGCCATTGACCTGGTGCCACTGCCGCAGGCTCTTTTAAACAAAGACATTTCATTTTTAATATTTACGAGATGGTTACCCCTCCGATTGCCTTTTTTTCTCAATTACTGTATTTTACAGTATTGAACTGATACAATGTGTTTTTCTGTTCACTAAAAGAAAGGCCATGATCATCATGAACGTCGTCAGTCGGATGTCACAAGTCCTCCAACATGATAATGTCAGATTAGACATGAGCCTGATAACATCATGCATAGTACTGGCTTCCCTCTACTTTAGAAATGGATGAGTTCTGGAAAAACACGAGTCAAACAAAATTTCGTGATCAGAAAATATTTTCCCATTATATTCAACACAAAAAATTAGGGATGAGTTTCAGACAATCATTCCACCCCACTCCTAAGCAAAAATTGTTCACATATTGACAAATCAGAAATAATAAGAAAGTACATAAATGTTAAGAAGATTGAATAACAACTAATTTAAGACGAATAATTAATTCTAGATTTCAAGCTTTCGCGACTGCAAGGATCCATACTTTTAAGGGAACTCACCAAACGATCTGCATGTTGGAATGCCTAGAAAGGTGATGTGAGGCGTTACTGGTGAGCTGTAGGGATATACTGTGACAGTGTCGCGGATGGATGACGCATCCTCCTGGGTGCTTCTTCTTTGATGCTTTCATGGCGTGTGCCGTGTAAAATTTCGTTAACATGGAAATTCGATTTCGTAAATAGAAAAATGTCCATCATTTGTCAATTGCATGAACGCGAAATTCCGTAATCCGAACGTCTGTAAATCTATGGATATCTGTAGAGCCAACATCTGGAATACTCAGAATTTAATTGTTTCATCAGTTGGAGGCACTATCTACTTCAACACCGTAGGAAAAATGTCACTGCTGTATTAAGGTGATGAATTTGCAATGATTATTTGACGGTGGTACCATGGATCCAGGTTGGTGCAAGTGCACAGAGAAATATACAATTGTTAATGGCATTACCTGAACAGGATCAGGAAAATAATTTATCACAACAAGGCTGGGAGAGGGTTTTTCAATGCCAAGTGAGTGGTCGAATGTTGCTTTTTCATCATAATTCACGTTGCTGGTGAGTATGGATTGGAGAATGCAGAAGGAATATATGTGAGAGGATAGAAGATGTGTTGACTATAAGCAGTGACATTGTATTTGTGTAGGGGACTGTAAAGAGAAAGTGCTAGAGCGTACACGTTGAGATAATTAGAAACAGGTGGCCGGAAGGTACTGTATTGATGATAATAAATTATCCAATAAACAATACACTTGCCACAGTGGAGTGGGGGCACTGTCTCATAGGGGCGGGGCCAAGGGGGTATATTAGGGGAGCGAGGCCCGCGATCTCCGCACTTGCCCGGGGATGCACAAAGAACAAGGTGGACGAGATTGGGACAGACTAATTGTGGAGCGATAAGGTGGAAACCATCAGGGCTGACTGATAGCCGTAGTAATAACGCTCTAAGTTGTAAATGTGTAGTGAGTTCAACTGAGTCGCAGACGTAGACTTGGAGGCAACACATTTATTTAACTCCAACACACAGGGTAACTTCCCCTTAGAATAACAACCTATGGTGGTGACCACCAGGCTAACTACAGTAATTACAACGTAACTAGCTACTGCAGACCGAGACCAACAGCTCGGGTCCAGGTACACGTGTTGGAGACTCGTTGAACGGAGAACGTAGATCATAGAACGTAGACCGTCGACGAATGTTTCTTCCAGGATGAAAAACAACAACAACAACAACCCTGGTCCCTCTCGGGACCCGGCTTATATTCTCTGCGGCATGGCTGGCTCCACCCTTGGTCACGACCACCTTACAGAATCCTAGAGCAGGATCAGGATCCCAAACACGTGACCCCCCCTAGCCCTCACTTAGGGCCCCTTTGTCAACTCCCCCTTCAATAAAAGAACAAAACGAACAACCCGTTAGTGTGCATCAACAAATAAATACTTCAACCCATCTATACAATATATACAATATATACAAAAACCGAAGAGTCTTTGATCGAGTCCTTGTGGCCAGGCTCCCAGGAGAGGTGGGCGTACTCTCCTCGGGGGTCCCAGGGGGAATTTCAAAATGTCCCATCGAGCAAAGAGCAGTCGGCCGGGCAGACGAGCCTTCCGCTCCCGAAGCTTGTGAAGACGGCGCAGGTGGCGGCTTGGGGGATGTTAAAACGTGCGGCATCTGAGGATGGGATCACATGACTCCCCTGAGAACCAACCTCAGTGGGTACACACCTCAGCTCGCCAGACACATCTGACACTTGGCCCCTGTGTAGTGTAGATGGGATGAATTCACGCAGCGTGATGAAAGGCTTGAGGCGAGAGGGATGTACAAACCAACTCCGCCGACCCAAGCAAATTTTTTTCACACTGGAGCCAAACGACCCAAATCACGCCAAACGGCCCCCTCCAGGGTTTAAACAATTTCAGTGAAGTACCCACCAGTATGTGGGGACAGTGCAGCCAGGCTCTGTCGCCTGAAGGCCACTCATGTCCGGAAAGATGGAGACCCCTCATTTGACAATTGGCACGAATTGGAATTCTCTCTGGAAGCCTCGCGTGCTTCTGAAAGCCTCTGATGGGTAAAGCGCATGGACTCCGAAATTTTAGATTTAGCCTTGTTTGGCTCGGCTCATAATTGGACATCAATCTTGGGGTCGTGTTCTCTTCCATACATTTAAAAAATGGTGAGAAGCCGGTGAATGGGTGAGGGGCCATTCTATAGGCAGCCAGGACCCCGGTAACATGCAAGTCCCAGTCAAGCTGGGACTCACTGACCTGATGGCTCAACATGGAGGTCAGAGTCCTCTGCAGCCGCTCCACCATTCCATCCGTCTGGGGGTGGTATGGTGACGTGCGTATTTTCTTTGTTCCCAACAAGTCGTACACCTCCCGCAGCAATTTTGAAGAAAATTCCTTGCCCTGATCGGTCAGAAGATGCTCAGGGCCCCCCTTGTCCATCACATAGCAATCAAGGAATGCCTCGGTGATGGCCAAATCCGATTGGTTGGGCGGCGGCCAAGCCATCGGCTAAAATATTCGACGCCCACCAGTAAATACTTATTGCCACGAGGGGTGGTAGGAAATGGACCAAGGATAACAAGAGCGACCAGCTCATTTATGCGGGAAACCTGAATGGATTGCAATGGTGGACAGCAGAGTTTGGACGGGGGTTTCCGCCGTGCACACTGCACACACCCCTTGAATACAATAGCGACATCTTCCACCATGCCAGGCCAGAAGAAGTCGAGCTTAAGTGTGGCTAGCATCTTATGCACCCCAAGGTGCAACAGTCGCTCATGCACAGCCCAGATGACTTTACTCCGTAGGGCAGTAGGCACGACAATGTTGTAACGTGTCAATCCTCCATTCCAATGCATGAGCAATCTGCCTCTGAGGATGACAGAGGCTACACCCCGTCGATTCCCACCCCCGTCCACCTCCTTGACACGGCGTTGTAACTTGAACAGGGAAGCGTCTTCCACCTGAAGGCGTCCGAAGTCTGCATGGTTCATGCCAATAACGGCGTCATGCGCCACAGGACCGTCGGCTTTCCTCAGAGATGTCAACCTCAGCCAATGCCAGAAGGGGACGAGGCGAGTCTTCAGCAGGTGCCTTACAGCGCCCCGGCCCGAGAAACACGTTCACCCGTCGCTCGTTGGTAATCGCGAAAGGGCATCCGCGTTCGTGTGTTGGGTACCTTTACGAAAGGAAACAGTAATGGAATAGTCCTGGTGGACTTCCAACCAACATGAAAATTGGTCAGATGGTTGCTCAATATGCAGCGCGTACTGTAGCGCTGCATGGTCAGAGAGCATCTCAAAGCGTCTGCCATAAAGATAGGCGCGATACTGTTGCACAAAAAAAAACAGTTGCCAAAAGTTCCGCCGGAGACATCACTCTGCTGCCATATGCTACAACACTTTCCATGCCATAACGACTTGAGACAGAACAGCGCCAATTCCGGTGTTGCTAGCATACGTATCAAGGATGAACGGCAAGGAAAAGTCGGGGTAGTGGAGGGGAGGGGCGTTCACCAAGCCATCCCAGAGCACAACAAATGTGGCCTCCTCCTACTGCCCCCAATGGAACTTCTGACCTTTTGCCGTCAAGGTGTGGAGAGGTTTGGCGATCGTGGCAAACCCGGTGACAAAACGGTGGTAATAGGATGCAAATCCAATGAAACTCCGCACCTCCTTCCCCACCGACGTGGGGGTCAGCCAAGTATGGACACATGTGGTTTTGTTCAGGTCCATCGCTATCCCTGATTTACTGACTATGTGGCCAAGATACCGAACCCATTTTTAGAGCAGGTTGACACTTCTGCAGTTTAAATTTGAGATTCGCCGCAGGCATGTTAAGAAAGACAGCACGTAACCATTCCAGATGTTTTTTAAACGTACGGCTAAAAACGATAACATCGTCCAGATATATTAGGCATGAGTCCCACTGAAGGCCTGCCAGAACTAGTTGCGTCAATCGCTGGAACGTAGCCGAGTGGAGTGAAGACCCATTGTAAGCTGATTTAATTCAAATAAGCCTTGTGATGTGCGAAAAGCTGTCTTCGGTTTAGAGGATTCATCCAAGGGCAACTGCGAAAATCAAGATAGGTCAAGAGTCGAAAAATAATATGCCCCTGCGAGAGCGTCCAAGGAATCGTCCATCCGAGGAAGAGGGTACGGGTCAGCTACAGAGATCTTATTAAGATTACAGAAGTCAACACAGAAGTGCAAACTACCATCCTGCCTTTTTAACAAGAGCAATCGGGGCTCCCCACGGGCTGGTGGATGGTGAGATAATATCGGCGGCCAACGTTTCATCAACTACCAGCTGTACGTGTTCTTTTTCCATAGGGCTCAGCCGGTAGGGGTTCTGCTGGATGGGAGCGGCGTCGCCCATATCGATGTGGTGACTCTGGGACTCGAACAATTCCGAATTTTCGGAACAAAGCGTATCCATCCACTTTTCATCAGAAACCTGTTGCGGCTTCGTATTCAACGTGACCCCCTACACCGCCAATGATGTTTCCCTCGTGAAGCATGGACGACACGTAAGCTAGCACGGTGCCCTCCTGAATGACAAACATGTCTAACCCTGCATTCAGGACTTGAATGAGCGGTTCCTGGTAATTGGCTATGATAGTTTGGGCCCCCACCAACGGCAAACCACAAATGTCTTTGTTTGAGGATCCTAGAAGAATTCCCCCCTCAGTCGCCTCCTGGTCTAGCGGCTTGCGCAATCGTAAAGGAACCAACATTTGCGTGCTGGGGGGAATCTTTACGGTCTTACTCGCAAGCGCTTGTACAGTAGCGTTGGCAAAGAACAATCGAGTGGGAGAAGGCAAAAGGCCATTCGATGGCCCAATGGTAACTCAAGGGAACCTTGATCGATCAAAATTTTCAGGGGCATCTGCCTCAAGAAGTCAGTCCTGAGCAAGCAAGGAACAGCAAGGGACGTTGATACAAGAACTGGCCTCATCAATTTAATATCTCCAATACACACCTCCGCTGTTATTTTCCCAGTGAGACCCAATGAGCAGCCATTTGCATAAAAGGGGACAGAATGATAAAAATCAACTTGGAAATGATAGTCGCGGATGCACCAGTATCGACGAACATTCTGATTTCAACCCCCTCTATCAATCCGATAACAGCGGATGAACCTGCGGTCACAGCAATCGCTCTATGGACCAACTCCAATCACCGACCCGGTCGGAGCAGCCAGTCAGCCTGAGCAATATCTGAACCCTCATGCACCGACACACGACGGGAATGAAAACCGACCGAACGTGATGAGTGAGGTGGATTCAGGGGCCGAAGGCGACTCGCCTTCGGGTGCAGTGGAGTGGTGGACAGTCAGGTGGATGACTGTGGTGCCCGCTCTCAGAATGAGGAGAGGTATCTTGCCATCGAAGTTGTTCATCCTGTCACACCATGCCATCGCCCCCCCCCGCCAGCCTCCGCCTTGGGTTGAAGCACAGGCTTGGATGGGCTCCACATCTTCGGGTGTATCTCGCATCTCACTAGGCACAGTATACGCCGCCAACCCCTCATGTCGTTGCAAGAGCAGGTGCGCCTGGATGCATCTTGCAACTTTGAGAGAAGACAAGTCGTCTTTGTCGACGGATGGCAGGACGATGTCGAGGTTGTTGTATACGTGAGTTATGAAAATTTGATGAAAATAATAATATTAAATGAAGTTTGAAATTTGCATAATTTATCCGCAATTATGTTAATTTGGGTAATCATGCATATAAATTATGCTAATTCGTATTAATTTATGCGAGTGGGTGTGGTTATGGTAATGACAGCCTTTATGATAATCAGGCCCTGCCTCGTTGACGAGGGTCAGTTATCAATCGGGATAATACAATTAATCGTATGCAGTTATGCTAGTATGATGCGAGTATGCCAGAGTCAACTCGGCTTCATTGTTAACTTCGTATTATCGATCAGTATAATACAATTATTCTTGCTTTAACATTTACTGAGTATGGATTAGAGTGTTTATGTAAGGTCACCAAGTTCATATCTCAACGCAGAACCAGTTCTAATGCATAGATTTCAGGAAAGAATCACACAATCACTTCTGCGTTAATCAATTTTATTTTCTAACTAAACTTTAATTCTAATATAATATGCGAACTCTCGATCTTAGAATTGCAACACAGTATCATCACAGTAACCATCACGACTGCGTTGTTTCACTTTGACAACAGCACCTGTGGTTAATTCCACTGCATAACGCGAGCTCAGTTGGTGAGAGAGAGTCGTTAAACATCTAAACAAAACAAACCTTGATACTCTATTATGAAAGATTATACTGGAATTTGCACACACAGTACGGCGTTCATTCAGAGATCCATAAGAAACCCTTATCACGTTGTTAGCACATTGGGTCATGGAACAGTTGAGTATTCTGTAGAGTACGCGGCGATCATTAACAAAGGTGCTTAAAGATTATATGACGAAATTCATACGAAAAGGCGATCAAAACAGTGATTATTCCCAAAGGCACAAATATATCAATAGATCCATCGGCAAGATCAGATGATTACAGAAATGGCTTGGATTGAGGTTGTGTGGTGGGATGCATGCTGTATCACGGGAGATTATTTAATTCGTGGACGGAATTGTATAAGGAAACCGGTTTAATGCGATTTCTCCCCGTGAGCGAAGCTCCATGGCGAAGGTGTCAGGAATTAATTCGGATTGATGGATCTGTTGGTAATTTATGCGATTAGAAGTACAATCCAAGACAAAATAGTTAAGATGGAAAAATTATTACTATACTTATAAACGACGGATGGTTATCACTCGGTCTGTCACGATACCTTCACGCCCACTGATGGTTCCCGTCTTGAGAATTAGGCCTTTGTCAATGACTCGTGTGTTTTTAGTGATATGGATGGTGTACAGTAGGCCAGTGTTCGGAACGAATTCTTTGCGTCAAGCAGACGCCAGACTGGTCGTGTGGTGGGGGGCAGAGTACATCATACGTATCGTTTATTTCTTCTTTCACGGCAGTCGGTTCGGGCTGACGTAGGTTGACGAGTTGACACGTTATTGTAGTTGCGATGGTCGTCGGTAGATTGCTGGCTGCTGGCACGGTGGTGTCGTTGGCGTGATGACCACTGGTTGCACTATCGGGCGCTGGCGATACGCGTTCGTTGCGATGCTACTATTGATGGTGCGACTCGCACCGTGTAGCCCCGTCACTAAACAGTGAGTCCTGCCATTCTGGCAGGCGGTAGAGACTTCTTCTGCGTCGGTGGTGGTGGATCTTCTGCAGGGATGAGTTGAGCTGGTAAGCTGGTCTTGTCCACTTGCCGATGAGCTGCTCTGCCAGCAACAACAGCGGCTGCTACTGCTGCACTCTGCTGCTGAGAGTCGCTCTGCTTCTGAGAGTCGCTCCGCTGATGAGAGTCGCGCTCTGCTGATGAGAGTCGCGCTCTGCTGATGAGAGTCGCGCTCTGCTGATGAGAGTTGCTCTCTGCTCATAGCAGCAACAGCGGCTGTTGCTGCTTCTGCCTCTGCCTCTCCGATGAGAGGATCAGCTCCGACGACCTACTACCGTTTCAATGCTGTAGTGTCCTATTTTATGCCAAAATCCCTCCTCTTGGCTCCTCCCCACAAGGCGGAGCTTCTTTTTATTTAGCTGTGTGTCATGGTCGGGAGTGTGTGTCCGTATGTGCGTCCGTATGTGTGTCCGTCCGTATGTGGGTCCGTGTATGTGTCATTAACGGCATGGTTCGGTTGCCCTCCTCTTTCCGTAAGCCATAACAACAGGTGTTACTAATTGTCTCAAGGGCCTCTCTATGTCTTACACAATCTGGAGGGCGATGTGCGTCATGTATGACCTTCCCCGACGCCCAAAAGTTGGTTAAGGTTTTTAAGTTACATTTTATCCCACCATAGTTCATTCCATCATAGTCTTACAGTTATGATTCTGTATGTGATTCGAGGTCTGTTGTGTTAGTTTTCCATCGTGGTGTTTGATTTCATTTCAAGGGAAGGTGCTGTCTTGCACGTATGCATATTCTTATCATGTGCTACAGGAAGACAAAGGCGGCCGGGAGACTCTTTTTCTTTGGCCCCCGGTTTAACATCGCTCAAACATCATTTCGTTTTACGTCCATCAAGTTCAGTTTGTTGTAACTCTGTCCGCCCGACGCACCTCTCGGGTTATACCGAGATTCGCGTTGTTATGATGGAGGTATTATTTATTTAAAAATAATAATTTTTATCTTGAGTTATGAGGCAAGTTCCTCAATTCTGTGACATATCCCTTGGTTCTGTAATGTTATATAACGGAATATAGTTTACGGTGAATAACGTTAACATTGATGTTATGTATGAATTATGTATTGTGATTTCTTCAACTTAAAACCTGTTCGCCTGGTTTTGCTGACACACGTTGCGCACTCCAAGGCAATTCTCCCCACGCCCCCTCCCCTTTGCTTGCACGTGTGGTGTGTGTGTTGTTCATTAGGCTTTAGCTCTCCCTTGAACCCCGATAGCCGGTGATAATTCCTTGCCTTCTGGTGTTATCTTTTCTCCCTCACGCTGCGGGGAGACAAAGGCGCCTCTCGCCTCTCCGTTGCCCTTCGCTTACCATAACTCAATTATTCTTTGTTTATGTTCAACAAGGTGGTGATTCACCCCGCTATCCTGGCCCTTCTCCAGCCGTTATTAATTTCTGTGTGACTACGTCGTGCAATATCTTAAACTTAATTTGTCCGCTGAGGTCCGCTGATGCCCTCGCTCACAAGGAATCTCCCCCCACCCCCTCTCTGCCCGCGCGGGCATGGCGTGCCATTCGTCCAGCGGTGGTGGGGGGGGGTGTTTACGGAGTTGTATATATTGGTGTTGTGAAAATTGATGCAAAATAATAAAAAAAAATGAAAATTGTAATTTACATAATTAATCCGAAATTATGTTAATGTGTGCAATTATGCACATAAATTATGCTAAATCGATAGATAATCATATTAATTTATGCGAGTGGGTGTGGTTATGTTAATGATGGTCTTTATGATAATTAGGTCCCGGTTCGTTGTTTAGGGTTGTGTCATCAACAGAATTAATACAATTATTCTTATGCAGTTATGCTAGTGTGATGCTAGTACGCCAGATTGGTCAATTCGGCTTCATAGTTTATCTTCGTATTGTCGATCAGTATAATACAATTGTTCTTGCTTTAACGTTTACTGAGTGTGTATTAGAGTGTTTATGTAATAGGTCACCAAGTTCATATCTCAATCGCAGAACCAGTCTTATGCAGCAATTTAGAAAGAAATCACACAACTACTTCTGCGTTAATCAATTTTATTTTCTAACTAAACATTAACTTTATAAGTTATTAAAACATGCAAATGCTATGCTAAACAAAAGCTTACACATTATAATATGAACGATTATTATGCTTGAAATCGTCAGCACAGTATCACAGGCGATTGATTAAGATGCAACGATATTCATATAAACACACGATAAAAACAGTGATTATTTCCAAAGGCATAAATGTAACAACAGATCCACCGGACAGATTATAGGATTACCGAAATGGCTTAGAGTGAAGGTGTGTGGCGGGACGTGCTGTCTCACGGGAGATTAATTAATTCGTGAACAAGATTGTATCATCAGAAAACCGGTTTAGCACGATTTCTCCCCGGGAGCATAGCTCCGTGGCGACAGTGCCAAGGATTAATTTGTAGTGATGGATCGGTTGGTAATTTATGCGATTAGAAGTACAGCCAAAAACAAAATATTAAAGAAGAAAATTACGAATATACTTATAAACGGAGTGTTCACCCTTGTCCGCTGTGGTGCCCTCACGGCAACTGATGATCTACGAACTTGAATATTGGCTTTTTGGTCAAGGACCCATGTATGCGTAAGTGATATGAATTGTCTTGGGGCGTCAGTGTTCGGAATTAATTCTTTATGTTAATGCAGACCCCTGACTTGTCGTGTAGTGGGGGGCAATGTGCGTCATACGTATTCGTTGATTCTTTCAAGGTAGTCGGTTCGGTTTGGCCCACACACAGGTTGACAGGTTGACGAGTTGACAAGTTGACACAGGTTGAAAAGTTGACACGTTGTTGTAGTTGCGACTGGCCTTCGGTAGATGGCGAACACAGCACGCCCGTGGCGGCGCCGTGGTGTGCTGTGGCTTTGATGGCTCGCTGCTCTCTGGTGGCTGACGGCGCTCTGTGGCTGACGGCGCTCTGTGGCTGAAGGCTCTCTGGGGCTGATGAGCAGTTGAGCTGGCCCGCTGATAAGTCGAGCTGCTCTTAGCCCTTGCTGATGATGAGGTCGTAGCAGAGCCGACCCGCAGATCGTAGCTGGTGATGAGCCGAGTTGCTCTTAGCCGGCTGATGAGCTCGGTTGATGAGCCGAGCCGAGCTGGTAAACTCAGCTGATGAGCTGAGCTCCGCTGATGGTAGCTCAGCTGAGTTCCGGACAAACTCAGCTGAGTTCCTGACGAACTGAGTTTTCAATGTTGTAGCGTTCTCTTTTATGCCAAAATCCTTCCTGTTGGCTCCTCCCCACAAGGTGGGGCTTCTTTTGATTTAGCGGTGTGTCATGGTCTGGAACGTGTGTTCGTATGTGTGTTCGTCCATATGTGTGTCCTTGTGTGCACAATTTACGGCATAGTTCTGCACAACCTTCTTCTTCTATAAACCATAACAACAGGTGCACCAAATCGTCTCACAGGTATCTCTGTCTGTCTTACACAATATCTCCTTTGGCCTTCCCTTTCCATAAACCAAAAAAAACCACAGGCGTTACAAATCGTCTCAAGGCATCTTTCTGTGGCTCCCTCCTCTCAGCTTGCCCATGGCGGCGTGTTATCCTGGCTGCGGTGGCGGAGCATTATCTACGTTTTCCCATCCTTGTGAATGCAGGTGACTGGAATAATTGCTTGGCGCCTGTCCGCTCTCTCACACTACGATTTAGACAAAGGCCCTCTGCTTCTCTCCCCACGCCCTTGAGTCAACACTGTCCTAATATTCGCCTACGTCCTAAGGCTACAGAATTCATTTTGACTTTAGTAAAACTCTGTGTTTGTCATGCTCTTCGGTCAGGTTGTACAGAAACTTATTAAAGATTAATTAACATTCAGTATTGGATTAACAAATGGGCAATGGTTCATTTATGTAGCTCGTAACTTGGTCTCCAATTAGAGCGAGTGTGAGGATCGATAACTTTAGCCTACTCGTTGTTGAATTCCAACTTTTAACGTTACTGTAGTAGCATTGCAGGTCTATGGTTTTTAGCTGCTTCTATGTCTATCTGCTCTCTGCCTCTCTCCTCTCTGCCTGCACTTGGTTAAATTATTACTTGTTTTATGTTCAAGGTAGTTTACGGAGTCCTGGCTTTCTCGTGAGCGTAGGTGGCCGTCATTATTCTGTTTGGCTCTGGTTTCTATCATTTATTTATATATTTCAATTCAACGGCCCTTTCTCCATTTTACGTGTGGTGTGCGCGTCATTCATTATGCCCTATTTCTCCCCTGGATAAGGTTGCGAGTCCGTCATCCTGGCCCTCCTTCCGTTTTATTAATTCTCAACACCTGGTGTTTTGCGGGTACAGTTAGCTGCGTGTTTCCTTTATTAAAAAGACATATCTACCAGCAAATTTTATTAATTTTAATTTTGGTCACTATTATTAAAAATATATATGCAAATTAGATTATTGATATGAATTATGGAAAAAGGTACATATCCAACAGAGTCCTAGCCTTCCCTTGAACACAGATAGCCGGTGATAATTCCTTGCCTTCTGGTGTTATCTTTTCTCTCTCACGCTGCGGTAATCTCTCTTTCCCTCTGTTGCCCTTGAGCGCAGGTGGTTGCGATAATTGCTTGGCGTGGTTTCTGTCCTTGAGTCCACACTGCATCATTATTTGCTTAAGTCCTCTCTTCTGTCTGCTGTGAGTCTGGCGTACGTGTTTTCATTATTATTTCTTGTTAAAAATTATCGGCAAATATTATTAATTTTCATTTTGGAAAAAGGGGCATATACAACAAGGTCCTTTGCCAATGTCAATACTCTCTCGAGGACCAGTGAGTCGACTCCATTGTGGTCCATCTTCGGGAAGGCAGCCTTTGCTAGCGCCAATAGTGTGCTATGGAAGGTGAGGGGCATCTAGGCCTCCCCTCTCCTCCGCGCAGCAAACTTATGGCGAGCGTTTGATGGCGGTTCGTAGATTGCCACCATTTGAGCACAGGCTTGTTGTAGCGTGGCCCTCGCCGATGGCGGGATGGTGAGAAACGCCACTAGGGCATCGTTGTCAAGCACCGCGGGCAGCACTCTCAGCACCTCTGCCTCCATCCACCCCGCCAAGTCACAGTTTGTCTAGAACCGGCGCCTGGGGGATGAAATCTCAACAGGCGAACTCGATGCAGTCTCAGATTTTGCGGGCTCTCCGCCCCGCTCCACGAACAAAATGGCGGCCGAATACACGGGCTGCACCACGGAGCTTTCCCGCTGGCGGGAAATGGCAATGGGATGCTCGACCCCGCGGAGTCATGCGTCGGCGCGCTGTATCCCTTTAATTACGCACGAGACGGGGTTTCACTCCGCGGGCAGGCTCACCGCAGCACGTCCGCCCCTGAGCCCGCGTAGCGCGTCAAAAGCGTAAAGCGGTCAGTTCCACTAAGTGAATCATGAATATGCGGGGGGCAGCAGCAAAGTCGGGGGTACAGGGGAGCGAGGAATTGGGGGGCCGTAGCCCGCACCTGACAGAGCAGTCGGGAGCAGTAACTCGGTCACGATTGAGGAGTCGGGAGACAACGGCCCCGACAAGTGTGTGTGATGAGTGTGTTAATGTGTTTGAGTGGGTCAGAGGATGTGTCTGTGTGTGTGGGTGGGTTGCTGAGAAGATGGAGTCTGCCTCAATGGCCCGCGATCACAAATCCCTATTTAGCTCCATCAAAAAAGTAACCTGCAGTGCCACAATTATTACCATCATTAGGAGAAAGAACGATGATCCAATCTGCGACCCCCAGGAACAGGTTTGCAGATTTGCTGAGCATTTATGTGAGGTCCTGGGGGAGGGGAAATCCCTCAGCCTGGAAAACATCATGGGACAAAGTTGGTATGACCCTGCTGAGGCTGCGGTGCCTCAAATATTGGAAAAGGAAATCACCCCCTGTGAGTGGCTGGCTGAGGTGCTATCTGTTGAGGAAGAACTAAGGCCGATCCAGAGTCTGAGATCAGGAAAGGCACCGTACAGAGATGATCTCCGAAGAGAAATGCTGAGGGATGGTGGCGGTTGTGCACAGACTGCCCGACATGACATCATAACAAGAGTCTGGGCCACTGGACGGGTTCGGCAGGATTGGAAGGATGCCCTGGTAGTCCCCCTATTTAAGAAGGGGGACCGCACAGACTTTAACAACTACAGGGGCATATCACTCCTCAGTGTGCCTGGAAAGGTTCTGGCAAGGATTATTCAACATTGCCTTGCTAGGCACGCTGAGGAGAGGCTTGCGGAGCCCCAATGCGATTTCTGGAAAGGGCGGTCCTGCACAGATGCCATCTTTTCTGTCCGTCTGCTACAGCAGAGGTGTAGAAAATTCCAACAAGACCTACATCTCTGCTTCATTGACCTGGTCAAGGCCTATGATACCATCAGCAGGCCTGGGCTCTGGGTTGTTCTTCGTGCTTTCAGAGTCCCTGACCTTCTGCTCATGCTCATTAAGGACCTTCATGATGGTGAGCGGGCCCGGGTAAAACTACGTGGCCGGGAGTCAGAGCCATTCCCTGTACATCTTGGGGTGCGACAGGGATGTCCTCTGGCTCAAACATTATTTAACATCTATTTCGACCACGTAGCTCGTGAAACCTTCAGTAGCTGAACCGGAGGAATTTCCATCTGGTACAGATACAATGGGAGTCTGATCAATGCCCGGGTGTGGTAAAGGGATGGCTCCCTATTGGTCAATTACTTTATGTATGCCGACGACATGGTAATTGCGGCTATCTCAGAGGAGGACTTGGAGGCACTGCTGCTGAAACTGGAGTGTTCCACTAAGAGGTGGGGCCTTACCATGAGCCCTACCAAAAGGAAGCACCTGCCTGGGTATTTTGTACCATGGGCACTCCACCCCCACAACTCCCAATCGGTGATGGGGCAGTTGTGGAGAGAGTGGAGCGTTTCCTATACCTGCGCAGTGTGCTCATGACCAGCTCCGGTTTAACTGCAGAGGTCTCAATCCGAATCTGTCGAGTGGCATTATCTTTTAATTGTTTGCGTAATGCTGTGTGGAAGATACCTGGTCTGTCGCTCCGCACGAAGCCTCAGGTCTTCTCGGCCACGATCATTCCTTCCCGTCTCTACGCTTGCGAAACGTGGACCCCCCTAATGGAACATCTTCGCTGGTTGGAAACATTCAGGCTGGCCTGCCTACTATCCATCCTCGGTTTAAACAGGCTGGATTGTGTGAGGAGCTCACAAATCCTAGAAAGATCTGGACAAAGTCCCATCGGTGAGCACCTCCGGCAGGCAAGGCTGCGTTGGCTAGGTCATGTAACCCGCATGCCCAATCACAACATGCCTAAACAACTTTCGTTCGGCCGGATAGAGGGGGATAAACGGGCGTGACACGGGCTAGAGAAGAGATGAAGTGATGTGGTACAGGAGGACGTGAAGCTGAGTGGACTTGCCAATGACTGGTAACATAAGTGTCAAGATCGGCCTCTGTTGAGGAGGCTCGTGAAGGACACTTCTGGGCAGTTGGAGGGAGTCGCCCTCCAACAACAACAGAGGGCGGAGAAGCAACTCTCACAATGAGCGGAGCGCCGGCTTGCTAAAGCACAGCAATTTGGCACAGTAGGGGGCACAGGTGATGCATCAGCCAGTCATCTCAGTAAGTCGACCCGTGGCACCTGGGTCTGGGGAGCGGTAGTGTAGCGTTTAGCGCACTTTTCTATGAACCTCACGACTCGGGTTCGATTCCCGCTCACGGCCAACACCAGTAACGATTATTTGAATTGGTCTTGGGCCTCCCCTAGGTCGACTCAGCCTTAAATAAGTACCTGGTGCGGTGTGTAAACATCGCCACTTGGGAGACAAAGGCGGTCGGGCGTGGTGCTTGCTACCTACCTCCTCGTGTACCGTTCCGGCCTTCATAGGTGCTCGCTAACAGCACTTTCCCCTACAGTCTGTTAAGGCTATACGGGGGGGTCTTTGATCTTTGTGAGGGAGTTTGTGTTACTGTGTGTGATTGTGTTACTGTGTGAGTGTGTGTGTGAGTGGGTCAGTGGGTGTGTGGGTGAGGGAATGTATTGTGAGCGTGTGTGTGTGTTACTGTGTGTAAGTGGGTCAGTGGCTGTGTGTGAGTGTCAGTGTGTCAGTGTGTGTGTGTGGGTGAGGGAGTGTCTGTAAGTGCGTGAGTGTGTTACTGTGTGTGAGTGGGTCAGGGGCTGTGTGGGTGAGTGTGTGTCTTTGAGTGTGTGTGATGAGTGTTAATGTATATGTGAGTAGGTCAGTGGATGTGTGGATAAGTGTGGGGGTGAGGGATTGTGTATGAGTGTGTGAGTGTGTGTGTGAGTGGGTGAGTGAGTGTGCGTCAGTGTAAGTGCGTGATTGGGGAGAGGTAGTGAAGTGACAGGGTGCCATCTTTCGATTTAAAGCTTTCGTGACTGCAAGGATTCATCTTCTTTGGTTCTTTCTGTAAAGTCACGTAGAATGAGAATAAAATAATAAAATAAGACAATAAAATTTTCACGACGTTTCGGCCACAACACAAGTAGCCTTCTACAGGTGAAAGAACAGAACTGTCGGGACGACTGAGCTTCAAATAACGCTGCTAAGATTCGCAGCGTCTTTTAAGCTCGGTGAGAGGCGTGAAGAGCCTTGACAAAGGAGTTTACATATTAAAGCAGGAGAATTTAGCATTTAAAAAGCTGAGGGATTAGCTCAGGGGTGGTCAAATTTTTAGACTCGCGGGCCACAATGGGTTCTAAAATTTGACAGAGGGGCCGGGCCAGGAACAGATGGATGGAGTGTTTGTGTGAACTAATTAAAATGACATGTAAAAATCATTACATGAAAGGATTTGGCTTTTAACAGGTAGCAAAGCATTTATTTGCACGACAAATGGGGGCATTACAGGAGAAAGGTTAAATTTAATTTAATAATAATATTTGGACAAGTTCGGCGGGCCTGATAAAAAGCCCAACGGGCCATATACGTCCCGGGGGCCGTACTTTGCCCATGTCTGGATTAGCTTGTGACAGAAATAGCTGTGTTACAGTCAAAGTTTACAAATCCACAGAGGCATTTAGTATATGGACGATAAAGGCCTCCAACTACCAACTATCATAAAGTAAACAATAGCGTCTTTTAAGGTCGGTGAGAGGCGTGAAGAGCCTTGACAAAGGAGTTTACATATCAGAGCAGGAGAATTTAGCATTAAAATAGCAGAGGGATTAGCTTGTGACAGAATTAGCTGTATTAAAGTCAAAGTTTACATATCAACAGAGGCATTTAGTATATGGACGATAAAGGCCTCCAACTAACCAACTATCATAAAGTAAACCGATGTGAAAAAACTAAGTCTATATCATATCAATATAATAAATGTACTTAATATATTCTTCAATAAGCTGAGCTATTAATCATACAGTAACTGGTTATACATTACACTATATAATGAATACCATATAGTAAACCAATAAAAAACTAAAATATAAGCTCCTCAATGTTATCAATAAACTCTATATACTCTTCAATCAGCTGAGCAACTAACAATAAGTCGTTATATATCACAATGTTATACGGTAAAAATTGCGTTTTTTCTTCCACTCAACACCAGCACCACGGACAGCTACATTCAGGCGGACGAGTCATTCCATGCTCGGAAGGGAGGAGGGGGGAGAGAGAAACAGTCACAATGCCAGCGAAAGAGCTGCGGTCTGACGGTCACCGTAAAATACAATTAATTTAGAACCGAAATGGTTTAAAACATCTTTCCAATGGTTACTAAACCAGAATCCATCTTCTCGCGTGAAATTGTCTCTGTGCTTGTATATGTGGATGGCCTCATGAACGAATCTCTCATGGTAACCGGTTGGCTGGCAAAGAACCTCCGTCTTGGAGAAGTCAATGTCATGTGAACCCACTGAATTATTACAGTGATCTGCCACGGCAGAAGAGTTCGTCCTACCATGTTTCAAGTCTACTTTATGTTCGCAGATGCGGTCTGAGATATGTCGTTTGGTTTCCCCAATGTAGTTGCTACCACAGAGGCACTTTAGTTTATAAACACCCGGGTACTGTATGTCTGGAACAGCATCTTTTAAAGATGGAACCATATCACGGATTTTATGTACTGTGTTGAATTGGACCTGGATCTTGCGTTTATTCAGGATTTTGGAGATCTTTTTAGTGACCCCTGCAATGTAGGGTAAAGTGATGGTTTTGAATGGCTCCTCAAGAGGATCCTTCTTCATGACTGGAGTGATGGCTTTGCGGATTGGGTAGTTGGAGTAACCATTAGTTCTGAGAGCCTGGTGTACGTGTTTGAATTCACTGGTAATGTGTTCCTGGTCGGAAATGCATTGGGCTCTATGGTATAGAGTCTTGATGAGGGAGTTCTTCTGGGATGGATGGGGGTGGGAATCCGGTTTCAAGTAAGCATCTGTATGGGTAGCTTTTCTATAGACAGAGTGGCTCATTGAACCATCAAGTTTCCTTTTAATTAAGACATCCAAAAAGGGTAGCTTGCCATCTTTTTCGACCTCCATGATAAATCTGATGGATGGGTGCATGGAATTGATGTGGTCAAGAAATTGGTCTAGAGCAGGCTGGCCATGTGGCCAGATGACAAAAGTGTCATCCACGTACCTCTTCCATAAGGTTGGGCGTAGAGTGGCAGTCTGGATGGCCTCAGTCTCAAATTTCTCCATGAAAATGTTGGCTACAAACGGAGACAAGGGGGAGCCCATTGGGGTGCCCTCAGTCTGTTTGTAGAAAGTTCCATTCCAGGTGAATTATGTGTTGGTTAAGCAATGTCTCACCAGAGGGGGTACATCAGTATGCAGTCCTTGATGAACCAAGTCTTCAATGATTGCGATGGTATCAGGTACCGGAACTTTGGTGAATAAGGACACCACATCAAAACTGACAAGCAGGTCGTCTGGAGACAGAGAAATGCCTTTGATTGCCGATACCAGGTGAGCAGAATTTAGTACCGCAGAGGTGGTTTTTCCAGTAAAAGGTCGCAGTACATCAGCCAGAACACGTGCCAGTTTATAAGTGGGGGAGTTGATAGTAGAGACGATGGGACGAAGAGGTGTTTCTTCTTTGTGTATCTTTGGGAGGCCATATAATATTGGTGGTCTGGCAGCAGAGGGTTTCAACGAGAACTGTTTGGTCTGATCAATTGATGCTGTTGAATCAGAGATGATTTTGTTCGTTTTGGTAACCAGGCTGTTGGTGGGATCTCTTTTTATTATTGTATAGCTGCCATCGTTGAGTAGTTCTTGAATATTGTTGTTATATTCTGTTTGTCCATGATGACAGTGGCATTGCCCTTGTCGGCTGAGAGGACGACAATATCATCTCTCTTCTTTAATTGAGATAATTCAAAGCGTTCATCTTTGCTGATGTTGCTAGGTGGCATCTTAGCGTTTTTGAGGGTTGCAGCGATTTCAGATCTTGCTACGTCTGCAGCAATGTGACTCAGGCCGTTGAGTGCAACGACAACATGGGCAATGATATCATTAACTGGTATGTGTCTCGGTGTCACAGCAAAGTTTAGCCCTTTAGCTAAAACGGATTTCAGGCCATCAGAAATGGAACTGTTACTGCGATTAATTACGACTTTGTTAACGTCTATCTTTTCGGTGTGTGGATCCGATTTTTTGTAGGAGAGGCGATTCAAATTAGAAATCAAATTGTCCCTACATTTGGTCGACATAGTGGCAGCCAAGGTAGTCATATTGTCTATATGTTCCCAATCCGATGTAGACATCGTTGCTGTCAATGTTAAGTGTGATTTATAGAGTATCTTGTCTAACTGATCTAGTTCGTTGCGTGTAAGTCTGATTTTTTCGGAGCTAAAAGTTAAGCTGGATCTAGCTAGAATTCGTTTTGCATTAAAAGAAGTTGCAGCAGCAGAGGTTAGTGTAAATGCGGTTGGTATTACCTTAGAGTCGCGGAATCTCTTCAGAAAGATGAGAGACTCGATTAGTTGAGCTTTCTTGTCCTGGAGTCTGTTGAATGATCTTAAGAATGTGTGGAAACCCTCCCCGTAGAGGCGATTAAATTTCGATTTAAAGCTTTCGTGACTGCAAGGATATCATCTTCTTTGGTTCTTTCGGTAAAGTCACGTAGAATGAGAATAAAATAAAATAAGACAAGATAATTCTCACGACGTTTCGGCCACAACCCAAGTAGCCTTCTTCAGGTGAAAGAACAGAACTGTCGGGACGACAGAGCTTCAATTAACGCTGCAGAGGTCACCAAAAAGATCTCCAAAATCCTGAACAAACACAAGATCCAGGTCCGATTCAACACAGTACATAAAATCCGTGATCTGGTTCCATCTGTAAAAGATGCTGTTCCAGACATACAGTACCAAGGCGTTTACAAACTAAAGTGCCTCTGTGGTAGCAACTACATTGGGGAAACCAAACGACATATCTCAGACCGCATCCGCGAACATAAAGCAGACTTGAAACACGGTAGTACGAACTCTTCTGCCGTGGCAGATCACTGTTATAATTCAGTGGGTTCACATGACATTGACTTCTCCAAGACGGAGGTTCTTTGCAAGCCAACCAGCTACCATGAGAGATTCGTTCATGAGGCCATCCACATATACAAGCACAGAGGCAATTTCAACCGTGAAGATGGATTCTGGCTTAGTAACCATTGGAAAGATATTTTAAACAATTTCGGTTCTTAATTAATTGTATTTTACGGTGACCGTCAGACCGCAGCTCTTTCGCTGGCATTGTGACTGTTTCTCTCTCCCCCCTCCTCCCTTCCGAGCATGGATTGACTCGTCCGCCTGAATGTCGCTGTCCGTGGTGCTGGTGTTGAGTGGAAGAAAAAACGCATTTTTCACCATATAACATTGTGATATATAACGACGTATTGTTAGTTGCTCAGCTGATTGGAGAGTATATAGAGTTTAATGATAACATTGAGGAGCTTATATTTTAGTTTTTTATTGGTTTACTATATGGTATTCATTATATAGTGTAATTTATACCCAGTTACTGTATGATTAATAGCTCAGCTTATTGAAAAATATATTAAGTACATTTATTATATTGATGTGATATAGACTTAATTTTTTCACATCGGTTTACTTTATGATAGGTGGTTAGTTGGAGGCCTTTATCGTCCATATACTAAATGCCTCTGTTGATATGTAAACTTTGACTTTAACACAGCTATTTCTGTCACAAGCTAATCCCTCTGCTATTTCAATGCTAAATTCTCCTGCTCTGATATGTAAACTCCTTTGTCAAGGCTCTTCACGCCTCTCACCGAGCTTAAAAGACGCTATTGTTTACTTTATGATAGTTGGTAGTTGGAGGCCTTTATCGTCCATATACTAAATGCCTCTGTGGATTTGTAAACTTTGACTGTAACACAGCTATTTCTGTCACAAGCTAATCCAGACATGGGCAAAGTACGGCCCCCGGGCCGTATATGGCCCGTTGGGCTTTTCATCAGGCCCGCCGAACTTGTCCAAATATTATTATTAAATAAAATTTTACCTTTCTCCAGTAATGCCCCCATTAGATGGCGCACTTTAACCGGGAGTTTCGACATGTTTTTTTAATTGTTCATGTTCGTGCAATTTGTTAAATTGCCGTGCAAATAAATGCTTTGCTACCTGTTAAAGGCCAAATCCTTTCATGTAATGATTTTTACATGTCATTTTAATTAGTTCACACAAACACTCCATCCATCTGTTCCTGGCCCGGCCCCTCTGTCAAATTTTAGAACCCATTGTGGCCCGCGAGTCTCAAAATTTGCCGACCCCTGAGCTAATTCCCTCTGCTTTTTAAATGCTAAATTCTCCTGCTTTAATATGTAAACTCCTTTGTCAAGGCTCTTCACGCCTCTCACCGAGCTTAAAAGACGCTGGGAATCTTAGCAGCGTTAATTGAAGCTCTGTCGTCCCGACAGTTCTGTTCTTTCACCTGAAGAAGGCTACTTGTGTTATGGCCGAAACGTCGTGAGAATTGTATTATCTTATTTTATTTTATTATTTTATTCTCATTCTACGTGACTTTACAGAAAGAACCAAAGAAGATGAATCCTTGCAGTCACGAAAGCTTTAAATCGAAAGATGGCACCCTGTCACTTAACTTCCTCTCCCCACTCACGCACTTACACTGACGCACACTCACTCTCCCACTCACACACACATTCACACACTCAAACACACTCGCTCACCCACACACTCACCCACACAGCCACTGACCCACTCACACAGTAACACACTCACACACTCATACACAATCCCTCAACCCCACACTTATCCACACATCCACTGACCTACTCACATATACATTAACACTCTCATCACACACACTCAAACACACACACTCACCCACACAGCCTCTGACCCACTCACACACAGTAACACACTCACGCACTTACAGACACTCCCTCACCCACACACACACACTGATGCACTCACACTCACACACAGCCACTGACCCACTTACACACAGTAACACACACACACGCTCACAATACATTCCCTCACCCACACACCCACTGACCCACTCACACACACACTCACACAGTAACACACTCACACACAGTAACACACACTCCCTCAGAAAGATCAAAGACCCCCCGTATAGCCTTAACATACTGTAGGGGAAAGTGCTGTTAGCGAGCACCTATGAAGGCCGGAACGGTATACGAGGAGGTAGGTAGCCAGCACCACGCCCGACCGCCTTTGTCTCCCAAGTGGCGATGTTTACACACCGCACCAGGTACTCATTTAAGGCTGAGTCGACCTAAGGGAGGCCCAAGACCAGTTCAAATAATCGTTACTGGTGTTGGCCGTGAGCGGGAATCGAACCCGAGTCGTGAGGTTCATAGAAAAGTGCGCTAAACGCTACACTACCGCTCCCCAGACCCAGGTGCCACGGGTCGACTTACTGAGATGACTGGCTGATGCATCACCTGTGCCCCCTACTGTGCCAAATTGCTGTGCTTTAGCAACCCGGCGCTCCACTCATTGTGAGCGTTGCTCCTCCGCCCTCTGTTGTTGTTGGAGGTCGACTGCCTCCAACTGCCCAGAAGTGTCCTTCACAAGCCTCCTCAGCAGAGGCCGATCTTGACACCTATGTTACCAGTCATCGGCAAGTCCACTCAGCTCCACGTCCTCCTGTACCACATCACTTCATCTCTTCTCTAGCCCGTGTCACGCCCGTTTATCCTCCTCTATCCGGCCGAACAAAAGCTGTTTAGGCATGTTGTGATTGGGCATGCGGGTTACATGACCTAGCCAACGCAGCCTTGCCTGCCGGAGGTGCTCACCGATGGGACTTTGTCCAGATCTTTCTAGGATTTGTGAGCTCCTCACACAATCCAGCCTGTTTAAACCCAGGATTGATAGTAGGCAGGCCAGCTTGAATGTTTCCAACCAGCGAAGATGTTCCATTAGGGGGGTCAACGTTTCGCAAGCGTAGAGACGGGAAGGAATGATCGTGGCCGAGAAGACCTGAGGCTTCGTGCGGAGCGACAAACCAGGTATCTTCCACACAGCATTACGCAAACAATGAAAAGATAATGCCATTCGACTGATTCGGAGTGAGACCTCTGCTGTTAAACCGGAGCCAGTCATGAGCACACTGCACAGGTATAGGAAACGCTCCACTCTCTCCACAACTGCCCCATCACCGATTGGGAGTTGTGGGGGTGGAGTGCCCGATGGTACAAAATACCCAGGCAGGTGCTTCCTTTTGGTAGGGCTCATGGTAAGGCCCCACCTCTTAGTGGAACACTCCAGTTTCAACAGCAGTGCCTCCAAGTCCTCCTCTGAGATAGCCGCAATTACCATGTCGTCGGCATACGTGAAGTAATTGACCAATAGGGAGCCATCCCTTTACCACACCCGGGCATCGATCAGACTCCCATGGTATATGTACCTGATGGAAATTCCTCCGGTACAGCTATTGAAGGCTTCACGAACTACGTGGTCAAAATAGATGTTAAATAATGTTTGAGCCAGAGGACATCCCTGTCGCACCCCAAGGTGTACAGGGAATGTCTCTGACTCCCGGCCACGTAGTTTTACCCGGGCCCGCTCACCATCATGAAGGTCCTTAATGAGCGTGAGCAGAGGGTCAGGGACTCTGAAAGCACGAAGAACAACCCAGAGCCCAGGCCTGCTGATGGTATCATAGGCCTTGACCAGGTCAATGAAGCAGAGATGTAGGTCTTGTTGGAATTTCCTACACCTCTGCTGTAGCAGACGGACAGAAAAGATGGCATCTGTGCAGGACCGCCCTTTCCAGAAATTGCATTGGGGCTCCGCAAGCCTCTCCTCAGCGTGCCTAGCAAGGCGATGTTGAATAATCCTTGCCAGGACCTTTCCCGGCACACTGAGGAGTGATATGTCCCTGTAGTTGTTAAAGTCTGTGCGGTCCCCCTTCTTAAATAGGGGGACTACCAGGGCATCCTTCCAATCCTGCCGAACCCGTCCAGTGGCCCAGACTCTTGTTATGATGTCATGTCGGGCAGTCTGTGCACAACCGCCATCATCTCTCAGCATTTCTCTTCGGAGATCATCTCTTTACGGTGCCTTTCCTGATCTCAGACTCTGGATCGGCCTTAGTTCTTCCTCAACAGATAGCACCTCAGCCAGCCACTCACAGGGGGTGACTTCCTTTTCCAATATTTGAGGCACCGCAGCCTCAGCAGGGTCATCCCAAATTTGTTCCATGATGTTTTCCAGGCTGAGGGATTTCCCCTCCCCCAGGACCTCACATAAATGCTCAGCAAATCTGCAAACCTGTTCCTGGGGGTCGCAGATTGGATCACCGTTCTTTCCCCTAATGATGGTAATAATTGTGGCACTGCAGGTTACTTTTTTGATGGAGCTAAATAGGGATTTGTGATCGCGGGCCATTGAGGCAGACTCCATCTTCTCAGCAACCCAAACACAGACACATCCTCTGACCCGCTCAAACACATTAACACACTCATCACACACACTTGTCGGGGCCGTTGTCCCCCGACTCCTCCATCGTGACCGAGTTACTGCTCCCGACTGCTCTGTCGGGTGCGGGCTACCGCCCCCCAATTCCTCGCTCCCCTGTACCCCCGACTTTGCTGCTGCCCCCCGCATATTCATGATTCACTTAGTGGAACTGACCGCTTTACGCTTTTGACGCGCTACGCGGGCTCAGGGGCGGACGTGCTACGGTGAGCGTGCCCGCGGAGTGAAACCCCGTCTCGTGCATAATTAAAGGGATACAGCACGCCGACGCATGACTCCGCGGGGTCGAGCATCCCATCGCCATTTCCCGCCAGCGGGAAAGCTCCGTGGTGCAGCCCGTGTATTCGGCCGCCATTTTGTTCGTGGAGTGGGGCGGCGAGCCCGCAAAATCTGAGACTGCATCGAGTTCGCCTGTTGAGATTTCATCCCCCAGGCGCCGGTTCTAGACAAACTGTGACTTGGCGGGGTGGATGGAGGCAGAGGTGCTGAGAGTGCTGCCCGCAGTGCTTGACAACGATGCCCTAGTGGCGTTTCTCACCATCCCGCCATCGGAGAGGGCCACGTTACAACAAGCCTGTGCTCAAATGGTGGCAATCTACGAACCGCCATCAAACGCTCGCCATAACTTTGCTGCGCGGAGGAGAGGGAAGGCCTAGATGCCCCTCACCTTCCATAGCACACTATTGGCGCTAGCAAAGCCTGCCTTCCCGAAGATGGACCACAATGGAGTCAACTCACTGGTCCTCGAGAGAGTATTGACATTGGCAAAAGACCTTGTTGGATATGCCCCTTTTTCCAAAATGAAAATTAATATTTGCCGATAATTTTTAACAAGAAATAATAATGAAAACACGTACGCCAGACTCACAGCAGACAGAAGAGAGGACTTAAGCAAATAATGATGCAGTGTGGACTCAAGGACAGAAACCACGCCAAGCAATTATCGCAACCACCTGCGCTCAAGGGCAACAGAGGGAAAGAGAGATTACCGCAGCGTGAGAGAGAAAAGATAACATCAGAAGGCAAGGAATTATCACCGGCTATCTGTGTTCAAGGGAAGGCTGGGACTCTGTTGGATATGTACCTTCTTCCATAATTTATATCAATAATCATATTTGCATATATATTTTTAATAATCGTGACCAAAATTAAAATTAATAAAATTTGCTGGTAGATATGTCTTTTTAATAAAGAAAACACGCAGCTAACTGCACTCGCAAAACACCAGGTGTTGAGAATTAATACATCGGAAGGAGGGCCAGGATGACGGACTCGCAACCTTGTCCAGGGGAGAGATAGGGCCTAATGAATGACGCGCACACCACACGTAAAACGGAGAAAGGGCCGTTGAATTGAAATATATAAATAAATGATAGAAACCAGAGACAAACAGAATAATGATGGCCACCTACGCTCACGAGAAAGCCAGGACTCCGTAAACTACCTTGAACATAAAACAATTAATAATTTAACCAAGTGCAGGCAGAGAGGAGAGAGGCAGAGAGCAGATAGACATAGAAGCAGCTAAAAACCATAGACCTGCATTGCTACTGCAGTAACGTTAAAAGTTCGAATTCAACAACGAGTAGGCTAAAGTTATCGATCCTCACATTCGCTCCAATTGGAGACCAAGTTACGAGCTACATCAATGAACCATTGCCCATTTGTTAATCCAATACTGAATGTTAATTAATCTTTAATAAGTTTCTGTACAACCTGACCAAAGAGCATGACAAACACAGAGTTTTACTAAAGTCAAAATGAATTCTGTAGCTTTAGGACATAGACGAATATTAGGACAGTGTTGACTCAAGGGCGTGGGGAGAGAAGCAGAGGGCCTTTGTCTAAATCGTAGTGTGAGAGAGCGTACAGACGCCAAGCAATTATTCCAGTCACCTGCATTCACAAGGATGGGAAAACGTAGATAACGCTCCCCCACCACAGCCAGGATAACACGCCGCCATGGGCAAGCTGAGAGGAGGGAGCCACAGAAAGACGCCTTGAGACGATTTGTAACGTCTGTGGTTTTTTTGGTTTATGGAAAGGGAAGGCCAAAGGAGAGATTGTGTAAGACAGACAGAGATGCCTGTGTAACGATTTGGAACACCTGTTGTTATGGTTTATGGAAGAAGAAGGTTGTACAGAACTATGCCGTAAATGGCGCACACAAGGACACACATATGGACGAACACACATACGAACACACGTTCCAGACCATGACACACCGCTAAATCAAAAGAAGCCCCACCTTGTGGGGAGGAGCCAACAGGAAGGATTTTGGCATAAAAGAGAACGCTACTACATTGAAAACTCAGTTCGTCAGGAACTCGGCTGAGTTTGTCCGGAACTCAGCTGAGCTACCATCAGCGGAGCTCAGCTCATCAGCTGAGTTCACCAGCTCGGCTCGGCTCATCAACCGAGCTCATCAGCCGGCTAAGAGCAGCTCGGCTCATCACCAGCTACGATCTGCGGGTCGGCTCTGCTACGACCTCATCATCAGCAAGGGCTAAGAGCAGCTCGACTTATCAGCGGGCCAGCTCAACTGCTCATCAGCCCCAGAGAGCCTTCAGCCACAGAGCGCCGTCGGCCACAGAGCGCCGTCAGCCACCAGAGAGCAGCGAGCCATCAAAGCCACAGCACACCACGGCGCCGCCACGGGCATGCTATATGTGAGCCATCTACCGAAGGCCAGTCGCAACTACAACAACGTGTCAACTTTTCAACCTGTGTCAACTTGTCAACTCGTCAACCTGTCAACCTGTGTGTGGGCCGAACCGAACCGACTACCTTGAAAGAATCAACGAATACGTATGACGCACATTGCCCCCCACTACACGACAAGTCAGGGATCTGCATTAACATAAAGAATTAATTCCGAACACTGACGCGCCAAGACAATTCATATCACTTACGCATACATGGGTCCTTGACCAAAAATACAATTTTCAAGTTCGTAGATCATCAGTTGCCGTGAGGGCACCACAGCGGACAAGGGTGAACACTCCGTTTATAAGTATATTCGTAATTTTCTTCTTTAATATTTTGTTTTTGGCTGTACTTCTAATCGCATAAATTACCAACCGATCCATCACTACAAATTAATCCTTGGCACTGTCGCCACGGAGCTATGCTCCCGGGGAGGAATCGTGCTAAACCGGTTTTCTGATCATACAATCTTGTTCACGAATTAATTAATCTCCCGTGAGATAGCACGTCCCGCCACACACCCTCACTCTAAGCCATTTCGGTAATCCTATAATCTTTCCGGTGGATCTGTTGTTGTTGCTATGAGCAGAGAGCAACTCTCATCAGCAGAGTGCGACTCTCATCAGCAGGGTGCGACTCTTATCAGCAGAGCGCGACTCTCATCAGCAGAGCGCGACTCTCATCAGCGGAGCGACTCTCAGCAGTAGAGTGCAGCAGTAGCAGCCGCTGTTGTTGCTGGCAGAGCAGCTCATCGGCAAGCGGACAAGACCAGCTTACCAGCTCAACTCATCCCTGCAGAAGATCCACCACCACCGACGCAGAAGAAGTCTCTACCGCCCGCCAGAATGGCGGGACTCACTGTTTAGTGACGGGGCTACATGGTGCGAGTCGCACCATCAAAAGTAGCATCGCAACGAACGCGTATCGCCAGCGCCCGATAGTGCAACCAGTGGTCATCACGCCAACGACACCACCGTGCCAGCAGCCAGCAATCTACCGACGACCATCGCAACTACAATAACGTGTCAACTCGTCAACCTACGTCAGCCGAACCGGAACCGACTGCCGTGAAAGAAGAAATAAACGATACGTATGATGTACTCTGCCCCCCACCACACGACCAGTCTGGCGTCTGCTTGACGCAAAGAATTCGTTCCGAACACTGGCCTACTGTACACCATCCATATCACTAAAAACACACGAGTCATTGACAAAGGCCTAATTCTCAAGACGGGAACCATCAGTGGCCGTGAAGGTATCGTGACAGACCGAGTGATAACCATCCGTCGTTTATAAGTATAAGTAATCATTTTTCCATCTTAACTATTTTGTTTTGGATTGTACTTCTAATCGCATAAATTACCAACAGATCCATCAATCCAAATTAATTCCTGACATCTTCGCCACGGAGCTTCGCTCACGGGGAGAAATCGTATTAAACCGGTTTCCTTATACAATTCCGTCCACGAATTAATTAATCTCTCATGAGACAGCACGCACCCCACCACACAACCTCAATCCAAGCCATTTCTGTAATCATCTGATCTTGCCGATGGATCTATTGATATATTTGTGCCTTTGGGAATAATCACTGTTTTGATCGCCTTTTCGTATGAATTTCGTCATGTAATCTTTAAACACCTTCGTTAATGATCGCCGCATGTACTCGCGTACTCTACAGAATACTCAACTGTTCCATGACCCAATGTGCTAACAACGTGATAAGGGTTTCTTATGGATCTCTGAATGAATGCCGTACTGTGTGTGCAAATTCCAGTATAATCTTTCATAATAGAGTATCAAGGTTTGTTTTGTTTAGATGTTTAACGACTCTCTCTCTCTCTCACCAACTGAGCTCGCGTTATGCAGCGGAATTAACCACAGGTGCTGTTGTCAAAGTGAAACAACGCAGTCGTAATGGTTACTGTGATGATACTGTGTTGAAATTCCAAGTTCGAGAGTTCGAATATTATATTAGAATTAAAGTTTAGTTAGAAAATGAAATTGATTAACGCATAAGTGATTGTTTGATTCTTTCCTGAAATCTATGCATAAGAACTGGTTCTGCGTTGAGATATGAACTTGGTGACCTTACATAAACACTCTAATCCATACTCAGTAAATGTTAAAGCAAGAATAATTGTATTATACTGATCGATAATAAGAAGTTAAACAACGAAGCTGAGTTGACTCTGGCATACTCGCATCACACTAGCACGGTGGTTCTTAACCTGGGTTCGATCGAACCCCAGGGGTTCGGTGAGTCGATCTCAGGGGTTCGGCAGAGCCCCCGCCACAGAGGTCCGGACACACTTGAATTATTGTGTAAATTTGTGATGACACACACGGCCCGCTTGGCCATCACTGGCTGCAGATGATCATGCTACACTGCTTGGCCAATCAGCGCTGCGGGGAATTTAGTGCGTACTCAGTAGTCAACGTGTGACTGTTGTTGTCGTACGTCGTGTGATTTCTTTAATATTTTATCCATACTAACTATGTCGGGCAAAAGAAGAAAGTGGTCGGACGAATATGTACAACATGGATTCTCATGTATCACGGAACGTGATGGGAGTGAGCGTCCTATCTGCATGATTTGCAACGCCAAGTTGAGCAACTCTAGTCTTGCACCGGCAAAACTAAAGGAACACTTCTTGAAGCTGCATGGAGACGGGGAATACAAGAACACAACACTTGCTGAATTCAGGGTGAAGAGAGCCAGATTCGATGAAAGGGCCACTCTGCCTGCTCTTGGATTTGTACCTGTTAACAAACCGATCCTGACAGCATCGTACGAAGTTGCTTACCTGATCGCAAAGCAGGGCAAGCCACACACCATTGGTGAAACACTTGTGAAACCAGCTGCATTAAAGATGGCGAATCTGATACTCGGAACAGCGGCCGAAGGTAAATTATCCCAAATTCCCCTTTCAAATGACACCGTCAGTGACAGAATAGAAGACATGAGTAAAGACATCTTGGCTCAAGTAGTCGCGGATCTGATTTCAAGCCCGGCAAAATTCAGCCTTCAACTCGACGAAACCACAGACGTTTCTGATCTAAGCCAGCTTGCTGTTTTTGTACGCTATGTGAAAGACGACATGATAAAAGAAGAGTTTTTATTTTGTAAGCCTCTTACAACAACAACGAAGGCAGCCGATGTGAAGAAGCTTGTGGATGACTTCTTCAGAGACAACAATCTTTCATGGGATATGGTTTCTGCAGTTTGTACGGACGGAGCTCCAGTCATGCTGGGAAGAAAGTCTGGTTTTGGTGCGCTAGTAAAGGCCGATGCACCACACATCATTGTGACGCATTGTATTCTGCACAGGCATGCGTTGGCAACAAAAACCTTACCTCCAAAAATGGCAGAAGTATTAAAAACTGTGGTGGAATGTGTGAACTATGTGCGAAAAAGTGCTCTGAGGCACCGCATCTTCAGTGAGCTCTGTAAAGAAATGGGCTCTGAATTTGAGGTACTTCTGCTCCATTCTAATATTCGGTGGTTATCCCGGGGACAGGTGCTGAATTGTGTTTTTGCCATGCGTGTGGAATTAGCCCTGTTTTTGCAAGAGCACCAACACTGCCATGCAGATTGCTTCAAAAATCCTGAGTTAATTCTCATTTTAGCGTACATGGCTGATATATTCGCAGCTCTCAATCATCTCAATCAGCAGATGCAGGGTGGTGGAGTCAATATCATGGAAGCGGAAGAACACCTGAAGGCTTTTCAAAAAAACCTACCGTTATGGAAACGACGAACAGAGAACAATAACTTCGCAAACTTCCCGCTTCTGGACGACTGTGCAAGTAAGATCGAAGATGTGTCTGGAATCGGAGATATTACTGTATCCACGGAACTGAAGCAAACAATTGCCACGCACTTAGATGAGCTTGCAAAGTCTCTCGACGGATATTTCCCTACAAGAGAGTCATATCCAGCATGGGTGAGACAGCCGTTCACGTTTGCTGTTGAAACAGCAGATGTCAATGATGAATTCCTCGACGAAATCATTGAAATTCAGCAGAGCCAGGTTCAACATCAACTCTTCAGAACAACAACGCTCTCAACGTTTTGGTGTCGACAAATGAACAAGTATCCAGTTATTGCTAAGAAAGCCCTGGATTTTTTTTATACCATTTGTTACAACATATCTTTGTGAGCAATCCTTTTCGAGGATGCTGGGCATAAAAACGAAGAAAAGGAACAGACTTTGCTGTGAAAATGACATGAGAGTGGCACTTGCCAAGGTGAAGCCACGCATATCTGAACTGATCTCTCAAAGGCAACAGCAGAAGTCACATTGATTTCCAGGTATGTAATTTGTTGTGAGTTATGCATTGTGTTGGTTTTATTCTTTGAACAAGGTAATGTTCATGCACGGCTCATTTTGTGTACCAATAAAAAAACATATCTATGTCTTGAATTTGAAAAAAATCACATTTTATTTTTCACTAAAGAGGGGTTCGGTGAATGCGCATATGAAACTGGTGGGGTTCGGTACCTCCAAAAAGGTTAAGAACCACTGCACTAGCATAACTGCATACGATTAATTATATTATCCCGATTGATAACCAACCCTCGTCAACGAGGCGGGGCCTGATTATCATAAAGGGTGTCATTAACATAACCACACCCACTCGCATAAATTAATACGATTTAAAGCTTTCGTGACTGCAATGATTCATCTTCTTTGGTTCTTTCGGTAAAGTCACGTAGAATGATAATAAAATAATAAATTGATAAAATAAAATAACACAATAATATTCTCACGACGTTTCGGCCACAACACAAGCGGCCTTCATCAGGTGAAGGGGGCGAGACTGTCTGGTAGGACAGCGCTGGAGTGAAAGAGCCACGTTCAGATACGGCCTTTAAGCTGTGTGAGAGGAACAAAGCGCCTTGACAAAGGAATTAGCATATAATTTAGCATTGAAATGGCTGAATGATTAGCTTGTGACTGGTCACAGAAATAGCTATGTTAAAAGTTAAAGCATACACACCCGCAGAGGCACCCATTGTTAAAGGGATTAGCATAGAATATAGCATTGAAATAGCTAAGTTAAGGCATACACATCTTGACAATGGAATTAGCATAAAATTTAGCATTGAGATAGCTGAGTGATTAGCTTGTACCTGCTGCAGAAATAGAGCTTGTACCTGCTGCAGAAATAGCTACGTTAAAGTCAGAGCATACACATTCACCGAGGCCCTTAGTACAAATCAAACAGAAGAATTTAGCATTGAAATAACTAGGCGAATCCAGCATTGAAACAACTGAGTGATTAGCTAGTGACTGGTCACAGAAATGACTACACATCTGAGCTATTCACAGTACTATATAGTGAACCAATAAAAACTAAAATATAAATTACCTTCATGTTATCAATAAACTCTATATTCTCCAATCAGCTAAGCTACCAACAATAAGTCGTTATATATCACAATGCTATATGGCGAAAAAATGGGTGGATTCTTACCCTCAAATTTCAGCACCACGGATAGCTACGGGCCCCGTTCAGACGGACGAGTTCGTCCATGGTCGGAACAGAGGAGGGGGAGAGAGACAGCTGCGAGGCCCTAGTATGCTCC
This sequence comes from Petromyzon marinus, assembly GCF_048934315.1. Classification (NCBI taxonomy): domain Eukaryota; kingdom Metazoa; phylum Chordata; class Hyperoartia; order Petromyzontiformes; family Petromyzontidae; genus Petromyzon; species Petromyzon marinus. The sequence continues at coordinate 616,417 of NW_027423224.1, forward strand.
ATATTGTAAAACTATACCATTAACCGTGGTGTGAGAGGTATTAAGAGGCAATGCTGGCGAAAGAGCTGCGGTCTGAAGGTCATCGTAAAAATACAATTAATTAAGAACAGAAATGATTTAAAACATCTTTCCAGTGGTTACTAAGCCTGAATCCATCTTCTCGGTTGAAATTGTCTCTGTGCTTGTATATGTGAATGGCCTCATGAACGAATCTCTCATGGTAGCCGGTTGGTTTGCAAAGAACCTCCGTCTTGGAGAAGTCAATGTCATGTGAGCCCACTGAATTATAACAGTGATCTGCCACGGCAGAGGAGTTCGTCCTACCGTGTTTCAAGTCTGCTTTGTGTTCGCGGATGCGGTCCGAGATATGTCTTTTGGTTTCTCCAATGCAGCTACTACCACAGAGGCACTTTAGTTTGTAAACGCCCGGGTACTGTATGTCTGGAACAGCATCTTTTACAGATGGAACTAAATCACGGATTTTATGTACTGTGTTGAATCGGACCTGGATCTTGTGTTTGTTCAGGATTTTGGAGATCTTTTTAGTGACCCCTGCAATGTAGGGTAAGGTGATGGTTTTGAGTGGCTCCACAAGAGGATCCTTCTTCATGACTGGAGTGATGGCTTTGCGGATTGTGTAGTCGGAGTAGCCATTAGCCCTGAGAGCCTGGTGTACGTGCTTGAGTTCACTGGTAATGTGTTCCTGGTCGGAAATGCATTGGGCTCTATGGTATAGAGTCTTGATGAGGGAGTTCTTCTGGGATGGATGGTGGTGGGAATCCGGTTTCAAGTAAGCATCTGTATGGGTAGCTTTCCTGTAGACAGAGTGGCTCATTGAACCATCATGTCTTCTTTTAATTAAGACATCCAAAAAGGGTAGTTTGCCATCTTTTTCGACCTCCAAGGTAAATCTGATGGCTGGGTGTATGGAATTGATGTGGTCGCGGAATTGGTCTAGAGCAGGCTGGCCATGTGGCCAGATGACAAAGGTGTCATCAACGTACCTCTTCCATAAGGTCGGGCGTAGAGTGGCAGTCTGGATGGCGTTAGTTTCAAATGTGTCCATGAATACGTTGGCTACAACCGGAGATAAGGGGGAGCCCATTGGGGTGCCCTCAGTTTGTTTGTAGAAAGTTCCATTCTAGGTGAAGTAAGTGTTGGTTAAGCAATGTCTCACCAGGGGGGGTACATCAGTATGCAGTCCTTGATGAACCAGGTCTTCAATGATAGCGATGGTGTCAGGTACCGGGACTTTGGTGAACAAGGACACCACATCAAAACTGACAAGCAGGTCGTTTGGGGACAGGGAAATGCCTTTGATTGTCGATACCAGGTGAGTAGAATTTAGTACCGCAGAGGTGGTTTTTCCAGTGAAAGGTCGCAGTATATCAGCAAGAAAACGTGCCAGTTTGTAGGTGGGGGAGCTGATAGTAGAGACGATGGGACGAAGGGGTGTATCTTCTTTGTGTATCTTTGGAAGGCCATATAATCTTGGTGGTCTGGCAGCAGAGGGCTTCAACGAGAACTGTTTGATCTCATCAATTAATGCTGTTGAATCAGAGATTATTTTGTTCGTTTTGGTGACCAGGCTGTTGGTGGGATCTCTTTTTATTTTTGTGTAGCTGCCATCGTTGAGTAGTTCTTGAATTTTGTTGTTATATTCTGTTTTGTCCATGATGACAGTGGCATTGCCTTTGTCGGCTGAGAGGACGACAATATCATCCCTATTTTTTAATTGAGATAATTCAAAACGTTCGTCTTTGCTGATGTTGCTGGGTGGCAACTTAGCGTTTTTGAGGGTTGCAGCGATTTCAGATCTTGCTACGTCTGCAGAGATGTGACTCAAGCCCTTGAGTGCAACGTCGACATGGGCAATGATATCATTAACCGGTAAGTGTCTCGGTGTGACAGCAAAGTTTAGACCTTTAGCTAAAACGGATTTCAGACCATCAGAAATGGAACTGTTACTGCGATTAATTACGACTTTGTTGACGTCTATCTTTTCGGTGTGTGGATCCGATTTTTTGCTGGAGAGGTGATTGAATTTGGAAATCAAATTGTCCCTACATTTGTTCGACATAGTGGCAGCCGAAGAGGTAGTCATATTGTCTACATGTTCCCAATCCGATGTAGACATTGTTGCTGTCAATTTTAAGTGTGATTTGTAGAGTGTCTTGTCTAACTGATCGAGTTCGGTGCGTGTAAGTCTGATTTTTTCCGAGATAAGAGCGAAGCTAGTTCTAGCTAGAATTCGTTTTGCATTGAGAGAAGTTGCAACAGCAGAGGTTAGTGTAAATGCGGTTGGTATTACCTTAGAGTCGCGGCATCTCTTCAGAAAGGTGAGAGACTCGATTAGTTGAGCCTTCTTATCCCGAAGTCTGTTGAATGATCTTAAGGATGTGTGGAATCCCTCCCCGTAGAGTGGGTTAAATTTCGATTTAAAGCTTTCGTGACTGCAATGATTCATCTTCTTTGGTTCTTTCGGTAAAGTCACGTAGAATGATAATAAAATAATAAATTGATAAAATAAAATAACACAATAATATTCTCACGACGTTTCGGCCACAACACAAGCGGCCTTCATCAGGTGAAGGGGGCGAGACTGTCTGGTAGGACAGCGCTGGAGTGAAAGAGCCACGTTCAGATACGGCCTTTAAGCTGTGTGAGAGGAACAAAGCGCCTTGACAAAGGAATTAGCATATAATTTAGCATTGAAATGGCTGAATGATTAGCTTGTGACTGGTCACAGAAATAGCTATGTTAAAAGTTAAAGCATACACACCCGCAGAGGCACCCATTGTTAAAGGGATTAGCATAGAATATAGCATTGAAATAGCTAAGTTAAGGCATACACATCTTGACAATGGAATTAGCATAAAATTTAGCATTGAGATAGCTGAGTGATTAGCTTGTACCTGCTGCAGAAATAGAGCTTGTACCTGCTGCAGAAATAGCTACGTTAAAGTCAGAGCATACACATTCACCGAGGCCCTTAGTACAAATCAAACAGAAGAATTTAGCATTGAAATAACTAGGCGAATCCAGCATTGAAACAACTGAGTGATTAGCTAGTGACTGGTCACAGAAATGACTACACATCTGAGCTATTCACAGTACTATATAGTGAACCAATAAAAACTAAAATATAAATTACCTTCATGTTATCAATAAACTCTATATTCTCCAATCAGCTAAGCTACCAACAATAAGTCGTTATATATCACAATGCTATATGGCGAAAAAATGGGTGGATTCTTACCCTCAAATTTCAGCACCACGGATAGCTACGGGCCCCGTTCAGACGGACGAGTTCGTCCATGGTCGGAACAGAGGAGGGGGAGAGAGACAGCTGCGAGGCCCTAGTATGCTCCATATTGTAAAACTATACCATTAACCGTGGTGTGAGAGGTATTAAGAGGCAATGCTGGCGAAAGAGCTGCGGTCTGAAGGTCATCGTAAAAATACAATTTATTAAGAACAGAAATGATTTAAAACATCTTTCCAGTGGTTACTAAGCCTGAATCCATCTTCTCGGTTGAAATTGTCTCTGTGCTTGTATATGTGAATGGCCTCATGAACGAATCTCTCATGGTAGCCGGTTGGTTTGCAAAGAACCTCCGTCTTGGAGAAGTCAATGTCATGTGAGCCCACTGAATTATAACAGTGATCTGCCACGGCAGAGGAGTTCGTCCTACCGTGTTTCAAGTCTGCTTTGTGTTCGCGGATGCGGTCCGAGATATGTCTTTTGGTTTCTCCAATGCAGCTACTACCACAGAGGCACTTTAGTTTGTAAACGCCCGGGTACTGTATGTCTGGAACAGCATCTTTTACAGATGGAACTAAATCACGGATTTTATGTACTGTGTTGAATCGGACCTGGATCTTGTGTTTGTTCAGGATTTTGGAGATCTTTTTAGTGACCCCTGCAATGTAGGGTAAGGTGATGGTTTTGAGTGGCTCCACAAGAGGATCCTTCTTCATGACTGGAGTGATGGCTTTGCGGATTGTGTAGTCGGAGTAGCCATTAGCCCTGAGAGCCTGGTGTACGTGCTTGAGTTCACTGGTAATGTGTTCCTGGTCGGAAATGCATTGGGCTCTATGGTATAGAGTCTTGATGAGGGAGTTCTTCTGGGATGGATGGTGGTGGGAATCCGGTTTCAAGTAAGCATCTGTATGGGTAGCTTTCCTGTAGACAGAGTGGCTCATTGAACCATCATGTCTTCTTTTAATTAAGACATCCAAAAAGGGTAGTTTGCCATCTTTTTCGACCTCCAAGGTAAATCTGATGGCTGGGTGTATGGAATTGATGTGGTCGCGGAATTGGTCTAGAGCAGGCTGGCCATGTGGCCAGATGACAAAGGTGTCATCAACGTACCTCTTCCATAAGGTCGGGCGTAGAGTGGCAGTCTGGATGGCGTTAGTTTCAAATTTGTCCATGAATACGTTGGCTACAACCGGAGATAAGGGGGAGCCCATTGGGGTGCCCTCAGTTTGTTTGTAGAAAGTTCCATTCTAGGTGAAGTAAGTGTTGGTTAAGCAATGTCTCACCAGGGGGGGTACATCAGTATGCAGTCCTTGATGAACCAGGTCTTCAATGATAGCGATGGTGTCAGGTACCGGGACTTTGGTGAACAAGGACACCACATCAAAACTGACAAGCAGGTCGTTTGGGGACAGGGAAATGCCTTTGATTGTCGATACCAGGTGAGTAGAATTTAGTACCGCAGAGGTGGTTTTTCCAGTGAAAGGTCGCAGTATATCAGCAAGAAAACGTGCCAGTTTGTAGGTGGGGGAGCTGATAGTAGAGACGATGGGACGAAGGGGTGTATCTTCTTTGTGTATCTTTGGAAGGCCATATAATCTTGGTGGTCTGGCAGCAGAGGGCTTCAACGAGAACTGTTTGATCTCATCAATTAATGCTGTTGAATCAGAGATTATTTTGTTCGTTTTGGTGACCAGGCTGTTGGTGGGATCTCTTTTTATTTTTGTGTAGCTGCCATCGTTGAGTAGTTCTTGAATTTTGTTGTTATATTCTGTTTTGTCCATGATGACAGTGGCATTGCCTTTGTCGGCTGAGAGGACGACAATATCATCCCTATTTTTTAATTGAGATAATTCAAAACGTTCGTCTTTGCTGATGTTGCTGGGTGGCAACTTAGCGTTTTTGAGGGTTGCAGCGATTTCAGATCTTGCTACGTCTGCAGAGATGTGACTCAAGCCCTTGAGTGCAACGTCGACATGGGCAATGATATCATTAACCGGTAAGTGTCTCGGTGTGACAGCAAAGTTTAGACCTTTAGCTAAAACGGATTTCAGACCATCAGAAATGGAACTGTTACTGCGATTAATTACGACTTTGTTGACGTCTATCTTTTCGGTGTGTGGATCCGATTTTTTGCTGGAGAGGTGATTGAATTTGGAAATCAAATTGTCCCTACATTTGTTCGACATAGTGGCAGCCGAAGAGGTAGTCATATTGTCTACATGTTCCCAATCCGATGTAGACATTGTTGCTGTCAATTTTAAGTGTGATTTGTAGAGTGTCTTGTCTAACTGATCGAGTTCGGTGCGTGTAAGTCTGATTTTTTCCGAGATAAGAGCGAAGCTAGTTCTAGCTAGAATTCGTTTTGCATTGAGAGAAGTTGCAACAGCAGAGGTTAGTGTAAATGCGGTTGGTATTACCTTAGAGTCGCGGCATCTCTTCAGAAAGGTGAGAGACTCGATTAGTTGAGCCTTCTTATCCCGAAGTCTGTTGAATGATCTTAAGGATGTGTGGAATCCCTCCCCGTAGAGTGGGTTAAATTTCGATTTAAAGCTTTCGTGACTGCAATGATTCATCTTCTTTGGTTCTTTCGGTAAAGTCACGTAGAATGATAATAAAATAATAAATTGATAAAATAAAATAACACAATAATATTCTCACGACGTTTCGGCCACAACACAAGCGGCCTTCATCAGGTGAAGGGGGCGAGACTGTCTGGTAGGACAGCGCTGGAGTGAAAGAGCCACGTTCAGATACGGCCTTTAAGCTGTGTGAGAGGAACAAAGCGCCTTGACAAAGGAATTAGCATATAATTTAGCATTGAAATGGCTGAATGATTAGCTTGTGACTGGTCACAGAAATAGCTATGTTAAAAGTAAAAGCATACACACCCGCAGAGGCACCCATTGTTAAAGGGATTAGCATAGAATATAGCATTGAAATAGCTAAGTTAAGGCATACACATCTTGACAATGGAATTAGCATAAAATTTAGCATTGAGATAGCTGAGTGATTAGCTTGTACCTGCTGCAGAAATAGAGCTTGTACCTGCTGCAGAAATAGCTACGTTAAAGTCAGAGCATACACATTCACCGAGGCCCTTAGTACAAATCAAACAGAAGAATTTAGCATTGAAATAACTAGGCGAATCCAGCATTGAAACAACTGAGTGATTAGCTAGTGACTGGTCACAGAAATGACTTCACATCTGAGCTATTCACAGTACTATATAGTGAACCAATAAAAACTAAAATATAAATTACCTTCATGTTATCAATAAACTCTATATTCTCCAATCAGCTAAGCTACCAACAATAAGTCGTTATATATCACAATGCTATATGGCGAAAAAATGGGTGGATTCTTACCATCAAATTTCAGCACCACGGATAGCTACGGGCCCCGTTCAGACGGACGAGTTCGTCCATGGTCGGAACAGAGGAGGGGGAGAGAGACAGCTGCGAGGCCCTAGTATGCTCCATATTGTAAAACTATACCATTAACCGTGGTGTGAGAGGTATTAAGAGGCAATGCTGGCGAAAGAGCTGCGGTCTGAAGGTCATCGTAAAAATACAATTAATTAAGAACAGAAATGATTTAAAACATCTTTCCAGTGGTTACTAAGCCTGAATCCATCTTCTTGGTTGAAATTGTCTCTGTGCTTGTATATGTGAATGGCCTCATGAACGAATCTCTCATGGTAGCCGGTTGGTTTGCAAAGAACCTCCGTCTTGGAGAAGTCAATGTCATGTGAGCCCACTGAATTATAACAGTGATCTGCCACGGCAGAGGAGTTCGTCCTACCGTGTTTCAAGTCTGCTTTGTGTTCGCGGATGCGGTCCGAGATATGTCTTTTGGTTTCTCCAATGTAGCTACTACCACAGAGGCACTTTAGTTTGTAAACGCCCGGGTACTGTATGTCTGGAACAGCATCTTTTACAGATGGAACTAAATCACGGATTTTATGTACTGTGTTGAATCGGACCTGGATCTTGTGTTTGTTCAGGATTTTGGAGATCTTTTTAGTGACCCCTGCAATGTAGGGTAAGGTGATGGTTTTGAGTGGCTCCACAAGAGGATCCTTCTTCATGACTGGAGTGATGGCTTTGCGGATTGTGTAGTCGGAGTAGCCATTAGCCCTGAGAGCCTGGTGTACATGCTTGAGTTCACTGGTAATGTGTTCCTGGTCGGAAATGCATTGGGCTCTATGGTATAGAGTCTTGATGAGGGAGTTCTTCTGGGATGGATGGTGGTGGGAATCCGGTTTCAAGTAAGCATCTGTATGGGTAGCTTTCCTGTAGACAGAGTGGCTCATTGAACCATCATGTCTTCTTTTAATTAAGACATCCAAAAAGGGTAGTTTGCCATCTTTTTTGACCTGCATGGTAAATCTGATGGCTGGGTGTATGGAATTGATGTGGTCGCGGAATTGGTCTAGAGCAGGCTGGCCATGTGGCCAGATGACAAAGGTGTCATCAACGTACCTCTTCCATAAGGTCGGGCGTAGAGTGGCAGTCTGGATGGCGTCAGTTTCAAATTTTTCCATGAATACGTTGGCTACAACCGGAGATAAGGGGGAGCCCATTGGGGTGCCCTCAGTTTGTTTGTAGAAAGTTCCATTCCAGGTGAAGTAAGTGTTGGTTAAGCAATGTCTCACCAGGGGGGGTACATCAGTATGCAGTCCTTGATGAACCAGGTCTTCAATGATAGCGATGGTGTCAGGTACCGGGACTTTGGTGAACAAGGACACCACATCAAAACTGGCAAGCAGGTCGTTTGGGGACAGGGAAATGCCTTTGATTGTCGATACCAGGTGAGTAGAATTTAGTACAGCAGAGGTGGTTTTTCCAGTGAAAGGTCGCAGTATATCAGCAAGAAAACGTGCCAGTTTGTAGGTGGGGGAGCTGATAGTAGAGACGATGGGACGAAGGGGTGTATCTGGAGCTATCAGCTCCAGCGCTGTCCTACCAGACAGTCTCGCCCCCTTCACCTGATGAAGGCCGCTTGTGTTGTGGCCGAAACGTCGTGAGAATATTATTGTGTTATTTTATTTTATCAATTTATTATTTTATTATCATTCTACGTGACTTTACCGAAAGAACCAAAGAAGATGAATCATTGCAGTCACGAAAGCTTTAAATCGAAATTTAACCCACTCTACGGGGAGGGATTCCACACATCCTTAAGATCATTCAACAGACTTCGGGATAAGAAGGCTCAACTAATCGAGTCTCTCACCTTTCTGAAGAGATGCCGCGACTCTAAGGTAATACCAACCGCATTTACACTAACCTCTGCTGTTGCAACTTCTCTCAATGCAAAACGAATTCTAGCTAGAACTAGCTTCGCTCTTATCTCGGAAAAAAATCAGACTTACACGCACCGAACTCGATCAGTTAGACAAGACACTCTACAAATCACACTTAAAATTGACAGCAACAATGTCTACATCGGATTGGGAACATGTAGACAATATGACTACCTCTTCGGCTGCCACTATGTCGAACAAATGTAGGGACAATTTGATTTCCAAATTCAATCACCTCTCCAGCAAAAAATCGGATCCACACACCGAAAAGATAGACGTCAACAAAGTCGTAATTAATCGCAGTAACAGTTCCATTTCTGATGGTCTGAAATCCGTTTTAGTTAAAGGTCTAAACTTTGCTGTCACACCGAGACACTTACCGGTTAATGATATCATTGCCCATGTCGACGTTGCACTCAAGGGCTTGAGTCACATCTCTGCAGACGTAGCAAGATCTGAAATCGCTGCAACCCTCAAAAACGCTAAGTTGCCACCCAGCAACATCAGCAAAGACGAACGTTTTGAATTATCTCAATTAAAAAATAGGGATGATATTGTCGTCCTTTCAGCCGACAAAGGCAATGCCACTGTCATCATGGACAAAACAGAATATAACAACAAAATTCAAGAACTACTCAACGATGGCAGCTACACAAAAATAAAAAGAGATCCCACCAACAGCCTGGTCACCAAAACGAACAAAATAATCTCTGATTCAACAGCATTAATTGATGAGATCAAACAGTTCTCGTTGAAGCCCTCTGCTGCCAGACCACCAAGATTATATGGCCTTCCAAAGATACACAAAGAAGATACACCCCTTCGTCCCATCGTCTCTTCTATCAGCTCCCCCACCTACAAACTGGCACGTTTTCTTGCTGATATACTGCGACCTTTCACTGGAAAAAAACACCTCTGCGGTACTAAATTCTACTCACCTGGTATCGACAATCAAAGGCATTTCCCTGTCCCCAAACGACCTGCTTGTCAGTTTTGATGTGGTGTCCTTGTTCACCAAAGTCCCGGTACCTGACACCATCGCTATCATTGAAGACCTGGTCCATCAAGGACTGCATACTGATGTACCCCCCATGGTGAGACATTGCTTAACCAACACTTACTTCACCTGGAATGGAACTTTCTACAAACAAACTGAGGGCACCCCAATGGGCTCCCCCTTATCTCCGGTTGTAGCCAACGTATTCATGGAAAAATTTGAAACTGACGCCATCCAGACTGCCACTCTACGCCCGACCTTATGGAAGAGGTACGTTGATGACACCTTTGTCATCTGGCCACATGGCCAGCCTGCTCTAGACCAATTCCGCGACCACATCAATTCCATACACCCAGCCATCAGATTTACCATGGAGGTCGAAAAAGATGGCAAACTACCCTTTTTGGATGTCTTAATTAAAAGAAGACATGATGGTTCAATGAGCCACTCTGTCTACAGGAAAGCTACCCATACAGATGCTTACTTGAAACCGGATTCCCACCACCATCCATCCCAGAAGAACTCCCTCATCAAGACTCTATACCATAGAGCCCAATGCATTTCCGACCAGGAACACATTACCAGTGAACTCAAGCACGTACACCAGGCTCTCAGGGCTAATGGCTACTCCGACTACACAATCCGCAAAGCCATCACTCCAGTCATGAAGAAGGATCCTCTTGTGGAGCCACTCAAAACCATCACTTTACCCTACATTGCAGGGGTCACTAAAAAGATCTCCAAAATCCTGAACAAACACAAGATCCAGGTCCGATTCAACACAGTACATAAATCCGTGATTTAGTTCCATCTGTGAAAGATGCTGTTCCAGACATACAGTACCCGGGCGTTTACAAACTAAAGTGCCTCTGTGGTAGTAGCTGCATTGGAGAAACCAAAAGACATATCTCGGACCGCATCCGCGAACACAAAGCAGACTTGAAACACGGTAGGACGAACTCCTCTGCCGTGGCAGATCACTGTTATAATTCAGTGGGCTCACATGACATTGACTTCTCCAAGACGGAGGTTCTTTGCAAACCAACCGGCTACCATGAGAGATTCGTTCATGAGGCCATTCACATATACAAGCACAGAGACAATTTCAACCGAGAAGATGGATTCAGGCTTAGTAACCACTGGAAAGATGTTTTAAATCATTTCTGTTCTTAATTAATTGTATTTTTACGATGACCTTCAGACCGCAGCTCTTTCGCCAGCATTGCCTCTTAATACCTCTCACACCACGGTTAATGGTATAGTTTTACAATATGGAGCATACTAGGGCCTCGCAGCTGTCTCTCTCCCCCTCCTCTGTTCCGACCATGGACGAACTCGTCCGTCTGAACGGGGCCCGTAGCTATCCGTGGTGCTGAAATTTGAGGGTAAGAATCCACCCATTTTTTCGCCATATAGCATTGTGATATATAACGACTTATTGTTGGTAGCTTAGCTGATTGGAGAATATAGAGTTTATTGATAACATGAAGGTAATTTATATTTTAGTTTTTATTGGTTCACTATATAGTACTGTGAATAGCTCAGATGTGTAATCATTTCTGTGACCAGTCACTAGCTAATCACTCAGTTGTTTCAATGCTGGATTCGCCTAGTTATTTCAATGCTAAATTATCCTGTTTGATTTGTACTAAGGGCCTCGGTGAATGTGTATGCTCTGACTTTAACGTAGCTATTTCTGCAGCAGGTACAAGCTCTATTTCTGCAGCAGGTACAAGCTAATCACTCAGCTATCTCAATGCTAAATTCTATGCTAATTCCATTGTCAAGATGTGTATGCCTTAACTTAGCTATTTCAATGCTACATTCTATGCTAATCCCTTTAACAATGGGTGCCTCTGCGGGTGTGTATGCTTTAACTTTTAACATAGCTATTTCTGTGACCAGTCACAAGCTAATCATTCAGCCATTTCAATGCTAAATTATATGCTAATTCCTTTGTCAAGGCGCTTTGTTCCTCTCACACAGCTTAAAGGCCGTATCTGAACGTGGCTCTTTCACTCCAGCGCTGTCCTACCAGACAGTCTCGCCCCCTTCACCTGATGAAGGCCGCTTGTGTTGTGGCCGAAACGTCGTGAGAATATTATTGTGTTATTTTATTTTATCAATTTATTATTTTATTATCATTCTACGTGACTTTACCGAAAGAACCAAAGAAGATGAATCATTGCAGTCACGAAAGCTTTAAATCGAAATTTAACCGCCTCTACGGGGAGGGATTCCACACATCCTTAAGATCATTCAACAGACTTCGGGATAAGAAGGCTCAACTAATCGAGTCTCTCACCTTTCTGAAGAGATGCCGCGACTCTAAGGTAATACCAACCGCATTTACACTAACCTCTGTTGTTGCAACTTCTCTCAATGCAAAACGAATTCTAGCTAGAACTAGCTTCGCTCTTATCTCGGAAAAAATCAGACTTACACGCACCGAACTCGATCAGTTAGACAAGACACTCTACAAATCACACTTAAAATTGACAGCAACAATGTCTACATCGGATTGGGAACATGTAGACAATATGACTACCTCTTCGGCTGCCACTATGTCGAACAAATGTAGGGACAATTTGATTTCCAAATTCAATCACCTCTCCAGCAAAAAATCGGATCCACACACCGAAAAGATAGACGTCAACAAAGTCGTAATTAATCGCAGTAACAGTTCCATTTCTGATGGTCTGAAATCCGTTTTAGCTAAAGGTCTAAACTTTGCTGTCACACCGAGACACTTACCGGTTAATGATATCATTGCCCATGTCGACGTTGCACTCAAGGGCTTGAGTCACATCTCTGCAGACGTAGCAAAATCTGAAATCGCTGCAACCCTCAAAAACGCTAAGTTGCCACCCAGCAACATCAGCAAAGACGAACGTTTTGAATTATCTCAATTAAAAAATAGGGATGATATTGTCGTCCTCTCAGCCGACAAAGGCAATGCCACTGTCATCATGGACAAAACAGAATATAACAACAAAATTCAAGAACTACTCAACGATGGCAGCTACACAAAAATAAAAAGAGATCCCACCAACAGCCTGGTCACCAAAACGAACAAAATAATCTCTGATTCAACAGCATTAATTGATGAGATCAAACAGTTCTCGTTGAAGCCCTCTGCTGCTAGACCACCAAGATTATATGGCCTTCCAAAGATACACAAAGAAGATACACCCCTTCGTCCCATCGTCTCTACTATCAGCTCCCCCACCTACAAACTGGCACGTTTTCTTGCTGATATACTGCGACCTTTCACTGGAAAAACCACCTCTGCGGTACTAAATTCTACTCACCTGGTATCGACAATCAAAGGCATTTCCCTGTCCCCTAACGACCTGCTTGTCAGTTTTGATGTGGTGTCCTTGTTCACCAAAGTCCCGGTACCTGACACCATCGCTATCATTGAAGACCTGGTTCATCAAGGACTGCATACTGATGTACCCCCCCTGGTGAGACATTGCTTAACCAACACTTACTTCACCTGGAATGGAACTTTCTACAAACAAACTGAGGGCACCCCAATGGGCTCCCCCTTATCTCCGGTTGTAGCCAACGTATTCATGGAAAAATTTGATACTGACGCCATCCAGACTGCCACTCTACGCCCGACCTTATGGAAGAGGTACGTTGATGACACCTTTGTCATCTGGCCACATGGCCAGCCTGCTCTAGACCAATTCCGCGACCACATCAATTCCATACACCCAGCCATCAGATTTACCATGGAGGTCGAAAAAGATGGCAAACTACCCTTTTTGGATGTCTTAATTAAAAGAAGACATGATGGTTCAATGAGCCACTCTGTCTACAGGAAAGCTACCCATACAGATGCTTACTTGAAACCGGATTCCCACCACCATCCATCCCAGAAGAACTCCCTCATCAAGACTCTATACCATAGAGCCCAATGCATTTCCGACCAGGAACACATTACCAGTGAACTCAAGCACGTACACCAGGCTCTCAGGGCTAATGGCTACTCCGACTACACAATCCGCAAAGCCATCACTCCAGTCATGAAGAAGGATCCTCTTGTGGAGCCACTCAAAACCATCACCTTACCCTACATTGCAGGGGTCACTAAAAAGATCTCCAAAATCCTGAACAAACACAAGATCCAGGTCCGATTCAACACAGTACATAAAATCCGTGATTTAGTTCCATCTGTAAAAGATGCTGTTCCAGACATACAGTACCCGGGCGTTTACAAACTAAAGTGCCTCTGTGGTAGTAGCTACATTGGAGAAACCAAAAGACATATCTCGGACCGCATCCGCGAACACAAAGCAGACTTGAAACACGGTAGGACGAACTCCTCTGCCGTGGCAGATCACTGTTATAATTCAGTGGGCTCACATGACATTGACTTCTCCAAGACGGAGGTTCTTTGCAAACCAACCGGCTACCATGAGAGATTCGTTCATGAGGCCATTCACATATACAAGCACAGAGACAATTTCAACCGAGAAGATGGATTCAGGCTTAGTAACCACTGGAAAGATGTTTTAAATCATTTCTGTTCTTAATTAATTGTATTTTTACGATGACCTTCAGACCGCAGCTCTTTCGCCAGCATTGCCTCTTAAAACCTCTCACACCACGGTTAATGGTATAGTTTTACAATATGGAGCATACTAGGGCCTCGCAGCTGTCTCTCTCCCCCTCCTCTGTTCCGACCATGGACGAACTCGTCCGTCTGAACGGGGCCCGTAGCTATCCGTGGTGCTGAAATTTGAGGGTAAGAATCCACCCATTTTTTCGCCATATAGCATTGTGATATATAACGACTTATTGTTGGTAGCTTAGCTGATTGGAGAATATAGAGTTTATTGATAACATGAAGGTAATTTATATTTTAGTTTTTATTGGTTCACTATATAGTACTGTGAATAGCTCAGATGTGTAGTCATTTCTGTGACCAGTCACTAGCTAATCACTCAGTTGTTTCAATGCTGGATTCGCCTAGTTATTTCAATGCTAAATTCTCCTGTTTGATTTGTACTAAGGGCCTCGGTGAATGTGTATGCTCTGACTTTAACGTAGCTATTTCTGCAACAGGTACAAGCTCTATTTCTGCAGCAGGTACAAGCTAATCACTCAGCTATCTCAATGCTAAATTCTATGATAATTCCATTGTCAAGATGTGTATGCCTTAACTTAGCTATTTCAATGCTACATTCTATGCTAATCCCTTTAACAATGGGTGCCTCTGCGGGTGTGTATGCTTTAACTTTTAACATAGCTATTTCTGTGACCAGTCACAAGCTAATCATTCAGCCATTTCAATGCTAAATTATATGCTAATTCCTTTGTCAAGGCGCTTTGTTCCTCTCACACAGCTTAAAGGCCGTATCTGAACGTGGCTCTTTCACTCCAGCGCTGTCCTACCAGACAGTCTCGCCCCCTTCACCTGATGAAGGCCGCTTGTGTTGTGGCCGAAACGTCGTGAGAATATTATTGTGTTATTTTATTTTATCAATTTATTATTTTATTATCATTCTACGTGACTTTACCGAAAGAACCAAAGAAGAGAAATTAATACGACATTAGCATAATGTATACGCATGATTACCCAAATTAACATAATTGCAGATAAATTATGCACATTTCTAACTTCATTTAATGGTAATATTTTCATCAAATTTTCATAACCCACATATACAACAACCTCCACATCGTCCTGCCATCTGTCGACAAAGACGACTTGTCTTCTCTCAAAGTTGCAATATGCATCCAGGCGCACCTGCTCTTGCAACGACATGAGGGGTTGGCGGTGTATACTGCGCCTAGTGAGATGCATGATACACCCGAAGATGTGGAGCCCATCCAAGCCTGTGCTTCAACCCAAGGCGGAGGCTGGCGGGGGGGATGGCATGGTGTGACAGGATGAACAACTTCGACGGCAAGATACCTCTCCTCATCCTGAGAGCGGGCACCACAGTCATCCGCCTGACTGTCCACCACTCCACTGCACCCGAAGGCGAGTCGCCTTCGGCTCCCGAATCCACCTCACTCATCACGTTCGGTCGGTTTTCATTCCCGTCGTGTGTCGGTGAATGAGGGTTCAGATTTTGCTCAGGCTGACTGGCCGCTCCAACCGGGTCGGTGATCGGAGTTGGTCCATAGAGCGATTGCTGTGACCGCAGGTTCATCCGCTGTTATCGGATTGATAGAGGGGGTTGAAATCAGAATGTTCGTCGATACTGGTGCATCCGCGACTATCATTTCCAAGTTGATTTTTAACATTCTGCCCCCTAAATGTCGTACCCTATGTCCCGTCAGGGTTGCTCATTGGGCCTCACTGGGAAAATAACAGCGGAGGTGTGTATCGGAGATATCAAATTGACGGGGCCAGTTCTTGTATCAACGTCCCTTGCTGTTCCTTGCTTGCTCAGGACTGACTTCTTGAGGAAGATGCCCCTGAAAATGTTGATTGATCAAGGTTCCCTTGAGTTACCATTGGGCCATCGAATGGCCTTTTGACTTCTCCCACTCGATTGTTCTTTGCCAACGCTACTGTACAAGCGCTTGCGAGTAAGACCGTAAAGATTCCCCCCAGCACACAAATGTTGGTTCCTTTACGATTGCGCAAGCCGCTAGACCAGGAGGCGACTGAGGGGGGAATTCTTCTAGGATCCTCAAACAAAGACATTCGTGGTTTGCCGTTGGTGGGGGCCCAAACTATCATATCCAATCACCAGGAACCGCTCATTCAAGTCCTGAATGCAGGGTTGGACATGTTTGTCATTCAGGAGGGCACCGTGCTAGCTCATGTGTCGTCCATGCTTCACGAGGGAAACATCATTGGCGGTGTGGGGGTCACGTTGAATACGAAGCCGCAACAGGTTTCTTATGAAAAGTGGATGGATACGCTTTGTTCTGAAAATTCGGAATTGTATGAGTCCCAGAGTCACCACATCGATATGGGCGACGCCGCTCCCATCCAGCAGAACCCCTACCGGCTGAGCCCTAAGGAAAAAGAACACGTACAGCTGGCAGTTGATGAAACGTTGGCCGCCAATATTATCTCACAGTCCACCAGCCCGTGGGGAGCCCCGATTGCTCTTGTTAAAAAGCAGGATGGTAGTTTGCACTTCTGTGTTGACTTCCGTAAGCTTAATAAGATCTCTGTAGCTGACCCGTACCCTCTTCCTCGGATGGACGATTCCCTGGACGCTCTCGCAGGGGCATATTATTTTTTGACTATTGACCTATCTTGATTTTCGCAGTTGCCCTTGAATGAATCCTCTAAACCTAAGACAGCTTTTTGCACATCACAAGGCTTAATTGAATTAAATCAGCTTCCGATGGGTCTTCACTCCACTCGGCTACGTTCCAACGATTGACGGAACTAGTTCTGGCAGGCCTTCAGTGGGACTCATGCCTAATATATCTGGATGATGTTATCGTTTTTAGCCGTACGTTTAAAAAACATCTGGAATGGTTACATGCTGTCTTTCTTAACATGCCTGCGGCGAATCTCAAATTTAAACTGCAGAAGTGTCAACCTGCTCTAAAACTGGGTTCGGTATCTTGGCCACATAGTCAGTAAATCAGGGATAGCGATGGACCTGAACAAAACCACATGTGTCCGTACTTGGCTGACCCCCACGTCGGTGGGGAAGGAGGTGCAGAGTTTCATTGGATTTGCATCCTATTACCGCTGTTTTGTCACCGGGTTTGCCATGATCGCCAAACCTCTCCACGCCCTGACGGCAAAAGGTCAGAAGTTCCATTGAGGGGAGTAGGAGGAGGGCACATTTGTTGTGCTCTGGGATGGCTTGGTGAACGCCCCTCCCCTCCACTACCCCGACTTTTCCTTGCCGTTCATCCTTGATACGTATGCTAGCAACACCGGAATTGGCGCTGTTCTGTCTCAAGTCGTTATGGCATGGAAAGTGTTGTAGTATATGGCAGCAGAGTGATGTCTCCGGCGGAACTTTTGGCAACTGTTTTTTTTATGCAACAGTATCGCGCCTATCTTTATGGCAGACGCTTTGAGATGCTCTCTGGCAATGCAGCGCTACAGTACGCGCTGCATATTGAGCAACCATCTGACCAATTTTCATGTTGGTTGGAAGTCCTCCAGGACTATTCCTTTACTGTTTCCTTTTGTAAAGGTACCCAACACACGAACGCGGATGCCCTGTCGCGATTACCAACGAGCGACGGGTGAACGTGTTTCTCGGGCCGGGGCGCTGTAAGGCACCTGCTGAGGACTCGCCTCGTCCCCTTCCGGCATTGGCTGAGGTTGACATCTCTGAGGAAAGCCGACGGTCCTGTGGCGCATGACGCCGTTATTGGCATGAACCATGCAGACTTCGGACGCCTTCAGGTGGAAGACGCTTCCCTGTTCAAGTTACAACGCCATGTCAAGGAGGTGGACGGGGGTGGGAATCGATGGGGTGTAGCCTCTGTCATCCTCAGAGGCAGATTGCTCATGCATTGGAATAGAGGGTTGACACGTTACAACATTGTCGTGCCTACTGCCCTACGGAGTAAAGTCATCTGGGCTGTGCATGAGCGACTGTTGCACCTTGGGGTGCATAAGATGCTAGCCACACTTAAGCTCGACTTTTTCTGGCCTGGCATGGTGGAAGATGTCGCTATTGTATTCAAGGGGTGTGTGCAGTGTGCACGGCGGAAACCCCCGTCCAAACTCTGCTGTCCACCATTGCAATCCATTCAGGTTTCCCGCATAAATGAGCTGGTCGCTCTTGTTATCCTTGGTCCATTTCCTACCACCCCTCGTGGCAATAAGTATTTACTGGTGGGCGTCGAATATTTTGGCCAATGGCTTGGCCGCCGCCCAACCAATCGGATGTGGCCATCACCGAGGCATTCCTTGATTGCTATGTGATGGACAAGGAAAACCCTGAGCATCTTCTGACCGATCAGGGCAAGGAATTTTCTTCAAAATTGCTGCGGGAGGTGTACGACTTGTTGGGAACAAATAAAATACGAACGTCACCATACCACCCTCAGACGGATGGAATGGTGGAGCGGCTGCAGAGGACTCTGACCTCCATGTTGAGCCATCAGGTCAGCGAGTCCCAGCTTGACTGGGACTTGCATGTTACCGGGGTCCTGGCTGCCTATAGAATGGCCCCTCACCCATCCACCGGCTTCTCACCATTTTTTTAATGTATGGAAGAGAACACGACCCCCAGATTGATGTCCAATTATGTGCCGAGCTAAACAAGGCTAAATCTTAAATTTCGGAGTCCATGCGCTTTACTCTTCAGAGGCTTTCAGAAGCACGCGAGGCTTCCAGAGAAAATTCCAATTCGTACCAATTATCAAATGAGCAGCTGAGGGGTCTCCAACTTTCCAGACATGAGTGGGCTTCAGGCGACAGAGCCTGGCTGCACTGTCCCCACATACTGGTGGGTACATCACCGAAATTGTTTAAACCCTGGAGGGGGCCGTTTGGCGTGATTTGGGTCGTTTGGCTCCAGTGTGAAAAAAATTTGCTTGGGTCGGCGGAGTTGGTTTGTACATCCCTCTCGCCTCAAGCCTTTCATCACGCTGCGTGAATTCATCCCATCTACACTACACAGGGGCCAAGTGTCAGATGTGTCTGGCGAGCTGAGGTGTGTACCCACTGAGGTTGGTCCTCAGGGGAGTCATGTCATCCCATCCTCAAATGCCGCACGTTTAACATCCCCCAAGCCGCCACCTGCGCCGTCTTAACAAGCTTCGGGAGCGGAAGGCTCGTCTGCCCGGCGACTGCTTTTTGCTCGATGGGACATTTTGAAATTCCCCCTGCGACCCGCGAGGAGAGTACGCCCACCTCTCCTGGTAGCCTGGCCACAAGGACTCGATCAAAGACTCATCGGTTTTGTATATATTGTATATATTGTATAGATGGGTTGAAGTATTTATTTGTTGGTGCACACTAACGGGTTGTTTGTTTTGTTCTTTTATTGAAGGGGGAGTTGACAAAGGGGCCCCAAGTGAGGGCTAGGGGGGTCACGTGGTTGGGATCCAGATCCTGCTCGAGGATTCTGTAAGGTGGTCGTGACCAAGGGTGGAGCCAGCCACGCCGCAGAGAATATAAGCCGGGTCCCGAGAGGGACCAGGGTTGTTGTTGTTGTTGTTCATCCTGGAAGAAACATTCGTCGACGGTCTACGTTCTATGATCTACGTTCTCCATTCAACGAGTCTCCAACACGTGTACCTGGACCCGAGCTGTTGGTCCCGGTCTGTAGTAGCTAGTTACGTTGTAATTAGTGTAGTTAGCCTGCTGGTCACCACCATAGGTTGTTATTCTAAGGGGAAGTTACCCTGTGTGTTGGAGTTAAATAAATGTGTTGCCTCCAAGTCTACGTCTGCGACTCAGTTGAACTCACTACACATTTACAACTTAGAGCATTATTACTACAGCTATCAGTCAGCCCTGATGGTTTCCACCTTATCACTCCACAATTAGTTTGTCCCAATCTCGTCCACCTTGTTCTTTGTGCATCCCCGGGCAAGTGCGGAGATCGCGGGCCTTGCTCCCCTAATATACCCCCTTGGCCCCGCCCCTATCAGACAGTGCCCCCACTCCACTGTGGCAAGTGTATTGTTTATTGGATAATTTATTATCATCAATACAGTACCTTTCGGCCACCTGTTTCTAATTATCTCAAAGTGTACGCTCTAGAACTTTCTCTTTACAGTCCCCTACACAAATACAATGTCACTGCTTATAGTCAACACATCTTCTATCCTCTCACATATATTCCTTCTGCATTCTCCAATCCGTACTCACCAACAACGTGAATTATGATGAAAAAGCAACAATCGACAACTCACTTGGCATTGAAAAACCCTCTCCCAGCCTTGTTGTGATCAATTATTTTCCTGATCCTGTTCAGGTAATGCTATGAACAATTGTATATTTCTCTGTGCACTTGCACCATCCTGGATCCATGGTACCACCGTCAAATAATCATTGCAAATTCATCACCTTAATACAGCAGTAACATTTTTCCTACGGTGTTGAAGTAGACAGTGCCTCCAACTGATGAAGCAATTACATTTTGAGCATTCCCTATGTTGGCTCTACAGATATCCATAGATTTACAGACGTTCGGATTACGGAATTTCGCGTTCATGCAATTGACAAGTTATGGACATTTTTCTATTTACGAAATCGAATTTCCATGTTAACGAAATTTTACACGGCACACGCAATGAAAGCATCAAAGAAGAAGCACCCAGGAGGATGCGTCATCCATCCGCGACACTGTCACAGTATATCCCTACAGCTCACCAGTAACGCCTCACATCGCCTTTCTAGGCATTCCAACATGCAGATCGTTTGGTGAGTTCCCTTAAAAGTATGGATCCTTGCAGTCGCGAAAGCTTGAAATCTAGAATTAATTATTCGTCTTAAATTAGTTATTTTTCAATCTTCTTAACATTTATGTACTTTCTTATTATATCTGATTTGTCAATATGTGAACAATTTTTGGTTAGGAGTGGGGTGGAATGATTGCCTGAAACTCATCCCTAATTTTTTGTATTGAATATAATGGGAAAAGATTTTCTGATCACGAAATTTTGATTAAAAAATTGTGTTTGACTCAAGAACTCATCCATTTCTTAATTCGACGGATGCCAGTATTATGCATGGTGTTCTCAGGCTCATGTCTAATCTGACATTATCATGTTGGAGGACTTCTGACATCCGACTGACGACGTTCATGATGGTCATGGCCTTTCTTTTAGTGAACAGAAAAACACTTTGTATCAGTTCAATACTGTAAAATACAGTAATTGAGAAAAAAAGGCAATCGGAGGGGTAACTATCTCGTAAATATTAAAAATTAAATATCTTTGTTTAAAAGAGCCTGCGGCAGTGGCACCAGGTCAATGGCAATTATGAATGCCTATCATAGTTGGCACTTTCCAAGGAATAGCTCATGTTAATGTCCCACAAAGAGGTACTCATCAACTCCAGAGGGATGAAAGGATGATTCAGTACCTTATCGAGATATTATCTTATGATCTTTAATGCTAGCTTTCTGTCTTATTGGACCCCTCACCCTCCAAAAACTATTGACAATGGCCATCAAAATCATTTGGAACAATATGACATGGTTCAAACGAATAACTGCCCACTGGAAGCATTTCTGAAGACAACAGATGAATAATTTAGAGAATGCAGAAATCTCTTGTCAACCTTAATTCACTGTGTTCCACTAAATCTTCTCATCTCAACTAATTTTTTTCATCTGCTTCCTTTTTCCCTTCCATAATTTGGCCACCATTGCATTGTTAATGTTGACCTTACATCTGATGTGCTAGATAATCACCTGCTAACTCTAGTTGGCAGGTGATTATATAGTTAGTTTTGTATATTGGATTTTTTACGGAAAAAACTTTTTTTGCCGTTGGTCAGTTCCATTCTTTGTCCAATTTTAGCTCAAAAGAGAATGCGTCTTGCCTTGAATCTCGTTGAACATTTCACTCACAACGAGGCTGCTACAGAGAGCAATGCACATTATACTATCGGCAAGCCAATGTTTTATTCGTATATGTGACATTTAGTAAGATGAAGTGCAGATGCAAATGTAATTTCATTATTGTGCAGTCATTGATGACCTGGCTGAGGCCATGAAATATCTGCACTAGAAAAGTCGCTCAATAACAGGAAGCTGTCTTGATTCAGATGAAGGATATTGGCAGTACCAGCATCGCGCTCTGCCCTTGGAGCTGCCTGGCTACTGTTTTCATGCCTTCTTGACTGATAGCATGACTGAAATATTAATGGGGATGATATAACGCTCTAACGTTGTTCACGTCTCACAGCCGAAATACTGCCGACTGCTTCGCTCCTGACAAAGCGCTGATACACCGCTGGATCGAGTAGGATGGTCCTTGTGGCGAGGCTCTCAAAGTGGAAGATACCAAATCAGCTTCAACCCAATGGTGGTGTTTAGGAGAGCATTTATCTATGAGTATATATAGGCTGGCTGACAGATATGAAGTTATTCCTTCGGTGGTAATAAACAAGGACAATAATAATTGTTACCCTTTGTCATACCACTTATGGGTGAAGTCTTTCCATACTGGATAAGTCGTGGAGATTGTTTGACCATACTCCATCATGCTTGTCAACGTGGGTTGAATGACGAGAAGGCTCAAAGGCCAGTTTGCTTGATGGTAACTATGACTGAGAATCAAACTAAAGTGGTCTGATTCATATTGCAATGGCCAACCATTGTGCCACCGTTACACTCGTATGCATAAGTTAACAGGGAAAAAAAACTATACCATTTTTGTTACTGTGAATAAAATGACAAAATAACATTGCCACTTTGGTCAACTCGTCGTCTTGAAATTACGGAATGTACAAATCTAAAGTCTTAGGTATAATTGAGAGAAGGGTTTTGCTAGTTGGGCGATCTCAGAATGGGTAGCAGGTGGCAATCCTAATCAAATGCCATTTTTCATATTTCGTGTGTTTAGGTCTGTTGTAGACAAAAAACGGCCTGCGATGAAACATGTCCTCTATTCCGACATGTGTAAAGAAGCTCATTCGCAGGCTACATTTTCATGATGATTTATTTCACGATAACATATTTACAGGCGAGAGTACGACTCACACGTTTCACAAGGCTATAAATACCGCAGTCCTGGTGGTTTCTAATAGAGTAATATCGAAGTCTATATTGATGGTTTCCACCATGTAGATCTCCAACAGTCGGCCCCGATGTCGTCCACCTGCAGTTGTTCTTCAGTCCCCAAGGAATCAACCCATTTGCGGGCCTCGCTCCCCCTTATATACCCCTACGGCCACGCCCTGGTAACTCCCAGCACTTGCCCCCGGTAGATTCTATCAGCAAACTCTATCGTCATCTACTTCCCTTCTCTTCGATGGCAAAGCTTATAGTGGTGTCAGTGTTGATGGGTGGAGACAGGTACAGGGTACTTTACAGGGGAAGGTTCGTAAAAGTCGTATTCCTGCGTTGTAAATACTTTATCGTGAAATAAATCATCAAGAAATTGGAACCTGCAAAGGAGCTTCTTTACACATGTGATTGTAAGCCTGAGTACAATCTCACGTGTTGTTGCTGTAGAGTATTTTCATTTTACCAGTGGGTCAATGAGATAAGGGGATGGTGATTAAGGTACTGAGTGATAGGATGGGTGGGTCATTCTTGAGAGCATGAAAAAGTGCGTGAGTGAGGTTGACACAGTGAATGATCAGATGATTGTGTGAATGATCAGGTAAATATATGACTCATGAGGAGGGAGAGGGAGCATTTATGTAAGTCATAGAGTAAGGGAAGTGGGTGAGTTCATAATGGAGTGAGTGAGTACCAGTTTATTGAGTTGAACAAGGCGAGAACTAAAGCGACCAGGATGAGTCTCATTTGCAAGAGAGACCTGGATCACCCAAATGACCAAAGTTAAATAAAAACACAGAGTTACAGTAATGAAAGCAAATATAAATAATGCAAAACAACTGATACATCACATGGGAAATCGACGTAATGGAGTTAAGGGATGATAGAATATGTGAGTAAGGTGCGACACGGATGTCCTCTGGCCCTTTCACGACTTAACATTTTTTTTGACTACGTAGTTTGAGACGATTTCCATGGATGTACCAGTAGAATTTATATCTGGTATAGATATAATGGGAGGCTGATCGATGCCCCAGTCCGGTCATGGTATGGTTCTCTATTGTTAAACCATATTATGAATGCGGATGATCTGGTGATTACTTCCCACTCTAAGGAGAAGTTGGAGACACTACAGCTAAACATGGAGCATGCTCCTAAATTATGGGCCGTTACCATCAGCATCACAAAAACAAATCACCTCCCTGGGTATTTGACATCATCAAAATGCTCCCCTCCCTCAATTCCCCATGTATTTTGGGGCAGTTGTGGAGAGAGTGGAGATATTTCTGTACTTGGGCAGTGTGCTGATGACCAACTTTGTTTCAGTAGCCGAGGTCTCACTTCGAATCATTCGAGCGGCATTATATTTTCATCAGCTGCTGAACACTGTGTGGAAGCTACCTGGCATGTCACTCCATACAAACCTTCATGTCTTCTGGACCGCAGTTATGCCCTCCCGTATCTCTCTCGAAAGGAACATCTGCGCTGGTTTGAAACATTTTGGTTAGCCCACGATCTATCCAGGGTTTAACCAGACTGGAATCTGTGAGGAGCTCAGATTCCTGGAATATCTGGACAAATGCCCATCTGTGGGGCTCCTCCAGCAAGCGAGGCTGCGTTGGTTGTTTCATGCAGTCCGTATGCACAGCCACGGCATCCCCTACAGCTTCAATTTGGCTGGATAGATGGTGCTAAATGGGCGTGGTACGGGCTAGAGAAGAGATGGACTGATGTGGTACAGAAGGATGTGGAGCTGATTGGACTCATTGATGACTGGTATCAGCAGTGTCACGATCGGCTTCTGTGGAGGAGGTTCATGAAAAGCGCTGCTGGGGAGGTGGAGGCAGTTGCCCTCCAGCTACAGCATAGGGCAGAGGAGCGAGGCTCAAAACAACGAGCAGAGCGCCAAACAACTGACACAAATAAAGTTGGCACAGTGGGGAGCACGGCTGTTGCATCTGCCCATCATTTTCCTAAGTCAATCCATGGCACCTGCGTCTATTACATGACCTCCTGCCAGCCAGCCTTCGACACTTCACGTGGCCTCAAAATGCACCGAGCATGGCACAAGTGCTGTGGTGACACTCTTTAGTTCTATTGGATAAAGTCACGTAGGTAAAAAATAAAATAACAAAAATCACGACGTTTCGGCCACAACACAAGCGGCCTTCATCAGGTGAAGGAACGAGACTGTCTGGAGGACAGCGAAAGCTTTAAATCTGCTGTGGTGATGTCACCGCCACTTAGGGGTGAACGACGGTTGTTGCGTTGTTGTTGTGCGTGTGTGCACGGACGCATGTACGCCTGTGAGTCTCGTGTATGGAGAGAGAGAGGCAGCCGTGCGTTGTGCTGGCCCGTGTGCCATTCTGAGCTTCATAGGCGCTGCTCGCTAACAGCGCTTGCCCCAACATTCTGGTAAGGCTATACGGCGAATGATTGTCGCTGTTGTGTGTGTGTGTATGGACGTTCACCCCCCTCCCACCGCCCCCATGTGTGCAGTTTTAGGGACTCATTACGCCCCCTCCCGACAAGCAGACCAGCATCCGGACTAAAGGTAAGTGACAATAAAAACAGATTTTTTTTTTTCCATTTAAGTAACTTTATGTTTTGCTCACAATACAGTATTTATTACAGTGTTGCATGCAAATGTACGATATTTTGTCTTACATATGACTTTGACAATGTTTCCATCTTTTGCTGAACCGTGGTAACATCTTAAAAAACTTACAGTATGTGGATTTAAATACAGTACACTATTGTATTCAGACTTATGAACCATTCGACTTACGGACAGTTCTCAGGAATGGAACCGCTAAGTTGTACTATTCGCTAACAGCACCTTCCATTGGTATGGTTGACTACATACAATGCAAAGAAAGTTAAATATAGATACATATATATTGTACAGCACTTTCCCCAATAGTATGTTCATGTTCTATGGGGTATGTTTGTCTTGCTGAGTAATGTTTTAATTGGGGCAGTGTCATTTTCATAATTTCCCCAATGTTTTTACATGGCCGACTTGCGCGTCAGCAATTTTCGCACCCAATGGATAAATCTCTTCCTCTTCTTGGGCCTGGTGGCGGTGGTGGCAGAAGCGGCGGTGGAAGGGGCATCGGTGGCATCATGGTACATTTGAGACACGGCGCATTTCAATTCTTTCAGCTGGCTACTGAGATGAAGGTTCTCTTCATGCAGCCTCTTTTCCCCATGCCACATGTCCTCGTGACGCACCAGCTTCCCGCGTAGCCTAAACTGTTCCTGGCCTCTCTGCGGATCCAGGAAGTTCAACTCCGTCAGGTGGGCGTGCAGCGACCTCCGGAGATCTTTGTTTTCACAGCGCAGTGACATTTGCCGCTGTGCTGCATTGCAGTCTCGGAGAAAATTCGCATGGAGAGACTTGCTCTCCCTGCAAGGCACTCTCGTGGATTCCAGCTCCAACTGGCACTCTTTAAGCTGTTGAACCAGGCTCCTGTTCTCTCTCTGGAGAGTCTCTCGGTTCTCCATCAACTCCTCCTGCTGCTGCTGTAGCTCCAGACAGAGCATCTTGTTCTTCTGACAGAGCTCCACATTCTGTTGGCTCATCCTCTCCGTTTGCAGCGTCATGGTCTCGCGGTAAAAGTCTGAGATGGAAAGCGTAAAACGACGATAAATGAAGATCTCCATCCCAAGCATGGCCAAGACCAGAACGCCAACGATCAGCAGCACCATGCTCAGCTCGTGTTGACGGCACGCGGGACGGAAGGAAGTGTGAGAAACGTCACGAAGGGGCGTGATATTTATACCAACGTCAATACCGGATGTGACGTACGCTATGACGTACCAGCCATCCCTGCCCACTTATTGTCAATCATTGCTCACCACGTGACTCCACGGCCCCGCCCCTAACCGTGCAGCTCCTCCCCCATACACTTCTTCCGCCTTTCCCACGTGACGCGAAGCGAGCCAATCAGGCGAGAGGCGGCGCGCGGTCGGCCCCGCGACCGCTTTCCGCCATTCTTGCAATGGGCGGCGGGGCCGCGCAGGGTGGTAGGGGGCGGAGGGAGGCGGGGGGGAGGGGCCAGGATGGACGAGGGGGAGGGGCCAGGAGGGACGAGGGGGAGGGGCCAGGAGGGACGAGGGGGAGGAGCCAGGAGGGACGATGGGGAGGGGCCAGGAGCGGGAGGGGGGGAGCCGTGGCGCCGCTCTTGGGCCGCGAGGCCTCCCCCTGGGCCCGCGGCGCCACGCGGAGACCGCGACAGCAGCAGCAGCAGGAGGTGGTGGTGGTGGTGTTTGTGGTTGTAGGCACGGGAGAGGTGGTGGTGTTTGTGGTTGTAGGCACGGGAGAGGTGGTGGTGGTGTTTGTGGTTGTAGGCACGGGAGAGGTGGTGGTGGTGTTTGTGGTTGTAGGCACGGGAGAGGTGGTCACGGACAGGCGGTGAGTGCCGGGTGATGGAGGTGGGGTGAGGGAGTGGATTGCAGGGTGAGTGAGTTAATGAGGAGAATTAATAGGTGAGGAGGGTGAGTGAGTTGAAGGGTGAGGTGAGTGAGTGGGTGAGTGGTGAGTTCACGACAGGGAGATTGGGGCTGAGTGAGTGAACGCAGCGCACGGTAAAGATCCCCTGAGAGCATTCGCAAGAGTTGGACATTGAGTGCCGCTGTCAGGGTCCACACGCAAATTGCTCACTTGGCATGATATACAAATTAACCATTGTAAACGATAACTTTAAAAAGTCCGCTATTTGTCAGAACTAATGCGATGTGCGTTCAGGATATTTGTAGCACGTTATAACCAACGTCAACATCGTCATTTAGAGTAACCATTAGTCCATACGTGTCACTTGCTAATAGTGCCCGGGTCAATCACAACTTTGCCGTGCGTGCAGGCTTTGTCTCTGGCTGCTCGCTAGGGCTGCGATGCCTTTCCATGCCACAAGATGACCTTCATTGCTCCTTCCACACCGCGACAATATTTACTGCAGTGTTCTATAACGCGGTAGTTGCGTTGCTGAAGAACACCGCGTTGTGTAAACTCCCTCGTTACAATGACTAATACAGGGTAAAGCACAGTCCGTGATAACAGCGTGAGATGCGTGTGTCGGCTGAACAAAGACCGAGGCGCGTGGGGAGCATCAGGAAGCATCCAGCAGCATCCCAATGCCTCGTGTGACGCTGTGCCCAGGCAGCCGTACAACCGCACATTCCTACTCGCGCGACGTGGTTCTGTTGACTCAATCGCGTTATATCCACTTAGCATCCGTGTCATAAAACGTGTTCCCTAATACATCCATCGTGCTATATCCAATTGGCGTTATGAAAACACGCGTTGAGGCAGAACGAACTCTATAAACTATTTTTTATTTTACCAGGTGAGACCCACTGAGCTATGTGGCTGTTTTCCAGAAGCGACCTGTCCACAAATGATAGATCAGCTAAATGGCTAATCACGTTAGAAATGTGTAGCACCAGCCACAAATACTCTAGACATGGGATCCCCTTTGACAGGGTCAGTGTCTACTTAGATTCACTCACTCCGCCTATTGTCATGTGGTGTGTGCAGCTGCGTCGTGACACTTGGTAGAGTGCTGTCTTTGAGGCAGAGAGCTTTAAAACCGTGTGCAGTGGTTAATTTGCTTAACAGCTCTACACCGAACCCCTTGCTTGTGGTAAAACATGTTTGCGACTTTGCTGATCGATAACTATGCAGATTTAGGTTCATAGTAACATGTACTTGGTGTGAGATGAACTTCCAAATAATTTCCTTTGCTCAACATCTTGCAATTAATGTCTTTTTAAATGGTCAGCTTAAGTGATTCCGTGATGTTTATGTAACTTTACCATTAAGATAACCTATGGAGCACAATTATTTCAGTATTTTTTGTCACAAGTAAACTTTAAACTGAACCCATATGTGATATTATATTGCCTGATTGTTTTAATTTTTAATGTAGTCTACATGCTCTGCTCGGGATATTACCCCACATTTACCATTCATTGATGTTCCCTTTGACATTGGTAATTGGCATTGTCACACCATAGTAATTAATGGGCAATTATGTAATTCTCTGTGTCTATCTCTCTCTGCATCTACCTGTGTGGGTGTCTCTCACTGCCGGTGTGTTTTTCTCTATATGCGTCTCTCGTGTGTCTCTTCGTTTGTGCCTCTCTCTGTGTGTGGATGTCTCTCGGTGTCTGTATCTCTCTTTCCTTTTCCACGATGTGGTGTTGTATTTACATGCAAATTCTACCTCTAGCCCCACCCACTTACCCTTGGGCTGAGCTTATCTCAAGCCAATATAACTTCGTGTTTCAGCAGTTTTCTCGCTATATTTTTTCACCTGATGATGGTTGCTTGTGTTGCGATCGAAACGTCGTGATCTATTATTTTTTCTACCTACGTGACTTTACAGAAAGAACCAAAGAGTATTGTGATTGTAATTTTGATTGTGATCGTTGTGGTGGAGGTGGTGATATTGATGGTGGTGTTAACGATAGCGGTGATTTTGGTGGTTGTAATGGTGGTATTGATGGTGGTAATGGTGGTTGACTATTACCCCTCTCGTGTCCTTCCACCACCAGGTTTAAGAATCTGCTGGTGTCTGTGCTGGAGGTGGACGTCGGATATCTGTGCGGTCTGGAGCGGTGGACAATAGACTTCTGCAGCTCAACCAGGTGGACGCACTGGGCAGGGGGCAAGATGGTGGTGGCCTTAGAGACCTACTTACTCCCACAGAGAGCCATAGACTCACTCACAGAGTACACTCACACAGAGAGCCAAAGTCTCACTGACACAGAGCCATAGGCTCACTCACATGGAGACACATAGACTCACTCACACAGAGAACCATTGATTAACTCATTGGTTTTTTCGGTAAAGTCACGTATGTAGATATACCATAAAATTATATTAAAATAAATCAAGCACGACGTTTCGACCGCAACACAAGCGATCTTCATCAGGTGTAAAAACAAATAGCAAATAGGGTGACATCAACGCAAACACATAGAGAGCGTTAAACTGCACGGAGGTAAATACAACAAGAAGATGAGAGACGAGAATTCAAAAAACCTAAGAAAAATTTACGTGATGCAAAACCAGTCGGCCAACGACACAGTTAGACACTTGCCTGGCAGACCACGAATTTCAGAAGAGTGCTAAGTTTCGTGTTCATCCTCTGGGTTGAACATACCAGCATAGAGTGAACAAATACGAGGTATAAGATAGCAGAAATACATATACAGGGACACAAGAGGTAAGAAGAGGAAAGAGGGACAGAGAAGCAAGAAAAAAGGGGCCGGAGGGATGAACAGACAGAGGCTTAAAATAAGTAGCAGAGGTGGGGGGAGGGTCCGAAGAAAGCAAGGGGCACGGCAGCAGCAGAAGAGGGGGGAGGGGCAGGAAAATGTAAGGGGGCGCAATTAGTTTAGTACAGAATTGTAAAGGTAACTTCCCCGTAGAAGTGTGTTAATAAAGAATTAAAGCTTTCGTGACTGCATAAATTACTCATTGCTTTTTTTCAGTAAAGTCACGTATGTAGAAATACCATAAAATTATATTAAAATAAATCAATCACGACGTTTCTACCGCAACACAAGCGATCTTGTGTTGCAGGATCTTTACGTAGGTAAAACAAATTTAAATAAAATGAACAATTAAAACACGACGTTTCGGAGGCAACGCAAGCTTCCGTCTTCAGTTGGGACCAGTCACAGCCAAAATCGCTGCACCAAGTGGCGAGGCTCTGGGAACCTAGCGCTTAAATACAGGTTAAGGTAGGGGGGGGGGTGTGGGAGGGGCCATGTAGGGGGACTTTAGTGGGGTGCGGAGCTCAGTTAATCCGTCTTTTGTTGTGTAGAGGGTGCGGGGGATGGGTCACTGTGTGTGTGCAATATAAACAGAAAGAGGCTCTCCCAGGCTGTGCTGTAAGGCGAGGCAGTAGATAAAAGGAAAATCGAAAAGTTCGGAAATAATATGTTTAGTATACCACTGCTTGAAATTGCTGTTAGAAATTAGTTAGCGTTTGGTATGATTTAAAACGTTTCTTCAGTGGTTGCTTAATTTGAAACCATCCTCTCAGTTGAAGTAATGCCTGTGTTTGTATTTGTTGTGTAGAGGGTGCGAGGGATGGGTGACTGTGTGTGTGCAGGACTGAGTTAATCCGTCTTTTGTTGTGTAGAGGGAGCGGGGGATGGGTCGCTGTGTGTGTGCGGGGATGAGTTAATCCGTCTTTTGTTGTGTGGAGGGTGTGGGAGATGGGTCACTGTGTGTGTGCAATATAAACGGAAAGAGTATCGGCCAGGATGTGCTGTAAGGGAGCAGTAGAAAAAAGGAAAATAGAAAAGTTCGGAAAGAATATGTTTGGTATACCACTGCTTGAAATTGTTGTTAGAAATTAGTTAGCGTTTGGTATGATTCAAAACATCTTTCCAGTGGTTGTTTAATTTTAAACCATCCTCTCGGTTGAAATTATTCCTGTGTTTGTATATCTGCATGACTTCGTGGACAAATCTTTGGTGATAACCTGTAGGTTTACAAAGAACCTTGGTATCGGAAAAGACAATCTCATGATCACCCATAGCGTTGTAACAGTGATCAGCCACAGCAGATGAATTCGTTCTGCCGTGTTTCAAATCTGATTTATGCTCACGAATTCGGTCAGAGATATGTCGTTTCGTCAACAATAACAATCACCACAGGTACAGCTAAATTTGTAAACTCCGGGGTACTGTAAGTCAGGGTTGACATCCTCTCATCAAAACGTTACACCATAGGGCTCATTGCATTTCAGACCAACACCACTTGACCAGTGAATTAAAATTGGTACGGCTGGCCCTTAGGAGGAACGGATACTCTGACCGTACCATCCGCCAAGCTGTTTCTCCTACCATACAGAAACAACCACCTGATACTCCGATCAAAACCATCACACTACCTTACATAGCAGGCGTTACTAAAAAGATTTCCAAAATTCTAAACAAACATAAGATCCAAGTCCGATTCAATACAGTACACAAAATACGTGATCTGATCCCATCCGTAAAGGATGTCATCCCTGACTTACAGTACCCCGGAGTTTACAAATTGAGCTGTACCTGTGGTGATTGTTATATCGGGGAGACGAAACGACATATCTCTGACCGAATTCGCGAGCATAAATCAGATTTGAAACACGGCAGAAAGAATGCATCTGCTGTAGCTGATCACTGTTACAACGCTATGGGTGATCATGAGATTGTCTTTTCCGATACCAAGGTTCTTTGTAAACCTACAGGTTATCACCAAAGATTTGTCCACAAAGCCATTCAGATATACAAACACGGGCATAATTTCAACCAAGAGGATGGTTTAAAATGAAGCAACCACTGGAAAGACGTTTTGAATCATACCAAACACTAACTAATTTCTAACAGCAATTTCAAGCAGTGGTATACCAAACATTCTTTCCAAACTTTTCTATTTTCCTTTTTTCTACTGCTCCCTTACAGCACATCCTGGCCGATACTCTTTCCGTTTATATTGCACACACACAGTGACCCATCTCCCGCACCCTCCACACAACAAAAGACGGATTAACTCATCCCCGCACACACACAGCGACCCATCCCCCGCACCCTCTACACAACAAATACAAACACAGGCATTACTTCAACCGAGAGGATGGTTTCAAATTAAGCAACCACTGAAGAGACGTTTTAAATCATACCAAACGCTAACTTATTTCTAACAGCAATTTCAAGCAGTGGTATACTAACCATTATTTCCGAACTTTTCGATTTTCCTTTTTTCTACTGCCTCCCCTTACAGCACAGCCTGGCAGAGCCTCTTTCCGTTTATATTGCACACACACAGTGACCCATCCCCCGCACCCTCTACACAACAAAAGACGGATTTACTCAGCTCCGCACCCCACTAAAGTCCCCCTACATGGCCCCTCCCACACCCCCCCCCCCCCACCTTAACCTGTATTTAAGCGCTAGGTTCCCAGAGCCTCGCCACTTGGTGCAGCGATTTTGGCTGTGACTGATCCCACCTGAAGACGGAAGCTTGCGTTGCCTCCAAAACGTCGTGTTTTAATTGTTTATTTTATTTAATTTTAATTTGTTTTACCTACGTGACTTTTCCGAATAAAACCAAAGAGTATGAATCCTTGCAGTCACGAAAGCTTCAAATCTAGAATCATCGTTATCCCATTGACTCCCATGCTAAAAGCTGAGCTACGTTTCAGCCCCAACATGTTCCAATCTTTACCAACTTTATTACGGTGAAAGATACACTTACCACACATAAAGAACCACAGTGCTTGCAGGTGCCACAGCTCCCCACACCAACCTCTCTCCCACCCCTCCCCTTTCTGCTGCTGTTGGAGGAGACTTCTTGATGCCACTGCTGGCGTCAGGGCCTGAGGCTGAGGGAACAGCAGAGTAGGTGACACGGGGAGCCGGGCCGCGTCTGCACATGTCAGGGGCGAGAGACGCTGGCGGCTCGACACTTCACAACGTGGGTGAGTGTGGGGAATTTGTGGCGTGTGGGGGACGGTGGGTGGTGTGGTCTAGAATATAAACCGCCTGTGTAGGCTACATGGCAGATTTTTTTTAATTGGTGCTTAAATGTCTGTGTATGTGTAAGATGGTGTAGTGAGTGTGTGTGCGGTGGGGGTACGGAGGTCAATGTGTGTGTAACGCAAATGAGTATCTGGGGCGGTGTGTAAACATCACACATTGGGGAGACAAAGGCGGTCCGGCGTGGTTCTGACCACTTACCATTTCGTGTACTATGCCGGCCTTCATAGGAGCTCAATAACAGCACTTGCCCCACCAGTCTGTGGAGCTCCATGGGGGATGTTTGTGTCAGAGCTCGTGCTGTAGGCATAGACGACGCGCGACCGTGGATCCTCTGTAGGTAGCGCGCGTCTGCTGTGGGTCGCATGGAGCTGCACGAGCGGACACCACCGCAGCGATTCCCATACCGAGTCACAAGATAGGCGCTGGGAAACAATTGCGCTGAAGTGTGTTGCTGGGTGGATGAAGCGAGCACCACCATGGTGTGCTTGCCTTGTTTGGTCAGTCGTGTGACTGATTATTATAATATATTAATTCACACCTGTGCACCGTGTCATGGCAGTTTCCCTGTTTTTCCTTCATTGCATTTTTATTTCAGAAATATTTCACCTGCAAAATAGATTGAGTTTGAATATCTCATGCGAAAGGGTGCCCAGAGCATGTGGGGTCGTCCAATTGCACAGTGCTTAACGCACATCACTACACACCCATGGACTAAATCCAGAGGCGAGTGACAAATGAATCAGTTCTGCCCCCCTCGCTTCACCAATCCGCACTAGTCAGCGTGGTGAAATATGGTAAAAAATCAACACGACCGACAGGGCATAGGGTGCCCATTATCCAGAAGGGCTTTACTTTATTATCACATCCACATGTAATTGTGGATTTGGTTATTTTTCTTTAGTTATTTTTGTTGCATAAATACAACTTGACAAGATGTGTACTGCTTCATTCTGGTACATTTACTGTTTTTCAGTGCATTTCAGCACTGGGTGTGTTTGTTGGATTTATTGTTTGTCACGTGAGGTTAAACACTAAAAAACTATTTTATGAACCAGGCAAAGTCCACTAAGCTATTCGATTTTTCATTGAACTGACAGATGCTGTAACCTGGTCCCTTGGGTACCCAGGCCTTCCTATAGTATAACTCCAGGAATCGGCAGATTTTTTTATTTTATTGTACCAAGTAAGGTCCACTGATCTATATAGCTGTTTTTCAAAAGCAACCTGGCCACAAATCATAGCTCAACGAAGTGGCTTATCACGTGGAAATTTGTAGCAGCTAAATACTGTAAACGCATATTTCTAAATGTGGAGGGAAAAAAACTCGAGGATCCAGAGAAAAACCCACGCCACCACGGGGAGAATATGCAAACTCCAAATATCCAGGCGTCGGGGTTGGAATCGAACCCACGACCTCCTGCATTCCAGGCGAAGGGGATAACTTGTTGCCACCACTGAGCCCGTTGTTAATCTGATGTGGTATACTGGTACAGCCCCTGGTGGCCTCGGTCACTTTACTGACCTTTGCACCATTGTGTAGTCGGTTCAATTGAGTCGCAGACACTCTTTGGAGGCAACAAATTTATTTATACCAACACGAAGGGGTAACTTCCCTTTTACCAGATAACAACCTATGGTGGTGGACCACCAGGCTATCTGCGCTAACACTCTGGGATAGCTACAACGAGCAGGACTCCAGCTTGAGTCCTGCCCATGTGTTGGTGACTCTTCACGGACGTTGAATGTAGATCTTTCAGAAGACAACAGCAAAGCTGAACCCCGGTCCCTCTGGGGACCTGGTTTATATGCTTACCAGTCGTGGCCGGCTCCGCCCTTGGCCACGACTACCTTCTCGATTCCTATTGCAAGATCTCGCCCTGACACGTGACTACCCACTAGCCCCAACTTGGGGCCCCTGTGTAGACTTTACCCGTCATGTACCTTCCAGGGTCAACCAGAGTGCAATGGCCCACATTAACCTCATTCATGGCTGACACTTTCACACCCCTCCTATAGAGGACAGCACTGCACGCCACGCGTGGTGCCACTCAGCGCCATGACCCAGCGCTCACCAAGCCCCACTAGGGCTGGTACTACACCCACATATATGGGGTGTCGGTGATGTAATTACATCGCACGCCGTGCCTCTCAGGCCGGCACTACACAGTGGCATTCCCGATGTTACTACATTACCCCCCCCCATTCGTAGCATTCAGCCGTCCTGGCTGTCAACCCCCCCTTAAAACTAACCAAGTGAATAAGTTCTAGATTTGAAGCTTTCGTGACTGCAAGGATCCATACTCTTTGGTTCTATTCGGTAAAGTCACGTAGGTAAAAAATAAAACAACTAAAATCATGACGTTTCGGCCACAACACAAGTGGCCTTCATCAGGTGAAGGGGACCATACTGTCATGAGGACAGCGTTGGAGTGAAGACAGTCCAGCCCAGGTCGTGTCCTTTTAAGCTGTGTGGGAGGAAACAAAATGCTTTGACAAAGGAATTAGCATAAAATGACCGTAACGCACAAGAGGACCGGCACGGAGGGGGGGAGCGGGTGTGAAGTGGAACGTAGAGGACCGGCACGGGGCGGGGGGGGGAGTTTACAAATGTAGGTGTGAAGTGAAATAAGCTTCTATGAAAGTTTGGTATATCACTATTTGGATAAATACCATTGAAAATTAGTTTAATGTTTGGTATGATTTAGAACATCTTTCCAATGGTTGCTTAAGTGAATAAGGTGATAAAAAGCGAGTAAAAGTGACTAAACGCTATGTGTGCCTCAATAATTAACAATAACAAATAGCATATAAATACCCAAGCCCACCTATACAATATATACACTAGCTACAAATGTACAGAACAACACGAGAAAATATAAAACGCGAATTCACGGAATCCCCTCCATCACCAACAACTCCCATCCTCACCGTGTAACAATACCCATAAGCACAACAAAGGCTAGGTTCAGCCAATAACCGATATGGCCTACTGAGTGTGACAAGCAACTGATGGTGTGGGAGTGTGTGTGCATGGGTGTCACAAAATCCGAAGAGTTTTTGAGCGAGTCCTCGTGGCTGGGCCTCCAGTGGAGGTGGGCTCACTCTCCCTGGAGGTCCCAGGGGGAATATGCAACTGTCCAGTCGAATCCGGCTCCTCACGAAGAGCAGTAGGCCGGGTCGACGGGTTCTCCTCTCCCGAATCAAGTGAAGACAGCGCAGGCGGCGGCTCGGGGGACATCAGGCGCGCGGCACCTGAGGGAGGAAGCACACGACTCCACTGAGGACCAACCTCAATGGGCACACATGCCAGCTCGCCGGACACATCTGTCCCTCGGCGCCCACAGTGTGGAGATGGAACAAACTCACAGGGAGCAATAAAGGGCTTAGGGCAAGAGGAGTGTTTGTTTCTGTTGCCTGGTTTTTAATTGGTAAAGCTGTGATCGTGTTTGATCCCTCCACTGGTATCCGATTAATTTCTGCATCAAGCACAATATCCCCTTTGCTGTCTTCAAGTTCCACCATGGACACGCTCCTGCTTGCCTCTCCCATCATCTCATTCCCCTCCCAATGTTCTCCTATATCGTCCCTACCATCTCGCTTTACTCCCCTTCACTCATTCTCCGCCCAGCAACCAAGGCTTCCTGTTGGAACTTCTAATCAACCTTTACTCATTCGGAGGTCACTCATTCCCTTTTCTTTTGATGCAATTATTTGGGCCTGTCACTTACCATCCACAGATTTCTCCTGTGATCATCACTGTATGTTCTCTCTTTAGAAATGTAGGCTGAATGTACACCTCCTTGTTCCCAATGATGATTGTATCTCACTGATGTGCACATCACCTTGACAGAGGCTCTTTTTAAAGGCACTCTAATTGATTATTTCTCATTTCACAGCCTCCACTACACTACTCAGCAGATTATACCCCACTTTGTTCGTCAAGACTTGCTTGAGGCAAATATAAGTATGGTCCAACAACTTCTATGACTGACACGGCACGAGTAAGACTGCCTGCAGTCCAACCAAAAAGGCTGCATCATTGAAAGCTGGTTTCAAGCCTGCCCTCCACGTGTGTTAAAAGATCTTCCTCACCCATGTGATGATAGTTGAGCCTCTGGGTGTCAGCATTTCTGCTCTGATATTGCAAGTGTTGGATACTAGTGATTTCTTTCATTTTTCTTAGGGTACCTCTCACTTTATACTCAAATGGCTCAATGCAGAAGGTGTAGGGTCTTTGGTTACTGTGGCTTGCATGAGCTCTTCAAAGGGATATGACGAAGAGCGATTCTGCATTTGGGAGCATAATTACTTCTAGCATGCTAGTTTCTGCCTTCAACTGCTGAGGAGCTTGCCACTGGCATTTGTAATTGCGCAGGAAATATTGAAGTAGGCTCCCCTGAGCTGACTGAAGTTTGCAAAGTCATCCTTTATTTGACTGAGAGTTATTATTCAACTGCTGCAGCTTTTCCATCAGGCACCCTCTGTTCATGCCAGATCTGAGTTTTGCATTGCCTTCTTAGGCCCTTGTAGCAGTTTTTACGTTCTTTTTTCAATTAAACACCACGTTTAATCACTAATCCATTCATTTCCAATATTGCAACAGGTTGTTGGGCTGGTCTTGGCGGCGTTGTTTACATAATCTTGAAATTGTCCCAAACTGTTGGTTCCTCATTAGACAGGAGCGTGCATTACCACTGCCCACCTCCACATTACAACCATCCCCACCATAAGAATTATATCCAGTATGAGCTGGAGAAGCTTTTGTTGACCTTCGAGAGCACTGCTAAGAAATGGGGTTTATGTGCATCCCCACATAAAACAAAGCACCTGCCTGGGTATTCTGTGTCATCGTATTCTCCCATCCCTCCACTCCCCATGAGCAGTGGGGCAGTTTTGGACAGAGCAGAACAATTTTCCATACCTGGAAACGGTGCATGTGACTAGCTCCAGTTTGGCAGCAGAGGTCATGCTCCGAATCGGTTGAACATAATTATCTCAGCTGCGTAACACACTGTGAATGCTGCATTGCCTGTCGCTCCATGTAAAGCTTTGGTTCTTCTCAGCCAGATATCCCCTCCCTTCTCTACATTTGAGAAATTTGGATCCCTTTTAAAGAAACATCCACACTGGTTTTGCATATTCAAGTTGTCTACGATCCACCGTGGGCTTAACAAACTAGATTATGTGAGCAGCTTAGATCCTTGAATGATCTGGACAAATGCCCATCAGTGAGATACTAAGGCAGGTGAGGCAGCATTGGCTGGGTCATGTAGCCCAAATGCCCAGTCACTGTGTACCCAAACAGCTTCTGTTTGTCCAGATATAAGGGGCTTATCGCTATAGGCAAGAGTTTGACTGCTGTGTAACAGAAGGATGGTGGAGCTGTTTGGGCTTGCCAACAGCTCGACCAGTGGTTTCAAGATCAGCGTCTCTGGAGGAGTTTTGTGAAGGATGTCCGCCTCCAGCAATAACGGAGGGCGGAGGAGTGATGCTCACAACAACGAGCGGAGTGCAGAATGAGTAAAATGCAGCAAGGTGGAACAGTAGGGAGCACAGGTGGTAGATCTGCCAGTCATCCCTGTCACTCAACCCATGACACCTTTATCTATCCTGTAACCTACTGCCCATGAGCCTTCGACAGTCCACATGACCTCAATGTGCACTTAGCCTGGCAGAAACACTTTGTTGACGTCACCAATTTTGACTGGCGAATGGCTTTTATTGTTATTGTGTTTATGTACCCACCCCTTCATGTGCCGTACTGGCCTTCTTAGGTGCTCGCTAGCAGAACTAATCCCAATAATGTAAAAAACGATATGGGAGATTTTTCTCATTTGTATCTTGTATGTTTGTGTACATCGCCTATGTGTGTTTGTGGCGAGCCATGCTGCACAACAAACTCAGCCACAGTTATCAATAGCACGTGATATCTACACTGGTTTTGGGTCCTCTCGGTTGTGTCTGCATTAAATGAGTGCCTGGTACAATGGGTAATCAGTATAACCTATGAGACAAACGTGGCCAGGTGTGGTGCTGGCCATTTCTACCCCACTTTGCGTGCAGGTCTTCAAAGGGGCTCACTAACAGCACTTGACCCACCAGTCTGTGGAGCTACATGGGGGATGTTTGTGTTGAAGCTCGTGCTGTCGGCGTAGAAGACGCTCGACAGTTTATCCTCTGTAGGGAGCACGCATCTGCTGTGTGTAGCGTGGAGCTGTACGATAGTGAAACCAATAGAGTTGTTGCGCCTTGGGCGTAAACATCAATGTATGTCCATTTGCCAGGTGTTATTTTTTTCATTTCCTGTGGAGATGTGTTCTGTATGAGAGAAAAAGCGACTGAGCCCACGCCCTCACCCCCTTCTCCCTATTGCATTATCTCCTCCTACTATT
Source organism: Petromyzon marinus (assembly GCF_048934315.1). Classification (NCBI taxonomy): domain Eukaryota; kingdom Metazoa; phylum Chordata; class Hyperoartia; order Petromyzontiformes; family Petromyzontidae; genus Petromyzon; species Petromyzon marinus. The sequence continues at coordinate 656,558 of NW_027423224.1, forward strand.
TGACTACTCATAAAATCATACGTATATAGTGACACCCCAGGGATAAATTAATATTGCTTGTTATAGCACATTCTTGTAGAAAGAACGCTGGTTAAGTCAGACCGGCCTGTATATGTACAGTATAGATATTTAGTTTGCAGCAATGTAATACACACAGCTCAATGCACAAAGAGTTAAATGTATAAATATCTCATACTAAAGAATGGATTACTTGGGTTTACAAACATGATGTACAAAACTCGTTATAGTCTCATGCTCTGCATGCTGTTGTAAATGCACGTGGTGCATACTCACTGACCAGATGCTTCATTATTATTTATACTAATAAAAAATGTTAAATTAAGAATTTTTTTCATTAATTTCTCATGTTAAACAAATATAGGGCGTTCATCCAGCGGTAGAGAGACAATGGCTGCTGATGATGTAACGTGCCGCTCATTTTGAAGGATTCCTAAGAGACAGTGCAAGTGGAGATTCAAAGGCATAGGAAGGTGGTTGCACAGACACCTGGACCACTGCTGTCCTGTATAAGTGATTTATTTAACATAATGAACATTACAGTAACATTGACGCTGCCTCATGTGTGTACTTTAAGTTTTGGCTTCCCCACACAAACACACTACCTCCACAAAAGGTCATGTTTACTCATTTCTGTGAAGCGTATTCAAGTTTAATTTATTAGGTATAGCCCTGTGAGCCATGCCGCTCTTAAGTCGGGTGCAACCGCAACAAACAAAATATGAATCTACATTGCAGAAAACTATTAAACCACAACCAGACCAAAATAAAGCTACAAAAACAATGTAACAGCAGTAATCATAGGAACTGTGATTTTAAAATTAAGAATAAACATAACATGTACGACAAAACCTGCAGCCATAGCTGGCAACACGACACTCCCAGTGTATGATGTGTGAGTGAGTCAGCAGCAGCGTGAGTGAGTGTATGATGTGCGAGTCAACGTATGATGTGCGAGTCAGCGTATGATGATTGAGTCAGTATTAGGTTGAGTGAGTATATGATGTGTGAGTCAGCGCACGATGTGTTAGTCAGCGCATGATGAGTGAGTCAGTGTATGATGTGTGAGCGAGTCAGCGGCAGAGTGAGTGTATGATGTGCGAGTGAGCCAGCACACGATGAGTGAACCTGTGTATGATGAGTGAATGGGTCAGTGGTTGTGCGAGTGTATGATGTGTGAGTGAGTAAGCACATGATGAGCGAGTCAGTGCATGATGTGTGAGCGAGTCAGTGCATGATGTGTGAGTGAGTCAGTGCATGATGTGTGAGTGAGTCAGTGCATGGTGTGAGTGAGTCAGTGTATGATGTATGAGAAAGTCAGTGTCGGCTCCCTCTGCTCGCACTGTCGCCCCCTCCTCCCCCCGGCTCCGTCGCCCCCCCCACCCCCGGCTCCCCCGTCCCGTCGGCCCCCTGGCTCCATCGGCTCCCTCCGTCGGCTCCCCCGGCCCCCTCACAAACGGCCCCGCCAGCCGCTGCTGGGAGCGCGGTATGTGACGTCATAACACTGCTAGACAATCTCAGAGTACCCTCTACCCATACATTGAGAGCATGGGAGTGCCCACTACATAGGGACTACCCAAGATCAAACCTGGCTCCCACCCTCTAATCGTCACTCAACTAGAGGTGACGCTATCCCGATCTTTACACATTACAACGCAATTTGCCGTCTGCGTGGCATCACGATGGTCGAGGCAGTGAGCACGTGGTGTCACGCAGCTGCTTAATCTGCTAAAACTGTGTGGCGTTTTGAATTAGGTTCACATTTTACTTTTTTTATCGTTGTGTTGTGTTGATGTGAATATTCCAATAACAATTTTAAGCTTTCATTACAATTTAAATAAGTCAATGTATTCACAATCAAATACCTAAAGTCACAATTGTACCTAACCGAGACCTCTAAGATTTTAGTAGCAACATTTTCTTTTTTTAGAATTATTCTTCCCTGTACCTGGATAAAATTACACGACTATGCTTACAGGTGACACGTGGTTTGTTTTCATTTTCTTCAGGTGACTCGATGCATTTGTCGTGATGGCATCAAAAGATCCTGCATATGAGATCATTAAAACCAACGAAGTGAATCTGCAGAAATACCTCCAGGCGAAGTCTTCAGAAGTGCTTGACCATTCCTATCAAACAGGGATAGTCCTGGACAGTGAATACACGTCTCTTAACAGCGAGAATGACCCCGTTGTGCAAACACGGCGTCTGGTTAACCTGGTGCTCATAAAGGGAGAACAAGTCTGCATGATATTTCTTGAAGATGTGCTCGTGCGACTGAGATCCGAGATCCCTCTCTTGGATCAGTGGATCTCACAGCATGAGCAGCAGCTCAACGCGATCGGTGTCGATCTGAGCAGAACTGCGGGTAAAGCCATCCCTAGAGCAGCTTCTCGTGAGTGATGCTAAACTTCACATAGCCATTCACATGTCTCTGGCAAGTTTAGGTGAAGGAATTGCTTTGAACTGAGATTGTCATTTAATATTAGCAAACTGCACCACCCTTGCATGACAACATTCCTCTCAGAAGGAGGACATTTATATTCCATTCCATAGCAGGGAAACTACAATTTATCAGCAATTGGGAGGAAAGGATAGATGGATAATGAAAATGTGTGTAAATATCAAAAACTTACATCCACACTGGACCCCAACATTCATTAATTCGTCATATTCCACACCTCCCTTTCCTTGGAAAAGACGTAAACATGGTGATTTTCTACCTCCTCTTCAGACACAGACATGGTATTTAAGCTGTAATAATGTAATGACCTATGAAGCTCTCTTTCAAGTGTCAAGCCCAAGATGTTTGGCAATGGCAGCAAACCCATCTGCTGCCATGGTCTCCATGACTTGGTACAATCTGGATTTCACCAAGGCCATGTCATTGAAACTATTCCCCTATGCAGGGCAAATGACCATTTCTGTTAAACTATGGATGCTGCTTCTAGTTGTTGACCTTTGGGCTGCTTTTGACACCACTCCATCCTCTTGAATCTTCATGGCGATGCAGGTGTTGTCTGACAAACTTATGTCCTGGTTCTGCTTCATGCACAAAGCTGTCCCTGCCAGACTGCGCTGCCCTCTCCTGGATCTTGATGCATCGAGAAGAACCTATGGAGACACTCAACCTGTGGGGCTGCGGCATCGGCACCGAGGAAATGAAGAGACTCCAGCGTGGACTGCACAGATGTAAAGAGCTAGTGTAAGACTGACACACCTCGCATTCACTACTTCACAAATTGTGCACGCATATGTATGTGTGGGTGTGTGTGATATTAACTCGTCTTCAAATGAGTAGCAGGTGCGTTGTGTAAAACATTGCTACTCGGGAGACAACGGCGGCCGGGCACGATGCTGGTCACCGACGCCATCATATGCCATACTCATGTAAACACTCGGTCTTGCGTAGCCCATGCATGAATACAACTTGTGACGAAATTATTCCCCTTGCCACTGCCATCATTGTCCTCACTCCTCACTTCACTCCTCTCCCCGCACTCCACGCTCACCCATTTCCTTATACCTCCCATTAACCCCCCCAATTTGCTCCTGCCTTCACTTTTCCCATAACCCCACCCGTCCCTTGCCCATCTCTTCACTCTGCCCCCATACTCACGCCCACTCATCCATAGAGGGATAATGTTTGGTGAGTGAATGCGTGCCTGCTTGAGTTGGTGGGTGACTTGGGGGATGGATCGATGAGTGAGTATGTTGAGTTAGGTGATGATGTGAGTGAGTAGGTGGGTCAGTGCTGTGTGAGTGGTTTGGTAAATGAGATAATTAATGTGAGTGGGTGAGTAAATGTATACTGAGTAGGTGGGTCCACAGTGAATGCTGCACTCACTGTACATTAAAGTACAGAAGGAAGAAAAGTTATGCATATGGGTGGCTGCTGTAACGCTTTCCATCATCTTCAGCAACATTTAATTCGCAATAATTATAGCCCTCACACTAGGCGCAGGAAGTGAGGTGACCGTAGGCCACATTTAGAAAATGGAGCCCTGATAGCGACTCTGCGGTGGAGAGTGAGGGTAACGGTTTGATTCACGTGGCCGATTCAAGTCCCTTGTTTACAGTGGACCATGGTCAGTTATGGTTGCCCCCACTACAGAGACAGCTGATATGTAATGGGTGTCATTCTTAGTTGTAAAGCATTAAAGAGACAGATATCCCCCAAGTACCCCATACAAACTGTTGGGGAAAGTGAAGCCCGTGACAGAGAACAAGCACACACAACTACACTGCACTTTAGAGCACAAAGACAATCTCCCCGTGGAGCCTGCATACACTTTTGAGGCAAGTGCTGATCACACTTCCCTGACTAGCACCGTCCTTGGCTGTCTTTCTCTCCCCATTGCTGATGTTTACACACCATACCAGGTACTCATTTAAGGCTCAGGCACCATAGAGGACTTCCAGGACCAGATTTTTTTTTATCACTCACCACTGATGCTGTTACCAGATATTGAACCCAGGTCACTTAGTAATGGAATGGTGCCAAGGACTTCCCCACAATTTCCATAACCACATTCAAATACGCAATGAAAGACACTCGTATATACACACACAGACATGTACACAGTGTACATATAAACTCACACACTCCTACACATGTACAAGTAAAGCCTTTGGTCACTCCACTGCTGGATAAAGCACTCCCACACCATGCAGGTCTTGGGGGTTATTTGACCATACATCACCACTCAAGTCAGTGTGGGTTGGTGTAGAGCATAGAGATGAATGTTGTTCCATTACCATAACGCAGCTCCGCAGGCTACAATAACTGTTGTTATGCATGTTAGTCACGGGTAGAAGTAGAAGCACCATCCAGGCTCGATACTTTATAGATTTTCAGATTTATTAGATCTTACATGTACACTAATATACACACTTTCATATATGAATACACACACTCACATGTACATAAACACTAATATCCATATACACGTATATTTGCACATTGCTACACACTCACACACACACTTATACACACCCCTGTTTGAGTCTGCAGTTTTAATGTGACAGTATTTTTTTACGTTAAAATAAATGCAAGCAATCTTCATATAATAAGGATTAGCATTCATAAGGCTCAATTCGTCCAGTGATCTGATTGCGCCATTGACAAAATTAGTTAATATACGCATGTATGTGCAGGCAGTCCCAGGTTTATAGAAATCCGAATTTACGGAAATGCAACCATAAATAATGTAAAAAAACTCAACGTGTGGAAATGTTAGCGTTAGTTACATAAGTGCAACTAGTGCAGCGCGTTGAGGTTGGATATTAATACTGCGGAGCGAGGCTTAAGCCCCGCTGCAACCAAAATGTCGCCTTCACCGAGCCCGAGCTTCACGAGGATTAAGGTATTTTTTTAATATTGTATTATATAATTATTTTCCTTTTGTAGCATTACGTATTTGCTTGTTTTCTATGCTGAGAACTATATATTCCCATGTTTTTATTGCTGGTTTTCATTTTAAGTTCATTTCTTGAGTTATTTACTTTAATTACTGTGTGTGTATGTAGGTGTGTAGACGAGGTAAAACAACCCCCTACCTCCGCGTGGTGTCGGACGGGCAACGCTGTCATGGACAGTGCTGTGGGGGGGAGGGCCAATTCCGATTGGCCTTTCCTCTCTTGGTGTCAGTGACCACCACAGCGGCTAAATGGGGGGGCTGGACAGGTGTGAGGGGCTGGTAACCCCTCCACCTTCATTTAACCACTAAACTACGACCAAAATTTTTTACGAACAAGCTTGTGCCGGAGTCCCCGGGGGGACAGGCGTCTATGACGTCTCCTGGCCAAACCCCATTTGGCGGAGCCAGGAGATTGAATCTTTACCCTCGGGGCTCCTCCAGAAACAAAAAATGCCACTATGGATGGCCACATGGAATGTTCGAATGCTCACTGCTAAGGAGAGGCTGCCACTCCTTTGTCGGGAGCTGGACCAGTACTGCCTGGATCTCTGTGGTATTCAGGAGGTCCGGTGAACCGGCTCTGGTTTCTGTCACCATGAGGGGTGGGCAGTCCTATACTCGGGGCAGGAGACTGCCAACCAACAGGGAGTGGCTCTTCTTCCGGACAAAAGAATTAAGGGGGCGTGGGAGCGTGGTGGTGAGGGGTGGGATGCTGTAAGCCCCAGGCTATTTTGGGCTCGCCTTCCCATCAACCGGAGGCGAGGAGTGGTGGTCGTGGTTACTTATGCCCCCACTGAAGACGAACATCCGTGGAGGGATGCAGGCAAGGCTGATGAGTCAGATGCCTTCTATGACCTCCTGTCACAGGTGCTAGCTAAGTGACCCCTTGGGATGGAGTCATCTTGTTAGGTGACTTTAATGCCCGAGTTGGTCATGATGCTGGCACCTGGTCTGGAGCAATTGGAAGGCATGGGCCAGATCAGCTCAGTAACAACGGTAGGAGGCTGCTAGATTTTTGTAAAGCCCATGGGCTTGTAATTACCAACACGCTGTTCCGGTATCGGCACATCCATACAACATCATGGATGCATGCCGAGTCCAAGCAAGAACATCTGCTGGACTACGTAGTGACAGAACAGTGGATGCGGGCCCATGTCCTTGACACCAGGACCTACCGTGGAGCTGATCTACCCTCTGACCATCGACTAGTCATCTGTACGATGCGCCTTCCATTATTCCACTCCGGTGGTGGGTGTACACCCAGGACCCCATTCCAATCTAAGGTGGCCTGGTCTCAGCTAGCTGATGAAAGTTGCATCGCTTGTGGCAGGGGTTGGCATCATCCCCCATTCCTGCAGATGTCGAGGGTAAATAGGTGAGATTTAGGACTGTGACTCAGGCAGCTGCAATGGCTGCTTTGGATACATGGTCCAGACCTCCCCAGAGACCCTGGCTGACAGAGGAGGTGTTCAAGCTGGCTGAGAAAAAGCCACAGGCCCACTCTCATTGGCTACAGCATCCCACGTCGGAGAATGAGGAGGCTTACCGCAGCCTTCGCTCGGAGGTTCGGAGAGCTGTGAGGCGCTGCAAGGATGGGTGGTGGTCGCGGGTTGCTGAGGAGAAGTAATCTGCCTCAATGGCCCATGATCACAAATCCATATTTAATTCCATCAAAAAAGTAACCTGCAGCGCCACACTTATTACCAACATTAGGGGAAAAAACAGTGATCCAATCTCCGACCACCAGGAACAGGTTTTCAGATTTGCCGAGCATTTCTGTGAAGTCCTGGGGGAGGGGAAATCCCTCCACCAGGAAAACATCGTGGGACAAAGTGGGGATGACCCTGTTGAGGCTGCGGTGCCTCAAATATTGGAAGAGGAAGTCACCCCCTGTCAGTGGCTGTCTGAGGTGCCATCTGTTGAGGAAGTACTGAAGGCGATCCAGAGTCCGAGACAAGGAAAGGCACCGGGCAGAGATGATCTCCCCAGCAAAATGCTGAGGGAGGGCGGCGTTTGTGCACAGACTGCCCTACATGACATCATAACAACAGTCTGGACCACTGGACGGGTTCCCCAGGACTGGAAGGATGCCCTGGTGGTCCCCATCTTTAAGAAGGAAGACCGCACAGACTGTAACAACTACAGGGGCATCTCACTCCTCAGTGTACCAGGAAAGGTCCTGGCAAGGATTATTCAGGAACGGGCGGTCCTACACAGATGCCATATTTTCTGTCCGTCTGCTACAGCAAACAAGACCTACATCTCTGCTTTATTGACCTGGTCAAGGCCCATGATACCATCAGTAGGCCTGGGATCTGGGTTGTTCTTTGTGCTTTCGGAGTCCCTGACACGCTGCTCACGATCATTAAGGACCTTCATGATGGTGAGCGGGCCCGGGTATAACTACGTGGCCGGGAGTCGGAAACCATTCCCTGTTAACATTGGGGTGTGACAGGGATGTCCTCTGGCTCCAACATTATTTAACATCTATTTCGACCACGTAATTCGTGAAGCCTTCAGTAGTTGTACCGGAGGAATTTCCATCTGGTACAGATACAATGGGAGGCTGATCGATGCCCGGGTGCGGTCAAAGGATGGCTCCCTATTGGTCAACCACGTTGTGTATGCCGATGACCTGGTCATTTCGGCTCACTCAGAGGAGGAGTTGGAGGCGCTGCTGCTGAAACTGTGTGCCATTTAGAGGTCGGGCCTTACCATCAGCCCCACCAAAACGAAGCACCTGCCTGGGTATTTTGTACCATCGGGCACTCCACCCCCACAACTCCCAATCGGTTATGGGGCAGTTGTGGAGAGAGTCGAGAGATTCCCATACCTGGGCAGTGTGCTCATGACCGGCTCCGGTTTAACAGCAGAGGTCTCACTCTGAATCAGTCGAACGGCATTATCTTTTCATTGGTTGCGTAATGCTGTGTGGAAGCTACCTGGTCTGTCGCTCCGCAAGAAGCTTCAGGTCTTCTCGGCCACAGTCATTACCTCCCTTCTCTATGCTTGTGAAATGTGGACCCCCCTAATGAAACATTTTCGCCGGTTAGAAACATTTAGGCTGGCCTGCCTATGATCAATCTTGGGTTTAACCAGGCTGGATTGTGTGAGGAGCTCACAAATCCCTGAAAGATCTGGACAAAGTCCAATCGGTGAGCTCCTCCAGCAGGCAAGGCTGAGTTGGCTGGGCCATGTAGCCCGCATGTCCAATCACCGCATGCCCAAACAGCTTAGGTTTGGCCGGATCAAGGGGGCTAAATGGGGGTGGCACGGGCTAGAGAAGAGATGGAGTGATGTGGTACAGGAGGATGTGCAGCTGAGTGGACTTGCCGATGACTGGTACCAGTGGTGTCAAGATCGGCCTCTGTGGAGGAGGCTCGTGAAGGATGCTACTGGGCAGTTGGAGGCAGTCGCCCACCAACAACAACGGAGGGTGGAGGAGCGACGCTCACAACAACGAGCAGAGCGCCGGGTGGCTAAACCACAGCAAGTTGGCACTGTAGGGGGCACAGGTGGTGCATCAGCCAGTCATCTGAGTCAGTCGACCCGGTGCACCTGGGTCTGCCCCGTGACCTGCCAGCGGGCGTTCGACACTTCACGTGGCCTCAAGGTGCACATAGTCTGGAACAAGCGTCGTGGTGACGTCACCACCACTTAGTGGCGAATGGCGGTTGTTGTTGTAGACGACAAGCGGTAGTGTCGTGATTAGCGCTACGCTGCGCTATGAACCCGGTGTCCCGAGTTCGATTCCTGCTCACGGCCAACACCAGTGACGATTATCTGAACAGGACTTGGACTTCCCCTAGGTCGATTCAGCCTCAAATGAGCACCTGGTGCGATGTGTAAACATCACCACTGGGTAGACAAAGACGGTCGGGCGTGTTGCAGGCCACTCACCTCGTGTGCCGTTCCGGCCTTCATAGGTATTTACTAACAACACTTTCCACTACAGTCTGTTAAGGCTATAAGGGGGATCTTTGTATTTTTTTGGAGACGAGGTCTTGCAAAACAATACCCTTATAAACACAAACACGTTTCAGATTATAAAGGTACAGTGCAGTATAAATGAATGGATAATTGTGAGTAAACTGATATTTGTTAATGCCACAAATATCATATGCTTCTGTGTTATATATGAAACAATGAGCAGCTTTGCTCATGAACGTTTGTGCTGTGATCACGTGCACCGCCATTGTGAGTGTCCCTCACTCAACGCGTGTTTGACTCCGCGGTTCCCGTGGGCTCAGTGAGTCAGCGCTGTCCCTTCTCCCGTCCACCCGGGTTTAGGCTGAGTGAGAACGAGATCAGAGACAGCGGACTCCGACTTTTAGCCGACGGGATGTTGGAGAGAGAAGGGAGTTTGGAGACGTTAGAGTGAGTAATGTCCTGATGCACACACACTTATATAAGTACTGTACAACTATACAAATATATATACATACAGACACAAAACACAAAGATACTCAGTATAGCATAATAATGTTGTATTTTAACGTCGTTTATAACTACATTTTTATGCACTCATCAATTAAGTTATTAGCCACACTTTTTACAGCACTTTTAACCACTATTAAATAACACTACAAATAAATCTTGACTTAAAGCTTTCGTGACTGCAGGAATTCATACTCTTTAGGTCTTTTGGTCAAGGCACGTAGATAGAAAATAATATTTTATTATTTTTATATCTACGTGACTTTACCGAAAGACCCAAAGAATAACAATACAATTACCATTGTCACATTACCTACTATAACTAATGATATTATTTTAAACTATGTCATGTTAATACAGTAGATCGTCGATTATCCAGCGGCTTGGGAGGGAAGGGGTTACTGAATTTTGAAAAACAGATAATCGCATAATTATTTAAAATAGCTTGTTTTTGCACAATCTTGAATAAGATTATGTTTTTAGGTGGTCTGTATATATATTGACTGTTTTAAATAGTTTACAATATAAAAATCGCTTAACTAAATATACAAAGACATAATAAATATCTTGCTGTATACTGACTATTTACTGTACCGCACTCACCACTCCAATCTCGAAGACTCTGCATGGGGTGATGTGCGTACTACGCTCTTGTTCAACAACTTGTGTTAGACATCGACTTGTGTTTGACAACAACAACTTGTGTTTGACTACAACAACTTGTGTTTGACAACAACAACTTGTGTTTGACAACAACAACTTGTGTTTGACAAGAACTTGTGTTTGACAACAACAACTTGTGTTTGACAACAACAACTTGTGTTTGACAACAACAACTTGTGTTTGACAACAACAACTTGTGTTTGACAAGAACTTGTGTTTGACAACAACAACTTGTGTTTGACAACAACAACTTGTGTTTGACAACAACAACTTGTGTTTGACAACAACAACTTGTGTTTGACAAGAACTTGTGTTTGACAACAACAACTTGTGTTTGACAACAACAACAACTTGTGTTTGACGACAACTTGTGTTTGACAACAACAACTTGTGTTTGACAACAACAACTTGTGTTTGACAACTTGTGTTTGACAACTTGTGTTTGACAACAACTTGTGTTAGACAACAGCAACTTGTGTTTGACAACAACAACTTATGTTTGACAACAACAACTTGTGTTTGACAATCGTCGGACTGATGCAGCCTTCAGATCGGTGCTCTGGCAAACGCCGAATTGCACGGAATTTTTGCCGGATTGCACTGCATATTTACTATTTCTATGACTAGTTATTAGTCATGAAAAATGTATTTACGTGCAGTATTGTAATTGTTTAAGTTGTTGTATGTAGTGTATAATGTAATGTAAATATAATTTGACGAGGAAATTGGAGGATGTTCAGAGGAAATTAGGAATGAGAGGATATGGGAAGAGTTGTAGTGGAAATGCCGATATGCAGGCCAGGTGCTAAGTTACCTTGTGCTCAGACAGTTGTCACTGGGGGATTCCTTTCAATTACATTGTGATGAGATGTTCAATGAAATGCTTTCAGATGTGACCGCTTATAGGATGATGCAATATCGAAAATAAATCATGATTATTTGATCTATATATACATACACAGAGATTCTACAAATAGCCTTTAGCAGACTTTTGGTCATATACTGTTAGGGAACACCTAATGAAGACCAGAACGGCACATGAGGGGTTGGGAGGCCAGCACCACACTCAGACAACTAATGTTTACTTACTACACCAGGTACTAATTAAGGCTGAGTCGACCTAGGTGAGGCCCACGGCCGTTTTAGATATTTATCAATGAAGTTATCCGTGAGCAGCAATCGAACCAGGTTTGTGGCTCACTGTGCTAACCACTGCACCACTACTTACCTCGTGCATGCACACATACATGCATACACTAAGACACACATGTACAAAGATGCATAGAGATGGACAAATGTTAATGCACACGTAGTAGACATTCACACACATCACATTAAACCCAAAAACAAAAACCTAAGCAGCAGTTGCTATTTGCAAGCTCCTATTAAAGTTGCCACGAGGTTCATTTGTGCACAATCTCCACAAGCACGACCCTCAACCACTGTCCCATCAACCACCACCTCACCTCACCACCCCTCACCATCTCCCACTCTCTGCCCAGACCCTCCACCCATCCTCTCTGCCCCCACTAATCGTCTCTTCTCTCCCTGTAGGCTGTATCGGTGCTTACTGATGGACAAGTCGGGTTCCTCTCTCAGTGTCATCCTCAAGGCCAACAAAGGTTTGAAGAATCTTGGGTAAGCTCTGCTGTTCGTTTCTCACTTGTGCTCTGTACACGAACTGTGCTAATTGTTGGTGCAACGCTTCGTGAAGTAAACATTGAAATGTAAACCCAGCAATCTTGCTGTCTCTACATGGCAAGGCTGAGCAATATCTTTGTGTACGCCCAAATCACGCAGAATGCACCAAACTGAATCAGAATTGAGCCTGGATAGAGCCTGGATGGGAGGCCACCATGCATTAGTAGGTGCTATGGGTTACAGGAAAACTTTGTGGGCAGTAGAGGGCAGGGAAGAAAAATCTAGAGACATCTCACATTTCCTACACTTAATAACCATAACATTCTTATAATATATTTAAACATTTACGGGAGGCTGGTTTCACAAAAATGCCTGCTTAATCGAGTTCATTTTATAAATATTTTACTGTAACCTCAACACATTTGTTAAATTTAACACGTAGGCTAAACCAATATTCATATTCACAACATATTGTTAGCAGATACATTGATTGTAAACATCTCCCTGTGTTCCTCGATTAAAATGTACTACACTTGTGTGTGATCCTCTGTTGCAACTGTGTTTATATAAACGCAAACACTTTTCATATTATAAAGGTACAGTGCAGTATAATTGAATGGATGATTGTGAGTAAACTGATATTTGTGAATGTCACCTGTTATATATATAAAATGTATAACACAGAAGCATTAAACAATGAGCAGCTTTGCTCATGAACGTGTGCGCTCTGGTCATGTTCACCACCATTGTGAGTGTCCCTCACTCACCGCGTGTTTGACTCCGTGGTTCCCGTGGGCTCAGTGAGTCAGCGCTGTCCCTTCTCCCGTCCACTCGGGTTTAGGCTGACTCTCAACGAGATCGGAGACAGCGGCCTCCGACTTTTAGCGGACGGGATGTTGGAGAGAGAAGGGAGTTTGGAGACGTTAGAGTGAGTAATGTCCTGATGCACACACACTTATATAAGTACACCTAAACAAATATATACAAAAACAAAGATGGCATAATAATGTTGTATTTTAATGTCTGTTATAACTTAATTTTTATGCACTCATCAATTAAGTTATTAAACACACTTATTGCAGAACTTTTAACCACTATTAAATAACAATACAATTACAAATGTCACATTACCTACTCTAACCTATGATATTGTTTGAAACTATATTATGGTAATACAGTAGATAAATTAAATTATCCAGTGGCTTTGGAGGGAAGGGGTTACTGGGTTTTCAAAAACACCAGATAATCGCGTCATTATTTAAAATAGCTTATTTTTGCACATTCTTCAATAAGATCATGTTTATAGGTGCTCTGTATATATAATATTTTAAATAGTTAACGATATGATAATCGCTTAAATAAATATACAAATAAACTAAATAAATATCCTGTAAAACATGACAGTATTTTACTGTACCGCACTCACCATTCCAAAATCGAAGACTCTGCATGGGGTGATGTGTGTACTACGCTCTTGTTCAACAACTTGTGTTTGACAACAACTTGTGTTTGACAACAACAACTTGTGTTTGACAACAACAACTTGTGTTTGACAACAACTTGTGTTTGACAACAACAACTTGTGTTTGACAACAACTTGTGTTTGACAACAACTTGTGTTAGACAACAACAAATTGTGTTTGACAACAACAACTTGTGTTTGACAAGAACTTGTGTTTGACAACAACAACTTGTGTTTGACAACAACAACTTGTGTTTGACAACAACAACTTGTGTTTGACAACAACAACTTGTGTTTGACAAGAACTTGTGTTTGACAACAACAACTTGTGTTTGACAACAACAACAACTTGTGTTTGACAAAAGCTTGTGTTACACAACAACAACTTGTGTTTGACAACAACAACTTGTGTTTGACAACAACTTGTGTTTGACAAATTGTGTTTGACAACAACTTGTGTTTGACAACAACTTGTGTTTGGCGACAACATGTGTTTGACAACAACTTGTGTTTGGCAACAACTAATGCACTCATCAATTAAGTTATTAAACACACTTATTGCAGAACTTTTAACCACTATTAAATAACAATACAATTACAAATGTCACATTACCTACTCTAACCTATGATATTGTTTGAAACTATATTATGGTAATACAGTAGATAAATTAAATTATCCAGTGGCTTCGGAGGGAAGGGGTTACTGGGTTTTCAAAAACACCAGATAATCGCGTCATTATTTAAAATAGCTTATGTTTGCACATTCTTCAATAAGATCATGTTTATAGGTGCTCTTTATATATATAATATTTTAAATAGTTAACGATATGATAATCGCTTAAATAAATATACAAATAAACTAAATAAATATCCTGTAAAACATGACAGTATTTTACTGTACCGCACTCACCATTCCAAAATCGAAGACTCTGCATGGGGTGATGTGTGTACTACGCTCTTGTTCAACAACTTGTGTTTGACAACAACTTGTGTTTGACAACAACAACTTGTGTTTGACAACAACAACTTGTGTTTGACAACAACTTGTGTTAGACAACAACAACTTGTGTTAGACAACAACAACTTGTGTTAGACAACAAAAACTTGTGTTTGACAACAACAACTTGTGTTTGACAACAACTTGTGTTTGACAACAACTTGTGTTAGACAACAACAACTTGTGTTAGACAACAACAACTTGTGTTTGACAACAACAACTTGTGTTTGACAATAACAACTTATGTTTGACAACAATAACTTGTGTTTGACAACAACTTGTGTTTGACAACAACTTGTGTTTGTTTGACAACAACTTCTGTTTGACAAAAGCTTGTGTTACACAACAACAACTTGTGTTTGACAACAACAACTTGTGTTTGACAACAACTTGTGTTTGACAAATTGTGTTTGACAACAACTTGTGTTTGACAACAACTTGTGTTTGGCGACAACATGTGTTTGACAACAACTTGTGTTTGGCAACAACTAATGTTTAGGTTTGACACTCGTCAGACTGATGCAGGCGTCAGATCGGTGCTCTCGCGAACGCCGAATTGCAATGCAATTTTCGCCGGATCGCGCTGTATATTCACTTTTCTATTACTGCAGTTATTAGTTATGAAAAATGTATATAAGTGCAGTATTTTCATTGTTTAATTTGTTGTATGTACAGTAAAACCTTGGATTGCGAGTAACTTGGTCTGCGAGTGTTTTGCAAGACGAGCAAACATTTTAAATATGTATTAATTTGATAAACGAGCAAGGTCTTGCAATACGAGCAGTACGTACAGTATACGCTTTGTCTGCTGAGCGTCACGTGATCACAACTGAGCCAATGGTTCTTCTCGCTCTCTCGCTGCGGGATTGTGGGTAATCGTCTCCCACGCTCGGTCTCAGTCGGCGTGCCTCACTCGTACAGTCAACATCCGTGCGAGTGTATACAGTACTGTTTACTATAGTGTTGTGACCACGTGTGTGTGGGGGGGATGCTGCCCTCCATCTCCCCGCTCCCTGGGGATCCGAGGCTCTCCTCTTCGTTACTCGGGGGAGGGTTACTTCCCTCCGGCTCTCCTACCCTTACCTCTGCTGCTCGAGGCATGGTCCGCGGCTGGCGCTTAGCCACCGGGGTCAGTCCACACACACTCTTAAGTACCCAGGCACCAAGAAACCCGACACCGCTACCTGCCCGGCGCCGCACACCAATCGCATGCGCGGGACTCGGGGTCGGGGGTCAGAGGGCAGGGGCGTCCCCCGCGCGCGTGCGCGCACAGCTAATTGGAGGAGATACCCCGGAGCCGATTTAAAGGCCGTGTAAACAACCGCGCGTGCGCGCAAACACAGGGCACTCCACCAAACAGTTGGGTGTAAATACAGTGCACCCCAGCGATCCGACTCACGACACCCCACCCCACCCTCCTCTTCGCACTCATAGAGACCACACGACACGGTTTATCCTCTACTGACGATTTATTCCCTGCGAATAAACAAACTAAACTACGCGTGTCAATGTGGGTCAGCAGGGCAGGTATAGCCTATCCCCCGGTGGTCTGGGACTCAGTATCTCTTGCCTCTCGCTCCACTTACTCTCCCCTAGTTATCAAGCCCAAACTCACCTCTCTCTTACGTACTTGCGGCTCTACTCTGATGTGCAGGAAGCCATGGAAGGGCGATGCTGCACGTAACCTTCGTGGGGAACGGGGCCTGGCTGTGTTGGGACTTGTCTCACGGACGATCCAATGGCTGGCGCGATCACTCCTCTGATCTTGACCCCTTGAAGAACACGACTGCCCTCACTCCCTGGTTCACCCCCTTTTATTGTCCTCACATCAAAGGCAACGCGCTGCCCGATCACCTGGTCTCCCATCCAATCAGGGCCCCCGGATTTCCCGCTCTTTTGATAATCGGATTCGTGCTCTCTCTGACGTCCGCTTTTTGCCCCTTTGAACAAGCGCACACGTCCTACACGGAGAGGAGGGCCCCATATCTTCCCTGCCGTTCGTTACTCTGCCCCACCCTCGACCTGCCTGCTGACCCGTGTTGAGTGTGGATGTTTTCTATCTGCGGTGGCTCAGCAGCCCCTGTCGTGACCATGTAATTACAATCCAGGTCACGGCGCCGCGGTGCACCTTAGCCTCGGGGTAGGTCGCCCAATTCCCTGGTCGCAGGAAACCGTGAAGCTTGATCCCATGAGGGGCTTCTGGGTGAAAACCTGCCGGCCAGGTGACCTCTCCTCGGGGCTCTACGTGGGGGGTATGCGTGTGTTCAGGTGGGAGTTGGTGAGGGACGAGCAGTGTCGGCCCCGTCGCTCGGAGGTGGCGGCGTCGCGGCCACTGGGTCCGCAGAACGGCTTTGCTGCTGCGGCATCCCAGTGGCGGGCCCGGCCTCGGCGGAGCGGCTTCGCGGCCGTGGCACCACATGTGTGCGTAAAACATTTTTTTATTTTGTGTCCAAGTTTAGTGACTGTTCTTTAGTAACTGTACTGCAATAATGGCCCCAATGAAATCCTCAAAAGGAGGCAAAAGCAAGCGTCATTGGATAGGTTCCTTGTTAAAGTCGCACAATAAGAAAAATATTCTAGTGAGCCAACAAATAGCAGTGATTCCGTTAGTGACAGTGAAAGTCGTCCTACACAATAACCCTCCTCCTCCTCTCCTCTCTCTCGTCTCCCTCACACCAGCCACGATTAAATTTAATTAATAAATTTGATTACTTTATATTAAATTTAAAGAAAAATATGTAAAGGTACAGTATTTTGTATTAATCATGTTTATATGAATATTTTTGGGTTGTGGAACGAATTATCTGAGTTTCCATTATTTTTTGTGGGGAATTTCGCTATAAAATAGAGTGCTTTGGATTACAAGCACGTTTCCGGAACGAATTATGCTCACAATCCAAGGTTTTACTGTAGTGTATGATGTACTGTATATATTATTTGACGCGGAAATGCGAGGAAGTTCTGAGGAAATTACGAATGAGAGGATATGGGAAGAGTTGTAGTGGAAATGCCGATATGCAGGCCAGGTGCAAAGTTACCTTGTGCTCAGACAGTTGTCACTGGGGGTTTCCTTTCAATTACATTGTGTTGAAATGTTAAATGAAACGCTTTCAAATGTGACCGCTTATAGGATGATGCAATATCGAAGAGAAATCATGATTATTTGATCTATATATACATGCACAGAGATTCTACAGAGAGCTTTTAGCAGACTTTTGGCCGTATACTGTTCGGGAACACCTAATGAAGGCCAGAACGGCACATGAGGGGTTGGGAGGCCAGCACCACACTCAGCCAACTGATGTTTACTTACTACACCAGGTAGTAATTAAGGCCGAGTCGACCTAGGTGAGGTCCATGGCCGTTTTAGATATTCATCAATGAAGTTAGCCGTGAGCGGCAATCGAACCAGGTTTGTGGCGCAGTGTGCTAACCACTGCACCACTACTTCCCACGTGCATGCACACAAATATGCAGATGTAGGGGTGTTGCGGGAAGGGAACACACAGTCACATCATGGTGGCTACAACAACGTCCGCTATAGCCCCGCCCCTCAGTGGTGTATGGGTATAAAGGGCAGGGAGCTAGAGAGTTTGGGGCAGTGTGTTGGAGCCAAGAGTGAAGAACCAGTGAAGAAGGAAGGCCGGCTAGATAGACCCTGGGACTCCCCTGACCGCTGTCCTTTTGAGGGCCGGCAGGGTAAGCCAGTGGTGCGGCCCCAGAGCCTCAGAGCCGGAGCCCTTTTAAGGGTCGGTCTGGTTGGTGGGGTGCCGTGACCTGTGCCATGACCAGGGCCAGGTCAGATAGCCTCCTCTAGCACCTGTAGCGGAGGAACTGGGAGGACAGGAATTAGGCCAGATAGCCTAGGGGGTGTCCCAGCGTGTATACGGGTGAAGGGGCCATTACCCCTTCCAGTGTAACCCTTGCCAAGCTTGAATAAACAGTGCTGCCTCTACTCCACCATTTCCGTGTCCCGTGAACCCACTACACATACACTAAGATACACAAGCACAAACACGCATAGAGATGGACAAACGCAAATATACACAAAGTAAACATTCACACATCACATTCAACCCAAAAACCGAAACTGCAGTTGCTATTTGCAAGCTCCTATTAAAGTTGACATGAGGTTCATTTGTGCACCGTGTCCACAAACACGACCCTCAACCACTGTCCCATCAACCACCACCACCCCTCACCATCTCCCACTCTCTGCCCAGACCCTCCACCTATCCCCTCTACCCCCACGAACAGTCTCTTCTCTCCCTGCAGCCTGCGTCGCTGTCCACTGACAGACAAGTCGGGTTCCTCTCTCAGTGTCATCCTCAACACAGGTTTGAAGATTCTCAGGTAAGCTCTGCTGTTCGTTTCTCACTTGTGCTCTGTGCCCTAACTGTGCTAATTGTTGGTGCAACGCGTCGTGAAGAAAACATTTAAATGTCAATATACAATCTTGCTGTCTCTACATGGCAAGGCTGAGCAATATCTTTGTCTACGCCAAAATCATGCAGAATGCACCAAACTGAATCAGAATTCAGCCTGGATAGAGCCTGTATGAGAGTCCACCATGAACTGTAGGCAGTAGAGGGCAGGGAAGCAAAATATAGAGACATCTCAAATTTATCTTCTTTGGTTCTTTCGGTAAAGTCACGTAGAATTATAATAAAATAATAAATTGATAAAATAAAATAACACAATAATATTCTCACGACGTTTCGGCCACAACACAAGCGGCCTTCATCAGGTGAAGGGGGCGAGACTGTCTGGTAGGACAGCGCTGGAGTGAAAGAGCCACGTTCAGATACGGCCTTTAAGCTGTGTGAGAGGAACAAAGCGCCTTGACAAAGGAATTAGCATATAATTTAGCATTGAAATGGCTGAATGATTAGCTTGTGACTGGTCACAGAAATAGCTATGTTAAAAGTTAAAGCATACACACCCGCAGAGGCACCCATTGTTAAAGGGATTAGCATAGAATTTAGCATTGAAATAGCTAAGTTAAGGCATACACATCTTGACAATGGAATTAGCATAGAATTTAGCATTGTGATAGGTGAGTGATTAGCTTGTACCTGCTGCAGAAATAGAGCTTGTACCTGCTGCAGAAATAGCTACGTTAAAGTCAGAGCATACACATTCATCGAGGCCCTTAGTACAAATCAAACAGGAGAATTTAGCATTGAAATAACTAGGCGAATCCAGCATTGAAACAACTGAGTGATTAGCTAGTGACTGGTCACAGAAATGACTACACATCTGAGCTATTCACAGTACTATATAGTGAACCAATAAAAACTAAAATATAAATTATCTTCATGTTATCAATAAACTATATTCTCCAATCAGCTAAGCTACCAACAATAAGTCGTTATATATCACAATGCTATATGGCGAAAAAATGGGTGGATTCTTACCCTCAAATTTCAGCACCACGGATAGCTACGGGCCCCGTTCAGACGGACGAGTTCGTCCATGGTCGGAACAGAGGAGGGGGAGAGAGACAGCTGCGAGGCCCTAGTATGCTCCATATTGTAAAACTATACCATTAACCGTGGTGTGAGAGGTATTAAGAGGCAATGCTGGCGAAAGAGCTGCGGTCTGAAGGTCATCGTAAAAATACAATTAATTAAGAACAGAAATGATTTAAAACATCTTTCCAAATCAAAATTAAATCTTTCCAGTGGTTACTAAGCCTGAATCCATCTTCTCGGTTGAAATTGTCTCTGTGCTTGTATATGTGAATGGCCTCATGAACGAATCTCTCATGGTAGCCGGTTGGTTTGCAAAGAACCTCCGTCTTGGAGAAGTCAATGTCATGTGAGCCCACTGAATTATAACAGTGATCTGCCACGGCAGAGGAGTTCGTCCTACCGTGTTTCAAGTCTGCTTTGTGTTCGCGGATGCGGTCCGAGATATGTCTTTTGGTTTCTCCAATGTAGCTACTACCACAGAGGCACTTTAGTTTGTAAACGCCCGGGTACTCTATGTCTGGAACAGCATCTTTTACAGATGGAACTAAATCACGGATTTTATGTACTGTGTTGAATCGGACCTGGATCTTGTGTTTGTTCAGGATTTTGGAGATCTTTTTAGTGACCCCTGCAATGTAGGGTAAGGTGATGGTTTTGAGTGGCTCCACAAGAGGATCCTTCTTCATGACTGGAGTGATGGCTTTGCAGATTGTGTAGTCGGAGTAGCCATTAACCCTGAGAGCCTGGTGTGCGTGCTTGAGTTCACTGGTAATGTGTTCCTGGTCGGAAATGCATTGGGCTCTATGGTATAGAGTCTTGATGAGGGAGTTCTTCTGGGATGGATGGTGGTGGGAATCCGGTTTCAATTCCGCGACCACATCAATTCCATACACCCAGCCATCAGATTTACCATGGAGGTCGAAAAAGATGGCAAACTACCCTTTTTGGATGTCTTAATTAAAAGAAGACATGATGGTTCAACGAGCCACTCTGTCTACAGGAAAGCTACCCATACAGATGCTTACTTAATCCCTTTAACAATGGGTGCCTCTGCGGGTGTGTATGCTTTAACTTTTAACATAGCTATTTCTGTGACCAGTCACAAGCTAATCATTCAGCCATTTCAATGCTAAATTATATGCTAATTCCTTTGTCAAGGCGCTTTGTTCCTCTCACACAGCTTAAAGGCCGTATCTGAACGTGGCTCTTTCACTCCAGCGCTGTCCTACCAGACAGTCTCGCCCCCTTCACCTGATGAAGGCCGCTTGTGTTGTGGCCGAAACGTCGTGAGAATATTATTGTGTTATTTTATCAATTTATTATTTTATTATCATTCTACGTGACTTTACCGAAAGAACCAAAGAAGATGAATCATTGCAGTCACGAAAGCTTTAAATCGAAATCTCAAATTTAATTACCATAAATGATTATTTCATGTTAAACCATTTACAGGAGGCGGGCTTACCCAAATGTCCTGCTTAATCGAGTCCACTTTAAAAGTGTTTTACTGTAACCTTAAACACATTTCTTTAATTTAACACATAGGCTAAAGCAATATTCATTTTCACAACATATTGTATCAGATATATTAATTGTAAACATCTCCCTGTGTTCTGCGATGAAAATGTACTTCACTTGTGTGTGATCCTCTGTTGCAACTTTGTGTTTATATAAATGCAAACATTTTTCATATTATAAAGGTACAGTGTAGTATAATTGAATGGATGATTGTGAGTAAACTGATATTTGTGAATGTCACCTATTATATATAAAATGTCTAACACAGAAGCATTAAACAATGAGCATCTTTGCTGTGTGTGCTCTGGTCACGTGCACCGCCATTGTGAGTGTCCCTCACTCACCGCGTGTTTGACTCCGCGGTTCCCGTGGGCTCAGTGAGTCAGCGCTGTCCCTTCTCCCGTCCACCCGGGTTTAGGCTGAGTTACAACAAGATCGGAGACAGCGGACTCCAGCTTATAGCGGACGGGATGTTTAGGAGAGAAGGGAGTTTGGAGACGTTATTGTGAGTAATGTCCTGATGCACACATATTTATATAAGTACACCTAAACAAATATATATACACACACATATACGGACACAAAACACAGTATTACTACTATAATAGCCCAGAAATGTGCGTAACGCGCGTGACGTCACTCCGCGTGCCGCACCCCCCCCCCCCCCCCCGTCATTAATAATAAAATGATCATGAGCAGGTGGATTTTTACACTCACGCAGGTCGAGCGGAATTTTTTTTAACGCAGATTCGCTTTAAATTTGACGTTTCTTTATTGAAAGTTAACCAAATAAATAACTCTACGCAGACGTTTCTTTACAGAAAGTGACGGGGGGGGGGGAGCTCCATGTGGAGTGACGTCATCCGCTCATGATTATTGAGGGAGTAGGGGCGGGGTCCACATGAGTGACGTCATCCACTCATGATTATTGATGGTGGGGAGCTCCATGTAGAATGACGTCATCCGCTCTTGATTATTAACGAGGGAGTGGGGGGGCGTGGTCCACATGAGTGACATCATCACCTCATGATTATTGATGAGGGGGGAAGCTCCATGTGGAGTGACGTCATCCGCTCATGATTATTGATGAGGGAGTTGCGTCGTGCGCGTGACTTCACTCCACATGCCGCACCCCCCGTCATTTAGAAGGTCGAGCGGAAATATATATATTTTTCGCAAATTCACTTTAAATTAGACGTTTCTTTTTTTAAAGTGAATTTTATGATAAATTATACGCAGCTCAAAGTGGATTTGGGGTCTTTATTTTTTTCTTCAGCACTTTAAACAAAAGGTAAGTCTAATTTATGCTTCTACATTTTGGTTAAATAGACATTTCTCGGTGATTTTCCAGATATTGTACTGCAATCCAATTTATTGGAACCCCAGCAACCGAAAGCAAAAGAGAGCAGTGAATTAGAACCAATTTAAGGTCAGTTATATACAGTGCTACAGTGAAATGCAGTGAAGTGTTACTGGTAGGAACCTCTGGTTACACCAGCCAACAGGGGATTATTGTTTCCGTCTGTCCGTCGTGCATCCAAAAATGGGAGGGGTGGGGCTGGGTGGAGAGGGGAGGGTGGTGAGGGGCTGAGTGGGGAAGGGCTGGGTGGGGCTGGGCTGGGCGGGGAGGGTGGGGCTGGGCTGGGCGGGGAGGGTGGGGCTGGGCGGGGAGGGTGGGGCTGGGCGGGGAGGGTGGGGCTGGGCGGGGAGGGTGGGGCTGGGCGGGGAGGGTGGGGCTGGGCGGGGAGGGTGGGGCTGGGCGGGGAGGGTGGGGCTGGGCGGGGAGGGTGGGGCTGGGCGGGGAGGGTGGGGCTGGGCGGGGAGGGTGGGGCTGGGCCGGGAGGGTGGGGCTGGGCCGGGAGGGTGGGGCTGGGCCGGGAGGGTGGGGCTGGGCCGGGAGGGTGGGGCTGGGCCGGGAGGGTGGGGCTGGGCCGGGAGGGTGGGGCTGGGCCGGGAGGGTGGGGCTGGGCCGGGAGGGTGGGGCTGGGCCGGGAGGGTGGGGCTGGGCCGGGAGGGTGGGGCTGGGCCGGGAGGGTGGGGCTGGGCCGGGAGGGTGGGGCTGGGCCGGGAGGGTGGGGCTGGGCGGGGAGGGTGGGGCTGGGCGGGGAGGGTGGGGCTGGGCGGGGAGGGTGGGGCTGGGCGGGGAGGGTGGGGCTGGGCGGGGAGGGTGGGGCTGGGCGGGGAGGGTGGGGCTGGGCGGGGAGGGTGGGGCTGGGCGGGGAGGGTGGGGCTGGGCGGGGAGGGTGGGGCTGGGCGGGGAGGGTGGGGCTGGGCGGGGAGGGTGGGGTTTGGCGGGGAGGGTGGGGCTGGGCGGGGAGGGTGGGGCTGGGCGGGGAGGGTGGGGCTGGGCGGGGAGGGTGGGGCTGGGCGGGGAGGGTGGGGCTGGGCGGGGAGGGTGGGGCTGGGCGGGGAGGGTGGGGCTGGGCGGGGAGGGTGGGGCTGGGCGGGGAGGGTGGGGCTGGGCGGGGAGGGTGGGGCTGGGCGGGGAGGGTGGGGCTGGGCGGGGAGGGTGGGGCTCGGCGGGGAGGGTGGGGCTGGGCGGGGAGGGTGGGGCTGGGCGGGGAGGGTGGGGCGAGAGACGTGTTTCACCCGAAGCTCCTGGCCTTACCTCTAAAACTTTATTTTTCTCACCTTTTTTTGGGATGTAATTTCATCAACAGTAAGTGTCTCGCTTTATACACAATTTGTGATCAGATTGTTTGTTTGTTTAGACTTCCTTCGTCCTTCTTTCTTTGTTCTTTTCTGTTTTCACTGTTCAGGGCGCGGCTGCGCTCTCTGCAGTGTACAGGTGTCTTTGTTATCCGCACAATCCTCCTTTTATTTAATAGTTGATTTCATACTCACGCTTTTCTTTGTTTTTATTTCGATTTTGAGTTCCTTTGTTCCTCAAGCAATTTTAGAATTTTGTGGTTTTTCGTGTTTTTTTCCGTTCCTTTGTCTCGTGTGCTTCCACGTGTTACACACACCACGTGTTGGCACTGTACCACACCGGCCGGTGTGAGTGCAGTGCTAACATCCCCTTTAGACCCCTCTTGTTTTGTGCTACGAGCGTGTTTACATTTATTTTTATTGGTGTGCTTAAGTAATTTTACCCTCTCCAGGGGAGCTTTGGGTGGACAGCAGTAATAGTAATTAAGAGAAGGTGGTCATAACACAGGTTTGACCATCTTTATATACATTTTTATATACATTTTTTCGTTTCTTGTTGTTATTTTGTTAATTTTTTTCTTGGCTTTAGAAAATAGAGAGGTTTGCTTTAGTGGTTGTGTGTGACATCTCACACGAGTGAAGATGTCCACTCGACCCGCAACATCGTACGCGAAAGCTACCGCGCCTACGCAAGGCCGGTCTCTGGGGCCTGCAAAGCGCCCACAGCAGCCGCAGCTGAAGCCTCCACGCGAGGCTGGGATCCGCTGCCCGGCTTCCACCGATGTCCCGCTCGAAGTCTACGTGGAAGCGCTGAGCGCCATCGTGCCTGGAGGCTCGATAAAGTATGCCTCCAAGGTGAGCGGAAGGATGGTTTTCTTCATGGAGTCCGAAAAGGTGGCAAATGCCGCCATGGAGAAGGGGCTGACGGTTGACAATTGGCACCTCACCTTAGAGCCACTGTCATCGCCATCAGTACGTGTAATCGTATCCAACGCCCCCCCCCCTCCCCCTACATTCCCGATAAAGACATCCAAGATAACCTGGCTAAGTTGGGCACGCTGACTTCCAACCTACAGCGTGTGCCTTTGGGCCTCAAAAATCCTTCCTCGTGGCATGTCTTGTCTTTTAGAAGACAGGTCTACATGCTGGTGCCCAATGGGCAGCTTGAGGAGGGCTCCTTTGTGGTCATGCATGGAGGAAGGGCCCATAGGCTGTTTTACTGCAGGGACGTGCTAAAATGCAACCTATGCAAAGCAGAGGGGTATATTAAAAACACTGCCCAAAGACAGCAAATGCCCAATCCAACAGTGAGGCAACGGTGGAAAATGGTGCTAAAGAAGCACACCCAACAAGTGACTCAGGAGAGGGTCCCTCACCACGGAGATCACCCGAGATGGCGGTAGACCCCACTCCAACAGCAGCTACTTCCGTGGAGACTGAAGCTCAGCCAGCCACCCAGCCATCATTGACAGCCGGACCTCTGAAGAGGAAATTTATGGAGGATTCAGCTTCGTTGTCTCCAGAGCCAAGTGGGGATGAGGTCAGTCCCTTTAAAGATCTCCCAGGGTTGGAGTCTGACATCGCACCAACGCCTGGGGGAGATGCGGAGAGCACTGGTGGCAAGGACGGGGTCTTCACCATCCCAGATGCCCCTAGAGGTGGGACACGCACAGGGAAGAAGCCCCATGCAGGAACCAAGCTCAAGCGCAGGACGCCTGAAGAAAATCTGGAGCCTGAAATAGAAGCGGGGGAAAACGCAATCTGTGCAGTGACGGAGGAAACAAGTGAAGAGGGCCACACTTCAGACCTCGACGACGCGCCCAGTGAGGCGGCCGAGGGCTGCCAGGAAACGCGAGCGGCCAAGAGCACGGAGGAGCCCAAACAGGACCCAACTGCCCAAACTACGCGGGGTGACCAGGACGAGGATGATGGAGGGCCAATCAGTGGAGGGGCAAGTGGCATCACCCAATAAAGCATCGACGAAGGATACCACGACGACTGAAAATCCTCAAAGCCTGGGGGCTCAGGGGGGAAGCCAAGAAGAGGAATTTGAAGAAACCCTCAGCACAGGGAGTTCAGTGAACCTGACATCTGCTGAGCTGACTGAAGGGGCACCAATATTCTCACAGTCAGAGCTATGGACCTTTTTAGATGAAGTCCATGGCTCAGAAGAACGAGTGACTGCAGCTCTGTCAAGGTGGCGAAATGTGGAGGCAATTATAGCCTCCCTATTCCATGTTGAACAGGATTTCAAGAGACAGGGAAAGTCATCATCTGGGAAGGAAAGGAAGAGGATCAGGTATTTCCTGAGGCAAATAACTACGTGGACACTTAATGCTGCGGATAGCTGCAATTAATATAAATGGGTGTAGAGGTCCACTCAAGAGACACTTTGCGCGTTTTCTCGCAAAAGAACACAAGGCATCAGTGCTCTTTGTGCAGGAGACGCATCTTACAACCAGCGAGGATGATAAATGGGAAACAGAATGGAAAGGTGATTTGTTTTTCAGTCACCTTACTCATTATTCTTCAGGAGTTGCAACGTTATTTGCACCAGGGTTTACACCCACTATAGTTAACCAGGTTGAGGTGGTACCAGGAAGAGCCCTCGACGTAACGATCAAACTTGATGACATTTCTGTCCACCTCATAAACATCTATACCCCCATCAATGATGCGGAAAAACTTATTTTTTTCAATGAGTTACAGGACCATCTCAAAAACATCCCGAATGACGACTGTGATTTTGGGAGGAGATTTCAACTGTACACTCGATGTCCTCGACCGCACTGGCACCGAGCTGTGTAAAAGCGGTGTCCTGAATACCTTGCGGCATGTGTCCACATGTACAGTCTTGTAGATGTGTGGCGGACGCAACATCCAAAGCAGCGAGGTTTCACCTTTACGAGAACCCGAGCTGACAGAACACTGTCACATCTCAAAAGACCTTGAAAATAGTAAAGTGTCGTCCAGTATTCAGGCGGCACCACTGGCCGATCATCGCCTAATACTACTTGAAATGAAAATACGAGGGGTCCCAAGGGGATCGGCATACTGGCATTTCAATAATGCCCTTTTGCAAGACACCCACCTTCACTGGTCTTTTTGGGGTCTTCTGGGTACAGTGGCAGAGAAATAAAGATCGGTTTAATAGCTTAGCACAATGGTGGAACATAGGGAAAGTACACATCAAAAAACTGTGTCAGTTGTACGCCTGGGGAAACACAACAAATATTGACCGATAAATTTGTGAGCTGGAGAACAGGGTCCATATTTTAGAGCAAAGGCGGAAGATTGGGGACGATCCAGGCCTGCTGCAGGAATATGTGGAAACCCTAGAATGTCTAAAAGGGTTGCAGAAAGAAAAGGCAAAAGGGGCATTTGAACGCTCTCGTTTTAAAGATACCCTTGATATAGACTCCAGCTCGACACTTTTCTTCTCATTGGGGAAGCAGAATGGTAGACGCAAAGCCATGGAGCATTTATTTGATGACAAGGGGGTCCTTGTTTCAAACAATAATCAGATAGCTACAACAATAGCACAGTGCTATGAAAATCTCTTCTCTCCAGAGCATATATCCACAGTGGCCCAGAATGAAATCTGGAAGGACCTGCCTACTTTGAGTGAAGAAGACAGGGACCTTCTAGAAGAAGAGGTCGAACAACGCGACCTGGACATGGCAGTGAGTGCCCTGGCCAGGAACAAATCCCCAGGGATTGATGGGCTGACAGGGGAGTTTTATCACCATTTTTGGCACGCCATACGTAAAGACTACAAAGCTGTGCTGGATGAAGCAGTGGAGACCAACATGATGCCTCAGTCCTGGAGGAGAGCCGTGCTCACACTGATTCCGAAAAAGGGCGACCTCAGACACCTTAAAAATTGGCGTCCACTCTCAGTGCTGAGCACGGACTATAAGATTCTCGCGAAAGCTGCATCTGCAAGGCTTAAGAGGGTGTTGGCTAAGATTATTGCTGATGATCAGGCATACACTGTTCCAGGGAGGACCATCCATGATGGGATTTTCCTGGTCAGAGATTTGATCAGTCTGTCGGAGCATTTGAACTTTCCACTTGCCTTTCTCTCCCTTGATCAAGAGAAAGCCTTTGACAGGGTTGATCACCAGTATCTTCTTGGCACTCTGAAAGCGTTTGGTTTTGGGACCCGCTTCATAGGATTGATTAGTCTGCTGTACAACATGGCCCAGTGTCTGGTTAAAGTTAATGGCGGACTAATTGCTCCTATAGATTTCAGAAGAGGTATCATTCAAGGCTGTCCTATGTCAGGACAGCTCTACACCCTCGTCGTGGAGCCTTTTCTGCATTTACTCCGACGCCAACTCACCGGATTGACTCTAAAGGAGCCCAGTATGACAGTGACCCTCACAGCGTATGACGATGACGTTCTCTTCTTACTGAGTTTTGACGACATCGAACGGCTGCACGAGTGCCAAGAGGTTTCCTCCCCGTGTGCGGCCTCCTCCAGGATGAACTGTGAGAAGTGCAGTGGGCTGCTTGTTGGGAAGTGGGACGAAGCGCGGTTCCCTGAGTTGGCCAAAACAATAACGTGGAGCAAAGAGCGTCTGCACCATCTCGGCGTACTCCTGGGGCCAGGAGAAAAACCACTGCAGGAAAATTGGGATTTCCTGGAAGAGAAGGTGAGGAAACGACTGGAGCCATGGGGGCACCTGTGCAAGTCTCTCACGTTTAGAGGGGAAACCCTGATGGTGAACCAGTTGGTTGCATCCACCTTGTAGCACCGCTTCTTTTCCCTCACTCCATCCGCATACCTGATAGCAAAACTTCAAAGAATGATAGCTGCCTTCTTCTGGTCGCAGAGGAAGCACCGTGTGGCTGCTGGTATCTTGGCCTTGCCACTGCGGGAGGGCGGGCAAGGTCTGGTGTGTGTACGGAGCCAACTCTCTACCTTTCGTCTACAAGCCATACAGAGCTTTCTCTACACGGCCCCATCACCCATGTGGTGTTCCACAGCATCTTTTTTTCTGAATAACCTCGGCCTTCAGTGCAGCAAGCAGCTCTTCTTTATGGACATTGAAGGTATTCCACTCGCACAGATTCCCCACTTCTACAGGAGTATCCTACATACCTGGGGTTCCCTTGTCACCGCTCGACTGAATACACCCCAGTCAGCATCAGAATTCGCTCACGAGCCACTGTTACAGAACCCCAACATGGCACTACCCTCTCTTGTGGGCCCTGCCATGGAAAAACGCATGGTGGACGCACGTCTCACGAGGGTGGGCGATTTAGTGAAACCAGGCATGGAGGGGCAGTGGCTTCTCTTTACCGAGATAACTGCAATGAACAAGATGCACTCAGTGAGACTCGCTGCAAAACTTGTGAATGAGGTATGAAGGTCCTTCTCAACAGCAGTGGGAAGCGCGCCTGCGGTGAGTGTTGGCGACGAGTCAGCCGGCGGTGGTCCAGTGCCACCAAAACTGAATGTCGTCCCAGCACGGGAGCACACTCACCTCTCTTCCTCACAGCAGCACGGGGGGCACACATCGGGGAATGGCCAGGAGGGGTGCTTCTCAGGTGTAGACCGGAAAAAGCTGTAGGCCCAAATGGTCGATTTCCACCAACAAATAATGTCACGTAAAGGCTACGCTTGGAGGGACACGATGCCCTGCAGTGATCGCTTGAGGCCTCATTGGGAGCTGTTTTACTCAAATCCATCATACAAGCGCCACGGTGATCTTGGCTGGAGCATTGCCCATGGGACTGTGACCACGAAACACATTCCTGACACTTTTCACAGACACATCCTGAATGCGGATTCTGTGGTGAGCTCGAAAGAGTGGCGTATCAATACGTACGCTGCAAAAGCCTAGACTCACTCTATAAGCTGTTACGAAATATTCTACTGAAATTCAATCTTCATTTCTCACCCACAATTCTTATGTTTGGATATAGGGGGCACGAGGGTACCAAGGATATCGAGGGGTTGACGAACTTCATCATGAACAACGCCAAACTGGCCATCTATAGGGCCAGGAAATGCGCAATTGAAGGAAGCGGTTTCCCGAGCCACTGCCGCATCTTCAAGGCCCTTGTTTCTGCCAGAATTTGGCTGGAATTTCGGTACGCTCAGTTGACGGGGGGTGTCGCATCTTTCTCGATGCATTGGGCTACCGAGGGCGCTTTGCGTAATGTGACGAATGCAGGGGATCTGGTGATGGGGTTTTAAGGCTGAATTTTTGTTTTGCTGGTGTTTATGAACACAGTAGCATACAATGGGATTAATGTTACACGGTAAATCCCTGTTATATCTTTTATTTAAAAAAGGGGCACATAAGTAAACAAAAAAGACAAAAAAGACGACATGATGAACGAAGCAAAGTGCCGAAAGACCGAGCATCTTTCTGTTTCTTCTGATCGTTAAAGAAAACAAGAGGGAGGGAGGGTGGGGCTGGGGAGGGAGGGAGGGAGGGTGGGGCTGGGCGGGGAGGGGGTCACCCCGTGGTGCCCTTATAAAACTCAACGTTTAACCTACTCATGTCGGCTTGTGCCCGCCCTCACAGTCGGGCATATTTGCGGAATACACCACGACGCCGTTGACCCTGGCCATTGACCGAGCAAGCCAACGTTCCTACCAGCTCCCTCCGCAGGAATGTGTTTTATGGCATACTTTTGTGCACTATTCACTGCCATTCAATTAACACAATATACAATTATACTCTGCTCATTTTTGTTCATAAATATTACAGCTTCCGTCCTAGGATGGGCAAAGAAGCTAGTAGCATAATGTTGTGTTTTAACATCTATTATAACTTTCTTTTTTATGCACTCATCAATTAAGTTATTAACCACACTTATGACAACGCTTCTAACCACCTAAATAATAATACAATTACAATTGTCACTACCGACTCTAACCAATAATATTGTTTCAAACTATATTATGTTAATACAGTAGATCATCGATTATCAAGCAGCATCGGGAGGAAGGGGGTGCTGGATTTTCAATAACACCAGATAATTGCGTCATTATTTAAAACAACTTATTTTTGCAGGTTCTTGAATACGATTATGTTTATAGGTGCTCTGTATATATTTAATATTTTAAATAGCTTACGATATGAAAATCGCTTAAATAAATATACAAATAAACTAAATAAATATCCTGCTGTAAAAAGTTACCATTTACTGTACCGCACTCACCACTCCAATATCGATGACTCTGCATGCAGTGATGTGCGTACGACGCTCGTGTTCAACAACTTGTGTTTGACAACAACGACTTGTGTTTGACAACAACGACTTGTGTTTGACAACTACTTGTGTTTGACAAGGACTTGTGTTTGAGGACAACGACTTCTGTTTGACAACAACCTGTGTTTGACAACCACAACTTGTGTTTGACAACAACTTGTGTTTGACAACAATGACTTGTGTTTGACAACTTGTGTTTGACAACAACGACTTGTGTTTGACAACAACTTGTGTTTGACAAGGACTTGTGTTTGAGGACAACGACTTCTGTTTGACAACAACCTGTGTTTGACAACCACAACTTGTGTTTGACAACCACAACTTGTGTTTGACAACAACATCTTGTGTTTGACAATCGTCAGACTGATGCAGCCTTCAGATCAGTGCTCTGGCAAACGCCGAATTGCACGCAATTTTCGCCAAATCGCACTGTATATTTACTGTTTCTATGACTAGTTATTAGTCATGAAAAAAGTATATGCGTGCAGTATTTTCATTGTTTAAGTTGTATGTAGCGTGTGATGTACTGTATATATTATTTGACACTGAAATAAAGGATAGCTACTTGTTTTGTCACGCACATGGCGCCGATCGCCGGACTGGTACAGCCTTTTGAGTGGTTTTACCGGTTTCACTGGATGTTGGAAGCCAGATAGGCACTCTTTGCATATAATCGATGGTCGTCTGTGTTTAACGTCATGGATTACAATTAAGAATGTAATATCATGAATGGCTGCAATCTTGGCATTAATTGCCCACCCAAACTTTACATTAGATAACACCACAACCTGACCGTTATTAAAGACATAAAGTCACCAATGGCTCTTATACGCCAGCCCTATACATTTGAACATTATTTTAACCTTGCCCAATATACAGTTTAAACCAGCCTTTGCCTTGTGATGGCTAGCGTGGACATCTGTGAAAAGAGCTTTATAGATTTTCGGATTTTCTATTAATAAATATTCAGATTTAGATTCTGGCTCCTCTGCCTGTATCTAGTGGCCTTTCATAGACCAGCGTGATGCTTAATACAATATATTGCAGAGGCAGACCTCGCCAAATGCGGTGGGTTACGTTCCTGTAAAATGCCGTTTTGGACAGCCGCATTAAACAATTAATAGACAAATAGGGTTGCGTTCCTTGGTACGAAATGATTACTCCCTCCCTCTGTTTAGCTGATTATACGAGATTTCCACCCTTATTGTACTAAAAGATGTTGAGTTGCTCTCCATTTCTTGTGGGTGTGTACACGCTTTATTTTCCAGTTTCACCCCACTCAGTTCCTCTTCTTTCCCTGTAGTCTGATAGGCTGCTCACTGAAGGACAAATCGATCCCAGCTCTCCATGACATCATAATCACCAACAAAGCATTGAGGGAGCTCAGGTAAGTTATGCTGCTCGTGTCTCATACGCGCTCTGATTGTTGCTACAGACAAAACAACTTTGATTCGTCATTAACACTGTTGCCTTAGCAGAATAAAACATTGAAAAGGCAACGTTTTGGGCAATAGACCTTGATAGCATGTTTGTGTGCTATGAGAGCCATTGCCAGAAGTGTGGGGTGGGTAGTGGAGTGTATTCCAGTCCATTTAATATTCTCTTTGGTTCTTTCGGTAAAGTCACGTAGAAAATAAAATCAAATAATAATATAATAAACGTTTCGATTGCAACACAAGCAACCGTCATCAGATAAACCACCGCACATAACCACAGGCGTTATAGGCAGCAGAGCTAAGTTGCGGGCAACAGACTGCAGTGTGCAGCACAATCCACCCTTGAACTATTCTACGATCCTAGATCTGCAGTCTCTGCCATCACAGACCTGCACTGACCCGCGTGGTAAAGTATGGTGAAGCAGCTCTAATAGCATGAGGAGACCTTAATCCAGAGTGGTTGTTGTGGGCTGCATGGGTCTCGAACGGTGCGGAGCTGCCCGAGTCTCCGTGTGAACCCGTGTCAGCGTGAGCCTCTCTCTGTGCTGCAGGGTGGAGTGCAATGACTTCAGTGAGGAGGGGAAGCAGGAGCTGAGGAGCAAATGGACTCCCAGAGAAGGCCTGCGTTTGTAGATTTAAGCGGAGAGGCGACGCTGGCGCTGCAACAGATGGAGCTGCCCCACGCACGACTCGCACAGCAGCCCGGTGCATTTCACCTCAAGAGCTCCTGTCACCGGCACCGACTCTGAGCCTGACTGAGACGACAATGAGCGGGGAGCTTTCTCTCTGTGAACCCCACACGAAGCCAAGGGTGAACGCGGCTCCGAGATTCTGATGAGCGTGGTGATTCCGATGATGTGTAACTGTATTTATGAATGTTGTGTAGGGAATCGATGTTGGGGCTCGTGGGGGAGGGGTGGCAGGGGGAATGCGGAGGGTTGCGGGGCAGGGGGTGATTTTCAATGGTCTGGCAGCTCACCTGTTACATCACGTAGCTAAAAACATTTTCATAAATGTTGCATTTGTCACAATGCCATACACACCATACAAATCGTACACCTAATATGTTTTCCTCATAACTTGCCCATTGCTTTCATATTCATTCTTGTGTCAACTCACGTTAAAATATCTTCTTTGTTATTGTGTGAACTCACGTTCAAATACACAATTTTTTTAAAATATCACCTTCCTATTATTACATTACTTATTTTCACTTACAGCGTTTGTGACTGCAGGATTTCATATTATTTGCCGCCTGGGTAAAACTGCATGGCCGGGAGTCGGAGCCATTCCCTCTACACCTTCGGGTGCGACAGGCATGTCCTCTGGCTCCCACATTAATTTACATCTATTTTTACCACGTACTTCCTGAAGCCTTCTATCTGCTACAGCTACAATTGGAGGCAGATCAATGCCCAGGTGTGGTCAAGGGATTTCTCCCTATTGCTCAACCATGTTACGTTTGCCGATCTGGTAATTGCTGCTTGCTCAGAGGAGGAGTTGGAGGTGTTGCTGCTGAACCTTGAGCTTTCCTGCTAAGAGGTGGAGCCTTATCATCAGCCCCACCAAAACTAAGCTCCTGCCTGGGTATTTTGTACCATCGAACACTCCCAATTGGTGATGGGGAAGTTGTGGGGAGTTTCCCATACCTGGGCAGTGTATTCATGATTGGCTTCGGTTAACCAGCAGAGGTCTCGCTCCGAATCAGTTGTATGGCATTATCTTTTCATCGGTTGCATAATGCTGTGTGGAAGCTACTTGGTCTGTCGCTCTGAACGAATTTTGAGGTCTTCTCGGCCACAGTCATTCCCTCACTTCTCTATGCTTGTGAAACGTGGAGAAGAGATGGTACAGGAGGATGAGGAGCTGAGTGGACTTGCCGATGACTGGTACCAGCGGTGTCATTATCAGCCTCTGTGGAGGAGGCTCTTGAAGGACTCTACTGGGCAGTTGGAGGCAGTCGCCCTCCAACAACAACGGAGAGGGGGAGGAGCGACGCTCACAACAATGAGCAGAACGCCGGGTGGCTAAAGCACAGCAAGTTGGCACAGTAGGGGGCACAGATGGTGCATCGGCCACTCATCTCAGTCATTCGACCCGTGGCACCTGGGTCTGCCCCGTGACCTCCTGCCAGCAGGCTTTCAACACTTCACGTGACCTCAACGTGCACATAGCCTCGCACAAGCGTCGTGGTGACATCACCGCCACTTAGTGGCGAATGGCGGTTGTTGTTTGGTGAATGAGTGTGTGAATGAATGTGTGACTAAGTCACTTTGTGTGAGTTAATGTGTGTGTGTGTTAATCTGTGGGTGAGTGTGTGAGTGTGTGGGTGAGTGTGTGAGTGGGTGAATGTGTGAGTAATTGAGTGAGATGAGTGTGTGAGTGTGATTGAGTATGTGAATGTATGTCTCTGACCAAGTGAGTGAGTATGTGAGTGTGTGGGCGAGTGAGCGTGTGAGTGAGTGTTTGAGTGTGTGAGTGAGTATGTGAGTGTGTGAGCGAGTGAGCGTGTGTATAACATGTGGGGAGCCTTTGTGTCTGTGTATTAATAGATACACACTTAGAGTTAGACTCACGTAGACTCTGCAAAGACAAATATCTCCCTATAGCCTGTAACAGACTGTAGGGGCAAGTGCTGCTAGCGAGCAGTGCCTATGAGGGCCGCCACTGTGGCACACGAGGGGGTGGGTGCCCAGCACCAACACGCCCGACCGCCTTTGTCTCCCCAGTGGCGATGTTCACTACACCCTGCACCAGGTTCTCATTTGAGGCTGAGTCGACCTAGGGGAGGCCCTGGACTGGTTCAGATAATCGTCACACACACTCTCACTCTCACACACTCAGTTTCACTCACACACACTCACACTCTCAAACACACACTCAGACAAACACTCTCACACACTCACTCACACACTCAGACAAACACCGACTCACAAAAAATATACCCCGTATAGTCTTAGACTGTTGGGGCAAGTGCTCTTAGCGAGTAGCAGCACCAATGAAGGCCGGCACTGTGGCACACGAGGGAGTGGGTGGGCAGCACCACGCCCGGCCGCCTTTGTCTCCCCATCGGCGATGTTTTTACACACCGCACAAGGTACTCGTTTGAGGCTGAGTCGACCTAGGGGAGGCACAGGATCGGTTCACATCGTCACTGGTGGTGTTAGCCGTGAGCGAGGATTGAACTCGGGTTACCGGGTTTGTAGCACAGCGCAATGCTAACGGCCACACTGCTGCAGGGAGCGACGTGTAGAGGGCTCCTTGTTTATTCCTCACACTTGACAGGCACAATCACTGAGCGACGTATACACACTGGGCTACGCATGGCTGACCCACTCATACGGCCCCATCGCTGGCGTCTAAACTACACAGCTGGCTGACTGATACAGCGACGATGACGATGGGAGACGTACAGCAGATCGGCCATGCGGCCGGGCGATGAAGAAGAGATGGCGGCGAAGACAGTGACGGCAGCCAGGACTCAGACCCCCACCACAGCCCCGAACCTCCGGTCACGTCCCGCTTATATGAACCTTATGGCGGTACCCCGGGGTACCATAGTACCTCGGCTCTCGAATAATGTCCGTGATGCAGTCATTTTTAGTCTTCAAATTTTTTTTAATCTTTCGGTAAAGTCACGTAGATAGGAAACAACAACAACATAAAAACCCCCAAAACTCACTTTAAAAATCATTTTTAGTCTGTTGATGGTCGGCGATGCGGGAATCGACTTATCTCGACGAGCTGTACACGAAGCACTACAGTGCGTACGAGCGTTCAGGGTTTCGGCGCAATCGTCCTCGCTGCGTTTCAACATCATGGAGGAGCACTGATTTCAGATTGATGGATAGTTAAGTTACACCCCTGGAAAAAATAGTGTCCCAGAAATAAAATATTTATTTGTCTCGGCCATTTGGTATTATTTGGTACCCCGGGATCATATACTCCTCGTCATGGCCAAGCCCCGCCTCCAGCCACGCCCCCTTCTAGAACCTTCGAGCAGGTTTCTTATGAGCTTCCCGACTGATCCCCGCCTCTGACCTTTAGTGCAGTTACGCCCCCCGTTATGGTTGGATGTTACATAACGCACCCATACCCGTAATTATCTCTCCTGGTCAACAGATGGCACCCTCTTCTTTGGTTCTTTCGGTAAAGTCATGTAGAATGAGAATAAAATAATGAAATAAAATAAGACAATAAAATTCTAACGACGTTTCGGCCGCAACACAAGTAGCCTTCAGGTGAAAGAACAGAACTGTCGGAACGACAGAGCTTCAATTAACGCTGCTAAGATTCGCAGTGTCTTTTAAGCTCGGTGAGAGGCGTGAAGAGCCTTGACAAAGGAGTTTACATATCAAAGCAGGAGAATTTAGCATTGAAAAAGCTGAGGGATTAGCTTGTGACAGAAATAGCTGTGTTAAAGTCAAAGTTTACATATCCACAGAGGCATTTAGTATATGGGCGCTAAAGGCCTCCAACTATGAACTATCATAAAGTAAATAATAGCGTCTTTTAAGCTCGGTGAGAGGCGTGAAGAGCCTTGACAAAGGAGTTTACATATCAGAGCAGGAGAATTTAGCATTGAAATAGCAGAGGAATTAGCTTGTGACAGAAATAGCTGTGTTAAAGTCAAAGTTTACATATCAACAGAGGCATTTAGTATATGGACGATAAAGGCCTCCAACTAACCAACTATCATAAAGTAAACCGATGTGAAAAAACTAAGTCCATTTCACATCAATATAATAAATGTACTTAATATATTCTTCAATAAGCTGAGCTATTAATCATACAGTAACTGGTTATACATTACACTAAATAATGAATACCATATAGTAAACCAATAAAAAACTAAAATATAAGCTCCTCAATGTTATCAATAAACTCTATATACTCTCCAATCAGCTGAGCAACTAACAATACGTCGTTATATATCAATGTTATATGGTGAAAAGTGGCGGTTTTTTCTTCCCCTCAACACCAGCACCACGGACAGCTACATTCAGGCAGACGAGTCATTCCATGCTCGGAAGGGAGGAGGGGGTGAGAGAAACAGTCACAATGCCAGCGAAAGAGCTGCGGTCTGACGGTCACCGTAAAATACAATTAATTTAGAACCGAAATGGTTTAAAACATCTTTCCAATGGTTGCTAAACCAGAATCCATCTTCTCGCATGAAATTGTCTCTGTGCTTGTATATGTGGATGGCCTCATGAACGAATCTCTCATGGTAGCCGGTTGGCTGGCAAAGAACCTCCGTCTTGGAGAAGTCAATGTCATGTGAACCCACTGAATTATTACACTGATCTTGTTCACGAATTAAT